>NC_141695.1:823645694-824255554 GCF_964263255.1 Lissotriton vulgaris | reverse complement strand
TCCTCGGTCAAGAGCCTCGGCATTTTCATCAGTGAGGACCTCTCTCTGAAAAAACAAGTTGGAGCTGTTGTTTCCTCCAGTTTTTTTCAGCTGAAGAAAATAAAAAAAATCGCCCGCTTCTTTTCCCAAGGTGCCCTCACTCAGATCATTATCTCCCTGGTTTTGTCCAGATTGGACTTCTCCAACAGTCTATACCTTGGGCTCCAAACTGGAGAGCTTAAACGCCTCCAGCTGGTTCAAAACCAGGCAGCCAGACTCCTCTTGAACATTCCCAGAAGGCAATCTGTCAGACCTGGCTTGAAACAACTACATTGGCTCCCGGTCGAGCAACGTGTGGCCTTCAAAGCTGGATGTATCCTTTTCATATCTCTACACGACATTGGGCCCATCTTCATTAGAGACCTATTTAAAAAATATAGTCCCCCCCGTAATCTCCGGTCTGCTCACAAAGCCCTTCTGACTATCCCTCCTTACAAGAAAAAGCGTCTCGGAGGCAGCTGCTTCGACCATCTTGCCGCTGTCCTCTGGAACTCTTTCCCTCTTCATCTGAAACTTAGTGATAACATCCTCAGCTTCAGACACTCTCTGAAGACCTGGCTCTTTTCCCAGGCGCATCACTAAGCTGCCTTATTTCCACCCACCGATGGCCACGCCTGTTCCTTACTACAGCGCCATGAAGCCTCCGGACGTACGAGCGCTTAACAAATGCCAAGTAACATTAACATTAACATTAACATTGACATAAAAGAGAGACTGCCTCATACGTTTGGTGGATCTTCTCTTCAGGTTATCACCTCCATGTAGGTTGATTCTTGAAAGGCACCTCTAATAAATTACAACACAATTACTAGGGACACAATTGGATAACACTGACAGTTTTCTACAAGGTAATATTTACATTAATAATCCTGACTAGATTTAGTCGTAACCTGTAAATGTCTGAGACGTAGCCTCTCCTCTGTTTCTTTTTTATTCGTTTAATGTTATGGTAACTGGTATATTTTTTCCCCCTCCATCATTTTTATTGCTATGTGTATATATATATGTGTGTGTGTGTGGGTGTGTGTGTGTGTGTGTGTGTGTGTGTGTGTGTGTGTGTGTGTATATATATATATATATATATATATATATATATATATATATATATATATATATATATATATATATATATATATATATATATATAGGTGTGTGTGTGTATGTATGTGTATATATATATATTCACAGTAAAAACCGTAGGTTTCAGGCCTGATATAGTTAGGAATTAGCATTTAAAAAACCTTAGAAATTCACTGAAAAAACATAAGGAAACTTATGTTTTTTTCAGTGAATTTCAAAGGTTTTGTAAATGACCATTTTTATATGTATTAATTATTTTTTTTATACTGATTTACTACATTTTTGTAACTATTTATTTTAAGGTATTTTATTTTTTAAATTACATTACATATTTTAATATAAATTGAAAAAAATGTTTTAAAACAATATTGAAATTGTAAGTTTTTTTAAATTTTATATATTTTTTAATTTATTTATATATATATATATATATATATATATATATATATATATATATATATATATATATATATATATATATTTTTTTTTTTTTATATATAGCAGGCAATGATATCCTATAGAAGGAAATTCAAGTTACTGTAACTACGATTAGAATTACTTTTCAGGATCAGTAGTGGGCTGAAAGATGCAGCACTGAGGTCTCTGTTGATAACAGGTGAGTAAATCAGAATTCGTGGTTCGGCTGATTTTTTTAGGAATTTTTTAAACTTCCAAAACTCCACACTTAAAAAAAATTCCAAGTGAAACCAGTCAATGTTAGACTATGGAAGGAAATTCAAGTTACTGTAAGTATGGTTACATTTACTTTTCAGGGTCCGTCCTGGGCTCAAAGATGCAGCACTGACGTATCTCGTGATAACAGGTAAGTAAATCGGAATTCGTACTTCGGCTGATTTTAGAGGAATATTTTGCTCGATAGTGAAGGAAGGGGGCGGGCCTGAGGTGACATGTGTGCAACCTGGGCTGGTGAGTAAATCGGAATTCGTACTTCGGCTGATTTTAGAGGAATATTTCGCTCAATAGTGAAGGAAGGGGGCGGGGCCTGAGGTGACATGTGTGCAAACACGCCCTGTGGCGCGTTTTAGGTTGGGGAATATATTCCTCTTCAATCCTGAGGTCACCTGTGAGCCAACTAGCCCACCAGGTACCTCCAGTATGCGCCAGGGAGCTGCTTTGCAGAGAGGTGTTCAGAGAACACACCCCCTTTTTACAACACTCTGCAACGCAGCTCCTTGACGCTTACTGGAGCCCCTTGAATCCTGGGGGTCCCTGGGGCCAACTAGCCCACCAGGAACCTCCAGTATGCGCCAGGTGGCTACATTGCAGAGAGGTGTAATGAGGACGCCAAGCCCGTAGTGCACCCACCAACTAGATTAATAATATAATCCATGGCGGGTCGGCAGTGGTCTGTTAGGCTCATAGGAAAGCCTAACATTCAGGGGGCACCAACTACATGTTCCTGCACGGTGTGGCATGCACCATGTCCTGCATGCCACATGGGGGTGCAATTTCAGGGGGGCACAACATGTGCCTTCCTGCTACCTGTTTTGGTATTATCAGAATGTTGAGGAAGATTCTCCCCCTGTTACCTTTCCAAGCCAAGCAAATTGTCGTACAGGGACTGATCCACTCTAGGCTGGACTTCGGAAATGCACTCTATTTGGGAGCTCCTGACTTCACATTAACAAAGTTACAAGTGATCCAGAATTGTGCAGCCCGGACCCTGCTTCAAATTCCTCGTAGGTCCTCCGCTAAACCTGGACTAACAAGATTGCACTGGCTTCCTGTTAGAGACAGGATTGCTTTTAAATCCCTTTGTATCGGCCACCAGTCATTCTGGGCAACTGGCCCTCTGATCAATTGTCCCCTAATCACCCCTTACCTCCCGAGCAGACAGTTGCGCTCAGCTAGCGCGTTCCTTGCTACTGTGCCCAAAGTCAACGGGCTAGATCAGGAGGCCGTTCTTTCACCCTGAATGCCGCTAAGCTGTGGAACAGCTTACCCCTTCAACTAAGGTCTAATCCGGATTTAACCTCCTTCAGGAAGCACCTGAAAACTTTCCTGTTCAATAAATAAACTTTCCTCTCTTTCTGTGTCAATTGGTCTGCTGCCTAGAACATTTTGCAATTTCAGCGCTTGGACGCCTCCGGGCAACTATTTCGTTCTATATAAAACGCATTTTCATTTCATTTCATTTCACCCCCAGGCACAAGAGTGACCGGGGGCCTTGTCAAGGGCCCCTTAGTTGCCTCTATTCCACCCTTTTCATGGTGGGCTCACCACCATGAAATGGCCGGTGGACTGGCAACTCATAATATGCTCGGCGGTGTGCAGCGGCAGCATATTACTGCCCCTGACTGCTGCACCACTGCTCTAGCATCCTGGATCCCGGCGATCCTCTGGCGGTCCGACTACCACAGTCACAATACTATGCTGTGGTGGCCGTGGTTGGACCACCACCGCGAGTAAGGCAGTCCTGTGGACCACCGTACTCTTAATAAGGCCCTTAGAGTTCGGCACACCAGGTTACTCTGTCACAAACGTGACGGATATCCTGTCTGCTATATTATAAGTCCATTATATCCTATGGGACGAGATGTCCGTCACGTTTGTGAGGGGTGACCCGTCCGCCAAAATCAGGCCCTCATTCTTTAAGCTGCTCTGATTGGGGCCACAAGCAGTTGGCCCAAGGGACACAGACCATCGTTAAAGCACCAGGCCTGACCTCTGACACTGGCTTTCCTAAACTTCCACCTGGATGTGTGATCTTGGACAGATCGCAGAATCTCTTTGTCCTAGTTAGTCCAACTCTTGAAAAGTCGCTCACAGAAACAAAACATCTTGATTTATCGCGGTCAGGTGGGGATCTCTGGATAATGTTCAGTTCAAATTAATAAATGCGCATTCTCGAATGCAAATTGCTCTCCAAGGTTTATTTGTAAGTAAATAAATATTCGTATTAAGGGTTTCTCTGCGGTACGTTTCTGAAAAAAGTCGGCTATGCTGTTGTAAACCTGACCCAGGCAGAGGATCTGAGCGGTTTGGGGGGCACCTGGTGGGCCCCCGGCACGCTGTAAACTCATCTGTTCACAAGCACTGCAGATCCGATGAGTTACTGGTCAGGTGTATTGATCTAATGCCCTGTGATCGCCTCTCCAAACATCACATCAGACACCGGAGAGGGTAAATTGCAGTTTAAACTCCCAGCTGCATCCCAGGGGCCTGTTTGAGGAAGGCAAGTGGGTGTGAGCAGGCTTCGCCCTCGGTGGGTGTGAGCAGCCTTCCCTCCAGTGGGTGTGAGCTGCCTTCCCCCTCCCGCTGCTTTGCATATTAATACCCTGATTACACCTCTGAATTGAGACCCTCTCTTAACGCCCCCTTCCCTTCCTTCATCCAGAGTTCGCGGGCCCCAGAGGAGAGTGGTGCTCACAGGCACTGCTGCGTCCATGGATCTTCACTGGACCACCACAGGCCACTGCACTGAGGCCACTGCACCACAGCACTGCACCCCAGCCTCAGTGCAGCCTAAAGCCTGGCTGCACGCGCACACCCTCAGCTCACAGGCACTGCTGCGTCTACGGTTCTTTACTGGACCACCACAGGCCACTGCACCACAGCATCCCGGTCTGTACCTGTACAGGAGCGCGGGGTTCCTGAGCCTGGCTGCAGACGAGCAGCCAAACACCCCACAGGGAGGATACCCCTGCACGGACCCAAGGTGTATGCAAGGTAAGAGGAGCACTGCCCAGCGCCAAAGGGTCACTGGAAGAATTCACTGCCGAGGTGGGTTATTGCCAGAGGGCATTGCCAGGACGAGTCACAGGATGGAGGTCACTGGCCAGGGTTACTGCCAGAGGGCTCAGCCAGGACGATTCACAGGAAGGAGGGCACTGCCCGGGGTTACTGCCAGGACACTTTTGGTCCCCCCGGGGGCTAATTTGAAAAAAAAGCAGACCAGGTTTTTTTTTCCCCACTGGGTACGCGTACCTACGCGTATCCCGCGATTTAAAAAATAAAATTCTTTGGCCTTGGGGGTCCTTGTGGACCCCCTGAGCAGGCCTAGGGGGTCAGGGTGTTTCTACCCTGCCCCCTTTGCGTGTTTTACATGTTTGTTTCACTGCTTTCTTGTGCCTCTGTTCTACCAAGGCACAAGATGGCTGCCAACACTTCCTGGTTTGAAGTGTTGACAGCCAATTAGCATGCAGCTCGTGCTCTGGAATGTACGGAGTACACTACAGAGTACGGTACTTCATCTATAGATATATCTATGATTTTACTTTTGATTTTCTCAGGAACTACTGAACGGATTTACACCTTTTAACAAAAAGGGTAATCTGCGAACAGAACTCTACCTTTTTGCCAAATTTGGTGTAATTCCGTTCAGCTGTAGCTCTGGCTAAAGGTCCTAGGGAAAACCTATGGAAAATTGGATGGGGAAAACACGTTTTGGGACCCCCCTTTTTTCTCAGCCCCTGCTTCACAAATCACCCCCAAACTTTCAGGGAAGGAGCTGAGCGGAGCAGGCCATTTTCTTGGAGAATTGCGCGAAGATTCGTCGACCGGGGCCAAAGTTATTCCAAATAGAATGTTGCGGATTTCCTATGGAAACTAGGTCCTTTTATTTATATTTATATATATATATATATATATATATATATATATATATATATATATATATATATATATATATATATATATATATATATATATATATATATATATATATATATAATATACATACACATACATATACATATACATATACATACACATACATATACACTCCAACCTCGCTCCGATCGAACAGGTACGAGCCGCACCAATTATGATGAAGAAAAGCTTTATTTTCAACTGGCGTTTTCCTAATATATTTCGGTCACATTGACCTTCATCAGAGGACAGCCATAAACATCACGGGACTGCAAAGCGCACACACATTACTCTTACAGCGTGTTCTTAGTTTTTATGCCCTCTGGTGGACATTTTGGTGGTCAGGACTTGGGCATGCTGGTATATGTAGTGCGCTAGAGTCTATCTGATCTTTCCCTTTGGTGGGCAATGTTTGCCGCATTTGCTTCACCATAGTCACCAAGCAGTCAGCCTTTCATAATATATATATATATATATATATATATATATATATATATATATATATATATATATCAGCTTGTGTGGATCTCTTCTTGAAAACGCCTCAAGGTTCATAGACCTCTTTATCTTCCCCTATGTGTTGCAAATCTACCATCGTACATCCATGACTCTAAGGGTTTTCTGGATTGGATCAGCAACACCCCATCGAAACCAAGTTGTATCATGGTCACGGTCGACGTAGTCTCGTTGTACACCTCAGTAATTCACGAGAATGGTCTCAAAGCATGTAAGCATTTTTTAAGATCATGGTCCCTCAACTTATTGAGTCACATGAAAATGCTCCTCGAAATGATGTCCTTTTGTCTTACCAACAATATTTTTATTTTTGATGGCAAGTTCTACAGGCAGAATCAAGGGACCGCCATGGGCACATTATTCGCTCCGAACTATGCGAATTTGACCATGGGCTTTTGGGAGGCAGAATGTTTGTGGTCAGAAAGTAATAACACCAACTTGGAGAGGGTGGTGCTATGGGTCTGTGTGAGAAGTTAGCCTGGCATATGATGTCTACTAGTTCTAGTGGGCACCTTGCACGAGTCTAATCGACCCTTATTGATGGTGGTTGCAAGGTCAACCTTATAGAAAGCTATCCTAGTGGTAACGTGGACCAGCAGTCATCAGGCTAAGACTTCAGAGAGCGTATTAAGCAAGTTGTTTTACCATTTATAATCCCTTGAGTACCAAATGAAAGGACACCACACAAGGTATATTTCAACTATATATGTATGTATTCTAAACACAACCCCTCTGCACTCTTTATGAGGTCAGAGGTAAAAGTACAATACAAGTTACTCAATTACTATACGATAAGTTGCACAGTATACGTTCTGCCCTAGGGGCCTCACACACCATATACTAAAATAGTGATATAAGAACCTTGAGAGAGTTAGAAAGCAGGCCTGGGGCCAGTGGAAGCGCTGGGGCTACTCTAAACGCTGGGGCTACTCTAAACAACCAAAGGTTAGGAAGTAGGAGGCCCATGGGAGACGCAGGCAGTGTCTAAACACAGCCACGGGATTACCATTGACTTTCTATGAGAAACAAAGAAGTTACAAATATACAATTTAAGGACACTTCCAGATAGACTACGATGGAACCCTTTTAAACTAGGACACTCCGAGAGTCAAGACCCACGGGAGCACGGGAGTACTCTTGTTACCTCACCCAGGGAAGCCGGGTGCATAGGTGTCTTTTCGTGTCGGGTTTCGTCGTCGTTTTCAATGGAGAGCTGGAAAGAAGTGCTGCAGGCGACCAGAGGAAAAGTGTCCGGGTGGATCCAAGGGTGGATCAAAGATCTGTAGAACCTGAAAGCAAAGGGACAGAGTCTGGGTCAATTGCCAGTGACCAGGGCGGCGATAGGAAGATGCCACCAGATGTCTGGTGATTTCAGGTGAAGATGTGAAGTTTGTATCTTTAGCCACGAGGGCCAGGAGGCGTCGACGACGACCAGGAGCTGGATTCGAGCTGTCCCACTAAGGATCTAGTTGACTGCGGTGTCGGTATCCGGATTGGACCCAACAAGCCTTGGTAAACACAACCCACGCAGGATGTCGAGATTGGCTTCGGGCAGACAAGCAA
This sequence comes from Lissotriton vulgaris, assembly GCF_964263255.1. Lineage (NCBI taxonomy): Eukaryota > Metazoa > Chordata > Amphibia > Caudata > Salamandridae > Lissotriton > Lissotriton vulgaris. Next base: position 824,247,745 of record NC_141695.1, on the reverse strand, counting down.
GGTCTGAGGAACTTCTCCTTTGTAGAGAAGTTGGAGCAAGCCTGGAGCAACCAGGAAAGCGAGTTAGATTCAAAATGAAGTCTTCCAGGGGCTCACTAGCCAACGGACTAGGAACCGGGAAGAAGCGTCGAGCTGAAATGCAAAAGTGGGGCCCACAGGTCACTCGTGGAGGGGGGCCTCTGAGCTTCGGTGCAAATGGTGCTCTGGTCTGGGGCTTCAAGCACCCCAATGCACGACTTTGAGTTACCTCGTGAATTGAGTGCAGCTTGCAAATTGCAGGATATCCAGGAGTTCCGATCCCACGTCTCTCGTGTCCGCCTCGGGTCTCAGCTTTGCTGTGAGCGAAGGTCGGGCTCAGAGATGTCTGGAAGTCTGTGTCCTGTGTCACAGATTCTTCAGGATCTGGCGGGAGCCTCGAAAATGCAGACCGTCAAAGTTGCTGTTGGTACCTGTTTGAACAGGGTGGTCACTCCTTGACCACAAGGGAGAGGTCTTCCGTCTTCCAGTTGAAATGGAATGTCGATTGTCCAGGATTTATGTTTCAAAGTTTTGTCCAGGGTAATCGAAAGTCCTAGTGACTGGGCTCCTATACTTATACTAAGTTTAGGGGCTGGACTACCCTTAAGGTCCCTCCTATGGGTGGACCTGGGAAGGGAGTGGTTACACCCCTTTCCCTTTGTCCAGTTTTGCGCCAGAGCTGGGGCAGAGTGCCTCAGCAACCGGTTTGAACTGGGAAATGTATGGAGCACCTAGTGTGCCCCAGGCAGTGTCTGGAAAGCATTAACTGAATGCAGCCCTCCCTGCCCCAATACACAAAAGCCTGTCTGGGGAGGTGCTGGCACCTCCTTGGACAGGAAACCTATTGTCCAGGTCTCCCCTGCCGGAGTTTCGTCCAGCAACAGGAGGTCAGACTTGTGTCTGTGGCAGCAGCATCCATTTTGTGATGCTGAGTCTCTGTTTAACTTTAAGCGGGTAAACCAGTAACTACATGTCTTCTCCCTCTAGAAGGGTGGAATGCTAACCCCGCCGCCAGGACTGGCGGGGAGGTAGTATTCCAAAGTGTTTGACACCTTACACAACATGTTTTGATAAAGCCAAATCAAAGTTAGCATTAACCGCGAGGATGATAATGCACTTAAGAGTATATGGTATGGCTATATCATAGAACAGCTATAAGAAGATGGTTCCGAAAGCTGCAAAGGGGTACAGCTCATGCTAGGGCGCCCTCTCACATAAAACCAAGCACTCTACCTCCAGGATTGTCGAGGTCTGCCTTAGAAGTGGCTTATAGGTGTATATGTGTCTATATCTATATATAGATATACTGTTGTAAACTTATCTACCCTAATTAAATATTCCCGATTTATGCCCTAATGTGGTTATAACAAAACATATCCTTATAAAGGCATAAGAATCATATCCATATTTAGTCATAGCCAATGCAGTCCAAATACAGCAAGGCTACTTCCTTAGACTCCTAGAAAGTACAACGTGTTCTTTAAACAAACCAAACCTCCAGCAACCCGGGAATTCCCCCTGCTTTTGTTTTGATTTTTCCTAGAACTCCTGCAAGTCCTGAAAGAACTGCCAGTTCTTAGTGACAGTTCTTATTGACGTCTTATGTCCAACCTTATGTCAAACACGGCACCTTCCAGGTATAAAATATACCAGCATTTGCCTTAAGCAACACACAGTGGTTTGGAGCAGAGCGGCTATCTACTCACCCAAAGCCCAGCTGATGCGAGTGCCGAAGGAAGCCGTCCCTCCCATTTGACGCTCTGAGAAAGACGCTGTCTTTTCTCCTACCGAGAAAATCCAGCTCCAGTGTTTCAAGTCACCCTTGCGGGTTACTGAGAGATCGAGTCCTGAGAACGAGATACAAGACCTCCTTCATTCTAAAACCAAGGTACGGAGCTGATTAGACCCTTAGAGAGTTCTCGATTCAGATTCTTGGCAAAACTAACTTAACTTAAACTGCAACTCCCTTACTCCTTCCCACGTACTAGGCTTAGGTTAGGTACACTGGGGTAGGCGTATTTTAGAAGCACCAGTTGAGTACGTTTAGTCAACTTTTATCATTGTATGTAACTGTATATATTTTATCCGTTTTAAGTATCATATGGCTCAGAAACCATATCAATGCTTTTGCTGTATTATTTCATAATACTCCTTTTACTGTACGCACTTTACTTTATATTAAGTATTGCATTTGTGGCAATTCATTTCTCTTGCATGAGAAAGAAGACTGCTCAATAAATAACACCTTTTATTGAAAACGCCCGTCTCTCTATTTCTCTGCACTCTGGTGAAACTAAGTATGCACGATTGACTGAGTGAAATAGCTATCTATTGTTTTCACACGACTCTGGAGCTATACTCCTTATTCTGGAGGGAGCAAAGTTGTCATGTTTATGCGGTTGTCAGAAACTAATCCCTTGTCTAATCAGGGAAGTTAACTCCTCCCTGTTCATTCGAGAAAGTTTCTAGTGACCTCTGAGCTAGCTGGCATACCTAATTAAGTCTAACATATTCAGTAGAGACCTAGTCGACCTCAGTCCTACGTCTAAACTGCCGTTTGTTATTCCAATGCGCAGAGCCTATTGGGAATATAGGAACTACACTGCAATACTATATCTGAGTTAGGGGTGATTACACCACCTTACCCAGGCTGTATGAACAGACCTGTAGTGTCAGTTTGGAAGGCAAACCAGGGGTGGGACAATACATGCTGCAGCCCCTGGTAGGCCTAGGGTGCACCTATGCCCTGGGTACCTATGGTACACTATAGAGGGGCTCACAAGGGTGACCCAGTAATCAATCTGGTATGAACCTAAAGTACATGGTATCAATTTAGAGAAAGAACAGCTGGGCTGTGGGCCTGATTAGCAGGTCCACAGTCACACTAAAGTTGAAAAACCAGAGAATCACAGCAAAAAGTGGGGGTAACCATAGGAAGCAGACCCTACTCTCCTACACAACCCCCCCCCCCCTAACGCAGGGACATTAAACTAACCTTGACCAGTTGAGTCTTCATGTTGTAAGTGGAAATATCTGGAGAGTCCATCTGCATTGGCAAGGTTACTCCCAGGTCTATGTTCCACTGTAAAGTCCATCCCCTGTAGGGAAATGGACCACCTGAGCAATTTGGCATTTTCACCTTCATCTGTTTAAGCCACAAGAGGGGCTTATGGTCTGTCTGAACCTTGAAGTGAGTACCAAACAAGTATGGCATCAGCTTCTTCAGTGCCCAAACCACAGCAAAGGCCTCCCTCTCAATAGCTGACCAACGTTTCTCTCTAGGGGCCAGCCTTCTGCTAATAAAAGCTACTGGATGGTCTTGACCATCTTTATTCAATTGTTATAGCACATCCCCTACCCCCAACTCAGAAGCATCTTTTTGAACAATGAATTCTTTGGAGTAGTCTGGACTTTGCAGAATTGGTGCAGTGCATATGGCCTGCTTCAGGTCATTAAATGCCTTTCGACAGCTGACTGTCCACCAAAATTTCTTCGGCATTTTCTTGTAAGTTAAGTCATTAAGGGGTGTCACAATGGAACCATACCCCTTGACAGATTTCCTGTAATACCCAGTCAGGGCCAAGAAAGCTCTGATCTGAGTCTGGGTGGTTGGAGCAGTTAAGCCCATTATGGTCTGGATCTTGCTCTGCAATGGTTGAACCGGACCTCCACCTACAATGTGGCCCAGGAATACAACCTGACTCTGCCCCATCTGGCACTTGGTAGCCTTGATAGTTAGGCCTGCCTTTTCCAGGGCCTCCAAAACATTTTTCAGGTGGCCAGGTGATCTTCCCAAGTGGAGGTAAATACAGCAATATCATCTAGATAAGTTGCACAGTATTCATCCAGACCTGAAAGGACTTGGTTCACCAACCTTTGAAATGTGACAGGTGCATTTTTCAGACCAAAGGGCATTACCAGAAGCTGATAATGTCCACCAGGGGTTGAAAATGCTGTCTTTGGCTTTGCATCATCAGCTAGTCTGATCTGCCAGTAGCCAGCTGTCAGGTCAAATGTGCTCAAAATCTGTCTATGAGCTCATCTGCCCTGGGTATTGAATGGGCATCTGTCCTAGTGACAGCATTGAGACCTATGTAGTACACGCTAAACCTCATCTCTCTCTTACCATCTTGGGTGTGAGGTTTAGGCACAAGGACTACTGGACTGGCCCAAGTGATCTCTCACGGTTCAATGACTCCAATTCCAACATCTTTTGGACCTCTGTCCTGATACAGTCCCTGACATGATCAGGTTGCCTGTAAATCTTACTTTTAACAGGCAGACTGTCCCCAGTGTCTGCTTCATGAGTGCACCAGGTAGTCTGACTTGGAGTCAGATAAAACATATGTCTGTAGGCCTGCAGAACTTTTCTGCAGTCCTGCTGTTATGTGCGTCAGTGAGGCTGCCTGCCAAGGCTACACCATCAACTGAACCATCATCAGGGTTCTGAGAGAGCAGGTCTGGGAGAGGGTTACTCTCTCCCTCCTGTCCTTCATCAGTAGCCATGAGCAAGCCCATGCCTGCCCTGTCAACATATGGTTTCAGTCTGTTGACATGAAGCACCCTGTGGGGCTGCTGGGAGTTCCAAGATCAACCAAGTAGGTTACTTCTCCCTTCTGCTCAACAATAGTGTGGGGTCCACTCCACTTGTCCTGGAGAGCTGCTGGGCCACAGGCTCCAACACCCACACGTTCTGTCCTGGCTGGTAGACAGTCAGCACAGCTTTTTGGTCTTGCCAGACCTTTTGCAATTCCTGACTTGCCTCAAGGTTTTTGGATGGCTTTTTCATGTATCCCGGCCATCCGGGAGCGGAGACCAAGAACATAGTCCACAATGTCTTGTTTGGGAAGTTTGAGAGGTAACTCCCATTCTTCCTTCACCAGACAAAGAGGTCCCCTTACAGGATGTCCAAACAAAAGTTCAAAAGGGCTGTAGCCACCCCCTTCTGTGGGACTTCTCTATAAGCAAACAAAAGGCAGGGCAGCAGGATGTCCCATTTCCGCCTGAGCTTTTCAGGGAGACCCTTAATCATGCCCTTGAAGGTCTTGCTGAATCTTTCAACTAGACCATTGCATTGTGGTTGATAGGGTGTGGTGAACTTGTGGTTCACTCCACACTCCTTCCACATTGCAGTCAGGTATCCAGACATGAAGTTTGCACCTCTGATTGAGACAACCTCCTTAGGGAAACCCACTCTTGAGAAAACTCCCAGGAGGGCTCTTGCCACAACAGGTTCTGTAGTGGTCCTAAGGGGAATAGCTTCTGGGTATCTGGTGGCATGATCCACTACCACCAGAATAAATCTGTGCCTAGAGACTGTTTGGGGATACATTGGTTTAACAATGTCAATCCCTACACTTTCAAAGGGAACCCCCACCACAGGTAGTGGTATAAGGAGGGCCTTTGTCGTGCCACCTGATTTGCCACTGGCTTGGCAGGTGACACAGAAGCGACAAAACTCACTGGTGTCTTCTGACATGTGAGGCCAGTAAAAGTGAGGGACAAGTCTGTCCCAAGTCTTGATCTGGCCAAGATGTCGTGCAAGCGGAATATCATGGGCTAGTGTTAAAAGGAAGCCCCTGAATGCCAAAGGTATGACCAACCTCCTGGAAGCACCAGGCTTGGGGTCTCTAGCCCCTGAATACAGGAGCCCTTCATCCCAGTAAACCTTATGGGTCCCACGAGCATTCCCTGCAGCCTCAGCAGCAGCTTGCTGTCCGAGGGGTTCAAGAGAAGGGCAGTTTAACTGTGCCTGCCTCGGATCTGCCCTGGAATGTCTCCCTGTCCAAAGAAACTCAACATGATCAGGCTCAAGCTCCTCTAGGACAGTTCCTTCCTGGGTCTCACAATCGGTTTCCTCAGAAGGCTGATCCTCTTCCTGACGCAGGGGGGAAGGCACTGCCTTAACCCTACTGCTTCTCCTCCTGGTAGGCAACTGGTCCATTATTCCAGAATCCAGTACCTATTCAGTGTTGCAATTTTTGACCTGTGACCTAGTCACAGCAAGGACATGTTCTGAGATGCCTAGCATTTCTGCATATGTCCTATACTCCACCTCAGACCAGGCTGAAGTCTCTAGGTCATTGCCAAGCAAACATTCTACAGGGAGGTCTGAGCTAACAACAACCTTCTTGAGGCCAGTTACCCCTCCCCAGGAGAAATTAACAACTGCCATACTGTGTGTGGTAGGGATTTTGCTAGCATTGGTCACTAGGTAATTTTCACCTAGTATGATCTGTTCAGGGTCCACAAAGCTGTGTGTCACCCTTGTGACACTAGCACATGTGTCCCTGTAGGCCTGAGCAACTTTTATCATTAATCAAAGTAGTTTGTCTGTACTTGCCCAAGTTATTGGGACTCACATTATAGGACATGTCCCCATCACAGATCAAAACCGCTTGAGTTGGTATTCTGACTAGGCCAAAATCCATCTTAGTTCCCAGGGTTAACCCTACTACACCCTTCTGTTGAGAACCACCACTTGGAGCTGAACTAGGGGGAACAGTTGCCTTAGGGGCAATGGTGGCTGGAGCTGTCTCCTTCTTGGCACAATCACTGGTCCAGTGAGTATTTACTTTACAAATCTTGCACCAAGGTTTCTTTGGGCCTTCTTTCTTCTTAGTGTTGGGAACCCTCACCATTAGAAGCTTTTTGGGGACCTTGAGAAGACTTCTGGTCTTTTGCTTTCTCCCCACCCTTTTGGTCTTGCTTCTTCTGATCATCACCTTGGTTCTAAACCTTCTGCTTCACCCTGGTACCGACCCATTTGTCTGCCTTCTTACCCAATTCTTGGGTAGAGGTCAAATCGGAGTCAACCAGGTGTTGATGCAATAGCTGGTTCTGACAGTTATTAAGAATCTGTTCTCTCATAATATGGTTATACAATACTGTATAGTCACTTACTTTACTGGCCAGTAACCAACCCTCCAGAGCCTTAGCTGCACAATCTACAAAATCTGTCCAGTCCTGAGTCTGTCTCTTCTGGATATCTCTGAACAGCAACCTGTACTGTTCATTAGTTAGGCCAAACCCATCTATCAGAGCACTCTTCAGGACATTGTAGTTGTTAGCATCCTCTTCTCTAACAGTGAGGAGCTTGTCTCTTTCTTTGTCTGCAATGGAGAGCCACAAGATTGCTGCCCACTTGCTTTGCGGTACCTGCTGTACTTTGCAGACCATCTCCAAAGCAGTTATCCACTTGTGGATGTCATCCCCAATCTGATGGGGAGGAACAATCTTGTTCAGGTTTCTATAGTCATGAGACCTTTCCCTACCACTAGGGTTGTTGCTGCCACCAGTGGGCTCTTGCCCACACCACTAGGGTTGTTGCTGCCACCAGTGAGCTCTTGCCCACACAATTTCTTCTCTTTCAAGAGCCATGGTCTCTTTGGCAAGGGCAATTTCTTGCCTCTTGATCCTAAACTTGACTTCTCTCATTCTAGCTTGGTGCTCTCTTCTCTGAGGGGAAGTCATTCTCCTTAGAGCAGAGGCATTGGACCCTACTGATGAGTCAGAATGTCAAGATACACTGGAAAGGGATCTAGGTCTTCTGTGTAAATAATTAGGCCTATGTGGAGGGATCGAGGGAGGTCTCCCTAGGCCTCCTCTACCCTCGGGTAGTCCTGTGTTTTCCAGGTGAGGTTCATAAACCTCATCCTGGCCTGCATCTCCATCATCAGCATCATCATCCAGGTTGGGATTCCCACTAGGATCTTCTTTTGATGAGGGATGGCCCCCTCCCTACTACCCTGTGCCTCTGGGTCTGATGCTTTTTCCAAGTCATCTTCTACTAAATGATCTATCAGGTGCTGGGTGGTTGGACTCTGTCCTTGTCTTAATTTTCTGACAACACACAAGCATCTCAGCTCTTGAAAAGTGAATGTGTCCTACTTAGTTGTCTGCAAATTGCTGACATCTGGCAGAGAGGTACTACCTCCTGCTCTTAGAGACATGACTAGTGTGGTGTGGTGTATGCACCTACCTACACTACTTGTTTTCCTACTAGAACCTCTCTAGGAGTTGTAGTCAGGGTGTGCTAAGCCCTTACCACCTACAACTGCTAAGTTCAGTAGAACGTATGTATATACGACTTGATTCATATGTACCTACAGGTACCTTGATGTGATTTTTCAAATGATATTCTCAAGATTATTTGGTAAAACAATGCAAGCTCTTATCCTTCCGCTGCTTCCAATGTGAGAAGTTAGCCTGGCATATGATGTCCACTAGTTCTAGTGGGCACCTTGCACTAGTCTAATCGACCCTTATTAATGGTGGTTGTAAAGTCAACCTTATAGAAAGCTATCCTAGTGGTAGCGTGGACCAGCAGTCATCAGGCTAAGACTTCAGAGAGCGTATTAAGCAAGTTGTTTTCCCAATTATAATCCCTTGAGTACCAAATGAAAAAACACCACACAAGGTATATATCAAATATATATGTATTTATTCTAAACACAACCCCTATGCACTCTTTGAGGTCCGAGGTAAAAGTACAATACAAGTTACTCAATTACTATACGAGAAGTTGCACAGTATATGTTATGCCCTAGGGGCCTCACACACCATATACTAAAAATAGTGGTATAAGAACCACAAGAGAGTTAGAAAGCAGACCTGGGGCCTGTGGAATCGCTGGGGCTACTCTAAACAACCAAAGGTTAGGAAGTAGGAGGCCCATGGGAGACGCATGTAGTGTCTAAACACAGATGCGGGTTACCATTGACTTTCTATGGGAAACAAAGAAGTTACAAATATACAATTTAAGGACACTTCCGGATAGACTACGATGGAACCCTTTTAATCTAGGACACTTCGAGAGTCAAGACCCATGGGAGCACTGGAGCACTTGTGTTACCTCACCCAGGGAAGCCGGGTGCATAGGGGTCTTTTCATGTGTGGTTTTGTCGTCTTTTTCAATGGAGAGCTGCAAAGACGTGCTGCAGGCGACCAGAGAAAAAGTGTCCTGGTGGATTCAAGGGTGGATCGAAGATCTGTAGAACCTGAAAGCAGAAGGGACAGAGTCTGGGTCACTTGCCAGTGACCAGGGCGGCGATAGGAAGATGCCACCAGATGTCAGGTGATTTCAGGTGAAGATGTGAAGTTTGTCTCTTAAGCCACGAGGACAAGGAGGCGTCGACGACTACCAGGAGCTGGATTCGAGCTGTCCCACGAAGAATCTAGTTGACTGCGGTGTCGGTATCCGGATTGGGCCTAACAAGCCTTGGCAAACGCAACCCACGCAGGATGTCGAGATTGGCTTCGGGCAGACCAGCAAGGTCTGAGGAATTCTCCTTTCTAGAGAAGTTGGAGCAAGCTTGAAGTAACTAGGAAAGTGATTTTGATTCAAAATGGAGTCTTCCAGGGGCTCACTAGCCAACGGACTTGGATCCGGGAAGACGCGTTGAGCTGAAATGCAAAAGCGGGGCCCACGGTTCACTCGTGGAGTGGGGGCCTCTGAGCTTCGGTGCAAATGGTGCTCGGGTCTGGGGCTTCAAGCATCCCAATGCACGACTGAGTTACCTCGTGAAGTGAGTGAAGCTTGCAAATTGCAGAAAGTCCAGGAGTTCCGGTCCCACGTCTCTTGTGTCCGCCACGGGTCTCAGCTTTGCTGTGAGCGAAGGTCGGGGTCAGAGATGTCTGGAAGTCCATATCATGTGTCGCAGATTCCTCGGGATCCGGCGGGAGCTTTGAAAATGCAGACTGGCAAAGTTGCTGTTGGTGCCTGTTTGGACAGGGTGGTCACTTCTTGACCACAAGGGAGATGTCTTCCGTCTTCCAGTCGAAATGGAATGTCGAAGGTCCAGGATTTATGTTTCAAAGTTTCCTCCAGGGTAATCTAAAGTCCTAGTGAATGGGCTCCTATACTTATACTAAGTTTAAGGGCTGGACTACCCTTAAGGTCCCTCCTATGGGTGGACCTGGGAAGGGGGTGGTTACACCCCTTTACCTTTGTCCAGTTTCGCACCAGAGCTGGGGCAGAGTGCCCCAGCAACTGGTTTGAACTGGGAATGCATGGAGCACCTTGTGTGCCCCAGGCAGTGTTTGAAAAGCATTCACTGAATGTAACCCACCCTGCCCCAATACACTAAAGCCTGTCTGGGGAGGTGCTGGCGCCTCCCTGGACAGGAAACCTATTGCCTAGGCCTCCCCTGCCGGATTTTCGTCCAGCAGCAGGAGGTCTGACTCATGTCTGTGGCAGCAGCATCCATTTTGTGATGCTGAGGCTCTTTTAAACATTTACCGGGTAAGTAAGTGTGTACATGTCTTCTCCTTCTAGAAGGGTGAAATACTACCCCCGCCGCCAGAACTGGCACGGGGGTAGTATTCCAAAGTGTTTGACACCAAACACAACATGTTTTGATAAAGCCAAACCAAAGGTAGCATTAACCGCAAGGATTATAATGCACTTAAGAGTATGGTATGGCTATATCATAGAACAGCTATAAGGAGATGGTTCGGAAAGCTGCGGAGGGGCTCAGCTCATGCTAGGCCGCCCTCTCACATAAAACCAAGCACTCTACCTCCAGGATTGTCGAGGTCTGCCTTAGGAGTGGCTTATAGGCGTATATGTGTCTATATGTATATATAGATATAGGTATACTAGATCTAAGTAAGGGGTGATTACACCACCTTACCCAGGCTGTATGAACAGACCTGTGGTGTCAGTTTGGAAGGCAAACCAGGGGTGGCACAATACATGCTGCAGCCCCTGGTAGGCGTAGGGTGCACCTATGCCCTGGGTACCTATGGTACACTATACAGGGGCTCACAAGAGTGACCCAGTAACCAATCTGGTATGTTCCTAAAGTACATGGTATCAATTTAGAGAGAGAACAGCTGGGCTGTGGGCCTGATAAGCAGGTCCACAGCCACACTAAAGGAGGATTATAAAATTAGCAGGTATTTCTGCATTTAGCGCTCAAAACGTGAATGGTGCACTTAGTTAAATGTTAAAGATGTGGTGGTCTTATCATGAGTTTGAACTAACCTGTTATTTTGACTTTTATGTTATTTTATGCTTTAGGAATAGTTGATCAATATAGGAGTACACCCTTAGGGTGCATTAAACCTTGCAAATGTACAATTGTTGCATACATATTAAGAAGTGAATATTTTGTGCTTAATGTATATCTAGTATATCCATGGAAAAGTATCAATCAACATTTGGAGTGATAATATTATTAGAGGAAAATGAGCCATGTATAATTCGTAGGATGAAAGGAGCAATTTACTTGCAAAAGGATTCACACATTTATATATAGATTCAACTTTTTGTTATGGAGGTGGATACTTTATCCCAGAAGAACTTTACTCTAAAAAGTAAACAAAGAACTACCTCCATCCTAGCGGTATATACAATGCATATATATATATTTTTTTTTTCAACATATAATTTGTCCTGACCGTAGCATACTCCATGTTTCAGGTGAAAACACAAGTTCAAGTTTAAGTTTATTATGATTTTTGGCTCTCAAAAGAGGGCCACATAAAATAAACACATAATTATACATCATTAGTTACAATAAAATCACAAGGAACAAAAGATTAGAGGAATCACTTCATATCCACTGGTCGAACAGTCGCCTAACATTTCTCTAGGTATCATTAATAAATATCTAAAATCCCTTTAAAAAAGTTAAAAATTCTGAAGCAAAACATTTCATTTGGTGGACAATAAAGTGCATGGAAAAAAGTTTTTACATTTAAGATTCCTAATTGTAGACAAATAGGTTTTAACCATTTATAGCGTAATGGGCGTAGTGCAGGACAAATAAACAAGACATGATTACGATCCTGTACAGTATTATAACAGAGATTACATATTGGAGATGATCCATACCACTTTGCAAAAAGGAGATTTAGTGGGAGCAAATCTCGTCTTAAAAGGTACCATAACCTGCGGACTCTATGGGGGATATTCCAGGTGAGATATTGTTGGGCCTGCTTTGGTGAGTATGTGTTTAACAGTAATTGCCTATCTTTTTTTCCTTGTTGGGCAATCATATCCAATTTAAAACAGAGTTCCCAAGATGCACATTTTAATTTAGACTTTAGTTCAGAAGGAGTAAGTAAAAACAAAGTACTTACATCCAACTCTAACAGAGTTACTGCTTTTCTAAAGTTTTTTACTAGCAGGGAAAACTCGTTAAAATTGCCCAGGAGTTCAATTTTGATGGCTTCCCGTAAGGAACCCTATTTACCTCTAGCCAAACAGGCTACCCACCTTACGAGGGCAATCAACCCCTGTACCCAACAACTTCGGAGTCCAAATTCCAGCCTGCATGAAGATACAGAGCAAGCTGTATTAAGGGAAGAAATTCTTCTTAGTACCTTTCCTTCCATTATTTGCAAGAATCCCCAGTGTCTTAACTCCACTAATTCTATTCCGTACAGTAGAGTTGCAGGGATTTTTGCTCTAAATACATCCAAAAATAGTGTAAAGTGTCTTTTCCCTGTAGCATTGTACAAGGAACATAACCCCATGCCATGAGCCGAGGCTTTACGCCGATTGTGCTCAATGTGGGGTTTCTCACTTAGGTTTGCTGAGATTATTTTACCTAAGAAGGTGTAAGTTTTAACCACCTCTAGTTTCTGTCCTCCTATAGCCCATCTAAAGTTTTCAGACCTACATTTTTTCCTTCCAAAAATGCACATAATTTTACTTTTCAAAGTATTGATCCTCATGAAATGTGCTTCTGCGAATTGATGTAATGCATGTAGGCGGTTAGACAAGCCCTTCGGAGTTAAATCTAAGATGAGAATATCATCTGCATACATTAGAACCGAGATAGATGACCCTCCAATTATCGGGGCTAGCCCACCACAAGCTGCAATGGAAGTGGGTAAGTCTGCCGTCTATAGTGAAAACAATATAGGGGCCAATATACACCCTTGTTTTAACCCATTCGGAGAAGGGATAGATTGAGAAAGACCCCTTTCTCCGCCTTGTAGTACCTTACACCACATGTTCGAGTGGAGAGACTTTACAAGTTCGAGTAACTGTATTGGCATGCCTAATGCAGCAAGCTTTCTCGACAGCGTTGGACGGTCTACCTTGTCAAACGCTGTGGAGAAGTCTATAAATGCACCGTATATTCCACCACCTCGAACACGTACATATTTGTCCACAATCACCTGAAGTGCTGTTAAATTATCAAGTGTGCCATGCTCTTTGCGGAATCCAGTTTGTTCCAAGGGTAGGATACCATTTAATTCTACCCATTCAGTAATTAATATTAAAAGACATTTAGCAAAAACTTTCCCTATTGAATCCAATAGAGCTATTAAACGATAATTCGTAGGATTATCCCGCTCTCCCTTTTTAAATATGGGAATTAATATACTTCCCCTCCAAGAGTTAGGGACTGATCTCGATAGGAAGCATGCATGGAACACTGGGAGAAGAATCCTACTCCAAGAAGTGACATCTTGCTTCATTATTGACATGGGCAACTCGTCCGGACCCATAGCTCCGGAAGAGCGCATACTCTTTATCACGGAAGCTATGGATTTCTCGGTCGGGAGCTCTATAATATGCTCACTATTCGGGGCTAGGTCACAGTTATCACCCTCTACACCGTTAGATGCGTACAAGCTAGATATGAATGATATCCAGACATCTTCAGCAATAGAGATGGGGATGGGGGTGGTTCTTGCACCACATCCCTTCCCTATTATGGACCAGAATTCTCTAGATTTGTTAAAGGCCGATGCCTCTCTTAACCTAATCCAGAGGGAATCTTCTTTTTCTCTTTTTAATTTTGTTCTCAGTCTGGCCCTCCTTCTTCTTAGTAAGGCTAATTTATGCTCATTTTCCCTAGATCTACTAAGGAACTGTTGCCTCACAAGTTTATTTATTTCCTTATTTAAAGGTAGTAATATACTAGGAGCGAAGTGCAACTTCTTAGGATTTCTTGACTTCTTTGCTGTCGTGGTAAGCTTCTTCATAAAGATTTCAAAGTGTAAGAATTCCCTACCCTGCCATTCTTCTAATTCTAGTAAAGTTTGTGCAAGAATATTTTGTACATCCTTCATAGTGGTAGGGTCCCAGAAGCACCTTCCAGACTTACAATGAATAGAAACTCCTTTATTGATTAAAGACCAAGAGTCAGTATCTGGAGGTTGTAATGAGACAGTTATATTGATCACATTATGGTCGCTCAAGGAGGATTGAGAGATCATTATGTCTCGAATAAAAGAGAACGTATCATAGTCCGTAATTACATAATCCAGGATGGATTCACCCCTAAATGACCTATGTGTAAAATTAGCGGGAATGTCAGATGGCATCCTACCATTTACAATTAGCCCCTCTAAATAGCGAAGTTCTTCTAGCAATATCTTTCCTCTTTTATTAGTTTTTATTTTACTAGGAAAGATTGCTTGAGGTATGTTATATGCTTCTTCCTTGGATTTGTTTCTAAACAAATCTGTACTTGAATTAGACACTTTGCTATTTAAGTCACCCATAAGTAAGATATATGGGGGCTGATCAAGCTCTAATAATTGTTTTACATAGGAAAACATTCGCTTCAAAACAATGTTAAAAGTATCTTCAGGTGGAATGTATGCATTTAAAATTACCAGAGAAGACCGTCTACCTACAGACGCTAGATTATTGATAGTTATTGATTGAAAAAGATTACTAATGTCCACGTAATGGGAAAATTGCCATTGTAATGAATTAGATAAGAAACAGGCAATTCCACCTTTCGCGGGACCTTTTTTCGAAGGTGTAGCTGCGGCCTCAAGAACAAAATAATCTTTCCCCCCGTATAGGATATTTTTACACCATGTTTCCTGAATACATATCACATCTGCGTTCAAAGAGAATAGAAAATCAAGCTTCTCTGGGCAATTATGTAGTCCTGCTGCATTCCAGGATATAACTTTTAAATGTCTGTTAAAGATGTTGAAACAGTCTTGGATTGTTCGATGTATTATTAGATAAAACTCCTGGCAGCCAATTCCACCGCTGATTATCTTCTGTTAGAGGAATAACCAAATTCTCGGGGATAGGGAGTACCTGAGAAACCATGCGTTTACCTCTAGAGACCCAGATTTTTAGATCTTTATTGTGAGTGGACGGATCTTACTGCCTAAAACCCAACTTTGTGGCCCCTTCTCTGGAGAAAATACGCTTTCCATTATTAAAAAAGGGTAACGCGTCAATCCCTCTACATTGGAATGCTTCCGCTTGTTGAAGGACAAGATTAGCAATTATTTTTGAACAAAATTTTACCCGTGCTCGTTGCCCATTTTCAAACCTTATTACTGAAACCAAGTCAATATCACTTGACAAAATAAGTTTTAAGCTTTCAATATCCTTAAAGCAATTAAGTAACCATGACCTGTTCAAGTTTAGGTCAGAATCAAATGAGGGAAGAAAGTCCAATGTCAAGGTATCCACACATGGGTTAGGGACTTTTAAAGGTGCAATGGTTAAGTTCGTGGTCACATCAGCCGGGGGCCGAAAAATAGGTGCAGATGGATTAAGTACCCTTGTTACAGTAGGCATATTTCTTGTAACTTCATCCGCTGGTGCTGGGGGCTCTATTTCATTAACCTCAGAACATGGAGCTCCCCCAATCATAGCGCTGACATCAAGGGGACCTTCGACTACAGGGTTAGTAATACAAACAACAGCCTCATTAGAAGAAGTGTCCAATAATGAACTATCTGCAATTTCTATAACATCAAGCGCTTCTGTATTTGTGTGCTTTTGAAAAATAATTTGCCTCTGTCTTTTCTTCTTGTACTTGCGAACAGGTTTCCTATTTTTCCCTTTGTTCTTTCTACTTTTTTCTTTTACTATTCCCTTTATCACTAGAGTTCCTTCGGGTTCTTTTTTATCCTGATTGAAGATGGGAAAAAGTTCATTTCCAGCGATTTGGTTAACCTCTACCAAACTTTCTTCCTTTAAAGATGGTTCAGATTCTTTCCTGCGTTTTAAGGCAAATGGGGTAGGGGTCTTAGAGGGCTCATGTATATCTACCTTTAGTGGCATCCCCACTGGGGCATTTTTTCTCAATGAATTATTGCTGTCTAGAACATTCTGGACAACAGACTCAATAGGGGAAATAGACCCATTCTCAGTATTTTTATCCGATAATACTTTCAGTATCTCAGTAACTGAGTCCAAGATGCAATCAGAACTCCCAACAAATTTGCCTAGTAAAAACAGTATGGAAGCCAGTAAATGTTCAAGTGCTATCAAAGACTCTGAAATCGGTTTATCATTTTTTGGGTATCCAGATGCAGTAAGAGAGCAGATACCTGATAGATTAAGTTGCGGAGATTTCAAATCACTCTGCATTGAGGGGATGTCATTGGATGTTATAGAAGGAGTGCTACTATATAGCAGTAACCCTGATGGCGTTGCTCCGTTTGGAGTTTTACTAGGATCAGGCTGTTTCAAAATTCTCTCGTCCATATAGCGACCACACAATTCAAGATCGATACTGGACGGAATAGAGTCTTCTTTTATATGCACCTCCTAATTTTCTGTGTCCTTAAGAATGTTAAGCTGAGGAACTTTCGAATTTGCTTTCATAGTATCAGAGTGGTCTCCTTTTGATGAGCATACTGGGAGGTTAGCATCAGTAGTCAGAGACCGGGAAGGCGAGTTTTTTTCCGGAGTTAGTTTGAGATTAAAATCTTTCACTACTTCAGACTGCGCTTCCGTCAATGTTATCATCTCATCATCAGTGATTATTGGAACTGCCATAGATTTGTTAACAGGTTTTTCCCATAGTTTCAATAACTGCATCTGTCCCTTAAGTAGTACGCTATTTTCATATTTATTCCTCAAGGGGTTAGATCTAGTTTTTATACATGACCTCCCCCCCCTAGGACTCTTCCAGAGCGTAATTTCTTTGCTGTCATATTGTGTAGAAAGATGACTAACCGGGCAGCAGGCTTTAGAACAGAATATGTGAATGTTTTTGAATTTAAATAAATGAATAGTCAATAAAAAATGAATCCACAGAGAAAATGAAGTAAATATTCGGCCAGTCAACAGAAATATCTCCTTCACAGTTTACACGCCTTCAATCACTAACAGGTCTTACTTAAAATTAAAAATTAAAATAACAGGGCCCTGCCCGGCCTACCTCGGCCACCGAGGGCCACAGAGGGCCCGCCCTTTGCCCGGGCTTCGCCCAGCGTCCCGCGAGACGGTGGTGATGCTGCTTTTGAGCGCCTCCTGGCGCTAGCAGGTGACGCGGCAGAGCGCTGGGGCTTCTGGGGGTTGTGGTGCAGTCCTCGCTCGTCTCCGCTCGGCGGCCCCGCTCAGATGTCAGGAGAGCGAAGGGCGGCGGGAGACAAGCGGTAAGAGGTCCACAGGTAGACCAATTATCCCCAGGCAGTGGACACACGAAGAATGGCAACACACGCTTCTACTGGTCAGCAGTCAGAAAGGTTTCACCCACTCGATCGTGGTGATGCTGCTTTTGAGCGCCTCCTGGCGCTAGCAGGTGACGCGGCAGAGCGCTGGGGCTTCTGGGGGTTGTGGTGCAGTCCTCGCTCGTCTGAAAACACAGAAAAGCAGTTAATCCAAACCAGATTAATCACCAACAGGTCCCTGACTAAGCGTAGTGTACGAGGTTAAAATTAATTTATATTTTCTTATGCTGCTTAACATACCTTTCATGAAATTTGTTTGGTATATTACTAATCTAATTTGTGGCTGTGTCCCCTTTAAAAGTGTTACCTGTTTTTAATTGGTGGTGGTGAAAGGGAGTGTTTTCCCTTTAAATTGACACGCGGCACAACACTCTATGACCCAGTAGAAGGCGCAAGTCGAAAGGCGCAGGTAATTTTTTCTGTTTGTATGCACTCTTGCACTTTGCTAGTGATGGCCCAGTGAGTAATGGAGGCGATTTGAAACTTTGAAAAATAAAAACGAGTTACCTCATTGCAAAGGAATTGTTGGTGCTGTTCTTCTGCTTGCCCTTGAAATGCGCTCAATATTGGAGGGCAGTGTGCATGGAGGCAATAATGAAAATGTGTATATATGTATGTATGTATATATATATATATATATATATATATATATATATATATATATATATATATATATATATATATATATATATATATATATATATATATTAAATGCTTAGTTATGTTGAAGGTTTGTTTCTTTTTAAAATATGTTCTTAGGAGTCGAAGTGAAAGTATTAAATACTTCCCATTGCTGGATCATCAAAGATGCAAGAGCCTATATTTGAAAAGTACTCTCATAAAAATAGTCTCCTTCTAGATTGAATGAAATCCATGAATAGTCACTTAATTTAGTAACCGGAAGTAAAGCACACAAAAATGGATACTGGAGAGTTCAGAAATTCTCGATCAGATGAAAGCACTGAGCGCCATTAATCTCCTTAACAAGAATATCTTCATCACACTGATAGGAATACTTCTGAAACACTACTCACAAGCTTCTTAACAGACCAGAAAAATCCCTATTCATGCACTAATGAAAGACAGTTCTTTCACTAGCCACTAATCTCCTAGAAATAAACCTCTTCCGCGTGTCAGCAAGAATTCCTCAAAGGCACTACTCTCTGACTCTTCCGACAAGTAGGAATGAAGACTGCTCATGTGCTAACGAAGGACTGTTTTCTTGGCCTGTGAATATTTCCCCCAATAGGCCTATATTTTAGTGTGCATAGGAAAAACACTACCTCTCATGCAGGAATTTCAGTTGAAGTGCGCAGCACACATAGTGCGTACGTGTGTGATGACGAAATGCAAATTCTAACAGTCTCAGTAACTAGACCACTCAGTGCAGTTTCTCTGAATTGCGACTGCCATGTTAGAATATTTGTGAATACCTTCTTGCAGTCTTCGCAGCACAATGCAGGTATGGAGGTTTAAAAATGGGCAACGTTTTCTCCATTAGGGATACTTGTTACTGTTTTTTGACGACCTTTTAGACATTAGCATCCTACAGATCTGGGCGTTCCTGGCTCACGTTAAATAAGTTTATACCATCAAACAACTTGGTTTATAACTGTTGAGACTCGCGGTTTTTGAGGAGGCATTAAATGACTTGCATGTATTGATTCCATATGACAAATAGAATATGCAAGCACTGCCAATAGTTTTAGATAAAAGGCAGCTGATCTCCATTATTATGAGTGTTTTTAGTTTATTATTATTTAAAGAACACAGTCTTGCAGAATGAAAATAAGTAAAAGGGTATTAGGGCACATATTGTTAATCCCGAAACGTTAAACAACTAAATGGTATATAAGCTAAGCGCAGGGTGAAAAGGTTTAAATAGGAACTTTGTTCTAGGGGCACAGACAACAGGCCATGCAGAATCGGGCCATGCAGAATCGGGCCATGCAGAATCACATCTATTTTTGCTGATGGCTAACTATTGAGATATTCAGCCTTCAATTGCTGATCTTAAACAGCCCAACTGATAGCAGTCACGAGAACATAAAGTCTTATTGTTCAAACAGGTATGCAGGTGTGAACCATCTCTGAAACTCATATTAGGCTTTTATTTTTTAGTGCTAAGATTAACTTGGCAAATAGAAAAATGAGGGTTTACTATAAGGTTATACTGCTAATATGTTGGAGTACTTTTGTTGTTTCTGCTTTTGGCAAACATTGCAGCTACCATTCTGTTTATCTTTATTGTAGTTACGATCATATTTATACACCAGGATAAGATTTCAATTTTAAGATAAATATGCACATTTTTCCCCAGTGTTCTTGAGTCTAGCTTTCCTTAATGAAAGAAGATTTGGATTCCACAAACTACTGTCTCTGAAGTGTCTCATAGGATACATTGTTTCCTGAAAGACATCTCACTTAAATATTGCTCATTGGGTTGTGTGGTGGTTGCAGTCCAACTGGCCTTGTCTCGCGTTGGTACATTGACAAAGTCCTTGGTGCCTGAGGGTCTAGAACTCTGACTTCTGGGCCAAGTTCTGGGAAATGTATCATTATTTAATGATGTTCTTCCCGATATAGCAATGGCTCAAACATGGACCGATGGCTACAAACTATTATAGCTTCAGCTTAAGTGATCCTTATTCCAGACACAGTTTTGTAGCAATTGTGGTTATGAGGCCAGACGGCTGTTTGTTGAAGTAAATGGCCGAACAGGACAATATTAACACAATTTATCAGAAGGCGGCACAAGGCTATTCTACAGTACCAAAGTGCATATGACATCCATAGAGTGGCACAATGCTCTATTTGTCCACCCACACCATTTATGAAGTCATCTTTTTATTGTGCTATATGGCAAGTGATAGTAACACAATGTAAGAAGGAAAGTAAAGCTTTAAGGTGATCTATATATTTCAATTCACTTAAAGATATTTAACACAATCCTAGAAGCAAGGTAAGATAAAACAATGTTTTTTTTTAATTCTAGCATGCAATAAGTGGAGTTCCAGTTGTATTATTTCTCTTTGACAGAGTTTTAGCCCAGCCTAAAGGACTTATTTAGCATGTGATGGATGCGGACATCTGCCAAACAACTGAAGACTTTCTTTCTGCCATATTTAAACTACATATGGCCTGTAGCTGCCCTAAATAGAGCAGGCAGGATTCTACCAAGCTCTAGTAAAGGCCCTTAGTCTGGACTAACAAACGTCCGGCAAGAAAGAACACCAGAAAATACTGGAACCTTTGTTCATTGTATGGTAGACCTTTAGAACAAAAGTGTTACATTGTCTGAATTACAGTTTGTCTATGCTTGGGAATATAAATATCTAGGTTTCTGTACTTCATTTCCAGTTAAATGTCTTTGAATGTCTGCATACATAATGTTATTTCTTTCGTGGGAACCCAGCAAAAAGGCAGCGAAGCGCTGCACAGGGTCAAAGATGGGCATAAAGTCAGCAAGCATTAGCGGGGTAGGTGGGTTGGAGATAATTGATGCATTGTGATATAGTGCTCTTTAAAGAGATGAACGTTCAGCTTTTTGGTGTCCTGGCTGCAAGTGTGCTGAGAACCACTAAAAAGTTGAGCTTGTCTGCAGGATATGCAGGGTCGTTGGTCATGATTGCTTTGTAAATGATGCCACTGGTTTTAAATATGGTGCAGGTAGGCAAAGGTTGCTAATGAAATTTTGTCCGGATGGGTGCGATGTGAAGCGGGAGCTGGTACCAGGCCATTTTAGTTTTTTTGCCAATGTGTTCCTTGGTTGCCGTCCAAGCTGGTATCCAAGTTACTTGTCGTGCAGTGGGGTTCGAAGCTGTCATGTCATTGAGCCAGGTTTGTAATATTATTCGGTGTTCCTGGCAGATAACAGAAATTCTGTCTTGGGTGGGTTAAGCTTTAGGGATGCAATTGATTTTTGGGTCTGGATGATGGTTACGCAGTGTCTGAGGTGTTGAATGTCTGAAGCAGAAAAAACATTTCAGTAGAGTTTTTTTTATCAGCAGCATATTGGGGAATCTTGATGCTGTTAACTGTGAGTAATCACCAAGAGGCTCCATGTGGAGGTTGAAGATAACATGAGCCAGCATGAAACCTTAGGGGTCTCTATACGTGACGGGAATCTTTTGTGACCTGTAGGTGCCCATGTGAATGAACTGATATCTATTGGAAAGGTAGGCAAATCAGTGAATGACATCGCCAGTGGATCCCATTCTAGAGTCTAGAGTATATTTGAGGGCTTGCTGGTTAACTGTTTAAAAGACCGCTGAGAGATCTAGCAGTATCAGAAGGCAGGGGGTCACCTACATCTTTGCTCTAGAGAGCATAGTCTATGGTTAGTAAGGTAGCAGTCTGTGCTGTAGCATCAGCTGAAGCTAGAGTGGTAGTCATGCATGAGGTGGTGAGCATTGTTGTGCTCTTGGAGTCAAACATAGCTTGTTTTTTCAATGATGGGCCAGTAGGTGATAAGGTCATCAGGGTATAGTGAATTAAAAAAAAGAAATCTTCAGGAGTGAGAAAATCTGGCCTGTCTTAAGAACTTCTGGGAAGATACATTGAGTGAGCGAGGCATTGAAAATAGTTAGGAGTTAAGGAGCGTCCCCATAGAGCTCTTTACTAAAGGACAAGGGTAAGACATCATCCCTAAAAAGTGGCTTGGAGGTGGTCTAGTATTGGTGAGATCTATGATAGGGCTTTGAGGACTGACCATTGCAGGGGTGGGTGTATATAATGCAGGCTTGGTGTTGCTGATGTGTTGTCAGATTGTCTTTGTTTTTTTACTGAAGAAGAGGTTGATGCCATTACACTTTTCTGTGTAGTGAAGAATAGGTGGATCTGGCAGAGGGTTGTGGCTTGATTGTCTTGAAAACTATGCCCCTCCTGTTTGTGACTTCATTGATGGTATTGGTAAAGTACATTCCTTTGGCTAATGTGATAAGCGGTCTGCCTTTTGCATGGAGCTACTTCAGTATTATGAGGGTTTATTGTCACTAAAAATCTTAGAGTACCATAGGGCAGAGGGCTTTGGCTTACACTTGCATGTTTTAATTGGGTTGTGGGTGTTCTTATAGTTTTCCAAAAACGCGTTGAAGCTGTTTAGAAGTGTATTGGCATTTGATGTGGAGTTGATAGGATGGCGAGTTCAAGCATTAGGTTTTCTATGGAGAAGTCTTCGAAGGATCTGAAGGTTTGGTCTTCTCCTCTATGTTGACTTTGGTGTGTTGTTAGGATGCTGAACAAGGAGTCGGATGACAAAGTGGCCGATCCAGGTAAGGGATATGGGTGGATTGCATATGATTATTGGTGATGTTGGGAAGACAAGGTCAAGAATGTAGCCTTTTAGGGTGTGTAGCATTTTATGATGCTGCTTGTGTATTCTCATCGCCTTGTGAAAGTGGTCTTGTTAATTTGCTGCTATAGGAATGAAACTTGAATTTTGACCATATGTTAATACAATTTATAACCATGTTTTAAGATGAAATTATACCAAGAGCCATGGGCGGGGAGGTGAAACAGAAACCTTATTTTGGCTCCACATAATACTTAACATGTAAATAATGTGTGCTTCTTCCCTGTGCGCGCCGAGGGATTGTGTGGACAGGCTCCAAATGTGCAACATTGTCACAGATGCAGAAATTCATAACTGCAAAGTGGTGTATGCATATTTCCACAAAATTTAAACTATATGTGCGCCTCACTACAAGTTTGGTTACTTAAAATGCTGTTTTTCTTTATTTAGAGCAAATCTCAGTGACTCGTACTTCACAAGTCGTCAGGATCGGTATATGTTCTTACGGGACTGCCGTGATGTTGCCAATTTTTTCACGGAGCTAGTGGCCACTGTTGGAGATTTGTCATTGCAGCTGCAGCCAGATGATACAGTGCGTGTGAAAGATGGAATGTTGCACCCTTACCAAGGTGAGGTTGGGGGTATAATGTCACTTTATGCCTATGGACACAATAAAAAGACTTGGTTGTGTGCGTTACATGGGGAGTAGACGCATCCTTGCACTTGGGCACACAATATGGTTCGTTGGGACACAGACTCCAATGAGATTTTTAGCAGTTGATTATTTATTCATCAATCTTGCAAAAGAAAGTTTTTGTTCATGATTTCACAAAAATTTCTAACATATTCATAGAAATGTTCCAGAGAGATACTCCATACTCCGATGCATTTCGGGCTGGTGTTGCCCTTTATCAAGGAGTTCTGAAAGCAAAACAAACTCAAACTTCGCCGCCACTCAGTGAACTTTCCAGTCAACGTTCCGAGAATACATCAGCCGCCGGTGTTTGCATTCAGTCCCAAGTAAGTTGGAGCTCCTAGTTAGACCCGCGTTTCCACGCTTAACGTCGGGCATTCACCCTGCTTAACCCCCCTCTTCTTGTCTCCCCAGAGAGCCAAGGACTCACGACCGTGACACGTAAGTGCATCACATTTACCTTATTGCGTTTCCCCGAACTTTCACCAGTTCTTACCCAGCTCACGCCATCACATGGGTTCACTTCTTTGTATAAACCACCTGCCTGTTGTCAGTAACTATGCCATGACACTTGTTATGCAATGCAAATGTTTACGTTTTATGTTTCACCGTTTATGATTCGGAAGGTAAAAAAGTTTGTTTTGCTTTCAGAACTCCTTGATAAAGGGCAACACCAGCCCGAAATGCATCGGAGTATGGAGTATCTCTCGGGAACATTTCTATGAATATGTTAGAAATTTTTGTGAAATCATGGACAAAAACTTTCTTTTGCAAGATTGATGAATAAATAATCAACTGCTAAAAATCTCATTGGAGTCTGTGTCCCAACGAACCATATTGTGTGCCCAAGTGCAAGGATGCGTCTACTCCCCATGTAACGCACACAACCAGTTCTCATCACGACGTACACGGACGGTTACGTCTCTTGCTGGAGCACCTTAAAAACTAACCAACCCGCAGTTAAAACATTGGCAATCTTACCACAAACTAAATCGCTGTGCGCCACGCTACTAAACCCCCGCTATAACACAATAAAAAGACACAATGATTTTGTAGCTATAAGGCTTTACAGCACCTAATGGTTCTTTGCATGAGTTTAGAGCATTTAAGCAACGTTTAATTGTTGATGCTTCAAGCATGGGCAAACACCATGACCTGTCCCAAACTTAGCATTAACAAGGGTTTGCCATCATATTTTAGCTCTTGAATATTTACACGGTTGTGGTTCTAATTTCCTGCTGCTGGTTACTACAGCATCTAAGCAGTCCTGATGAGTTTGACTAGGGACCCACATAACGTCCAAGGCATAAGGTATGATTGTATAGTTGTTTCCACCTACCATGTAGGCAGATATGTGTAGAGATGGCATTCAGGCTTTGGGAATAATGCAAGGCCATATAATTGGCAGGTGTGTGCTGTACAAAAGATAGTAACTTGAATTTGTATACTTAACACAGCATCTAAATGAATGACACATGAGTTTCTAACTCATGTAGTCTGAGGATGGATATCCTATTTTTCAGCTGAGAACTGCTAGAAATGTAAACCAACCTCAAATGAGTTTATAGCTACGGGCAACTGCTTCCTTGAGGAAGAAATGCCATTGGTTTAACACCCAGGACACCAACAGGATGTAAGAAGGCATAAAACAACTTTGTAGCTGATTCCCTGGTGACTGGATTCAAGCAAAGTCTATATAAGAAGGTTCAAACCAACTCCAACAGTGCAGAAAGCACTACCTGTAGCTTAGTGTTGGACTTGGCCCTCCCTGCCAGGTCACCACCAAACCTAGGACTCTTTGCACTTTATCATTGCTAACCTGTGCTAAAGGGCTTGTGCTTACTCTAACGCATAGCAAAATTGGCTTACATCTGATTGGCATATTTAATTTACATATACGCTTGTAAAGTGGAATACCATATACCCAGGGCTGTAAATGAAATTCTACTAGTCGGTCTGCAACACTTATTGTGCCACCCACTTAAGTAACCCCATAAAACATGTCTCCGGTCGGCAATTGCACCCTGTATGCAGTTTTAAATTGCCAGATTGACTTTCCACATAATCCTTTCGCCAAGCTTAAAATTCCCTTATTAATACATATAAGGCACTGATAGAGTAGGCCCTAAATAGCCTACGAGGCAAGGTGCATAGTATTTAAAAAGTTGGACATGTACTTTTAAGTTTTACATGTCCTGTTAGTGGAAAAACTCTCAAATGTGTTTACCCCTCTCATAGGATACCATTGGGTTACCTTAATACATTTAATAAATAGTAACCTTTGTTTGGGAGCAGGTAGAAATGTCATGTTTGGGATCAACGGAATTGCAATTTTAAATCCTCTTTAATGGTAAAGTCTGATTTTAAGTCTCATTTCAGAAAATTCCCCTTTTAGAAAGTTAACATTTTCTTGTACTAACCATTTGGTGCCTGCAGCCTTTTTCCTGGATCACATCACTAGCTGTAGTTGGCTGTTGACTATTCCTCCCAGACAGACACATAATAGAGAGACTGGGTTTGGCAGGATGGGCCATCCAAGTCACGATGGGGGCGCAAAGCTGTAAGCAGCCCTACTTGCATTTCAAAGACGCTGCCTCAGATCACACCCAAAGAACTTCACACTAGCCTATTGTGTATGCAGAAAGACTGGGACAAGGGCAGTGAGGCAGGAAATTTCAAATACTTATGTGGGCGGAAAACTCCAGAAGATTCTTCCACTTCAAAATGAGCACCAGGTATAAAATTAGGGTTGTCAGACCCACTGTTGTTAACTTCTGGACCTGTGGAAGGACACTCAGAGGACTACCCTGCTGCTTGTGGCCTGCTGTTTATATCAGAGGACTGCCCTGCTACTCCAAGACTGCCCTGCTACCTGTATCCTCCCCTATGCTCTCAGAGAACTGCCCTGCTGCCTGAGAACTGTTTTCCTGCTTGAGCTCAAGATTTCCAGAATGACTCCAAGGGCTAGTTGGCTGGCCTCCTGATCAAAGCCTCCTGTACGAAATTGGCTCTAACCATCTTTAACCTGCACATGGACCCAGTCTGAGTGAGTTCACTCTCCAAGTCGTGCCTCACTAGTCCTGGACCCTTAGAACTGGTGATAAAGGTGAAAAAGGTCCCCAGATAGTCCAAATCAAAAACTAGGGACTTCAAACATTTCCTGCCAAAACGTGCTCCGAGAACAGAGAGGAGACTGACCATGACCTGCCAGGGGTATCAGGCCTGATGGAGCCCTCATCTGCTACAGCCTGCAGCTTCGACCCACTGGAGATTTTCGATTTCCATGATACTAAGGAGGCACCTAGAAATATGCCTTTCTCGCTGAGCTTTACCACCATGAACATTTTTCATTAAAATGACTTCTAAGTCCAAAGGTCAGCAGAGATCAGGCCCAATTCACTTTGTGTACCGACCGTTGCTCCGTCGCTGTTGGCCATAACCTTTGTCTTTATCCCAGTCTCATACGACTAGATGTCCGTGATATTGCGTTGAACCTTTAGGCAGTGTTTTAATCTTTGAATTTTAAAACTTCATACTTCGGTACTACTGATTGGATTTTTATCCTTGGGGTGTCAAATAATTTATTGAAATATTTTTCTAAATTGGTGTGGAATTTTCCTTGTGTTTGATTTTCACTTTATTGCTATTTAAGTGCTTGTTAGAAGGGGCGATCCCAGGGGGGCCCAGAAGACGTCTTCTGACCACCCCGTGACACACCTCTTCTAGGAACGCCTCGAGCACTGGCGAGAGACCTTTCAGGGGAAGAGTCTAGTATCTAGGATCGCATGCGCTGAGCTCTCACCACTCGACCAAGGGACACCACACGGTAGCTTACTGAAGAACCGGTTCTTTATCCAACAGAAGTATTAGGATCTTTATGATCTACACGTGGTCAAATATTTACATTCAGCTCGAAAGCGTCATAACGTTTTGGTTGCAAGGGTGTGGGTAGCGGGGCAGTCTTAGTACTCAAGGTCAGTGCAAAGCGTATCCGACGCACGGCTCTCAATCCTCGAGCCGGGTGATACGGTAAGGTCAAGGGTCCAGCCGGACCAGAATACTCTCCGAGCCGCGACCAAGTCAGCAGGGCTCGAGCAGGAATGAACGGAGGGTCCTTCGGTCTTTGGGGAGCCGCAATCCAATCAGCAGGGCTCCAGCCGAGTTGTTCAGGTGTTCTCAGGGTTCAAGGGAGCCGCGACCACGTCAGCAGGGCTCAGATGGTTACAGGCAGATAGTCGTCTCTGCCAAGCTTGAGCCGCGACTATGTCAGCAGGGCTCGCCAAGATTCCAAAGTTCAGGTACCGTTCTTCGATGATCGTCGAGCCGCGACTAGGTCAGCAGGGCTCTCTTTGTCCAGGATTCAACTGGCGGAGAGTTCCAGAGCACCCCTTGTTATAGTCCTGTTTTCCTTTGAAGTCCGGGGCCCTCGCAGGCTGGGGTTTCCTGTCACCCGCCCCTTTGATCATTTGAAGTTGGGTCCAGGGGTTTCCAGTCACCCAGCAGGGCGCGGGGCCAGCCCTCAGGGAGGCCGGAGGGTCGATCGAAACCAGTCCTCCGAGGGGAGGCCAGAAGTGTGAACGAAACTGCTCCTCCCTATCTCCCTCACGGGAAGTCCTCTACCCTCCCAGCTGGGCATGGTGTGTCTAGGGCCTAGGTTTCGCTGGGGCTGGGGTCTGCCATTTTAGGGAAGGGGGAATGGTTACCGGAGGCCTTTGGGTGTGATGGGGTGTAGGGGCGTCCAGCACAGGGAGGATACCAGCATATAAAGCCTATCGTTTAGACAGAACGGTGAAGCGAGGGGGGGGGCTAGCCATTATAGCCCACGAGCAGGTAATTGTGAGAATGTTTCATATTCCCGTTCCCTCATGTGAAGCCCTGCAATTTGACCTTAAATGGACTCATTCGTCTCATTTCAAAGGAATCCTTTTATACCAACCCCCCGGAACACGTACTGGCTTCCTTGCCAATCTTGGCTCAATATTAGAAGCTGCAGCGCTAGAAGACTCATTCACAGTGATGGGTGATATGAATTTCCATTTGGAAAAGTCCTCAGACAAAGATACCAGTAC
The DNA here is from genome assembly GCF_964263255.1 of Lissotriton vulgaris. Lineage (NCBI taxonomy): Eukaryota > Metazoa > Chordata > Amphibia > Caudata > Salamandridae > Lissotriton > Lissotriton vulgaris. Next base: position 824,219,268 of record NC_141695.1, on the reverse strand, counting down.
TCTGTTATCAGACATGGATACCTTGAGCCTACGGCAACTGGTCACAACCCCCACTCATAATGCAGGCCATACCCTGGATGGTATTTTCACCAACATGGAAGGCCTAAAAATAATAGAAATTAGGCCCATGCCCTGGACTGACCACCATGCCATCGTTATGAGCATCACAGTCAAGCTGAATAGAACCAGAAGAGAACCCGTAAGGAAACCAGAAGCTCCCTACTGAAATATGGACTCCAAGAGATTTTCAACTGGATGACCACCAACCAGTTGAAACTAAATGGGGACAAAACGGAGGTTCTTCTACTGGGAAGAAACAAGGAACTGTGGACCCCCTACCACTGGCCGCCTGAGCTGGGTAACATCCCCCCGCCAGCTACCCAGGTAAGAAACCTTGGGGTTATTTTAGACAATACCCTTTCGATGAAACAGCAGGCAAACAAAGTCGCGGGACTCTGTTTCACCATAATAAAATGGTTAAAAAAAATCATTTGGATGCTGCCCCTTGACACGCAAAAAACCGTAGTCAACGCATTGGTAACTTCGCGTATTGACTACGGAAATATTCTCTACCTTGGTTCCAACTTAGCAGTAATCAAGCGACTCCAACTGATTCAAAACTCTGCTGCAAGACTCTTGTGTAGGATTAAAAAGACCGAAAGCGTTTCAAAACACCTGAACGAATTACACTGGCTCAGGGTTGAACATCGGATCAGCTTTAAAACACTGAGCTACATGTTTAAGATTAAAAACAAAACGGCTCCCTCCTACCTACAATCCTTAGCCTTTCCCTACCTGCCAACAAGAAGTCTTCGCTCTCAAACGGCCTCGAACTTCGCCGTCCCCCAGATTCAAACTACAGAGATCTGGAGGGAAATCCTTTTCTGTCAGAGGACCAATTTTATGGAACTCACTCCCCCTTCATATCCGGAAAGAGGACAGCTACATCAAATTCCGGAGACACGTAAAAACCTGGCTGTTTCAGAAACAATTGTGCTAAACTATTTACTCAGCCTTTTCCTTTAACCATCTGTATGTCATAGGCGCCGGGAAACCCTTGTTGGGTAGCTGAGCGCCATACAAATGCATAAAATAAATAAGTACATTTTAGGGTCTGGAATGATATTGATCAGATAGAGCTAATTGCTCTACTGGATAGGACTCGTCCATGTCTCTCCACTGATCCCAATATCGCCACACGCCATTTTAACGAATGGCTGGGTACGGCCACAGACACCTTAGCCCCAATTAAACAGCCCTCGAGAAATAGAACTACGCCATCGGCCCCGTGGTTCACAGAGGAACTACGCAAACAGAAACAATTATGCAGAAATAGGGAAAGGCACTGGCGTAGATCCTATAGCTTAGACAGTAAGGCTAGCTACAAGCAAGCGCTAGGCCTCTATAAATCTCTTATCGTCTAAACTAAGAAAAAGTTTTATACTGAACAGATAGACAAAGCCAAAAATTCCAGCAAAAAACGATATGATATTACCAAGACGCTAGCGGGAAACAGTCCGGACTTAGCTCCGCCTCTCTCCCAGGATTTTTGTAATGCACTGGCCAACTTCTTCTTCAACAAGGTAAATAACATTTACCAAGCATTCACCGTCAACAAGGTAACTCACTCATCCACCCCAAATAGCAAAACCCAGAACACCGAACTGCTCCAGTTCACAGACTTAGCAGAGACTCAAATCATGGATCTGATTGTTACCATCAAATCCGGATCAGCATTAGATCCCTGTCCTCTTAAGGTCATTCGTCCAGTCATGGACTATCTAGTCCCTGACATCGCCTCAATCTGTAACACAATGTTCAGAACCGGGACATACCCGGACTCACTTAAGAACACCCTAGTGAGGCCTCTTCTCAAGAAAGCCAATTTGGACAAGGAGCAACTAAAAAACGATCGCCCCATAGCTAGTCTACCTTTTCTAGCCAAGGTAGCCGAGAAAGCTATTAATATACAACTCTCTGAGTTTGTAGAGAAATACCAGCTACTAGACAACACCCAATTTGGCTTTCGCAAGTACCATGGTACTGAGACGGCTTTAATAAAAGCAACAGAGGATATACGAGTGATCCGAGACCAGGGGGGAAGAGCGATAATGGTTCTGCTCGATTTATCTGCAGCTTTCGACACTGTCGACCATAAGATCTTGGTGGACCGTGTCGGAAAGATGGGCATTCGCCATCTTGCACAGAAACTGCTTTCGTCCTTCCTGGCTGGGAGAACCCAGGTAGTTACACTGGGGCATCTTCAATCAGATAAGCTGTCACTGCCGTGTGGCGTACCTCAAGGCTCATCCCTAAGTCCGACACTTTTCAATATCTATGTGTCTGACCTGGCCTCGGTCATCCAGGCCCATGGGATGAGCCTCACATCTTACGCAGATGACACGCAACTTGTGTTGGCCATTAATGGTGATGGAGAGAAAGTAGCAGAAAAGTTTCAAATGGGCATGCGGGCAATTGGAGAGTGGATGGCTTCCAATTGCCTAAAATTAAACTCCGAAAAAACGGAGGCGGTCATTTTCGGACAGCTCTCACCCAGTTGGTCAGGTACGTGGTGGCCTCCCACGTATGGGACCCCCCCCGAACCGGTAACTACAGTCAGAAATCTTGGAGTGACTTTTGACGGGAACTTGAACTTCATGGCCCATGCAAATAAAACAGCAGCCACCGCTCATTATAAACTCAGGCTAATTAAGAAAATTCTACCATTCCTGCCAGTCGCAGCAGGAAAGACACTGGTAAGTGCATTAGTGTTGTCCTCCCTAGATTACTGCAATGGTTTATTCATCAATGCCCAGGTTAGAGTTACTAATAAATTGCAGACTATCCAGAACGCTGCTGCCCGTCTCCTGACTGGAACCCCGAAGTTCATGCCAATCACTGAGTCTATAAAAAATCTTCATTGGCTCAAGATCCGCAATAGGATTAAATTTAAAACCCTATGCATAGTCTACAAGGCTCTGCACAACCAAGGTCCTCACTTCCTGAAACACCACCTTAAATTCCACTTACCTACTAGATCGCTGAGATCCAATAATCTCAACTATCTGCTGGTACCACGAACTAAAACAGTTACCTGGGGCGATAGGCGTTTCCTTGTGGCTGCTCCCAGACTTTGGAACTCACTGCCAGTAACCATCAGGGAAAGCCCGTCCCTGATGCAATTCCGCAGAAAAACAAAGACCTGGCTGTTTTGTCAAGAATAGCATCCGACTAGCCTTAGGGGGAATTCTACGCACTGTTCTTAGCGCTGAGACGCCTACGGGCATTTGTTCGCGCTGTATAAATCGTAAAACATAAATAAATAAATAAGATAGATGGCGGGTACAGGGGATTGTCGGGGCGCCATAGGTCAGGGAGGGCCACGCCACGAGGCCAGGTCTAACACACGTCCCCCCTAGCTGAAAGTCAGGGAGAACTACCCATCCTCTTGGGGGTTCTCTTCGCTGAGGCGGAAGAATCTGGACAGGCCATCAGCGTTGGCGTGGTCAGTACCGGGGCGATGTTCTACGGTGAAGTCCATCCCCTGGAGGCAAATTGACCACCGCAGCAGTTTGGGGTTCTCTCCTCTCATCTGCATCAGCCATCGTAAGGGTCGATGATCGGTTTGGACTCGGAAGTGAGTTCCGAACAGGTAGGGCCGCAGCTTCTTCAGAGCCCAAACCACTGCAAAGGCTTCTCGCTCAATGGTGCTCCACCGTTGTTCTCTGGGCAGTAACCTCCGGCTAATGAAGGCCACGGGCTGATCTAGGCCTTTGTCATTGAGCTGGGATAGGACTGCTCCAATGCCATGCTCGGAAGCGTCAGTTTGTACCACAAATTCTCAAGAGTCGTCGGGGGCCTGGAGCACGGGGGCGGTGCACATAGCAGTTTTTAAGGCCTCAAATGCCTCTTGGCAGGAGGGGGTCCAATGCACTTTCTTCGGATGTCTTTCAGAGTTCAGTTCTGTGAGGGCGCCCCTTAGGCTGCCATACCCTTTGATGAACCTCCAGTAGTAACCGATGAGCCCTAGGAAGGCCCTTACTTCGGTCTGAGTCGTGGGGGGTTCCCAGGCCAGAATGGAGTCGATCTTGGGTTGGAGGAGGGCTACCTGCCCGCTCCCGACCTGGTGTCCCAGGTAGACCACCGAGCCTTGTCCAATTTGGCACTTGCTGGCTTTGACTGGCAGGCCCGCCTGATGCAGGGCCATCAATACCTTCCGGAGGTGCCGGAGGTGTTTGGTCCAGTGCGAGCTGAACACCGCGATATCGTCCAGGTACGCGGCGCTGAATTCTTCCAGCCTGGCCAGGACCCGGTTAACCAGTCTTTGGCAGGTGGCCGGGGCATTTTTTATCCCAAAGGGCATCACCCGAAGCGATAGTGTCCATCCGGGGTGGAAAAGGCAGACCGCTCCTTGGCTCCCTCGGCGAGCGCAATTTGCCAGTATCCGCAGGTCAGGTCGAAGGTGCTGAGGTAGTGAGCAGACCCGAGGTGGTCAATGAGCTCATCTGCGCGGGAAATAGGGTGAGCGTCTGCTCGAGTGACCGCATTGAGCCCCCGGTAGTCCACGCAGAACCTCAGTTCGGGGGCGGTACCGGGGGCGGCTGCCTTTGGGACCAGCACCACAGGGCTGGCCCAAGGGCTATCAGAAGGCTCGACCACCCCAGGGCTAGCATCTTCGAGACCTCGGCCTGGATGCAGGTCCGTACTCTGTCAGGGACGCGGTAGGCTCTGTGTCGTACTGGCGGGCTGTCCCCCGTGTCCACATCGTGGCCGCACCAGTCGGTGACCCTGGGGACGAGGGAGAAGAGGTCTGAGAATTTCCCCAATAGCTGGCGGCAGTCTTCGCGTAGCTGTGGAGTGAGGGAGGAGGAGAGGCTCACTCCCTCTACGGAGCCATCTTTCTCCTTGGCACACAGGAGGTCAGGGAGAGGCTTCGTGTCCTCCTCCGCCCCATCATCTGTGGCTAAAAGCAAACTCAACTCCGTCCGCACGAAGTGAGGTTTGAGGCGGTTCACGTGGAGGACCCGGAGGGGGTTCCCGGGGGACTGTACGTCAACCAAATAGGTGACTTGGCTCTTCCGCTCCACTACTTTGAATGGCCCAGTCCATTTGTCTTGGTGGGCGCAAGGTTTCACCGGGGCCATCACCCATACCTGCTGGCCCGGTTGGAACTCGACCAGAGTGGCATTCTGGTCATACCAGCATTTCATTTCCTCCTGGCTCGCCTCAAGGTTGGCCTCTGCGAGCTCTCTGAATTTCCTAGTCTGGTTCCGGAGGGTCAGGATGTATCGAAACACATTTGGGGGTGGGTCTCGGGCACCGCCTCCCAGCCCTCCTTGACCAGGCTGAGGGGTCCCCGGACGGGGTGTTCGTAGAGCAGTTCGAAAGGGCTGAACCCCAAGGACTTCTGGGGGACTTCCCTGTAGGCGAACAGGAGGCAGGGTAGGAGGATGTCCCACTTACGCTGGAGGGGCTCTTCGAGGCCCATGATCATCCCCTTGAGAGTCCGGTTAAATCGCTCAACCAGGCCATTCCCTTGGGGGTGGTACGGGGTGGTGAATTTGTACATTACTCCACATTGTTGCCACAAGGACATCATGTACTTCGAAATGAAGTTGGTTCCGCGGTCGCTCACGACCTCTCGGGGAAAACCCACTTGGGAGAATATCCCCATCAAGGCCCACCAAGGGTACGTCATGGGCCAGGCCCAGGAGGAAGTCTCGGAATCGTAGGGGTACCACCAGCACTCGGGCTGACCATAGTTCGGCAGACTTCTTCTCACTGTACAGGAGGTTGTTTTCCCAAAAGACCCAATGGGTTCCAGACTGGTCGCCTGCAGCTTGAGCGGCGGCCTGTTGCCGAGGTCCGACGAGGGAAGGGCAGGTCGCTTGTTCCTGGCAGAACTCCTCCCGGGAGGGGCCCCCCTTGTGGCGCCACTGAGCCAACTCTGGCAGGTAAGCTAACTCGGTGACAGGTTCGAGGTCAGGGTATAGGGGCCGTCGTTTGCGACGGGCTCTCCTCCCGTGTGGAGATCCCGGGGTTCGGGTAGCCCGCCCCTGTTCTCGTCGAGTGGGGTCTGGCCTAGGGTTTCCGGCTCGACTCCCCCGAGGGGGGGCAGTCGGGCAGACATGGACAGAGTGGTGGCACACACCCATTCGGGTAGGCCCAGCATTCCTAGGTGGGCCTTCCTTTCTACCTGCGCCCACAGGGACTTTTCCAGATCGTTGCCCAGTAAGCTGTCCACGGGCATGGAGGGTCGGACGGTGCAACGTCCCGGCAACTCCCCCCGCCATTTGAAAGGAATTTGGGCTATTTTGCAGAGGCTGTCCCAATTGTCGGAGGAAATAACGGGGCAAAAGATGTGGGGTAATATCTGGTCCTCGGTGACCAGGTGACAGCGGACGGCCGTGACACTCTCCCCGGTGTTGCGAAGGGCCCCCACTCGGTGCCCATTGACCGTCACCCACAGCCGGTATTTTTTTGTGTTGGCTGGTAGGGGGGATCCAGGAATCCTTTCTCGGTATGCTAGGGAGACCAGGGACATAGCTGCAGGCTCCCACTCTTCCGTATCCTCAATCTCCTCTCCTAGGGCCACCGTGGCCATCTGGCGGGCTGGGGGCCCCGCAGTCGACGACCTTTGGTACATGGGACACTGAGGGTCACTGGCGTAGTGGCCGGGCTGTTGGCATTTGTAACATGTGATGTTGACTCGGGGCCCTTGCCTACCTGGTGGGCCTCTGCTGGCCGGGGGAGGAGATGGAAAGTTTGGGGGTTTGTTTCTTGGGGGCTACGCTGGGGACCTGACTGGAATTCCCTCTGTCTTCCTTGGCCTCCCCCCGCCTCTCTGGCTGAGAGGTCCCTGGCTGTTCCGGGTGTGATCTCTCATGGGGCCCCGTGGGACCCGGGTGTTCACCCAGCGATCTGCTTCGATGGCTAATTTTCAAGGGTCTGTTAGTTTGCTGTCTAGGAGATGCTGGCGTAATTCTACAAAACAATTTGTGGACAGGTGTTCCCAAGCTATTAAGTCAAACAATTCTTCGAATGTGGTGACCTTGCTGCCCTTGATCCATACTTCCAAGGCCCTGCTGTAAAAGTTCACGTACTCTACCCACGTGGTGCCAGGAATTTATTTGCAATCTCGGAATCGTTGCCTGTACATCTCGGGGGTGAGCCCATATCTGGCTAGTAGAGCCTCTTTCATGTGGCTGTAGGAGTTCAGTACTGTGGATGGCAGGTCGAGAAGGGTGTCTCTCCCCTCGCTCAGGAACCGACCCCACAACCCAGCGCCCCAATCCTTCTGTGGGACTCGGTGGGAGGTCATAGCTACCTCATAGGCTATAAACCATTGCTGGATGTCGTCGTTTTTATAGTACTCTTTCACCACATCCTTGGGGTTGTGGACTTTAGGTTCCACCGGGGGAGGGGTCTCTCGGTTCCCCGGGGGCCTGGTTTCCTCACTCCTCGCCTTGAGCTCTATCTCTTTGAGGCTGCTTTCATGCTCCAGTTGAAGTTTCTTCCCTTTGTGTTCTCGTTGGAACTTCTTTTCTTCCAACTCTCCTTGCAAGCGTAATTGTTGCACGGCTAACTTTTTTTCAGCTAATTTAAGTTCTACTTCCATTTTGAGCCTAGCTAGCTCTAGCTCGTGGCTTCGGCATCTTTCTCGGTCCGTCAGTTCTTCCTGGGACAGGCCCCCCTCTGACGCGTTGCTTCGTACTGGGGTGCCGCTGCTCTCCCCCTGGAGGATTCCGGGTTTGTTTGGCCGCTCCACCTCCGCCGTCTCCTTCTGTTTGGAGGAGGGGGGCTCCCGACTCCACCCAGGCCTTCAAGGCTTTTTGGAAATCTTCCTTGGTGTTCAACCCAGTGGTAGCGATTTTAAAGTCTTTACAGAACTGCTTTAGGTCTTTGTGAGTGTACTCTTCCAACCGGTCCTCTTGGAATGTAGGACTTGCGCTGGTTCCAGTGGGACTCATGGTGGTTCTTTCTTCCGTCTTTTCCGGACTTCGTTAGGTAGTGTGTCAGCCGCTCACTGTACGATCTCTAGATGTCGGCTCGGATCCCGTTGCTTGCCACTAATGTTAGAAGGGGCGATCCCAGGGGGGCCCAGAAGACGTCTTCCGACCACCTCGTGACCCACCTCTCCTAGGAACGCTGCTGAGCACTGGGAAGAGTCCAGTATCTAGAATTGCACGTGCTGAACTCTCACCACTCGACCAAGGGACACCACATGGTAGCTTACTGAAGAACAGGTTCTTTATCCAACAGAAGTATTAGGATCTTTATGATCTACACGTGGTCAAATATTTACATTCAGCTCGAAAGGGTCATAACGTTTTGGTTGCAAGGGTGTGGGTAGCGGGACAGTCTTAGTACTCAAGGTCAGTGCAAAGCGTATCCGACGCACGGCTCCCAATCCTCGAGCCAGGGGATACGGTAAGGTCAAGGGTCCAGCTGGACCAGAATACTCTCCGAGCCGCGACCAAGTCAGCAGGGCTCGAGCAGGAATGAACGGAGGGTCCTTTGGTCTTTGGGGAGCCGCGATCCAATCAGCAGAGCTCCAGCCGAGTTGTTCAGGTGTTCTCAGGGTTCAAGGGAGCCGCGACCACGTCAGCAGGGCTCAGATGGTTACAGGCAGATATTAGTCTCTGCCAAGCTTGAGCCGCGACAATGTCAGCAGAGCTCGCCAAGATTCCAAAGTTCAGGTAGCGTTGTTCTTCGATGATCGTCGAGCCGCGACCATGTTAGCAGGGCTCTCTTCGTCCAGGATTCAACTGGCGGAGAGTTCCATAGCACCACTTGTTATAGTCCTGTTTTCCTTTGAAGTCCGGGGCCCTCACAGGCCGGGTTTTCCGGTCAGCCGGCCCTTGATCCTTTGAAGTTGCGTCCGGGGGATTCCAGAACCCCAGCAGGGCGTGGGGCCAGCCCTCAGGAAGGCCAGAGGGCTGATCGAAACCAGTCTTCCGAGGGGGGGCCAGAGGTGTGAACGAAACTGCTCCTCCCTATCTCGCTCACTGGAAGCCCTCTACCCCCCTGCCGGCATGGCGTGTCTAGGGCCTAGGTTTCGCTGGGGCTGGGGTCGGCCATTTTAGGGACGGGGAATGGTTACCGGAGGCCTTCGGGTGTGATGGGGTGTAGGGGCATCCGGCACCGGGAGGATAGATGGCGGGTACAGGGGATTGTCGGGGCGCTATAGGTCAGGGAGGGCCACGCCACGAGGCCAGGTCTAACAGTGCTGCATAAATACTTCACACATTGCCTCCAAGTTAAGCCTACTGCGTTTGTGCCACGCTACCAGAGGGTTAAGCACAGGATTTTTTTTTTACTGTTAGGTGTTCACCCTGACAAGGATTGTGGCTTTTGCTTGAGCAGGGCTCCACCCCCCTTAAGCATGAAACTAGTTTCTCACACTTGGCATAAATGCAACATATTGTTCATAGGGGTCATTGACTTCTCCCTAATGACACAATAGTACTTATTCCCTGCAGTAACTGAGCATTGCCATTTTTGTCTGTGTTCAGGCCTGATGCAGAGAACACATTGAGTTCTATTAGCTATGTGAATGTACTCTTCGACCGCAAGTGCGCGGAACCTAGAGCACTTTTTTCAACTATAATATAGTAGAAAAATCTTCATTTGGGTGTCCACGTTTCAAAGTAAGTCATTTATATGTTTTCTCTAGTAGGCAAGATTTTACTGAGTTTTTCTCATTGGAATAGCCAGTTTAGGGAATAATTAAAGTTTTTGAATTGCAGCACCTAGCAGACCAAAAGTCAGCTTTCCAGGTTAGAAAAATTAGCAAACCTTTAATACAGTAGAGAAAAAGGAAGCACAAGAATGCTGCTAAGTTGAAGTGCTTGGGGCAACAAGAGGACACTGCTCCTTTAAGGGCTCAGCAGTTTCCCTCACCCAGCATGCACTGTACTCTAATTCAGTTTTTTCCAGCTCGTACTGACCGGATCCTAGAGCACTTCATAAAGATTTTCTCCCAATTCATTGAGACTTTCTTCTTCATAAGTACTTTGTTCTGGACTTCTCATGACGTCTTTTAAATCCCTCAAGCGAATCCAACAAGTTTTCCCACATTTCTAATCTGATTTTTACTCACAATGCCTTCACATTTTTGTGAAGTGCCCTTCCTGAGGGAGAAAGAAAGCTGCCCAGGTCCTCACCAGGACTGTGTAGTATGTCTCTCACCTACGCTTTTGAGTGAAATTTAGTGTGTTCCGTCACAAAATGTCGAAAAGAACCCTTAAAGACTGGGAAGGAATACGCCTCAAAAGACAGCTGGAGGATCTGAAAGCCGAGCAAGAGAGGAGACAGTCACTGGAGGCCAGTCAGAGAGGGGTAAGTCCTCTCCTGAACTTCCGCAGTCTCCAAAAGGGGAGAACAAAAGAGAGGAGGCAACATAAACCTCACCGCCATCACTTGATTCTCCTGTGTGATCTTCAGAAGTGCATGATTTATGGCAGGCTTCATGCACCATGTTGACTGTCGAAGGGCACTATCAACTGTGAGGACATCACCGGTGTTAATCCCATCGGTTTTGGACAGATCGTGATTGAGTCATTTGATATTGAGACTTCCACCTTTGCAGTCGAAACATACTGCATCGAAGCCGAAGTTTATATCATAAGACGGATTGATGTTGATGTTGAGGTATTTTCCTCATACTAATCTTTCTGGCTGTCCAGCACACCTGTCATTCTTTATACCTCTTCACTTCTTCCTGCGAAAATGCCAAGAATTCTAATTTCTATCACTGATCCTATTCTGCATCTTTTACCACCTCTAGATCTACCATTTAAGTCAACAATGGTGTAAAAGGAGCATTAGAGTCACCAATCAGGAAGATACCATTGCATTTTTCACATCTAATTCCAACCAGGTACAGAACTTCCCACAACACCTGACCAACGTCAATGGAAAAAAATCGCCTATGCAATTGCAATCACCATATTTCTTCTGAGATTCTTGTTCAACATGCACTCTGACTTCACCAACTACGTCTCTTTTACACACATCCCAAGTGGAAGACACCAGCTTCTAGGAAGAAGTAATAATGGGCATCATTCTCAATATAAAATTGGACATGTCACAAACACTTGTCTCTGCAACCATGTAGACACTTCAGCCTACAGTGGCTTCCAGAACAACTTTGCTGCTGGTTCGAGGATTTGCAAAACTGCAGAAAATACTTTTCTCTCCCTTGAAACCATGAAGATGGATATTTCTAGCCTGCAAAAGAAATATATGGTTTAGAAACAAGATTTGCCCTACTTTTGCCAAGAACCAAAACCCGTCTCTGCGATTGTCGGTGGTACAAAAAACAATTGTAGCTCTGCAGATTTCTCAGTTATTCATTTCTGTTACGGGATTTCTCCAAGATTAGCGACTTAGTTGGGTTTCCAGCTCGTTGCTTCATTGACAATAATGAACCTCCATTCTCTGAAACATTAATATTAGATACACACACAAACGATTAAATGTATGAATAGAACGAGAAAGGAGGCAGAAACACTGAAAACAGTGTGCCCAAAGCTTAGAAATGTTTAAAGTCCAGTATCTCCACTGAGATTACAGCTACCAAGACAGGCAGAGGGTGCAATCTGTTCGTGGGCCTACGGTCAGTATGGGCAACAGTAACAGCAAAGCCCATTCCACAAACTTTCACCCAGAGGAAAAGGTCAGCAGCACCCTCAACAAGTCTACTTGAAACTCCGGAGGCCAGTCCAAGCAATTAAAACTCTACCTCCTTTCCGAGGAAGTGTATCAAAATATCTAGAAGCGTGAATACGAATTTCATCAGACAAGTGAGGCTTGCAAATCATTGAGAAAAGATACACAATTCGAATCCCCACCTCTCATGATTCCACCAAAACGTGTTGCAACCATTAGTTTCACGCTTTATTAATGGAGGTAACCTCTCCTACAACAATAAGCAATAGAAAGTGTTCCTCCATTACATTGAGGGGAAAGTATTTACTTAAGATATTTTTTGGTCCTCAAGAAGGAATTTAGTCCGGCCTTGGACTTGAGGCAAGCCAATACATATATCAGAAAAAGTAATGGAGTTAGCATTACAATAAACGGGCAAGATTGCTACTTTCTAATCTACATAATGCCAAAACACAAAAAGTTCTAATATTCACTGTGGGAAAAGTCAATTTTCATCATCTAGGTCTTCAAGTTGACAATGGAAAATAGACAACTCCTCCTATTTAAGTCCTACACTGTTTAGGTACTCCATTGGATGCAGAAATTGGAGAAGCGTCTCTTTTGGGGATACCATTTTGTAGAAAGGACAACACCTGCTGCAAATCTCCTTTCCTACGGCACTCCAAATATCCTTGCTGGGAACACTCACCTTTGTTCATTTATCTGGTACCCAATGCACGCCTCTTTATGAGATATCTCCAGTGATGCATGGAAGACCAATAGATTGGAGACCAGGAGAATTGGGAGGACAAACTGAAGCTGACACCACATGTATGAAAATCAATCAGATGGTAGTGACAAAAAGGGGGAACCTTCTGAAAGGAACTACAATTCACCTGAGCCTACTTTTTCAGACCATAGTTATGGATGCATTCCTGATAAGCCGGGCAGCTCACTTCCAGAATCTAACTATATAAAGGGTTTGTGGTTGAGGAAACAAAAACTACACCAAATAAATGTGCAGAGGTGGGATTGTGGAGAGGGGCGGGAGGGGTGTGTGTGTGTAGTTTAAACAAATGTCTGTGCACTTTTCCTCTAATTCATTAGGGCTGATGGTGTGTCATGCAAAAACGACAAGACAACAGGCTTCTTTTCTATGGGAACTTAACTTTGTGCTATCTAAATTAAAAGTTCCACCTTTTGAGCCTATCCATAAGGCATAATTTCAACATATTTTCCGGTTGCCATCACTTCTAGCACAAAGGTTAGTGAGTGTTCAGCTATTATCTGCTATTGAGCCATATTGAATTTTTCCATCACTATAGGTCTGTATCTGACAGACGTTTCTAGCTACAGATTCCTTACTTTAGATTGTTCACCAGTGGATTCAGAACTTTTTTTTAGCAGTCCTATTACGTGACAGTAGGTAGCGTCATTTAGCTCCTCGTGGTGTCTGCAGTGCCTATATAAGTACCAACCCAGGGTGCTGATTTCAGTTCCTTCGTTTCCAGATCGAGCACCCCAGTCATTTTTTGACTGGATTTTGTGACTTTGTCAACATTTTCACACTGGTGTCTTTTTTTTTTTGTCCTTTCATCCTTTTGGACTACGTCACCTAAAACAACAACCGCTTGTAAACCTTGTGGTGCCTCTCCCAGTCAAATGTCTGACAGACCGCCCATTGGTGTGTCTTTGGTGCCTGGAGCCAGACCACAACTCCAGTGTCTTCTCGTAGTGCAAGACTATGCACCGGAAGGCCATCCACAGACGAGCCATGAAGCTCCTGATCCCTTGACTCAGTAGCTCTCCAGGTCCCGGTTGCGAGGGAAGTCCTGAAGCTACTCTGAGTCACTCATGCTGGTCGTAGTCGTGACCTACAACTTTTTAGGTAAGTCGCACAAGAAGACGTCCAAGAAGTTGAAGCGCTCTTCGACTTCTCCGTGCTGGTCCTAATCATCGGACGAGGCACAGGAATAACCCCACAAATTTAGGCCCACTCACAGGTCTTCCTTGTGGAGCCTGAGTCGGCTCCACACTTGACTGAGTTTCAAGGAGCTGGAGCCACCCAAATATGTTAATTCTTTGAGGCCATGCACCTAATTTTTCTGCGACCAACACCTCTGGAGCGCTTTCAGGGCCATGGGTCCAGGAGGGATACAAATGGATTTCCTCCAGCGGGTTTGCCCTTGCTGCTAGTCAGGCCCTCCGGACAGTGGTCCTCTTGCTTGACTGAGGCACCCCTTATGGACATGCTTTTTGATGATACTTGCCTCTTTGGCATCAAGGCGGCTTCAGTGCATGAGCATTTTAAGGATAGCAGGGCCACCGCTAGTCTGTAAGGACTCAACATGGCCCCATGACAACCGCAATCCGCTCCTTCCATGGCTACGGTAGGGGCTATCAGCCACGTCCTTTCATTCCTAGCCAACATACCCCTCTCCTTTTGTGGTGTGTCTCCCACAAACCTTGTGGGAACTAAGGCCAAAAGTCTACCCAATCCATTCCCCCTGGAGCTGCAGCTTCAAACCCCCTTTAATATGCCCTCACAATATCATGGGCAACCAGTTGGCTGCAGAATACAGCATCACCTGCCACAATGGCAGTTGATAACATTGATCAAATGCATGCTTCAGATTATACAGAGGGGTTATGCCTTTCCTTTCCAATGACCCCACCACCTTTGCCACCGAGGACCACCTATCACGTGTGCAACAGGAAATAAAGGCTCTTCTGGCTAAAGGAGCCATCAAAAGGGTTCCTCTTTCAGAAGTTGGCCGTGGTTGCTCTTCCCGCTACTTGCTGGTGCCGAAAAAGGATGAGCTCCTCCGTCCTATTCTAGACCTGGATCCTTGCAACCACTTCCTGGAAAAGGAGTAGTTCAATATGCTCACTCTGGTTCCGCTTCTATCTGCCCTGGATCCAAGACACTGGATGGTAGCTCTGGAGTTGCAGGACTCATATTTCCATATTCCCAGATGTTACCTGAAGTTCAAGGTAGGTCAGGAACATTTAAAATTCACTGTACTCCCCTTCAGCTTTACCAGCACGCCATGGGTTTTCAATAATGTGATGGCAGTGGATGCAGCCCATTGGCAAAGGCTGGGGATTCCATTCTTACTCTACCTCGATAATTGGCTGTTTAAGGTGGCCTTGCCCTAGGCTGTCGTCTCTCCCATCCTCCCATCCATCCATCCATCCATCCATCCATCTATCAACGTAAGGTTGATTTAGGTGTAAATGGATATGACTGCCGCCATGTGATTCTGCAACAAGCAGGTGAGAAGTGGACTCCTGGACCCTGTGTCAAGAGGGTCTGTTCCTCTGAACATAACTGAAACATCAGGACACTTTCCTGGTTGTGCAGCACCTGCTGGGCTCCATAAATGACAAAGCGGACAAACTCTGGTGGTGATGCCTTGTTGATCACAATTGGCTTCTCCATCTGGAGGTGGTGCAAGGTCTCTTCTGTGACTGGGGAGAACCTTGGTTAGATGTATTCTCCACTGCCAAGAACGTGCACTGTCAGCACTTTTGCACGCTGGAGTTTCCAAGGCGACTTTTGCTTGGAGATACTTTTTGTCTCCAGTGGAACTCGGGCCTCCTTTCCGCTGATACTAATCCTGCCCTGAGTTTCCAAGAAGTTCAGGATCAACAGGGCTCCAGTCACGCTTGTGACTCCGGATTGGGTACGGAGAGTCTAGTATCCCAAACTCCTGAGCATTTGCCCTCCTATCAGGCTGTCCCCACGGAAGGACTTCCTGCTGCAACAACAGGGCAGTGTTTTCCACCAACCTACACATACTCCAGCTACATGCATGGAGATTGAACAGAGACAGTTGAGTGTTTGACCTTCCTCTCAAAGTGTGTGATGTACTCTTGACCCTCATTGAAACACATTTATGCCTGCTGATGGGACACGTTTGTGGTTTGGTGTTCTGCAAAACAAGTTAACCTGCTGTCTACACCCACTCACAATATTCTGAAGCAAACTACCTACAGGTGAATATCTCTAAGAGTAAGGTAGTTCCATTTAGGGGTAGGAAACTCCATACCCAATGTATATGCAAATAACGTGGCACAACAATCGATGTGGCAAAAACCTATACCTATCTCGGGCGAGTCTTATCACAAACCCTAGAAGTCAATCCCACTTACATCAGATGAACCAAAAAGCAGTAGCACATATAAATCCCGAAAGAAAATGTTACTCCTACACGGGCAAGAGACACTTTCAAGCTCTTTAAGAAATATATAGGGCAAAAATGTCACTAACCATAACTTATGCTACAGAGTATATTCCCATAGCTAGATGGAATGTACTGAATGTCAGCGGGGGGGGGCAACTATTAGGTAAAATAACCTTTTTGAGTCAGGCTGTTCCAGTACAGACTCTTCGCTTAGAACTCCCGAAAGTAAGTACATTCTCAATAGCTTTTGCCAACATAAACAGATGGGCTTTTAAACTATTACACGCTGAAGTTATCTATATAAGGACCTTAGTGACACACAAAACTTTCAAGTCAGGGAAAAACCATGATACTTTCTAAACCAAACTTAAGACCACTTTAGAATATTTACAATGCACTGAACCATAGTTCAATCCTGGTCCCAGCACACTTTGAAGCACTTTTTGAAAAATATGACTCCCCGGATAAGCTATGAGCTTGATTAGGCATACTGCCTTCAACTCTTCCTGAAAGGTTTACAACACGTTTCCACCTGCTACTAGGTTTACTTCCTTTAAAGGCTTACACAAGAATTTGGTGTAACCTAGATAAAGAAAGTGGGGTATGTGACAAATGAAATCAAGGAACCCAGGATTTAACACATGTTTTCTGTTTATGTTCCAATAAGTAGGTAGTAGAGGCTAGAAATAGCTTTATAAAATCCATTGTTTTTAGATATAACCTCTCCTCCTCCACTGACCTGATCGCTTTTTTAAATGCACACCGAATGTATTTTTGTTATAAATTGTACAAATTTATGAAATCTGTTTTATTCGTGTTTTAAATGAGAATGTTAAAATGTTTGTAGAAGAATTTTATAAAAAGAGATGGAATCATGTATTTAGTATAGTTGTTGATCTCCTAAGAGATCTAAATCAATAAAAAATGTATTGAATTGAATTGCACCTATGTCTGAAGTTTTGTTGTTTGCGCTTTCGGTAGCCCGGCAAGTCTTTGCTTTTGGCACAGTTAAAGGGTACCTTTCAGCCATCTCTGCTTTGTTGTAGTTGCCGGATCAGCCCTTGTTGTTCAAGTCACCCATTGTGGCACTCTTCCTGAAAGGTTTACCACACGTTTCCACCTACATCTTTCATTATGCCCCAATGGGACCTTATTTGAGTTCTTACGTTTTTGATGTGACCACATTCTGCGCCCATGCAGAGCTGCCTTCTTTGACTGCTCACCGGCAAAACAGTCTTTCTCATAGCTATTACATCTGCCAGGAGAGTTAGTGAGTTGCAGGCGCTCTCAGCCAGCCTTCTGAATAGTACTTTCTTTTCAGACAAACTGGTCCTTGGACCCATGCCCCCTTTCTATCCAAGGTTATAACACATTTTTATGTTGGTCAGGACATCATGCTGCTGTCTTTATTTACCCTACTTCACCCTTCCAAAGAAGAGGGATCGACTCTACCGCCTGGATCCCAAAAAAGCGTTATAATTGTACATTGATCATACTAAAGACTTTCGAGTGGACGATCAACTCTTTGTGGGTTTTCTTGGTTCAAAGAAATGCAAAGCAGTGCAGAAGAAAATCACCTACAGATGGCATGTACTCTGCATGAAAATCTGCTACACACTGGCCAAAAAGCAACTGCCTGAAGGTTTGTGGGCTCATTCCACCATAGCCAAGGCTGCAACCACTTCGTTAGCTCCTGCAGTCTCGGTCCTGTACATATGTCAGGCAGCTATGTGGGCAGTGCTGCACATGTTTGCCAAACACTACTGCCTAGACAGTCAAGTCCGGCGTGATGGGCATTTCGTCTGTTAAGTCCTTCAGGATGTTTTAGTGTAAAACAGTCCACAAACCTTCTCTGGGGAGAGATTGCTTTGGTATCTATTCTAGGGTAAGGATTCTGTAGTTATAAGTCTCTAACAGATGAACACATTATTTTCCTTTGGTAACACCTTTTTCTGGTAGAGACTGTCAAGCCGCAGTTTCCTTACTGACTTTCCCATCTCCCCCGTTCTGAGAAATGTAACTTGTTCAAGAGGACCTTGACCTTGAGGACCTCATTCTGGCACACAGTTTTTTACCTCCGCATGGATCCATGCTTCTGATGTACAAAAAAACAGTCGCGAAACTAAGGTCTGTGCAGTGGGATGGTGCCTATATAGTCATGACCCATGTCACTTCTGGCACTAATGACGCCACTTACTGGCTTCAAGGTGACTGCTCAAAAACATTTATAGATACGGTCTGACACCTGGGGAGTGCTCTGAGGTAATGAATCTGGGGCTAGATGGAGTAGATGTGTTCGATAAGGTGTTACTGAAGGTAAGTAACATGCTAGTTAAGAATGCACCCACATTTGCTACCCAATATTGCCTCTAGCTTCCATATCAATCAGTCTATATCTCTTCCAGTGTTTATTCAGCAATCCTTCTGCTCGAGCAGAAAAAACAAAACACTCACTAGATGTTTGGGTTGAAGTTTTATTTAGATTACCCATTTGTCAATTTTGTACCCCCCTGTACCAGACGGCGTCCACTAAACAAACCATTGCTAGTTGGATAGTGCCTTGCATAGTATGTTGTTTTTAAGAGGCTGACAAGCCTTTGCCTGTTGGAACAAAAGCACATTCTGTAAGCGGAAAATCATCTACAGCTGCTTGGCTGAAGCAACGTTTCTCTTTCTCAAATCTGTAAGACTGCTCTTTGAAGAGCAATACACAAAGTCAACAACGTTATTGTTTGGATGAGACTTTGAAGCCGAATCAATAGTTTGGCAGCTTTAAAAAATTTCTTTGGTTAAATCTTGGCAGTATGTACTATATATTTCCTCAATCAGCCCCATGCCCACCTGGGAGATAAATCTGCAGCCCTGGCCTGTCCTACTGATGTACGTACACATGTTGTCCCAATCCAACCGAGGATACTTCATAAAAGGTAGAGGCTTAATCTTAAGAGCACATCAAGGCAAAAAGATCTGCTGTCCTCCTTTAGCATGACCCTAGTTAATCATTTACCCGCCATTTGTAATGATTGTCGAAGTTTCTACATTGTGTAATTAGAATGCAACTTGATGTAACCCTATGATCTATATGATCACCATTGTAAAGATGGGCGATCTGTGCGCACTGTACAGTGCTTTGATGCCTTCCGGCCATGTATGCGCTTAATAAAAATTAAATAAATTACTGTCTTGCAGATTTTTCTGAAAAATACTCGTATTTGCTATGAGGGGGGAGGCTTGCTACATTCTTGTACATTTATGACTACCAGTGAGGACCCTACAGAAGGAAATGTAACTTATTTTCCATTAGTAAGTTTGAGATTATAATTTGTCATGTGAAAAGAACTGAGGCTGTAAAACAAACTGCCAGTGCAGGGCATGCTGGAGAAGGAAGCTGCTGAGCCCTTAAAGGATCAGCGTGCTCTTTTTGACATAATGCACTTTAACTGAGCAGGTATTCTCTTGTTCCATTTTTCTCTACTGACATGGTTGTTCATGGTTCTAACCTGGTAAGCTATCTTTTTAGGTTGAGGCTACCGTCTCACTGCGTAAGCAGTGGGCGGAGCCGAAATTTTATGTTGTGTAGTATGGGGGCTTGAACACACCCCTCTTCTCCATTGGCTGGCCTCGTAAATGCTGGCCAGCTATTGGAGGAGAGGAGCGTCACTCAGTTCAGGCCCCCCTTGACGCGATTCGGGGGCGTTTTTCTCTTTTTTTAAGCCCCACCCCTTTTCTAGTGGTGGACGTTACACCCTCCCTCTCGCCGAGGTCCCAGTCTGACCTATACACGGCCCTCAATCCAAAAAATTATGGGCGTTTCTCCGACTCCGAGCCATTTGTGAATGACCTCGGAGAAACATGGTGGTGTGGAGCGCTCCTCTCTTGCCTTCCGAGATCGTAAGGCAAGAGAGGAGCGCTCCACACCACCATGTTTCTCTGAGGTCATTCACAAATGGCTCGGAGAAACGCCCTGGCTCAGGTAGAGTGGCTTCCCCCGCCCGAGATGTCTCGCAGGAAGCCCCGATCTCCCCAGAGAGCCCCCTGTCTCCCTCAGAAAACCTCCAGCCTCCCCAAGTCTCGCACCAGGCGTCTCCCTAAACATAGGGAATGTCTTATAGCCACAGCTGCAGACTTGGGAGCTTTGAGTCTCGGCGTCGACTCAAGATCCTGTGATTCTGGGCAACTCACCTAATCTCGTGCATAGAAGCAAAACAATTGGTGCTCATGCAAAACGCTCCAATGCCCTTGGACTGAGTTCGCTCTACATAAAAATGCAAAAAAAATAAAAAAATTCTTCAAATGTACTCGTCACAAAATGATGTCACTGTAATCAGGGTTATTTTACTGCACATTTTGCGAAATGGGGGGGGCTGGCCTCACCGCTGTCTGCACTCCCCCCATACCCCCCCACTCCCCCTAGCCGTTCTTAATCTAGGATGCGGTGGAAGGCAGCTTGTTTTACGACTTGTGCCGTGATAAAAACGCACCCCTGGCTCAGGTAGAGTGGCTTTCCCTGCCCCGAGATGTCTCGCAGGGAGCCCCGATCTCCCCAGAGAGACTCCTGTCTCCCCAAGTCTCGCACCAGGCGTATCCCTAAAAATAGGGAATGTCTTGTAGGCACAGCTGCAGACTTGGGAGCTTCGAGTCATCGGCGTCGACTCGAGATCCTGTGATTCTGGGCAACTCACCTAATCTCCTCGTGCATAGAAGCAAAACAATTGGTGCTCATGCAAAACGCTCCAATGCCCTTGGACGGAGTTCGCTCTACATAAAAATGCAACAACAAAAAAAAATCTTCAACTGTACTCGTCACAAAATGATGTCACTGTATTAAGGTTTATTTTACTGCACATTTTGCGAAATCACTCAATTCACTGATAACAGGGTACCTGGCTAATTCGACGTGTTTTATGCGTTAAATACATTATATAATGTATGTAATACATTGTTTAAAATCAGTTTTCCCAAAACCAGATTTTTTTTTAATCATGGTTTTGAGGAAAAAACTCATTAGATTACAATTTCTTTTAGCGACCCACCACCGTCTGGAAATAAATGGCTAACGCTGTAATCTGAAGTAACGTGTCGTAGGACGAAAACATTATGCAAATGAGCCTTAGATGCCGTTTTCCAAACGCCCCCCTCTGCCCCCGCACAGACAATCACCTCAAGGTTTAGCGGTTACAAAGCTGTGCCTGGTAGGACTGCTCAGTGGGCGAATGCATCTGCCGTAGACACCTGTATTCAGCACAGTGCAATGGCTTGACACCCAGTGGGGCCTGAGGAGCAGTCCATCCTTTGAATGTTGGTGAGGCAAATACAGAGGGAGAATGCGGATGGAAAAGAACCTGCAATGGTCAGATGAGGATATGGAAGAAAGAGGCCTGAGGGGGAATCAAGACTAGGCAGCCCTGGTAATAAAGAACCCCTACATCACAGGGAGCCCCGATCACCCCAGAGAGCCCATTGTCTCCCTCAAAGACGCCAGCCTCCCCAGACTTGGGAGCTTCGAGTCTCGGCGTCGAATCAACATCCTGCGATTCTGGGCAACTCACCTAATCTACAAGCAAAATAATTGGTGCTCATGCAAAAACGCTCCAATGCCCTTGGACTGAGTTCGCTCTACATATTTTTATTTTTTTTAAACATTCTTCACATTTACTCTTTACAAAATGATGTCACTGTCATAAGGGTTATTTTACTGCAGATTTTGCCAAATCACTCAATTCACCGATAACGGTACCTGGCTAATTCGACATGTATTTTTTTTTTTTTTTATAGTGGTTTTGAGGAAAAGATTATAAGTTTCTCTCCTAGCGACCCACCAAAACGTTGCATATATGATACAATTAACGGATAGCATAGGTCATAGGACTAAGAGTTGTGCCCTGCATTTTCTTTGCAAAAAAAAAAAAAACTGTCTATAAATAGATGCTTCAATCACCTTATTTTGTTGCGATGTACAATAAAAAAGAACGCAGCAAAATTATGTTTAGAATTTACCTTCCAGCAAATCCGTTCACATTTTGTTAAAATAAACGTTTGCTGATGACATCAACTTTTATCTGAGGATAACAAATTGAATTTTCACAAAACTAATTTAGCCTTTCGTCTTTTAAGGTGAGTTAATTCTCTTCAATTAAATTGAGTGCTATTTCTTAGGGCAATTGCCGAGCAGGAAGCAGTGGATACCAGAGGCCTGCAAAGGGCTCAAGATGCGCGCTCGGTGTGTGTATATACGGTAATATATACGGTAATCCGAACACACGTCACATCACACATCTCTCCAAATAAGGCCCAAGTAATCCCGCTCTACTGGCAGTAAACAAGTCAAAGACATTGAGGAGACCCGATTCATCTCAATTTTATTACGTTTTATTAAGTTCTGCTTTTTCAGCTCAATTCAGCCATTGTCTCCACACCCTGAAAAAGTCCCACATTTATTAAAAACTAGCAGCTTGTCCCGACGTTGTCCGGGTATGAATTGCTGCCGGCCAGTAGTATATTGTTTTGTAGGATTTCGTTTTGATAGCATTTCTTATCTGTGACAGGCCTGTGAAACGCTCAGATTTACAGTGCACTGCTGATGCACTTGCGCGTTCAGTAGTGTGTGAACTCGAGTTTCCCTACATTATTTTTCCTTGCAATATTATATAGCGCGAACTCGAGAACATGGCATGAGCACAAACTACATTACAGAAGAACACATTCATTTGTGGTAGGCACGGGGAGACAAAGCGATTTGCCTGGAATCACAGGATGTTGAGCTGATGCCGAGATTCGAACGTAGCTCCCTAGCTCTAAAGTTCGCAATTCTAGAACTTGTGGCGGGAGGTGTGTCTAAAAGTGTATGTCGGTGCTGGCCATCAATGAGAGAGATCTGTGTATTTTTCAAATCGGTGGTGAAAAAATATGAGTATGTTGCTGGAACAGCAAGCAACAGCAAGGAACTATTCAACATCGTCAAAGAATTTACCAACCCCACCGCCGGCACAAACGACATCACTCCTTCCCAAGAACTCTGCGACTCTTCATCCTCTTTCTTCCACAACAAAATCGCCGACATACATAACAGCTTTGAAAACCAATCCGAAGAACAGTCCACTCCACCCACCTCCGAACCAAATCAGCAATCTCACAACCTTTGCGCCTGGAACCCAATCACCACCGAAGACACCATCCGCCTGATGAACTCCATCCACTCAGGATCGCCAACCGACCCATGTCCCCACCACATTTTCAACAAAGCAGACTCTATCATCGCACCCCACCTCCGCGATGTCATCAACTGTTCCTTCAACTCCGCGACCTTCCCAGAAAGCTGGAAACATGCCGAACTCAGCGCCCGTCTAAAGAAACCCACAGCAGACCCCTCTGAACTTAAGAACTACCGCCCCATCTCACTCCTCCCATTCCCTGCCAAAGTCATTGAGAAAGCCGTCAATAGTCAGCTCGCCGCCTTCCTTGAATCCAACAATTCCCTCGACCCCTCACAGTCCGGCTTCCGAGCCAAACACAGCACCGAGACCGCCCTCATCGCAGCAACAGACGACATTCGAACTCTATTGGACAACGGAGAAACGGTTGCCCTCATCCTACTTGACCTCTCCGCTGCCTTCGACACAGTCTGTCATAACACCCTCATACAATGCCTCAGCAACGTCGAAATACAAGGAAAAGCTCTGGACTGGATCATCTTGTTCCTCGCCGGGAGAACCCAAAGAGTCCGCCTTCCCCCATTCAAATCAGATGCCACCGAAGTCATCTGCGGCGTACCACAAGGATCTTCACTCAGCCCCACCCTCTTCAACGTCTACATGAGTCCCCTCGCATCCATCGTGCGACAACACAACCTCAACATCATCTCCTATGCAGACGACACCCAGCTGATCCTATCCCTCACCAAAGACCCAAACACCGCCAAAACCAATCTACACGAAGGAATGAAAGAAGTAGCTGAATGGATGAAGAACAGCCGTCTAAAACTAAACTCGGACAAAACGGAAGTCCTCATCTTAGGATCATCCCCCTCTGCTTGGGACGACTCATGGTGGCCACCGGCCCTGGGTACAGCACCCATACCCACAGATCATGCACGCAACCTGGGCTTCGTCCTAGACTCCTCCCTCTCGATGACCAGACAAGTCAACGCCGTCTCATCTGCATGCTTCAACGTCCTTCGCATGCTCAAAAAAATCTTCAGTTGGATCCCCACCGAAACAAGAAAGACAGTCACCCACGCATTGGTCACTAGCCGACTGGACTATGGAAACACCCTCTATGCCAGAACCACAGCCAAACTACAGAAAAAACTCCAGCGCATCCAAAACACCTCAGCCAGACTCATATTGGACATCCCACGTCAAGCTCACATTTCCGGTCACCTGAAAGACCTCCACTGGCTCCCAGTCAACAAGAGAATAACGTTCTGTCTCCTCACCCACAAGGCCCTCTACGACCTAGGTCCCGAATGCCTCAACACACGACTGTCCTTATACACACCCACCCGCCAACTACGTTCATCCAATCAAGCCCTTGCCGCAATTCCGCGCATCCATAGATCCACCATGGGAGGAAGATCCTTCTCCTACTTAGCGGCCAAGACCTGGAATTCTCTCCCCTCTCACCTCCACCTCACACAGAACCACCTCTCCTTCAGAAAACCGCTAAAAACCTGGCTATTCGATATATAAGGCACACACCCTCCCTCAAGCGCCTTGAGACCCTCTGGGTGAGTAGTGCGCTATACAAATTCCGAACTTGAACTTGAGATGTGGGCCGCCGTGCCACCAAAGTACTTACCGGGGGAGGGTAAACACCCATTATTCCGCAACTTTCTTTCTGCATACCATCACTCCGCATACTTTCATTACGAAAGTACCATGACTCCGCAATGCCATTATAACGCATGGCATTACATTTTATATGCTTTTACCACGCATACATTTACAACGAAATTTGTTGTAAATGCATGAATGGTAAAAGCATTTTTTTTAATGTTTGGATAAGGTAAGTATGGGTATAGGGGTATATGTTTTGGGGTACTGAGGTATATGTTTTGGGGTGTTTGGGTATTTTAAGGGTTCAGATATAGTTTTGGGTTATGGGGTACAGGGGCAGTTTTAGGGTTTACGGATAGGTATGGGTTTTGGGGTACAGGGGTATTTTTAGGGTTCAGGGCTAGGTTTGGGTTTTGGGGTATAGGGGTATTTTTAGGGTTCGGGGTAGGTTTGGGTTTTGGGGTACAGGTGTATTTTAAGGGTTCAGGGCTAGGTTTGGGTTTTGGGGTACCGGGGTATTTTTAGGGTTCAGGGCTAGGTTTGGGTGTACAGGGGTATTTTAGGGTTCAGGGGTAGGCTTGGGTTTTGGGGTACAGGGTTATTTTTAGGGTTCAGGGCTAGGTTTGGGTTTTGGGGAACAGGGGTATTTTTAGGGTTTGGGTTTTGGGGTACAGGGGTATTTTAGGGTTCAGGGGTAGGTTTGGGTTTTGGGGTACAGTTATTTTTAGGGTTTAGGGCTATGTTTGGGGGTACAGTTATTTTTAGGGTTTAGGGCTAGGTTTGGGGGGTACAGTTATTTTTAGGGTTTAGGGCTAGGTTTGGGGGTACAGTGTTATTTTTAGGGTTCAGGGCTAGGTTTGGGGGTACAGTGTTATTTTTAGGGTTCAGGGCTAGGTTTGGGGATACAGGGGTATTTTAGGGTTCAGGGGTAGGTTTGGGTTTTGGGGTACAGTGGTATTTTTAGGGTTCAGGGCTAGGTTTGGGGGTACATGGGGTATTTTAGGGTTCAGGGGTAGGTTTAGGTTTTGGGGTACAGTGGTAATTTTAGGGTTCAGGGCTAAGTTTGGGGGTACAGGGGTATTTTTAGGGATAGGTTTGGGTTTTGGGGTACAGGGTATATTTATAGGGTTAATATGGGTTAGTGTTTAAGGGTGTTGGGGTATTTTAAGGAGTAAGGGTGGGCTATGATTATGGTGTGCAGGGGTATTTAAAGGGAGCAGGGTGGGATTAGCACACAATATGAGACATGGCATGAAGAGTGGAACGTACCACACGCCCCCAGCGGTTGTCACGCCCCCACAGCACATTCGGACACGCACACAATGGACTACTTTGCTGTCACGGTTCTTTTACCTTTTAAATGTATATGGTGGGCATCTGTATAGCCTATGTCCTTCTGCTGCAACTGCCCTTTCCAACGCTGTATTGGGTGTTGTGATTGGTGCTGTGGTTCCTGAGATTACCCGCCTCAAAGGTTTGGGCTCTCTCTTTATTATATTAGTATGGATACCATGCAATGTAGCGCTGCATGAAAATACTGGGTGCTGCGCCGAGCAATTGGGAGAGAATTGTGCAGCGTTGTACTTATTAATATTATTTTAAAATGCGGTGTTAGCGAAACACTAAAGAAATATGCCACGTCACCAAGGGCAGAGAGTAGTGTCTTCCATCAGATTTAAACTCGAGGCGCTCCCTCCAGGGCAAATGTTTACAAAAGGGGGAGTGACACACAAGGCGGAAATTACACCTTGTGCATGCAAAGGTCACTGAGATTCAGCGGGTCCTCTGTCTGTCCCCGACTTCATGTCATGCCAGAAGAGCCCATGTAGGCACAGTATCAATGCCAGCATTTCTTCATTCCACATCCTTCACTTCTGGTTCTTCATTCCACATCCCTCACTCCTAGTTCCTCATTCCCCATCCCTCACTCCTAGTTCCTCATTCCCCATCCCTCACTCCTAGTTCCTCATTCCCCATCCCTCACTCCTAGTTCCTCATTCCCCATCCCTCACTCCTGGTTCCTCAATCCCCATCCCTCACTCCTGGTTCCTCAATCCCCATCCCTCACTCCTGGTTCCTCAATCCGCATCCCTCACTTCTGGTTCCTCAATCCGCATCCCTCACTTCTGGTTCTTCATTCCACTTCCCTCATTCTTTGGTCCTCATTCCGCATCCCTCACTCCTAGTTCCTCATTCCGCATCCCTCACTCCTAGTTCCTCATTCCGCATCCCTCACTCCTAGTTCCTCATTCCGCATCCCTCACTCCTAGTTCCTCATTCCGCATCCCTTGGTCTTCATTCCACATCCCTCACTCCTAGTTCCTCATTCCGCATCCCTCACTCCTAGTTCCTCATTCCGCATCCCTTGGTCTTCATTCCACATCCCTCACTCCTAGTTCCTCATTCCGCATCCCTCACTCCTAGTTCCTCATTCCGCATCCCTTGGTCTTCATTCCACATCCCTCATTCCTTGGTCTTCATTCCCCTTCCCTCGTTCTTTGGTCCTCATTCCGCATCCCTCTCTCCTAGGTCCTCATTCTGCATCCCTCTCTCCTAGGTCCTCATTCCGCATCCCTCACTCCCAGGTCCTCATTCCGCATCCCTCACTCCCAGGTCCTCATTCCGCATCCCTCACTCCTAGTTCCTCATTCCGCATTCCTCACTCCTAGTTCCTCATTCCGCATCCCTCTCTCCTAGGTCCTCATTCCGCATCCCTCTCTCCTAGGTCCTCATTCCGCATCCCTCACTCCCAGGTCCTCATTCCGCATCCCTCACTCCCAGGTCCTCATTCCGCATCCCTCACTCCCAGGTCCTCATTCCGCATTCCTCACTCCTAGGTCCTCATTCCGCATCCCTCACTCCTAGGTCCTCATTCCGCATCCCTCACTCCTAGTTTCTTTTGCTTCCATCCTCCTTGGGGTGAGACTGCCTGTTTTTTTAGGTCAATTTGCCCTGTAGGTGGGGCAGGTGGTTGCTAATTCACAAAGCACCTGGGAATACGTTTCTGTATAGGGGGGGAGCTGCCCTTGTTATTTCTTGCCTCTGTTCCCTGCTGCTGTTCGTTTTTTTTCTTGCCTGTGTGTGGCTCTGTGTGTGTGTGACTCTGTTTGAGGGTGGCTCTGTCTGTGTGAGGGCGCAGGGGCCCTGGGCAGGGAGCGTAGGTAGGGGGGCCCAGAAGAGTGGGTCCGGGCGGGGCAGAGCGCGGAGGCCAGTGAAGACGGGGGGTCAGGGTGTTTGGAAGTGGAACAGACCCTGGCCGCCAAATCCCTGCCAGGAGCCGCCACACAAATATGTATCCATCCTCAGAGGATTATTATATTAAGGATATATATTGGCGTGGGGGCCCCTGGGGTTTGGTGGCCCTGTGCAGGTGCACAGCTTGCACATGCCTAAGGCCGCCCCTGGAGGGCGGCTCTGTCTGTGTGAGGGCGGCTCTGTCTGTGTGAGGGCGGCTCTGTCTGTGTGAGGGTGGCTCTCTGTGTGTGTGGGTTGCTCTGTGTGGGTGGCTCTGTATGTGTGTGTGGGTGGCTTTGTGTGTGGCTCTGTGTGTGTGTGCAAATGCAATAGGTCTCGCATTTGCGAGAGATTAAGCTATTGGCATTGTAAATGACAATGCCATTTATTTATGTTTTAAAAAAACATAAATAAAAAATGTCATGAGCAATGCCAATAGCTCTAACTTTAACAATGCCGAGACCATTGCATTGTAAATGCTTGTTTTAGCTAGGTGCTGCAATATATGTTTTGTTGTTACTTAAACTGTCTATTCATGTCTAAAAACTCAGGGAAAATCTACCTGCTGGACTCTATGGAGGTGACATGTAAATGACTCGCTTTGAAATGTGTGGCTCCAATGCAGATTTTTTTTTTTGCATAATACTGTGGGAAACAAGTGTTCTGGGGTCACTGCATATTGCCGGGAATACTCTACGGTTGAGTTCCGTCAGGATCCCATCTCTAGAATGCAGAACTAGAATGACAAGTTATGTTAACTTCACTGTTCTTCTTGAACTGCTGAACACTGCCTAATAAAGTTATTTGGTCGATCTTTCCAGGGGACAAAGAGGAATACTGCAAGGCTGCAAACCATAGACTAATGGAGGTGGTGAATTCTGCAAGAATGAAGCAGCGTCTCCAACAGCACAGTAGAAGCATCGATACAGAGAGCACCGCCCCGCTCGATGGCAGGCAGGCATCGGCGCCAGACACCTGGATCTACCCGCTCATACAGATGAAGCCTTTTGGGATTGAAATAGACGAACTGGTCACAGAGACGCTCCTGACCGAAGCAGAAAGGGGCACAAAAGTCAGCCTAACTACAGGGTACTTTAACCTCACACAGGCCTACATGGACCTTGTCCTTGGGACTCGAGCCCACTACCAGATCCTCTTGGCATCCCCAGAAGTCAATGGTTTCTTTGGTGCAAAGGGCGTGGCTGGAGCCATCCCTGCGGCTTACACACACATAGAGCAGCAGTTCTACAAAGAGGTCTGTCGGCGCCAGCAGCAGCACCGGGTGCAGCTGCAGGAGTACAGCCGAGACGGCTGGACCTTCCACGCCAAAGGTGAGGCCTGGGATCATATAAATCACAGAGCAACGATTTCATGGGGATGAGCTAATGTGCTTGCAGGGATTGTGTGTATGTGTTTCTTTGTGGTTATGAAACTATTTTTAATAATGAAAGCTCCGTGGGGCTCCTCCATACTTGTCTTTTCTCCATCTCATGGTGTAGCACATTGTGAGGGCATTGTGCAAACGTTGTCCGTCACGACTTGAGGTGATGGCACGAGTGTTCCCACATCCTGGAGGGGGGGGGGGAGGTGAGAGGGGAGAGGGGAGAGAGGAGAGAGAGAGAGGAGGGGGAGAGGGGAGAGGGAGAGAGGAGGGAGAGAGGAGGGAGAGTGGGGGGGGGGAGGAGAGAGGGGAGAGAGGAGAGAGGAGAGAGAGAGAGAGGAGGGGGAGATGGGAGAGGGAGAGAGGAGGGAGAGAGGGGGAGAGGGAGAGAGGGAGGGAGAGCGAGAGAGAGAGAGAGAGAGGGAGAGAGAGAGAGAGAGAGAGAGAGAGAGAGAGAGAGACAGACAGACAGACTCTAAGAAAAGGTAACAATAATGAAGAGGGACTATTGTCGGTATCTAACTGGCATTCTGACTGCTCTGGTACTCCTCCTGACAGTAGAGGGACGAGGAGGAGAACTCTGTACACTGAGATCACATTGAGAGACGCTTTGTGAAACTTCTCTTCCGAACATGGAATTATTAGCATCGTTAGAAACATTTTTGACTTTCACCACCTTGTTAACATTCCACCAGTCTTTTCCTTTGACACGGACAGCACTTCCACACACTTTATCCACCACAACAGTTTCCCCTAACTTGGATTGACCTTTTTTTTACAAAACCTTGTTTCTTAACCCTGACTCAGTCACCAACTGCAAACTCTCTGTTCTTAACCCGCTTCCTTTCATCAAAGTACTCTTTTTGTTTGGACTGGACTTTGGCACACCTGTTCCTTACTTTCTCATCTATTTCTTGAGGAGTGGAATTAGATTTATACCACTTAGACATCCAAACAGGTCTAAACTCAGTACATGGTTTCCTTCCTCTCAATAGTTCGAAAGGAGACACTCCTGTTGAAGAATGGGGGGTGGTCCTATAGAACCACAACATCGTCCTGACACATTGGGGGACCGCCTTGTTGTGTTCTATAGCCCATTTGACACAATCACCTATGACTCTATTAAGTCTCTCCACCAAACCATTGGTTTGTGGATGGTAGAGAGAACTTCTGTGATGAGCGATGACAGATTCTTTAAGGAACTCTTCCACCTCAGCTGATACAAATTGCACTCCATTATCGGAGATAATGGATTGAGGAAACCCTTCTCTCATGAATATTTCTTTCATGAAGTCAATTATTTCTCTGGAGTCAACCTTGGCTACAAACTTGGCTTCCGGCCACTTAGTGTAATAGTCCACCATAACAATTGCAAATTTGCATTGTTGAGGTAGACTATGAAAGGGTCCTAGTACATTGATGCCTAGTTTTTCCCACGTACCACCCGGAAGGGGTATGGGTGTGAGAGGGGAACTGACAGTGCGTAGGCATTTGTCACTAGAAGAACAAACGGTGCACTCCTGCACCATTGCATCAATAGCTCTATCCATTTGAGGCCACCAGAAGTACTCTCTTACCCTACGCTTGGTAAGTGTGGCTCCCAGATGCCCCTCATGAGCCTTGGCTAGAAGAGTGGATCTGATGTTCACAGGTGGAACAAGTTTTTCGAGCCTGAATACCGGACCATCTTCTATCGAAAGCTCTTCACTTACTTTCACATAAGGTTGTAAAGCCACGTCCACATTCCTTTCCCTGGGCCACCCTTGGGTAATGTGCTTCATCACCTTTTGTAAAACCTCTTCACTAGCTAGGGCCTCCCTCCAACTTTCCTGTCCCACTGTACATACATTTGTCAATTCCACACTTGCTACGATATAATCCTCTTTTTCGTCATAACAACAGTCATCATTACATTGCATGTCCTGACAGGTAGTTGCAGGCAAACGTGACAGTGCATCAGCCCTCACATTTTTCCCACCAGCAATGTGCACTACATCAAAGTTGAATTGTAAGAGTTTAGATGCTAGGCGTGCAATGCGAGGAGTAGCACTGCGGCTGCTGGTGTTTCCTAAAATTGCAACCAACGGTTTGTGGTCCGTTTGAAGTGTAAACTTTCGCCCCCACAGATAATTTTTGAATTTTTCAATGCCCCACCAGCATGCTAGAAGCTCCTTCTCAATAGCAGAGTAATGAGTCTCTGCCTCTCTAAGTACCCTGGATGCAAATCCTACTGTGTGTTCATATTGACCAACCAACTGTGTCAAGACGGCACCAAGACCATAGCTACTGGCATCCACAGTCAGAGTGCACGGGACCCCCTGTACAAAAGGTTTCAAAGCTTTGACAGTACACAGTTGTTCCTTAATCCATTCGAACGCGGTTTTGCATTTATCATCCCACACAAATTCACTTTTGTCCTGTAGCAATTTTGATATGGGACGTATCTTCGAAGCATAGTCTTGAATAAAGCGGGCATACAATTCAGTAAGACCAAGAAGGGATTTTACACCAGCTTTGTCTTTTGGTGCAGAAGCATCGACAATGGCTTGAACCAAGCTTGGCTTGGGTGTGACTCCTTCGCTTGAGATGGTGTGGCTCAGATATTCTACCTTGTCTTTTGAGAACACACACTTGTCCCTTTTTAGGACCACACCATGTTCCTGGAAAATGGAAAAAATTTTGCTCAGCACCACGTCATGTTCTTGTTGATCTTTAGCGAACAGCAGAACGTCATCTTGGAATATGGCCACGTTTTTTATTCCCTTGAGCAAATTAACTATAACTCTCTGGAAGACAGAGGCTGCCGACGCAAGGCCGAAAGGCATACGACAAAATTGGAATAGCCCAGATGGAGAGTTAAACGCGGTGAGATGGCGTGATTCTTTATCAAGTTCGATTTGATGATATGCCGAGGCCAAATCTAGTTTGGTGAACACCTTGGCACTGGCAACCACACCCAACATTTCTGAAATATTCGGTAGGGGATGCGAATCCACCCAAATCACCTTGTTCAGATTGCGCAAATCAATGCAGATTCTGAGTTCGTTGTTTTTCTTCCGAGCTACCACCAAAGCCGAAGACCAGTCCGACGATAGGTTCGATAACTCCTCTTTTCTGCATGGACAAAAGTTCTTTCTCCAAGTCTTCTCTTATGCTAAAGGGAATACTTCTAATTTTGTGTTTAACCGGCTCAGCATCACTCCTTATCTTAATTTTGTGCTTGAATCCTTTGATTTTCCCCAATTCACCAGAAAATACTTTAGGGTATTTATTGAGTAATTCTTCTACATGTGGTTGGTCACGAACAACCAATATTTGCTCCTTTGCTCCTGGACAAAGCATCATGCTGAACAAACCTTGATGGAACCATCCTATTATGTCTAAGCCATGCACAGCCACATATTTTTTCCCATATTTGTGCCTGTTCTTGAAAATCAGGATGTCTTCAAAGTATCCCAGAAGTTCTATGCTCCTTCCTTCATAGGATACAGGTTCACGGTCTGGCGGTTGCAGGGGTCTATTTCCCCATTTCTTCCTGAACAATGATTCATTTATCATTGTGATCCTTGCTCCAGAGTCTACAAGAAGCCTCAAACTCTCTTCACCTACGCCGATGATTGCGTAGGGATCTACACAGTCATTAGGATCACCACTTTTTATGTTTCCTTCATTGACCACTAAAACCATGTCTTTAAGTTCACTAAGAGTGTCATCACTGTCACTACCACTAGCATCCATTACGCAAGCAACTTGGTTAGTTTTTTTTTAAATGAGTTTGGCAAACCTTGTCAAAATGCCCTAATCTACCACACTTTCGACAAGTTGCGTTCCTCGCTGGACATGGCCTTCCACTTTTTGCATGTGAGGGATAGCCACACCTGAAGCAGATGTCAGTTGTTTTGAAAAAGTTATTCGGTTGATAATCTTTCTTTTTTTCAAGATTTTTTTAAGCGCACAGGGGTGACCACCTCAGTATTTTTACTCTCTAGCTCCTTGATAGATGACTGTGAAGTTTCAATGCTTTTTGCTATACGGATGGATTCATCCAGAGATAGATTTTCCAAGGACAACAGCTTTTGTCTTATGGTTTTATCCAGGCATTTACTTATAAACTGGTCACATACTAATTGTTCACTGAAGTTTTCGAACTCACACTCTGCCACCATCTTCCTCAATGCAGTAATATACGTGTCAACGTCTTCCTCTGTTTTCTGCTCTCTTTTAAAGAACTTATGTCTTGATACCACAACACTGGGTTGTTTGTCATATCTCATTTTCAATTTCCTCACAGTGTCTTTGTATTCATCTGTTTCTTCACCTCCTTCACCTACCACCTCTGGTAAATGTTTGAGAGTTTCCCTTCCTTCAAACCCCAGAGAATGAAGTAGTAAGAACCTTTTTCTTTCTGCCCTGAATCTATGTGCACCAATAGCACCCAAATAATTTTCAAACGCTTCAAACCACTTCCTCCAAGGCACTGATGGTTCACCTGGTGTATCCAGAAAAGGAGGTGGAGGATGGATGGACTGCATCATGTTTTTTTCCCTTTTTAGCTGGAGAAAACGAGAATATGAGAGAAGCTGACAGTGGGTGGTTCACTTTAGCTTCTATTATCCATTAACTAACAGAGTATAGTCAAACGTTAGCTCCTGTAATTCTTCCAAGAGCCCTAAAATTAATGTGGGCTAGAAATGTTCTTGTATTTTTTTTTTTATGCACATTAACCAGGAAAGGCACAGGAGAATAATTTTTGTTTTACCTCCCTTAAGACGTGCTATGTTAATTTTCTACTTTGTCAAATAGGGGTTAAATTTGTGCCCAAGAGGTGTCTTCGCAGGATAAGCCTTTCACCTCCAGTAATCAGTACAGTCCACGAACTAAAGCTGGTATGTTTATTTACTTTTCTTCCAACTTGCGGTTGGATTTGTGCCCAGAAGTGTCTTTGCTGGATGAGCCTTTCACCCACATAAATCAGCACTGTCCACGGACTGGAATGGGTTGATACCCCTTTAAGAACTGGGCGGGCAGAAGCTGCCGTGCGAGCCCAGTGAGGATCGACGATCAAGGCGGGACCAGTTGCGTACAATACACGCCCACCGCAGCGCGTCCCACCGCTCCTCACCTCAGTTTTTTCTTAACGCGGCAGCATACACACGAGCACAGAACTCCGGACACGAGCAGCAGTCGAACGCTTTTTTCCTCGGCAAAGTCGTGGCTGACCACAAAGCAGTTCGCCGCTCAAGAAGATTACTGCATCCATGTTCCGCTCCGATGAGGCACGAAGACAGCTTCTTCCTTCAACGTTGCTAAGGTAACTTCAATCTTCTTTTGTGGGTTCTCCGTGGGAGCCGTCCTCGTCGCCTATTTCGAGTGTAATAACTCGAGGAGGACAACGGAGTAGTTCAGCAAAGTCTTTATTTCGACTCCCACAAGCACGTCTTCACATGGCAGGTCACATAAGGAATCGGCTTCACCCCGCCAACTGTCACTGTCTCGCGTGTCATAACGGACGCCACGAGACACACTCTACAGGCCTCACGCACGGTGTACGCGAGGCAGGCTAGGCCACTACACACTTTCAAAGCAAACAGGGGGTGTGGAAGGGCGGGCAATCAAAATTCTGCAAAAGGAAAGACCGCCAGGACTGTCATTTGGAAGGGAAGTTATTCTTATGCTGAATATTATCAACTCATAAATCTATTCTCTTCTGAAAGATTCCCCCAGCAATGACGGAACCGTTTTGTATTTTCAATATTTTGACTAAAGTATTTTCTGCCTTAGGATGTGCTGAACCACTGATCAGGAAAACAATGCAACAATCTGAGTATCTGAGTCGAGGCAGGAGTAGTTTGAGGAAATGTGCTCCAAGATGCACCGAAGGCAAGCCTGTCTGCGCCCATCTGCATCCGTACCGCGGCCAGCGCCAGCCATGCTACCCGTTTTTCTACCTCAACCAATATTGCTTGGTCCAGAGATCAACTTGTAAATATACACAAATCGGTCTTCTTAGGAAAGGCCATGATGGACCTGGGTACAGACTGCCATGAATCGGGTCTCTTTATGCTGGTGGTCAACGATGGTAGGATGAATTACCATTTGACCTCACCAATGCCCCCTACGGAACAGCCCATGGCAACTAGCACCACTATTAAGGCCTGCTGGATCAACTGTAGATCCATCCCCAAGCATTCAGAAGGCATCTGCTCGCTCTGGAGTCAAACTCCTGGGATCTCATGTTTTTAACAGAACCTGGCGGAAGGAAGGCTCCAACCCCAACCTGATGCTGGCGGTTCCTTTAGGTTTTCTGATGACTTGAGCCAATCTGGGTGGCAACAAGAAAGGAGGGGTGTGGCTGTTATGAGGGACTGCTGGGAGATCTTCTCTAGAAAAATTGAGCAAATCGGCATCATTGAGGCACTGTCCTTTTGCGTCGGAATCTTGCCCACCATGTTCGGTGGCCGGGACCCTGGTATATAGACCCCCGGACACCTCCTCTTGCCACCTGTTGGAGCTATGCGACATTGTCGCTGATCCCTTGTAAAGTACGTCAACTTCATTGTTCTTGGTGACTTCAACGTCTACATAGATAATGGAAACTGCTCTAAGGCCTCTCAGCATGCAGAAACCCTTGAGGGTTTAAATCTGACACAAAGGTTAACCGCCCCTACTCATAGGGCAGGCCATATTCTGGACCTTGTTTTCTCTAATGATCCTAACCTTAAAGTAGAGGCCCCGCTACCCCTGACCGGGTCAGACCTTTTATTAGTTTCATTCAGCCTCCGACTCTAAGCCATACGGTATAGCTCCATGTCAATCTCCAACAAGAGAAGAAACTGGAGGAAGGTCACCCTTAGAAACGTTGGGCCCTATACTCCAAAAAGCCCCCACCCAGTTGACGGGTGACCCAAGCAGTGATGTATCCAGCTTCAATTACTGGCTCACCTCTGCCTTAGACAGCGTGGCCCCACTCAGGGCGGTGACATCTTCCAGAAAAAAAACGCAGCCCCCTGGTTCTCCACAGAATTACGAGCAGAGAAAAGCCTATGTAAGAAGCTTGAACATTTGTGGAGAAAATTCTATGATCCCGTGGCTAAATGCTCTTACAGAAAGGCTCTGCAAAACTTCAATAGGCATAAACGCAGCACCATAAGGGACTTCTTCTCTAACCAAATCAAACTATCGGACAAATCAGTTAAAGAATTATTTTAAATTATCCAAAGTTTCACTAATCTTACTGGTCTAGACAGCACAGTTACGCCTCTCCTACCCTCTGCGCTGACCTATTGGACTTTTTTCAGGAAAAAATCCAAATGATCTACTGCCCCTTCTCACCCACAACGTCCTCTCTTATGCAAAATCCAACCTCTCATCTTCAGGGCACTTGGTCTGAATTCCGCCCACTGCCACCCGATGAGTCTTTAAGGGAGCTGTACACTTGTAAGTCGGTATCTCCGGCAGACCCCTGCCCAGCTCGGATTTTTAAACTGCTTGCCCCGTGTATCAATTTGCCCCTGAATCAGATCTGGAACTCCTCCCTTACAACTGGTATCTACCCAGATGCCTGGAAACAGGCCTACCTACTGCCTGTACTTAAGAAACCTGATGCTGATCCAGCATGTGAGACGTTGGCCTGTTATGTGATGCTCACTAGTTCTAGTGATCACCTTGTACCATGCCAAGCAACCCTTATGATGATTGGTTGTAAGTCAACCTTATAGACCAGCTATCCTAGTGGTAGCGTGGACAAAGCAGTCTTAGGCTAAACTCTGAAAGGCATGTGAAGCAAGCTGTTTTACCATATACAACCCCCTTGAATACCAAATGAAAGGACACCACACAGATATATATTGAAAATATATATATATTTATTAACTACAAATATCCCCTGGACTCTTTATGAGCACAGAAGCACAAGCGTTAAACAAGACACAGTTTAAAATACACAAAAGGTGCACAATATGGATGAGCCCTAGGGGCCACCTAAACCATATACTAAGAAAGTGGTATAAGAGATACCAATCGAGAAGGAAATAGGCCTAGGGTCTTGGGAATCGCTGGAGCTGATCGGGACTAGCAGTGACTAAGTCGGGAAAGGCCTGCGGGACTCGGGTGCAGTGTTTAAAGTGCACGCATTCACCAATGTTAAGTCTATGGTGCGTAAAAGTTGCAAAGTTAGTTATTTAGGAACCTTCCGAGTGACCTAGAGGAGTGAAACTTAAGACACAGACACTAGAGGTGTGTACCAGTGTGGGAACACCGGCGTTGCTGAGTTACCTCACCCACAGGACGCGGGTGCATAGGATCGAAGTAGTGTCGGGTTTCGTCACGCTGGTCGATGGTGCTTAGAGCTGAAGATGCTGCAGGCGGCTCGATGTGAAGAGTTCCGGTGGATCCAAGGGTGGATCTGAAGTTGTGAAGACCTGAAAGCAGAGGGGACAATGTTCAAAGTCACTAGCCAGTGACTACCGTGGAACCAGATTGGAACCAGGCGATGTCGGGTGCAAACAGGCGATGAGGTGTAGCTTCTCTCTGCAGCCACGTGGACACGAAGAGGTCGAGGATGTCCAGGAGTCGATCACGAGCTGTCCCACGCAGGCTTCTCGCTGTTGGCGGTGTCAGCAACTTGATTGGAGCAAACAGGCCTTGGCTAATGCAAGCCACGCAGGAATCAAAAAAGGCTTATCACTCGGACCAGCAAGGTCAGAGCGGGTGCTCCCTTTTACAGGAGCGAGGGCAAGTCTGGAGCAACCAGACCCGCAGTGTAGTTTGTAGGTTTCATCGCCAAGATGGCCGCTGACCACGTGGCTAGTGGCCGGGATGGCGCGTCGAGTGGCACAATGCAAAAGGGCCCCACGCAGATCGTGGAGATGCTGGGGGGCTGATCTTCGGTGCAAGGGCTGCTCGGTGGTGGGGCTTCTCAGTCCCCAAAGCACAACGTCGAGGGTGCCTCGGTTGCTGCGCAGTCAGCTTTTCGGGTGTCTTCCAAGAGGTCCGGTCCCACGTCTCTCGTGCCTCCACGGGTCCCTTCTTTGCAGGGACTGTGGATCGGGCTGTTAGAAGTCTGGGAGTCTGGGTCTTGTCAGGCTCTGGGCTCGGGCTCCGGCGGGAGGCGGCGGCAAAGCAGACGTCGAGTTGCTGGTTGGTGCCTGTGTTTACAGGGTGGCCACTCCTAGGCCACAAGGGAGATACTCTTCAGTCTTCTGTGCAGCAGAATGTCGAAGTCCAGTCGTCTTCTTAGTTTCAAGTTGATTTCAGGATGATCTGAGGTGCTATGGCACTGCTCCCACTCTTATTCCCAATCTGAGGGGTGGATCACCTGCTAGGTCCCTCCTCTGGGTGGGACCAGGAAGGGGGGCGATTACACCCCCTTTCCTTTGTCCAGCTCCTCGCCAGGCCTGGGTCTGGAAAGTCCCAGGACCGGTTTGGACTGGCTTATGCACGGGGGCACCTTGTGTGCCCCGGGCATGTCTGTTTCTGTTCAGCCCTGTCCTACCCAATACACAAAATCATGTCTGGGGTGGTGCTCGCTCCTCCCAAGGCAGAAACCCTTTGTCCAAGCCTCCCTCGCTGGAAGGACTCCCAGCAGCAGGAGGTCAGACTTGTGTCTGTGGTGGCAGCATCCATTTTGTGATGCTGAGGCTCTGGTTAACTTTAACCGGGGTTAAGGCTATGTACATGTCGAGTCCCTCTAGAAGGGTGGAATGCTATCCCCGTCGACAGAACTGTCGAGGGAATAGTATTCAAATCGTATGACACCTTACTCGACATGTTTTGATAAAGCCAAACCAAAGTTAGCATATAACCGCGAGGATTATAATGCACTTTAGAGTATATGGTATGGCAATATCCCGGAACAGCTAAGGGAGTTGTTCCCGACAGCTGCAGACAGGCTCAGCTCATGCTAGAGCACCATCTCACCTGAAACCACGCACTCTGCCCCCAGGATTGCAGGGGCCTTCCATAGGAATGGCTTACAGGTTAACATGTGTCCAGTTAAGGTTAGATATAGGGATACTATATCTAAGCAAGAGGTGATTACACCAACTTACCCCAGCTGAGTGATCAGCCAGTTGTGTCAAATGTGGAGGCCAGGCCAGGGGTGGCACAATACATGCTGCAGCCCCTGGTAGGCCTTGGATGCACCTATGCCCTGGGTACCTATGGTACACTGTTACAGGGGCCTATAAGGTGAACCAGTATCCAATTGGTAATGCACCTAGAGTGCATTAGCATCAATTTAGAGAGAGAACAGCAGGCTGTGGGTCTGATTAGCAGGCCCACAGCCACATTAAGTCATAAACCAGTGAAGCAAAAAGCTAAAATTTGGGGTGACCATAGGATAGCAGACCCTACTCTCCTACACAGCAGAACAAAATAATTTTAGACCCACTTCCCTACTGCCTGCTCCGCGAAAATTCTGGAAAAGGAAGTTCAGAAACAGCTCTCTGAATTCCTTGAATCTAAAAATCGTTTCCATGAGTCACATTCTGGGTTTAGAATGGGATATAGCATGGAGACATCACTTTCTAGAAGTTGCTAAACCTGTGCGTGAATCTGTGGACCCAGGGCAGCTCTGCAATGTTGGTGCTGCTTGACCTGTCTGCAGCATTCAATACTGTGGCCCACCCGATTCTCTTAAAGAGACTAAGACACCTGGGAGTGAGGGGAACTACTTTGGCTTGGCTCCAGTCGTTCTTAGAGAATCGCTCACAACAAGTATTCCTTCGCCCGTACCTCTCCTTCATGAAACCCCTTGTTTGCGGGGTGGGTGCCTCAGGGTTTAGAGTTGAGCACTTTACTGTTTAATGTATACCTAATTCCTCTTGTGACATTAATTGAGACATGGGGAGTGAGCGTGTTCTCTTACGCTGATGACACTCAACTGGAGGCTGCCTTTGTCAACTTCAAGCAATGCCTGATTAACATCTCAGCCTGGATGACTGGATGACTGAGAACTGCTAAAAGCTTAACACAGAGACAACAGAGGTCCTATTCTACAACCAGCTGACTCCTCCACCTGCTAAGCTCTGGTGGCCCGCAGAGCTTAACCCCTCACCAATTCCGGTGGATTCAGCCAGAAATCTGGGATAATGACCTCTCATGTAAGACCCAGTTTTGCCAGGTCTCCTCCTCATGCTTCTGGAAGTTGAGAGCCTTGAGAAAATGTCTTCACTTTTTTCCAATGAATTGAAGGAAGACAGTAGTCCATGCCTTGATCACATCCCGGCTAGACTATTCTAATAGTCTATATCTAGGACTATCCGCCTATCTGGTCTGCAGGCTGCAAATAATACAAAAAGCTGCAGACAGATTAATTGGGAATGGGCTGCTCCACCATCGCATTTCCCTGCAATTGCGGATCCTCCTTTGGCTACCCGTCAATAGGAGGATCGAGTTCAAGGCGCCCACTCTGGCCTATAGAGTTTGGGGCCTGGGCTATCTGAGGCATAGATTGCAAAGTTACCATCAAGACCATTTCCCGAGGTCATCCATTTGAAAAACCTCAGGCTACCTCATTTCCTCAAGGCTAGGATAGGCGGCTGAGCATTCTCAGTGATAGCTGCGAAACTCTGAAATCTATGCCACTACACCTGCACATGACGTAGCCTGAGCCAGCCTTCAGGAGAGCACTGAAAACGTGGCTTTTCAACCTTCCATAGTTTCCTTTCTCTTGTTGTTTCCTCACTGTGAATCCACAACCCAGCGCCGGGACACCTCTGGTGGAGGTAGCCGTGCACTTTATAAACCTCTATTTATTTATTTATTTATTATTATTATTATTATTATTATTGTAGCACCACCTTTAACATCTCATCCCAAGATGAACTTTCCAGGACTGCTATCTAGGAGCATTGTTGGTTTTTAATAGCAAGCAGCTAACAACCAAGTCAAAGGTTATGTGCATACAATCATTGTCAATCTGTGTTGATCTGCTATGAGTTGCAAGCAGCTGTTTATGCATACAACAGTTGCCTGATCTTGATATACAATAGTACAAAGTTCTTTTAAGACTTTATACACTTTATAAAAAGTGAGA
The DNA here is from genome assembly GCF_964263255.1 of Lissotriton vulgaris. Lineage (NCBI taxonomy): Eukaryota > Metazoa > Chordata > Amphibia > Caudata > Salamandridae > Lissotriton > Lissotriton vulgaris. The sequence continues at coordinate 824,178,003 of NC_141695.1, read as the reverse complement.
CTGCATGCAATAAAGAAAATTCGATTTAAACAGATTGGGGAAAATAACTTTATTCTTCAAGTACTTAAGTAAATGAGTATAACTGGACAAACCGCACTAAAAAATGACGTTCTTAGGCTCAGATCCAAGCCTGGACTGAAGTTCCCAAACAGTGGTGGCTGGTGACATTTCAAAGTGATGGGACATAAAACTTCAAGATTAATTTTAAGTAGTGAGCAAGTCTAGACAACATGAGGGCGTTCAACCGATGCATCATTCACTGAATCATCCCTCCAGTAATTCATCCATGTTTCCATCATCCGTCCATACATTCATCCTTCTAGAGACTCGCCCATTTACTCATCCACCCATTTATCTATTTACTAGAAAATCATTGGTTCATTTTTCCATCATATGTAACATTCATCTATTCATGAATACATCCACTCATCCTTTCGAACATTCTCTCCTGTAACTTTTCCACCCACCCATCCATCTATTTCACCACTGGTGAACAAACCAGAGCATAAACCATCGATCTTGATGAAAGTACATTTGCTAGCCTGTAGTTGAACCTCATTCTCAATTGGTCTGTTCGCCAGATAAGCGAAACACAATATTGCTTTGTAACTTTTGATGCCAGTGAATTTCCGTTGTACTCTTTATTCATGTTTTCATTAGTTTGCTGGTGTTCAAGTGCTTTCATCTAATTAGAAGAAGGGATGTTTTGGAGGTGTGAATAATTAACAGTAATTGTCTCCATCTATATCAAAGCTGGATTGACATGCCTTCCTTAAAATAAAGTAATTCAGGTTAACGATGGGCATATCAAATTGTTTTCTCTTCTTATACCCAGAATAGGTTAAACTTGGTCTGCAAGAGAAAGATCAACCGTGATTGAATGCATGCGGCAAATACTGAAACTAACGCAGCACTGTGATTTATTCCGATTTACGATTATTCCACAGCTTACATTGATGAAACGTCTTTCCTAATGTGCTCAAAAAGAGGTTTGGCCATCTATTAGCCCAGAAGCAAGCGAACTCGCGCATGTTTGATATTAAATATATGTATAGACGCCCAAGTTGTTTTTTAGTTCTTGAATAATACAGCCCATTGAAAACCAGTTTCCTTCAGGCCCCCTTCCTCTATATCTCCGAATGACTAGACTTGCTGCCTGAGATATTTACTGCCAGCCGTCCTCGGATCCGATCACGTTTGCTGCTTCAGACCCTTGGCATTGAGGAGAGATTAGGTGAATTTTCAGACTGTGGCTTGGACTGTGGCCTCCGTATCGCTGCTCTACACACACTGCGCTGCAGCGCCATTTACCATTTAATAACAGTATGTATGCACGAATGAAGGCCACGCACTGCACCTCATAGAAAGAGGATGTTTTTCAATATACAAAGGGAATTTTCCTCCTTAAGGAGCTTCGCTTTCGTTTCTTGAAAGGAAGATTTTATGTGACAACTGTACATTATTTTATGTGACAAATGTACATTCTATACTAGTCTGTAGTAATGGGATGGCTGTCATTTTCTACTTGCTACTTGAGTCTTGGTACTTGCTCTACACGTATGAGGTGAAGAGAAGTAGTCCGGATCTATTTCTTCTCTGCGGGTACCCTGTCGGACCTTTACAGCAGCCTGCTTGCTTTTATCATGAGGATCACGTCGTGGACAGCCAGACTGGTGTGCACCGCAAACCTTTCTCAGCTCCTCCCAGAGTGGGGTCGGGCCTTTCTCAGCTTCTCCCAGAGTGGGGTGGGGCTGTGGAGGCTTGTTTCCACCCTACCCTAGGTGGGATGCAGTGGTAAACCGCCTCGCTGATTGACAAATACCCTTGGAAACCCAAGGCTTATGCTTAAAGCATTCACACAAAAAAGGAGCTACAGAGGGATATAGCGCCGGTCGCCATCCACTCACACTATATAATCACAAACAAAGACCTGCTCTAAAACGGGACATCCATTGTGAGCATACCCCAAGCCATCTCTTGCCTCTAATGGTTAAGTACCTGCTATCAAATGCTGTACACTCTGGGTGCTCCTCTCCCTAGTTAAAAAAATATTTTAAAACGTGTCTAACCCCAGTACACAGATGGACTAGTCTATAACTCACACCAAGATTCTTTTGCACATCAAAGAAAAAGTGTGTGAAAGTAATAGAGGCACCTCACGGAAACACCACCATGGGAGCTACTGATAGGTTCTCATCAATGTGCTCCGATTTTCATCATTGGCAGCCTTCAAAACCATAAAGAAATAATGTGAAGAAAAATGCACAAACAAATTGAAAGTGTGCAAAGGTAAAACACGCACTATGAAAAACCTTCGCATGCCACCCAATTATAACCCCCTACTTATCATAGCAAAAAATTCCTCTCTTTTTGCTTTTATAAACTAAAAACGAGCTAAAGAACTACTGGCACAACCATCAATTTTTAATCACTGCCGTGTGTATCCTCCATTTAAAAACAAGACATCCTGTCGCACTTCATCCATTCCTTTGGAAAGCCAACATGTTTCATTGCCTTTTAACAAATTTCCAGCAATTTCTTCAGGGCGAGGGGTCAGTCTTCGCCACACTGTTATGTCAGTAATGTACCTGGGGATAATAGACACAGACAGCACGTAGCACACAGTTCTCAATTAATGGTGGAAAACATTGATGTTTTTATTCTAATTCGTAGCACAATAGAGGATTCTCTCCGCTCCCCACCTTTACATATGTCTTACACTAATATCTCAGATACAGCTGGGGTGAATGTAGCAATCGTCCCTGCCCCCATGGACCAGGCCCAGCCCTAACTTGCACTCACCACTAAGAATCTGCTCTAATCCCCGCTTACAAGTACTTTGGTAGCGTATGGCTCCGAACTCCGCTCTCACCGGTTCTGTTCCCTCTGTGTCTATTTAAAAACTTTGTGTGGGGCGCAAATGCACGTCTGCCCACTTTAAGTATTACGCAGTCACATGACCCATAGGCGCCATCTTGGAAAGGGGAGAATGCTGCAGTATAGTTTACAAAAAACATTGTGTTGGCATGTATATATATATATACAAATGTTGATAGACCTGTGTTATTGAAAAGATATCACTGGCATTTCTTTACCATTGACTACCCATAGATCTAACTAGTATGTCAATTCCTCTCTCATAGTCTGACATCAATTGAAGGTTGACTCTACCATTGTGCCCCATCAAGTGTCATACTCCGGTGGGCTTAAATGATTTGCTGTCTTACTATATGATGCAAATACTGCCAGTCCTTGACGTGATGCACCTAGGTATATGTCCCCACCTTGTTCCATTCAATAACGTCATTAAGGCCACGTTGGTCCACCCGTTCCTGATAGATCCAACGAACCTCTTTAGTGGTGAGTCTATTCTCAATATTATACATGTCTCCCACCACTCTCTCAAGTACAACCCACTTAATGTCTTTGTAGTTGTGTTTCAGTTCTTGGAAGTGACTCACTAAGCGTGAAGTCAGTTTTCCTGCCTTAAGGGTGCTCAAATGTTCTTGGATTCTCATCTTGATTTTACGTGATGTCAATCCAATATAATGCAACCCGCATGGGCATGGTAGCCTGTAAATAACATTTGACGTGTTGCAATTGATAAATTTGTTCAGATACCAAGTTCTGCCACTTATCAATTGCACACATTTTTTGTTGTGTCCTATGTAGAAAGACACCAGGAGCAAGGATGTACATTTAGGTCTTCTTTAATAAATCTTCAGTTCATGTTACATCTGTCTTGACAATAAACAACAAACTTTAAGGGAGGGCCCAAGGGGTATGAGATTACCGACCTGCTAGTGTCCTGTCTCCCAATCTCAATATACTAACAAAAATGGGACACAAGTGGTCAAGTACCATGTGGCTAAGACAGAAACAGAACAAGTAGCACAGGCTGTGTCTGATTTACGTGTCACCGCAGGGTACGCAGTGTACAGAAAACCCATCAGCCCACCCGATGGCGGAGCATCATCATCTGGGATTTTTAAGAAAGAAAAACTGGTATCTCAACCAGGAGTCCCACTAGATGTTATCGTGAGACATCCAAGGAAGGATCCGCCAGTGATGTGAAACAACCAACAAACGAGATGCGGTGGTGCTGAAAATTCTTAGTGAATTGCAGTGTTAGAAGTGGTGTGAGAATAATGGCCGGGGTCATAAAACTGTAGTAATAAATCCCCTCCTTTACCTCTGGTGCTCACGAGGCTCCTCAACCTAACTCCCCCACACAAGTCCTCCATTACAGAGATAAGACTCCCTCCCAGCAAGCCAGGAACTCAAAATAGAAACTGAAACTGTACTTCCCTGTTCTCAAACCACCACAACAGACAGAGGACTACCGTCTCCATCTTCCCTATTGGTCGGCCATTTTAGACTGTTTTTTCTCTCTCTTTGGCGGCCATCATGGACTAGTCATTCCCACTATCTGGTCATTCCCTAAGACCTGGCCTTTCTAGACAGCGCACTTTACATAGCTCTGTCTTCACACCGTCGTGTGATTACATGCCTGCCTATTTTTGCAGTACTATGCCTCTACCTGTATTCTGTACTTTTTTACTTACATTTACTTTGTGTATTTAAACACTCGTGTGATTAAGTGTTTGCCGTTATTGCAGTATTATACCTCCTACCTATATTGTACATTTTTTGTAATCTGCACACATCTCATCTCACTTTTCTTCACTGGTAATGTACCAAGCGCTACCTCAAATTTTTTAAAAAAAATTTTTATTGCCTTTATTGCAGTATTATACCTCTTTTATTGCCTTTATTGCAGTATTATTCCTCAACTTGTATTTTGTACATGTTTTTGTAACCTGCACACATCTCACTTTTCTTCACTGGTAATGTACCGAGCGATACCTCAAATTTTTCTGGCGGATCACTAGTATCAATACTGCTTCATGCAGCTTTTTGGTGACACCGGTATTTTGTTTCAGTTTATCATTACTATTTTCTTGTATTTGGGTACTGTACATCTCTGTAAACTGCACTTATTTCACTTTTATTCTGGATATGCACCGTTTGATACCACTTATATTTTTGTATTTTTGTATATTTCGGTACATTGTGTGAGCGGTACCGTATGCTACCTCATATATCTTTGTCCATTTGTGTGCATTATGTAAGCTGCACCCATTCTCACGGTTTTATTTTTGGTTTGCACAGATTGCTACCTCTATATTTTGGTTATCTTGTCACTCACTAGTGTCACATGGGTACCACGCAACCTACTGCCTGCATTTTGCTTTGCACAGATTGCTACCTCTATATGTTGGCTATTTTTGCTACTCACTATTGTCAAGTGTGTACCATGTAACTCACTGACTGCATTGTTCTTTGCACATGTGTATCACTATCGTCCACCCTCCCACACCCACTTTTAGCCCCACACCCACCTATACCGCCATCCCAACATGGAGCCCATCGGCAAGCACACATATAAAATCAACTACCCACCCACACTCACCAAAAAAGCCGCTAAACGCTTTAAACACAACTTCCTGAAGTCCCACCCTGAAACCCCCTTTGTTGACACCTACTTCTCACCGGTCAATGGATCCCTGAACATCGATATCATCTTCCACGCCTCTCGCAGAGCTCAATGGAGAAAAACGTTCCTCACCTTACTCACTGTCTCCACCACCAGGAAATCCGCTCATGGCTTAACTCTCTCCATCACACCATCCCAACTCTTCCTAGGCAGAACCACCATTACGATCTACAATAACGGGATTGTCCTAATTCAATCCACAGACAGGAACTTGGAACTACTAGACAACCTGTTCCCCACTTTCAAAGAGAACATCTCCAACCATCGGACTTCCACTCACATCCCCTCCAGTAACATCACCCCGGACTTCACAGCCCCCATCGACAACGATTCTAACCTAGCTCAGCACCAGAACGACATGCACATCACCACTTCCCCCACCACGCCAGTCGCTCACCCACCGGCTGCAACCACCCCACACTCCGCGATCACAGACACAATTAGCTCCCCATCTTTCACCAGCCGCCCCCACACCTCCGTCCCGGGGACCCCCACCCATAACACTCCCACTCCTCCTCTCCCCCCTGATCGCACAGACCCCGCCCACAACCCCCCTAACCTAGCTCAGCGCCAGAACGACACACATAGCGACAATTCCCACACTCTGTCCCCCCCCTCTCTCAGCCCCCACTCCCACACGCTAACTAACCATGCAGACCACATCACTTCTACTCTACTATCTTAACTCCCCCTCCCCATGACAGGACCATCTCCAACCCCAGCTCCCCCCCCACTCTCAGCCCTCACTACCCTTCAGGCTCCCCCATCACCACCATCATACACTCCACTTCCACCCCGCTCTCTCCACCTACCACGAATTCCCTCCTCTACGCCACCAACCTCCTCCGTACTTCATCCACTCTCATCGCCCCCTTACCCTTACCCCCCCTCCTCCCTAACACCAACCCGTACGACGACATCACGGAGCCCTGCATGAACACCAACCCTCCACCCCACCCGCACGTTAAGTCCCAGGTCAGCCACTCACCCATGACTTCCACCCCCAGCACTAACACTTATCCCACGCTGGACAAGATTATGGCCTCCCTCCTACAACTCAAAGAAGAAATTCACACCATCAAAGAAGACATGCACACCATAAAAGAGCTACTCACCACACCCCCTAGACTCACCTCACTCACCACCACCCCCCCTCTCAACTTGCTCTCCTCCCGTCCTGACGACGAGCTTAAGCTACGTCCCTCACACAGGACCGCGATCCATGCCCACAATCGTAACAACCGCACCCGCCGTTCTCACTGGACCACGATCCCTGCCCGCAGTCGCAACAACCGCCCCGTCGCACATGCAACCCTCTTTCGGATCTCGACACTCTCTCCCTCCTCCGCTCCTACGACCCTGCACCCCTAAACTTCACAACCGCCTCGCACCTCCCCATTCCCACAATACACTCAAATCCCCATAGACCCTCCACCCTAAACAACAGAATATCCGTCCCGAATAACCTTAGTAAAGTCCCCCTCTTTCTAGTTCCCTCTTCCTCCCCTGACACACCCCGTCTCAAATGCACTCTCCTAAACTGTAGGTCGGCTTCTAGACACTCCTCCGCCATCGCTGATCTCATCCTATCATTGGACCTTGACCTAATCTTCCTGACTGAAACCTGGCTAACCGAATCTTCTACACCTATAATGGACGTTCTGGTTCCCCCCAACTACCACATCATTAGGCTTGACAGGTCTGGCAAGATAGGCGGCGGAATCGCATGCATATACAGAAACAGCCTTTCTGTTTTGAAAGTCTCCGCGCCTTCCCTACCCTCTCCAACTTCCTACGAATACATCTGCCTCGATATCATCAGTGATGGCAAACCGATATGCTCTCTTCATGGCATTTACCACCCACCTAGAGACAACCTCATCTTCGCCCAACAAATGATGGACTTGATTTCAACCAACGCTGGATGACGGCTCACCCAAATATACCTTGGTGACTTCAACCTCCATTGGAACGATCTTAATGATGCGGTGGTAAATAGTCTCAAAAGCTTCCTCAGCGCCCTGGACCTCACACAATTATGCAACAGCCCGACCCACAAGAAAGGTTCTATCCTCGACCTTATCATCGCCAAAGAGGACGCTACTCAACTTGAGTCTATCCAACCCTGTGACTGGTCTGACCATCATATTGTCACATTCCACATCAATGAAAAAGTCAAACTCAACCCGGTTCAACCCTCCAGACCTAAAGTCTGGAAAAGAGACCTGAAAAAACTCAACCCAGTCTCCTTACCCCCGAACAGACGCGACATCCTACTCCCGCCCACGGGCGCTACAGATGTACAATCCCTGACTGACCACTATCTCAACGCCATGACCTCAATAATTAATGAGGCTGCTCCTATGCAGCTAAAAATAGTCTCCGCTAAAATCTCCAATCCATGGTACGACGGGAGTCTCAATGAAGATAGACGAGCCATGCGAATGGCAGAGCGCACCTGGAGGGCAGCTCCCTCTGCACTGCACCTGAAAACCCTGAAGAAAAAGAGAAACGCCTACTTCAGGAAAATAAAGCGCTCAAAAGCAAACTTCTTCAGCCTCCAGCTCGACCAAGCAAAAAACCGCCCAAGAAAACTGTTTGAGCTAATCAGAACACAAGCCAAGGAACAACCCCAACCTCTCAGTACCCTCCTGTGAAGACTTCGCCGTTTTCTTTACCCAAAAAACTGACAACATGAAGAATGATCTCCGCGCTGACGCAAGGCTCCACACCACACTCAACTGCATAACACCCACCGGACCTAAAAACAATGCTACATGGTCAACCTTTGAAACCTACTCCGAAGAAGAAATAGGCAAACTGCTCAGCACCCTGAAACCTTCCAATCACCTCACGGATCCTCTCCCTGCTAACACTGTCAAAGATTTCACCCCACTACTCCTTCCACTCTGGACTAAGATTATCAACAGCTCGCTCCAAGAAGGAACCATCCCTGACTCCCTTAAAGTTGGACAAGTCACACCTCTGCTAAAGAAACCTACTGCCGACCCATCCGACCTAAACAACTACCGTCCCATTACCAATATTCCCACTCTCGCCAAATTATTGGAAAAATGCGTTCAACTACAACTGACTAAACACATTGATCTGTTTGATCTCCTCAACCCTCATCAATCAGGCTTCCGAGCAGGTCACAGCACCGAAACTGCTATGACTCACATAATTGACGACGCCCTTCAAATCCTAGATCAAGGGGATACCTGCCTCCTCATCCTTCTTGATCTCTCTTCAGCATTCGACACTGTTAAACATGAGAAATTACTCGATCTGTTGAACACAAGAATGGGTCTTTCCGGGACTGTCCTCAAGTGGTTCACCTCCTTTCTACACAACAGGTCACAGAAATTCAAGAGTAACAACCTGATGTCCTCTCCAATACCTGTTTCGTTAGGTGTCCCCCAAGGATCCTCCCTTTCACCAACTTTGTTCAACTTAGTTATGGAACCTCTCACCACCTTACTTCAAGCATCCAATGCACTTTTTCACATGTACGCAGATGACACTCAACTATATCTCAAATTACAATCCCCCAATGACATCTTACTCCTGAACTCAACGATCAGAAGCACCCAATCCTGGCTTGCTGATAATCATCTCAAACTCAATGCTCTGAAAACAGAATTCCTGCTGATCTCACCTCCAGCGAAGATCTCCACCACTCAAACCTGGCTTAAACAGCTAACTGCACTCAATGTCCAACCGACCATAGTGGATTCAGCGAAATCCCTAGGCATAACTCTCGACTCCAGCCTCAACATGCAGCATCATTTCAGCAAGGCTACTAAGGGAGCGAACTTCCAAATCAATACCCTAAGAAAACTTAAACCCTTCCTACCAGCCAAAGACTTCCAAACTGCAGTACAAGCACTAGTCATCCCGCGAATTGAATACAGCAGCACCGCCCTCTGTGGTCTCCCGTTAACCACTACTGCACCCCTAAGAGCCTCTCTAAACGCTGCAGCGAGACTCATCACTGGATCCAAAAAGCACTCGCATATCTCCCCTGACCTGAAATCACTAGACTGGCTGCCTTTTGAAGCCAGAATACATCTGAAAATCGCCTGCCTGACGCACAAGGCTCTACACCTGAGCTCTCCCGGATACCTCACTCAGAAGCTGTCAATCTCTGGCGGCTCTAGAAACACCAGAGGCACAAACAATCTTCTGCTAAAACCTCGAAGATTCCGGAAGGAAAAAACTTATAAACGCTCTTTCTCAGGAATGGCACCCAGGATCTGGAACTCACTCCCTCCTGAAACTAGGCTCATCTCCTCCATTACACTTTTTAAGAAAGAAGTGAAAGCTATTTTTATGGCCAAATACACTTGACCTAGCATGGATCTAGTAAGACTCTACACCGATCTGTATTATTATGTTCAAACTCTATGACTTTGTATTTCACCTGTATTATTGACGCTACTGACTATCTATGCACACATTTAACTGTAATATTTATATTATTGATTTGTTGTACTAATTTGCTCCCTCACGTACCTACGCTTCCCACTTATTATGTTTAAATTCACTCTCTTGTTGGTATTCCCGGCTTTGTAAAGCGCTCTGATATCTGCAAAGATCTTGTTCGCGCTATATAAAACTTTCAAAATAAATAAAAAATAAATAAATAACGTGAAAACTAAAATTGACTATTAATGATGCCAAAATAGAACAAATTTATTAAAGGGTCATCATAATGCCAAGATTAAAAATAGTGTTGGGATAGTCTGAATAAATGGTAACTATCCAGTGATGTTGAACTCGTCGACATGTTTCAGCCAATCAAGGACGATAGTTAGCCCACTGGCTTTCTTCAGGACCAATAAAGGAACACTACTGCAATTGTGCAAAGAAAATAAGTGAATAAATAATCAGAGAGATCCTACCATTTTGTGGGATTCCAGTATCTGGAAGTGGAGTCTCTGAAATTAATTTGTTTCCTGCAAAAAAGATGTATATACAAACAAACACAGACACAGACACTTAGCCAATTGACATAACTTATACAGAACCACATAGATCAATGCTGTAGCTATTGTGTACCATCAGCATGAATAATTCATATCCATATGGTATGCCAATTATAACTCACCCAGATAAATCTTGGGACCGACCTCACCCCTCCTGGCGCTCGCTCAGGCAATGAGGCCCCGCTCTATTGATGTACAGAGAAAAGATAGCAAGAACAAGAATATTATCCTGCCATTATGTTTTTGAAAACCATCATACAACCTTGGTGACTACTTAAGACACTGATGGACAGTCTTTAAGAGACCTATCGATGTTGAAATTATACTGAATATTGCCATTACGTTAGATGGCCTAGATCATGTTGACTTGTGGAAAACTAATGTCACCACATGACCCAGTTGTTTAGATAAACCCAGTTGTTTAGAAAAACGCTCTAATTTTATCCAGAGCAGTGATATCCTTTAGGTATTTAACATGCTGTTGCCAGCGAGGACTCAAGGCAAGGGACACCATTCTCGCCCGGGAAAAAGGGGGTGAAGGGTCCCGAGGAGCGCAGCATGCCCTAACAGAGATGCTGCTGTATCCTGATCTCTTCGCTGGGCAAGGGCAGCTTGCTGGTAAAGCGCTATCAGAGCGAGATTCTCCTGCGTCTTTCCTGATGACTGATGGCCGTACCTGTCCGTCGGTACCTCGGGCTTAGTCCTAAGCCGAGGGGGAGGTACCGGACGAAGCAGGGACGGCGCTTTTTATATCCGTTTTGGTTTCCTGTTCCGCTCGTGGTTATGCGGACTGTAATGGAAACTGCTGTGAAACCGGAAGTGTGCTGGAACGCACTTTAACCTGCTCGTGGTAATAGTAATGGAGCCGTGTGTAGGAAGGTACATCCTGACTATGGTTGCCCCCAACTTTTTGCCCTGTGTTTTAGCTGGTTTTGGACATAGTCGACCTGGGACCCTGCCAATCAGGACCCCAGGCCTACTGCTCTCTCTTTAAAATGGATTCCATGTACCCTAGGTACATTTCCAATTGGTACTGGGCCACCCTATCAGACCCTGTAACTCAGGGCGTGGGTGTACCCAGGGCCGCCGGGGGCTGAAGCATGTATTATGCCACCCCTGGCTGGCCTCCTAAATTTGACACAACTGGCTGCACGACAGCTGGGGCAAAGACGTGTAATCACCCTTTGCTTTAGATATAGTAGCTCTATATCTAACCATACAATGGACACCCGAGTCCCTATCAGTCACTCCTATGGCAGGCCTTGACAATCCTGAAGGCAGAGTGCATGGGCTCGTGTGAACTAAGCTCTGGCCCGAGCCGAGCCCGGTTGCAGCTTGCGGAATCAAGACCCAATGGCTGTTCCATGATAACGCGTACCATATAGGTAACTTCGGTGTCGCGTTATCAAGACATGTCGAGTAAGGTGTCATACAAATCGGGATGCTGCCCTCTCATCAACTCTGGCGACGAGGTTAGCATTCCGCCCTTCTAGAGGGACACGACATGTACGTGACTGTGAACCCCGGTTAAAGTTAACGAAAGCCTCAGCTCCACAAAATGGATGCTGCCACCACAGACACAAGTCTGACCTCCTGCTGCTGGGAGTCCTTCCAGCGAGAAGCACTTGGACAAAGGGTTTCCTGTCGAGGGCAGTGTTCGCACCGTCCCAGACAGGGTTTGTGTATTCTGGGTAGGTAGGGCTTTTGCGAGAAGGTGACTGCGGAGTGGCACCCCGGTGCTCACTACGCATCTGCCGGTTAGAACCAGTTCCAGGGGCGACAGCCCTGGCCTGGGGAAAGTCCGGCAGGGGAGAGGGGTGTAACTACCCCCCTTCCTGGTCCCACCCTTAGGGCAGGACCTAGTCATGTACCCACCCCTTTCTTTAGGATAAAGGCCGGAGCGGGGACCCTTCCAAATTAGATCATCTTTGAATCAAGAATACTTTCTACGAAAGGACTTCAAGACTCTTCTCAAGATTTCTCCCTTGTGGCTAAGGAGTAGTCACCCTGCATCAGCGGGCACCATCTAAGAACTCTGCGGTTTGCTGTAAGTCCTTCCTCAAGGAATCCGACGGCCCAGCTCGACGAGAACCGGCTTCCCTGGCACCTCTGACCTCTACCCACGTCATCAGCTCAGCTGTGATCTGTGGGTGCGACGAGACCTCGAGGGACCGGCCATCATCAGAACCTGCACGCTCTTAAAAACCAGCACGACCATCGAGGTAACTCTCTGGTGAGTGCTCTGGGGTCCGAGAAGCCCCGACCCTGAGCCGCTCCAGCACCGAAGTGCAGTCTCCCAGCATCTCCACGATCTGCGTGGGGCCCTTCTGCTCGCTGCTCAGCACGTTGTCTGGTCACTTGCCGCTGGCTTGTGCCCTTCTGTGACGACGACCAAGAATCAACACTGCCGGTCTGGTTGCTCCAGACTGGCCCCTGCTTCCATCTTTTGAGAGGCACCCCGGACCCTCCTGGTCCACCCCAGACGCCGACAGCGACATCAGTCGTGGGACAGCTCGCACCTCCACCGTGGTCGCCGACAACGCCTCCTGGTCCGAGAGACTGCAGAGCCTAGCGTCGCCCACTCACCTGGTCGAGGTGACGGCCAACCGGTGCCTTCCTGGTACCCTCTGACTACTGGCTAGTAGTACGAACTTGGTCCCCTCTGCTTTCAGGTTTCATCAATCTCTACGAACTATTCAACACTGGTCGCCGGCCAGCAACTCCTTTTCTTCCGGCTCCTGGCTCGTCAGCGAAGACCCCGACGCCTGTAAGACTTGTGCAGCCGCAGCCCTCGTGGCTAGGTAACTCGGCATTTCGGTGCCTGCATAGCCTCCTTACTCTAGGGTCCCGAGTCCCTCGCTTCCGACTTGCCTTAACCTTTCCGTGTCCTAGGACACTTGTCTTTAAACTGTGCACTTGAGGTATTTGCTAAAGAGATTTGGTTTGTGCTTAGTACCCTGTCCTCATAAAGAGTACAGGGCTGTTGTGATTCTTAATAAATATACTGTTTATTTTCATAACACTTGTGTGGTGTCCTTTCACTGGGTGTTCAAGGGGTACATGTGTGGTAAACAGCTAGCTTAACGCGCCCTCTCGAGTCTTTAGCCTTAGACTGCTCGTATCCATGCTACTAGGATAGCTGGTCTATAGGTTGACTTACAACCAAACACCATAAGGGTCGTTGGAACGATACATAGCGGTCGCTAGAATAGCGAACGTTGCATATCGGGCCAACTTCTCACATTGGTGAGCAGCGGTTGGGATTTGAGCTTGCTGTTGTTTTACCACACGTATCCTAAGAATATCTTGTTGAAAGATCGCACAAGTACTGTTAGTACATATAACTAAAGCTTAGAATACTCTGAGTTCTACTGAACCAGCTGTTGTAGCTCCTCAAGGCTTAGCACACCTTGGCTACAGCTCTTAGCAAGGGAAAAGTAGGAAAACACATAGTGTAGGTAGGTGCATCACTTACACCACACTAGAAACAGTATGTCGGGCCAAGGAGGAAACTCTGAGTCTCCCCTTGTGTCAGTTGACCCTCCACAGGTCATCCCTTCAGGATATACTGTGCTGAGCTTCAAGGAGTTAAGACGATTGTGTCACTCCCGGAAGATTCAGCAGGGGTCTAACCCCACAACGTCCTTTCTGATTGGTCTCTTGGAGACTTATGATGCCAGGAGAGCTGAGAAACTTCGAAGCTCTTCTAATCCAGAAGGAGACAAGCCTCCCCTCGAGGGAACCCAAGACGATCCTGACCTCATTCATCTCGCAACCGAGAACGAGGATGTGGAGGAGGATGAGGATGAGGATCTCTCTGGGGACGAGGCAGATAAGGGACAGGTAGAAGTCGTCAGACTAAGCAGGTCCAACTTAAGCAAACATGATAGCGGTACTGGGGGACCCCTGGGGCCACTATCAGGTCAGCTTAACATGGGGAATGGACGAGCCAGATCTCTATCAAGAGGCTCTGGCAGATCCCTTCATACCAACGGCTCTCACAACTCTTCTCAAAGAGGGATGACGTCCCCTCAGAGGAGAGTGTACGAAGCGAAGGAAAGGGCAGCTAATCTGCGGATCGAAAGGGAAGAACTTGCCCTGGCCAAAGAAAAGCTTGCTTTCGCTAGAGAGCAACAGTTAAGTGGGGCAGTCCCCACTGGTGGCAGCAATGTACCTAGCAATAGGGAAAGGAGTTTTGATACGAAACACCTTGGTAAGATAGTGCCCCCCTTTAAACAAGGGGACGACATCCACAAATGGATAACTGCTTTGGAGAGGGCCTGCACTGTGCAGGGTGTTCCCCCGAGTCAGTGGGCAGCTATCTTGTGGCTCTCCTTTGAAGGAAAAGGAAGAGACAAGCTCCTCACCACAAGGGTAGAGGACGCTAACGATTACCAAGTCTTGAAAAATACACTCGTTGAAGGGTTCGGCCTAACCACTGAGCAGTACAGGGTGCTGTTTAGGGATACCCAGAAAACGCAGTCTCAAGATTGGTCTGACTTTGTTGATTGTGCCACTAAGGCTTTTGAAGGCTGGCTACTGGGTAGTAAGGTTACTGATTTTAAAGGATTGTATAATCTAATTATAAGGGAGCAAATCTTAAATAATTGTCAGAACCAGTTATTACACCAGCACCTGGTAGACTCTGATCTGACCTCTCCACAGGAATTGGGTAAGAGGGCAGACAAATGGGTCAGAACCAGGGTTAGGCCTAAAAACCAGGGTGGTGACCAGAAAAAGGAATCAACCAAGCCTCAAGAGAAGGGTGGGGATAAATCCTCAGAGAAGACTTCCCAAGGGCCCCAAAACTCCAACAAGGGTGGTGGGTCCCAGAACACTCCTTCAGAACAAAAGAAACCTTATTGCCATACCTGTAAACAGGTGGGTCATTACAAAAGTGATGTCAGTTGCCCTAAAAATGGTAATAAGGGAAACATACCCCCAGGTAATACTCCTAAACCTCCTGTTACCACTAGTGGTAATCCCCCAGGTGGTGGGAGTGCCCCCAAGAATGTGGTGGGCATTACTTTGGGAAATCAGGAGGACTATGGCCTAGCCAGGTTCCCTGACCACACTCTTGTCTGTGAGACTGGCATGGGGTTTGCCAACTTCGCTACTGGACCCCACATTTTGGGCAAGTATAGACAAGAAGTTTTAGTGAATGGTCAGAAAGTTGAGGCATTCAGAGACACAGGGGCCAGCCTCACCATGGTGAGTGACCATCTGGTCCCCTCTGCTCAACTGACCCCTGGTTTTACTTATCAGGTGACAGACATTCATGGAATGAAGAGAAGGCATCCCATGGCAGTAGTCAAGCTCAGCTGGGGTAATGTCACAGGGCCCTTGAGAGTGGCAGTGACAGATAACCTACCTGTAGATTGCTTACTGGGGAATGACCTGGAACTCTCAGCATGGGCTGAGGTGGAGCAAGAAACTCATTCCAGAATGATAGGCCTATCCAGACAGGTTAGTGGGGCAGTAATAGCTACAGCCCCCGTCCAAGCACCATTCCTCCCTGAAAAGGTTGGCAAGGTTGAAATGGTCTCAGCCTCTACTCAGACAGATAGTGAGGTTGTGAAGCCTGAAACAATGGATCACTCCACTCAAACAGAGAGCATTGAGGAGGAAGAAGAGTCTTCCCCCTCCCAGACACTAGGTGAGAGCCAGCCTCCTCAGGGAACTGACTCTACCCCTGTTGAAGGAACTGCCCCAGAGGTAGTCAGGCCTAGCCTGGCAGAGCCCCTGATGGTAGTGGACCCTTCCCAGGTGGGACCCAGTCTGGAGCAGGTAAACTGCACCTCTCTACCCTGCCTCAGTCAGCCCAGGGCTGAAGAGGACAGGGAGGCCAGTGGTGGACCCCAAAGGGCCCCCTGTCCAAAAGAACCCCTTAATCAAAAGATTAGGATCACTGAAGCTGGTAAACCTAGCCAAGTGAGAATGAAACAGACTCCTGAGGGATCCCCCTTAAAAGTAGTTAGGGAACTCCCACAGCTGGACACTGGGCACAGCCAAACATGGGGCCGGAAAACCCCAGACCTGACCTGTCCCCCCAGTAAGCCAAACAGAGGGACTCAGCCTCCAGCTTTAGGTAGCCAGAGGCTGACCCTGAGAGCTCAGTGCATCTCAGCTAAAGAAAGGAAGGCACACATGATGGATGGTGATTGGAGGAAGTTGAGCCCAAAGGTAGAGGAGCCTCACTTCAGTACTCCATCCCAGCATCAGCCTTCTTCTTTCCCAAGACACACCAGAGACAGAGATTCCCTATGGTGGAGACCCTCAGATGCCCTTAGGGTGAGGGGTTGCCTAGTGGACCATGACACAGGGGGAAACCAAGCCAGAGCTGGTCCTTCCTTATATGGCCACTTAGGTAATAGAGGCTTACCTGGACAAGGATAGCCTTATCTCCTTTCGTTTGGGGGGGGGTTGTGTAGGAAGGTACATCCTGACTATGGTTGCCCCCAACTTTTTGCCCTGTGTTTTAGCTGGTTTTGGACATAGTCGACCTGGGACCCTGCCAATCAGGACCCCAGGCCTACTGCTCTCTCTTTAAAATGGATTCCATGTACCCTAGGTACATTTCCAATTGGTACTGGGCCACCCTATCAGACCCTGTAACTCAGGGCGTGGGTGTACCCAGGGCCGCCGGGGGCTGAAGCATGTATTATGCCACCCCTGGCTGGCCTCCTAAATTTGACACAACTGGCTGCACGACAGCTGGGGCAAAGACGTGTAATCACCCTTTGCTTTAGATATAGTAGCTCTATATCTAACCATACAATGGACACCCGAGTCCCTATCAGTCACTCCTATGGCAGGCCTTGACAATCCTGAAGGCAGAGTGCATGGGCTCGTGTGAACTAAGCTCTGGCCCGAGCCGAGCCCGGTTGCAGCTTGCGGAATCAAGACCCAATGGCTGTTCCATGATAACGCGTACCATATAGGTAACTTCGGTGTCGCGTTATCAAGACATGTCGAGTAAGGTGTCATACAAATCGGGATGCTGCCCTCTCATCAACTCTGGCGACGAGGTTAGCATTCCGCCCTTCTAGAGGGACACGACATGTACGTGACTGTGAACCCCGGTTAAAGTTAACGAAAGCCTCAGCTCCACAAAATGGATGCTGCCACCACAGACACAAGTCTGACCTCCTGCTGCTGGGAGTCCTTCCAGCGAGAAGCACTTGGACAAAGGGTTTCCTGTCGAGGGCAGTGTTCGCACCGTCCCAGACAGGGTTTGTGTATTCTGGGTAGGTAGGGCTTTTGCGAGAAGGTGACTGCGGAGTGGCACCCCGGTGCTCACTACGCATCTGCCGGTTAGAACCAGTTCCAGGGGCGACAGCCCTGGCCTGGGGAAAGTCCGGCAGGGGAGAGGGGTGTAACTACCCCCCTTCCTGGTCCCACCCTTAGGGCAGGACCTAGTCATGTACCCACCCCTTTCTTTAGGATAAAGGCCGGAGCGGGGACCCTTCCAAATTAGATCATCTTTGAATCAAGAATACTTTCTACGAAAGGACTTCAAGACTCTTCTCAAGATTTCTCCCTTGTGGCTAAGGAGTAGTCACCCTGCATCAGCGGGCACCATCTAAGAACTCTGCGGTTTGCTGTAAGTCCTTCCTCAAGGAATCCGACGGCCCAGCTCGACGAGAACCGGCTTCCCTGGCACCTCTGACCTCTACCCACGTCATCAGCTCAGCTGTGATCTGTGGGTGCGACGAGACCTCGAGGGACCGGCCATCATCAGAACCTGCACGCTCTTAAAAACCAGCACGACCATCGAGGTAACTCTCTGGTGAGTGCTCTGGGGTCCGAGAAGCCCCGACCCTGAGCCGCTCCAGCACCGAAGTGCAGTCTCCCAGCATCTCCACGATCTGCGTGGGGCCCTTCTGCTCGCTGCTCAGCACGTTGTCTGGTCACTTGCCGCTGGCTCGTGCCCTTCTGTGACGACGACCAAGAATCAACACTGCCGGTCTGGTTGCTCCAGACTGGCCCCTGCTTCCATCTTTTGAGAGGCACCCCGGACCCTCCTGGTCCACCCCAGACGCCGACAGCGACATCCGTCGTGGGACAGCTCGCACCTCCACCGTGGTCGCCGACAACGCCTCCTGGTCCGAGAGACTGCAGAGCCTAGCGTCGCCCACTCACCTGGTCGAGGTGACGGCCAACCGGTGCCTTCCTGGTACCCTCTGACTACTGGCTAGTAGTACGAACTTGGTCCCCTCTGCTTTCAGGTTTCATCAATCTCTACGAACTATTCAACACTGGTCGCCGGCCAGCAACTCCTTTTCTTCCGGCTCCTGGCTCGTCAGCGAAGACCCCGACGCCTGTAAGACTTGTGCAGCCGCAGCCCTCGTGGCTAGGTAACTCGGCATTTCGGTGCCTGCATAGCCTCCTTACTCTAGGGTCCCGAGTCCCTCGCTTCCGACTTGCCTTAACCTTTCCGTGTCCTAGGACACTTGTCTTTAAACTGTGCACTTGAGGTATTTGCTAAAGAGATTTGGTTTGTGCTTAGTACCCTGTCCTCATAAAGAGTACAGGGCTGTTGTGATTCTTAATAAATATACTGTTTATTTTCATAACACTTGTGTGGTGTCCTTTCACTGGGTGTTCAAGGGGTACATGTGTGGTAAACAGCTAGCTTAACGCGCCCTCTCGAGTCTTTAGCCTTAGACTGCTCGTATCCATGCTACTAGGATAGCTGGTCTATAGGTTGACTTACAACCAAACACCATAAGGGTCGTTGGAACGATACATAGCGGTCGCTAGAATAGCGAACGTTGCATATCGGGCCAACTTCTCACACCGTGTGTAAATACATGCGGACAGACCTGAAAGGAGACTGCATTGCCAGAAGTACCGGAAATACTGTATCATGTCCGGTTACGGTGTAAACAGACGGGCAACCAATGCCTTCGTAGAAGATAAAACAGGTTTCTTGGTGGCGCAAAACAAATACAGTGATTGGTTCCCACAGCAAACGCCGGTCGTGTGTATTCGACCCGCGCTTCCTACTGCCTCATTGGCTCCCGGGAATGTCATAACCCATAAGCCTATGCTTATAGAAGTTAGCAATTTGGCAAGAATATTGTGTAAAGCAAATGGAGAGTAGAACATATTTCATGGTAGCAAAAAAACGATTGCATTGATTGGTTCCCTGCTCCGCAACGGTCATTTGCTACAGCCTCACAGGTTCACGGGATTGTTGTCAATACCCATGGGCGTATGTTGCTTAAAATCAGAAGTAAGCAACAAACGGACCGGGCGGAGAGGGACCCCCTTGCCGTGGATTGTGCAACTGGAAAACGTCATAGCATCTAGATGGAAAGAGATATGGCCACCAATGCCCGTATACACCAGGACTTATAAGGTTATCCACAGGTATTACCCTCATTGTAGTAGCTACACTTGGTTCCCAGGACAGACACATGTTGCAGGTGTACGAACTAGCCCTTGGTGAAATAAAGATAAGAAGGGAAACAAGATTAGATCACAAGGGTCTTTGTTGGTGCAGCAACGGCAGGTGTATTTGGATTAATACATTTGATTGTTTATTTGTTTGATAACGCTCTAGTGACCAATTGGAATACAACCCAGTATAGAGTGGACTCTCTATTTCTGTTCCTTATGGTTCGGTACTATAAGTACCGAGCGAATATTACCAGAGTGGCATATATTTGGAACCCATGTAACACTAGATCTACGATGGTATTTGGTCAGGGGGTAATTAGGAAAGTGATGCGCATCTGGGCCGGTTTATGATGTGCCCGTAGTATTGATTTTTTCATGATTATTAACCAAATGGCAACTGCTTTATACCCCATGTGGCGCTAGAACTGTCATGATGTGAGACTGCGAAAGTAATGCGCATCTGGGCCAGTTTGTGATATGCCCTCAGTGTTGATTGGTTTAGTCGTAAATTAGATGTTATGATATGTACAAGGAATCCACGTAACGCTGTGAGCCATATCTGGATGTTTACAGCAACAGAAGGTACTGAACGTGCACAGGGCAGAGGATGAATAAGATTAAATAGTGACCCAAGGAATGTCATCGTTCAGACCTTCTGTGTCACTTAAGTTTGAAGATCCATTGTTGCTCTCTAACAAACAAAAAGCGTGTGGAATCACTGATGTGGTGGGGGATGAATGGTTGCTCTAATACAACCCATCTCATCTCTTCCGCTTTATGTTTCTTAGTCAAGCAGTGACTAGTAAGACGGGTTGCTTGTTTATTACATCTTATTGTGCTTTTATGTTCATTTATCCGAAGCTTTACTTTTCTGGTGGTCATCCCTACATATCTCGGGGAGCATGGGCTGATTACCATGTAGATGACTTTTTCGCTGTTGCAGTTAGTGTGTTTTCTCAGTATCCATGGTCTACCAGTACCAATGTCGACTGTCAATGTTTTTTGTGTTTGTGGGCAAGCTGTACAGGAGCAACAAGGATAGTGGCCCTGCACCGAAGGGAGTGCCCATAGTGTATTGGTCGGTTCTTGTTCGCCCAGTTTTGGTCTAGTGTGTATAAGCCCATCTCGTAAGCTCTGTCCTCTTTTGAAAGAAAAAAGTGGAAGAGGTAAACATCTTCCCGCTGTATTCAAAATACGCCAATTTTTGCGAACAGACTTCTGTACTTCGGTGGATAGGGTACTGAAGGTGGTGACGAAAGTTAATCTCTCCAATGGGTTTTTTTTTTACCTGGAGATCTAGAAGGGCTTCTCGGTGGTTGTTAGCAGCTCTCTTACGTGCCTTCTGCACCAAATGATTAGGATATCCTCGTTTAAGTTTTATGGCTAAATCTTTGGACTGAATTTCAAAATCAGTCCTCTCCGAACAATTGCGTCGGACCCGCAAGAATTGACCAAACGGCAAATTTTCCCAGGGAGACCTAGGATGGTGACTGCTAAATGAAAGCAAAGAGTTTCTAGACATTGGTTTCCTGTATAGTTTGCTTTCAACTCTGCCCTCTTTGGGAAAAATCAATAGATCCAGAAAAGCGAATTCGGACTTGCTGTATTCCACAGTTAATTTCAAAAACTGTTTTTTAGTGTTCAACCAGGTCTGAAAGTCCAAAATGGAGACTGAATCTCCACGCCAGATGACCAAAATATCATCGATGTACCTCTTCCACAGCAACACCTGATGGAAAAATGGGTTGCTGTGGTCGAGGACACATCTAGTTTCAAAAAGATGGACAAATAAATTGGCCAAACTGGGGGCAAAAACGCTGCCAATTAATGTCCCCGAAATCTGGAGGTAAAAAGACTCTTCAAACTTGAAAAAATTCTCGGTCAACGCTAGTCTGGCACACTCAATTATAAAGTTAACCGGTGTAATACTGTCATGATCACCAGTTTCGAGGAATCCTTTGATCGCCTGTAAGGTTTCCTCCTGAGGAATACAGGTGTATAGAGATTCACCATCAAAACTGGCAAGGAAGTCAGTTTCTTCGTTGAACTCTATCTCAGGAAGTAGCCTAAGGACATCCTTGGTGTCCTGCAGGTATGTTGGCATTTGTTTAACCAGTGGTCTCAAAATGAAGTCCACGAAAGTGGACAAGGGTTCGAGTAAAGACCCAATGCCCGATATAATCGGTCGCCCTGGTGGAGGCCTAGTGGCCTTATGAATTTTGGGCAAGATGTAGAAATATGGGGTTACTGGAAGCGGTGTAACCAGAAACAGGGCTTCTTTCGGAGTTATCCAGCCCTCAGCATTGGCTTCTTCCACCATGTGGCCTAATTCAGTGGCCAATCTATTAGTGGGATCGGTGGTGAGGAGCCGATAAGAGTTATTGTCATTAAGTTGGCGAAGACACTCAGTGCGATAGGCTACAGTGTCCATAATAACTGTCGCGCCCCCTTTGTCGGCGGGTTTTATGGTAATGGACGAATCTCTGGATAATGCCTCAGCGGCCGCTTTCTCAGCATTAGAGAGATTATGAAAAGTAGTTGTTTTTGCAAATTTCAGGGACATGATCTCATGGGTTACCGCATTCTCAAAGGCCCCAACCATGGGGGGTACTTGTTGAAGAAGCGGAGTGAAAGTAGAGGGTCTTTTAAGTCCAGTATTAATATCCATCCTAGCTTCCTTGTCGCTTGGATTACTTGAAAAGAAAAAATGAAGACGTATCTTCCGCGATAACTTTTCCAGTTCGCAGCGTAGCTGGAACAGGTCTCCATGGTTGGTGGGCACAAATCCTAGGCCCTTATTCAAAACCATGTTTTCAGTGTCTGTGAGGGTATGGGTACTTAAGTTGACTACTAGTTCCTCCCCTCGGCACTCGACCCTGCTTGCTGTTGCTGCATCTGTTGTCCCCTCCGACTGCGTGTGATGGCGAAGGGCTGTTCGTCTTCCCATTGTACCTGCTGGGGGCCTCTCCGTCTGCCTCTGCCTGTGCCCCTGCCACGACCCTGTCCTAAACAATTCTGTCCGTCAAAGAACTGGGGCTGGGGCGGATAATGGGACATCATGTGGGGGTATTGAGGTTGAGGGTAGCCCCATGGTGCAGGTGGCCACCATTGGCCTTGTTGGTAAAAATGCCCTTGTGTACCTCTTCTGCTGTTGGACCTGCGGTATTGACCTCTAGCTGTCCCTTGTGGTGTGCTATCAGATCCAGAGTCTGAATTGCTTGAGTCTTGGTCAGACGAAGAGTAATTCGATCCGTATCGTCTACCTTTTTTGTTAAACTCAGGGGGAGTGTATGTAGTACTGGTATACGGATAGATTCTTTCTAATGAGAAACGTGCTAAGTCTTTTTTTAAATTTCTCAATTTTTGTCAGTAGGATGGAATCTTTGTACTCCACCACCACATCAGTGATTCCACACGCTTTTTGTTTGTTAGAGAGCAACAATGGATCTTCAAATTTAAAAGTGACACAGAAGGTCTGAACGATGACATTCCTTGGGTCACTATTTAATCTTATTCATCCTCTGCCCTGTGCACGTTCAGTACCTTCTGTTGCTGTAAACATCCAGATATTGCTCACAGCGTTACGTGGATTCCTTGCACATGCCTTAACATCTTATCCACGACTAAACCAATAAACCAATCGACACTGAGGGCATATCACAAACTGGCCCAGACGCGCATTACTTTCGCAATCTCACATCATGACAGTTCTTGCGCCACATGGGGTATAAAACGGGTTGGTGATGGACGGAGCATCTGAATCAATCAAACACACCCAGTCAAAAGATCTGGGTTTAATCCATCACCGTTCTTTAGCCCACTCTGCCACCCCAGTTCAGACATGGCTATATGCAAATCAGTCTGACCCTGTGCCTCATTGGAACAGTCCAGCCCGAACTGCCAAGCCATGTCTTCCCTGGACCGGAAACAAACTTACGAGAACCGGATTCTGGCATTCCAGCCGTCTTCAGCCCGGCTTGCTTGAATCCAGTGGCAAAGTGAGCAAGGGACTCACATCTGAGCATACCCTGCCACACTTATGGCGGCCAAAAGCGGTACAAAAGGGGGTGGTGATGGACGGAGCATCTGAATCAATCAAACACTCACACCCAGTCAAAAGATCTGGGTTTGATCCATCACCGTTCTTTAGCCCACTCTGCCACCCCAGTTCAGACATGGCTATATGCAAATCAGTCTGACCCTGTGCCTCATGGGAACCATTACCACCCCCTTTTGTACTGCTTTTGCCTGCCATAAGTGTGGCAGGGTATGCTCAGACGCGAGTCCCTTGCTCACTTTGCCACTGGATTCAAGCAAGCCGGGCTGAAGACGGCTGGAATGCCAGAAACCGGTCCTCGGAAGCTTGTTTCCGGTCCAGGGAAGACATGGCTTGGCAGTTCGGGCTGGACTGTTCCCATGAGGCACAGGGTCAGACTGATTTGCATATAGCCATGTCTGAACTGGGGTGGCAGAGTGGGCTAAAGAACGGTGATGGATTAAACCCAGATCTTTTGACTGGGTGTGATTGTTTGATTGGTTCAGATGCTCCGTCCATTACCACCCCCTTTTGTACTGCTCATGGTAACAGTCTAGCCCGAACTGCCAAGCCATGTCTTCCCTGGACCGGAAACAAGCTTCCGAGGACCGGTTTCTGGCATTCCAGCCGTCTTCAGCCCGGTTTTCTTGAATCCAGTGGCAAAGTGAGCAAGGGACTCGCGTCTGAGCATACCCTGCCACACTTATGGTGGCCAAAAGCGGTACAAAAGGGGGTGGTGATGGACAGAGCATCTGAATCAATCAAACACTCACACCCAGTCAAAAGATCTGGGTTTAATCCCCTTTTGTACTACATGGGGTATAAAGCAGTTGCCATTTGGTTAATAATCATGAAAAAATCAATACTGCAGGCACATCATAAACCGGCCCAGATGCGCATCACTTTCTTAATTACCCCCTGACCAAATACCATCGTAGGTCTAGTGTTACATGGGTTCCAAATATATGCCACTCTGGTAATATTCGCTCGGTACTTATAGTACCAAACCAGAAGGAACAGAAATAGAGAGTCCACTCTATACTGGGTTGTATTCCAATTGGTCACTAGAGCTTTATCAAACAAATAAACAATCAAATGTATTAATCCGAATACACCTGCTGTTGCTGCACCAACAAAGACCCTTGTAATCTAATCTTGTTTCCCTTCTTATCTTTATTTCACCAAGGCCTAGTTCGTATACCTGCAACATGTGTCTGTCCTGGGAACCAAGTGTAGCTACCAAGATGAGGGTAATACCTGTGGATAACCTTATAAGTCCTGTTGTATACGGGCATTGGTGGCCATATCTCTTTCCATCTAGATGCTATGACGTTTTCCAGTTGCACAATCCACGGCAAGGGGGTCTCTCTCCGCCCGCTCCGTTTATTGCTTACTTCTGATTTTAAGCAACCTACGCCCACGGGTATTGACAACAATCCCATGAACCTGTGAGGCTGTAGCAAATGGCCGTCGCGGAGCAGGGAACCAATCAATGCAATAGGTTTTTCGCTACCATGAAATATGTTCTACTCTCCATTTGCTTTACACAATTTTCTTGCCAAATTGCTAACTTCTATAAACATAGGCTTACGGGTTATGACATCATTCCCGGGAGCCAATGAGGCAGTAGGAAGCGCGTGTCGAATACACACGACCGGCGTTTACTGTGGGAACCAATCACTGCAATTGTTTCGTGCCACCAAGAAACCTGTTTTATCTCTACGAAGGCATTGGTCGCCCGTCTGTTTACACCGTAACCGGACATGATACAGTATTTCCGGTACTTCTGGCAATGCAGTCTCCTTTCAGGTCCGTCCGCATGTATTTACACGCGGCTCCATTACTATTACCACGAGCAGGTTAAAGTGCGTTCCAGCACACTTCCGGTTTCACTGCAGTTTCCATTACAGTTCGCATAACCACGAGCGGAACAGGAAACCAAAACGGATATAAAAAGCGCCGTCCCTGCTCCGTCCGGTACCTCCCCCTCGGCTTAGGACTAAGCCTGAGGTACCGACGGACAGGTACGGCCATCAGTCATCAGGAAAGACGCAGGAGAATCTCGCTCTGATAGCGCTTTACCAGCAAGCTGCCCTTGCCCAGCGAAGAGATCAGGATACAGCGGCATCTCTGTTAGGGCATGCTGCGCTCCTCGGGACCCTTCACCCCCTTTTTCCCGGGCGAGAATGGTGTCCCTTGCCTCGAGTCCTCGCTGGCAACAGCATGTTAAATACCTAAAGGATATCACTGCTCTGGATAAAATTAGAGCGTTTTTCTAAACAACTGGGTTTATCTAAACAACTGGGTCATGTGGTGACATTAGTTTTCCACAAGTCAACATGATCTAGGCCATCTAACGTAATGGTAATATTCAGTATAATTTCAACATTGATAGGTCTCATAGAGACTGTCCATCAGTGTCTTAAGTAGTCACCAAGGTTGTATGATGGTTTTCAAAAACATAATGGCAGGATAATATTCTTTTTCTTGCTATCTTTTCTGTGAACATCAATAGAGCGGGGCCTCACTGCCTGAGCGAGCGCCAGGAGAGGTGAGGTCGGTCCCAAGATTTATCTGGGTGAGTTATAATTGGCATACCATATGGATATCAATTATTCATGCTGATGGTACACAATAGCTACAGCATTGATCTATGTGGTTCTGTATAAGTTATGTCAAGTGGCTAAGTGTCTGTGTCTGTGTTTATGTGTCTGTTTGCATATACATTTTTTTTGCAGGAAACAAATTAATTTAAGAGACTCCGCTTCCAGATACTGGAATCCCACAAAATGGTAGGATCTCTCTGATTATTTATTCACTTATTTTCTTTGCACAATTGCAGTAGTGTTCCTTTATTGGTCCTGAAGAAAGCCAGTGGGCTAACTATCGCCGTTGATTGGCTGAAACATGTCGACCGAGTTCAACATCACTGGATAGTTACCATTTATTCAGACTATCCCAACACTATTTCTAATCTTGGCATTATGATGACCCTTTAATAAATTTGTTCTATTTTGGCATCATTAATAGTCCATTTTAGTTTTCACGTTATTCTCACACCACTTCTAACACTGCAATTCACTAAGAATTTTACAGCACCACCGCATCTCATTTCTTGGTTGTTTCACATCACTGGCGGATCCTTCCTTGGATGTCTCACGATAACACCTAGCTGGACTCCTAGTTGAGATACCAGTTTTTCTTTCTTAAAAATCCCAGATGATGATGCTCCGCCATCGGGTGGGCTGATGGGTTTTCTGTACACTGCGTACACTGCGGTGACACGTATATCAGACACAGCCTGTGCCACTTGTTCTGTTTCTGTCTTAGCCACACGGTACTTGACCACTTGTGTCCCATTTTTGTTAGTATACATCTGTCTTGACTCCGGCCAGCCTAGTGTGGTACCAGCCCCACCAGTGAAGGACTGGGTTCTTTGGACCCAGCGGTGCCAGGGCACAACACCTGAAACCTTCGTGGGTAACCTGCTCCGGCGTACAAGTCACAGAGACACGGGACACTTCCTTCGGCGTCAAAGAGTCAAGGTTTATTTACTGCAGGGAACACAGAAGTCACAGGAAGTACATCGAGTGTAGTTCGGGGAGACTGCTTCAAATTGTATTTGTGGATCGCTCCTTTTATACAGTTTTTACCCATAGGATAACATGATACACAATAGTTTACAACCTGGTTCCCACAAGTCGCTCTCAGAGGGGTCGCTTAGATCACTTTGAAACACACAAGATCCGGAACATAAGTGCGGAAACATTTGGCGATTCCCAACTGTAAAAACCCATCTTCCCACCATTAGCAAATTCCAATCAGCAGTAAAGTAGATCGAAATAGGAACGAAGACAGGTGCAGAGGAAGACGGAGACAGTAGGGAGATCGGAAAGGGTGTAAAAAGGGGAGTGTCGAGAAGCACAAGATACAGGCATCAAAGGGACGTGCCTAATGAGATGCACGACTGAGACAATAAGCCCGTGCGGCAAGATGAGCCTCGAGCGGCGCCATCTGCCTTACAGTAGCATCCCCCTCGTCATAAAGACACTTACAAAGAACATGCGTCTTCCGCCATATCTTGGGAGTCCCAGGGTCGCAAAGCGGACAGCGTCCGTTCGCTGGCTACTTGAGGGCAAGAGACAAAATGGATGCCGTATCTAAGATGGAACCCGTGGGTACAGATGACAAACCCACATAACAAACGAACGGTTTAAGTTAGCACAGCGAAACTGCGCACACTTACAAAACTCGTCATTTGCGGTTCATAGATACTAGACTCGACCATATTCGTGCGAGTCGAAAACACCACTTACAATCGTCACGGAACCTCAGACGCTCCTTTTGCCCTCATGTAGGCAAGCACTAGTCGGAATCATACTCGATATTCATCAGACCATCAAGATGTCGTTGTAGCATAGCTCTGTCCAACCGAGTCCCCTTGGTAACAGATGGTTGTCTCATACACGTTGTAGCACAGAGGCCACATAAGGCAGGACCACACTGCACACAAAGGCAACACGTGAACAGGAACACTACCACAACCCCGATGATCGTCAGAATCTTCCAACCCCAAGTCGACATCAGGCCCCAAAACCAACCGAGTAGCGTCCAATCCCCTACATCCACGTGTATGGATTCGGAGATCTTGTGCAACTTCGAGATGGCTTGATAGACAGTAGGAGCATTATCTGGAATGAAAATGCAACAGCTCGAATGGATCACTTTACATACCCCACCGCGATCTGCTAAGACGACATCTAAAACCATACGGTTTTGTAATGTCATAAGTCTCTCCGCCTGAAGTTCTGTGGTGATATTACCAAGGGCACTGGCAGTAATGTTAGCTGTCGATTCTACCACTCGAGTCAAATGTCTCAGGTTCCTACTATTAACCATAGGTCCCCAAAACGGGAGGAAACCCTTGAAAAAGTCTCCTGCCTCTTGACCGGCAGTATCCTCTTCGCTAATTACGCCTCGTACAACTCTAGTCTTATGATAATCGGCATCTACAGTAAACGTCGGAGGCAACAGATTTGCAACAAAACATGAGCCCATGAAGTCTGCGGGCAACCATGTATATGCACGATCATGACAGATGAAGTACGTACCCTTGGCAGCCAGAAGCACAGGGATCGGGGACATTGACAGAACGTAACTTTCAGTGCAAGCACTTACTCCAAGTGAGGCTTGCGAACCACGACCCACGATACAAAAATTACCAGTGTGGGGTACGACCCATATCGGAGGCGAGCTTTTAAGCTGCTTTTCATTAGTGAACGTACTATATTCCCCTCTATCCGGTGCCCTATAGGCTTGTACCTCTGCCTTAGGGATGAGAAAAGCATCATAGATCTCATCTTCCAAATCCTGTATTATCATCGATACCACCCACTGCCACGAGGTAGGACCCGGTTTGGGGGAACGTTCTGGAGAGGGGTGGAAACCTAGTGCACTTCGAAGCATTGTTTGGAATGCTCGAGCTGACCCTTGGGAACTATACGGTAACACCAGATATGGAATTCCCTTACCCGTAGTATGTGGCATCAACCCACACACCCAACAATTAGTAGTGTTAACCACTAACTGATGCTGATGGAGGAGCTGGATAAAGGAATTGTTGCGGAATTCTACACGTCTAGCCTGTTCGTGTTCTGGTAACATATGAAAGGAATGAGGAGAAGCAGTAGAAGTAATGTTAGGGTAAGGAGTAGGAGTAGGGATAGGAAGTAAAAAGTAAGACATAGTGTAACACACCCCACCCGCCAAAAATGCAGAAGCAGTTAAAAACAAAACAAACAACTGGGATACAAAACATTTCGTACGACTAAGTTTCTGCAGCTTGACTCTATATGCCTGAGCTCCTTCCAAATCATTCAGCTTCGAAAATGCCATTTCCCTACGACCGTCCGCAACGTTTCTTGACGCACTTCGTTCTGTGCAGCAATAGTCAATCCCCAGGAGTTCCTAGGAACCGACGGTCTTTAACCTAGTGTCAAGACCTACTGTCCAGAAGGAAGTACGCGTGCGGCCCTACGGCCCTCAATACACAATATGTATATATTAGCACAATATTTCTCCGCTGTGGAAGAAAAAGATACAAGGAAGAAGCTTGATATATATATATATACAAAACAATTTTCAATGATACGAATGTTCAAAGTTGATCATGGGAAACGAAGATATTGCAGTTATCAATTTCAGCAAAGCAAGCAAATTTTTATTTGTCCTTAGTGTGAGATCGCAAAGAATATCGATGTTTCCCGGGACGTGTCTGCACGTCGAACAAAGGATCTGTCGAAGAGACAGCGTCCTGCTGATCAGTTCGTTGGTCTGGTCTTGAGTCTCTTGCTGACAAATGTTCAACAGTGGCTTTCTGCTGCGCTGAGGGTTCTCCAACAAGCTGTGCGTCGCTAAAAGGTACAAACGCCGGCAATGTTTCTGTTTCTGTTGACGCAATGCCTTTCCTTACCCACGGGTCTGCCGACAAAGGAATAGGGACTCGCTTACAATGGGTAGCATGTACCCAATTTTTCCGCCCCTCAAGACGAACGGCAGTCCTCGTGGCCAGGAGCACCTGGTAAGGTCCGGTGAAGCGAGGGTCCAGATTGTTTTTTCGTGAAAAATTTCGGGTAACCACCCAATCTCCGGGCTGGAGCTGGTGGCCTGGACCCTCCGTCTGCGTCGGCAAGGCGTCGTAAACCTGTTGATGAATTAACCTCAGTTTAGCAGTCAAGTCATGTAAGTAATCAATCAACATCGGAAACTCAAGATCAGAGAATATTCCTGGCCTAGGAACCCCCCACACATTCGCAGGACGGCCGAACACTATTTCATAGGGACTGAGCCCTATTCGGGAGTGTACAGTCGCCCTAGTTGACAGTAATGCTAGAGGCAAAGCATCAGGCCACGAAAGTCCAGTCGTAGCTTGAATCTTCGCTAATTTTAGTTTAAGGGTGCCATTGTACCCTTCAACCAATCCAGCTGACTGGGGATGATTGGCGCTATGGAATTTCTGATTTATTCCAAGGCCCTTACACACACTCTTCATCACACTTCCAACAAACTCACTTCCGTTATCTGACCACACGACTCTAGGCATTCCATACCGAGGAAAGTATTCCTTCAGTAGGATTTTCGCAGTAGACAAAGCAGTATTGTCTTTGAGGGGATAGGCCTCGATCCATCGGGAGAATGCGCAAACCACAACCAAAACGTATTTCAGGTTATTGCATCGCTCCATATGGATGAAGTCCAATTGGATCACCTCAAAGGGATACAAAGGAGGAGCAAAACTGCCAGGGGGAGTTGGGGTTCCTTTGCCAGGATTGTACATTATACACACCATACAATTCTTCACCAAACGTTCAGCACACTTAGTAATTCCATCATTCTTCCACACATCAGCCAACAACTTGCAAATACCTTTCGCGCTAATATGTGCTAACCCATGTGCCATTTGCACAACGGCCAGTACATACGCATCAGGCAACATCCATCTTTTCTGATCTGACAAATCAATCCAGCAACCATTCACATCCAACCTTCCCGTACTTTCTTTCCACTTCATCTTTTCAGTGTCGGTGGCCTCATTCTGAATTGCTTTCACACTCTCTATAGTATTCTCACACATACTTGATTCTGTAGGCCACCTAACCGAATTCGTCACATACATTCGAGTGCTAAGGTTCCGGGCAGTCTCCTTAGCAATCTCATCTGCAAACGCATTACCACGACCAACATCATCCGTCACTTTACGATGCGCACTACATTTAACAATTGCAACTTGAGCAGGCAAAGTCAATGCATCCAAAAGATCGTTCACAAGCTGGCCATGCTGTATTTTCGTGCCATGTGACGTCAAGAAACCACGTTCTCGCCACAATCGTCCGAAACTATGCGCTACACCGAAAGCATACTGACTATCGGTGTACACATTCACACGTTTACCTTTTGCTAATACACATGCTCTAGTAAGAGCGATCAGCTCTGCAGCTTGGGCAGAATTCTGACTCAATCTCGCAGTCTCAACAACAGTATTCAATGTCACCACAGCATAAGCAGTAGTCACATCACCATTCGGCAATTTAAAACATGACCCATCCACATACAGGATGCCATCCGGGTCTTCCAATGGGGTGTTTTTAAGGTCCACACGACCTTTTGTTTCCTCCTCTGTCCGCAAGTAACAGTCATGTTCTGTTACTGCATCTGACTCTGCACTAATTGGTAACAAAGTCGCCGGATTTAGGACATTACAACGTTTTATCTGAATGTGGCTTGCCAAGAGCGTCAATTCGTACCCAGATAACCTCGCACTCGTCAAGTGCTGAGTTTTCGTACGGTTCAAAAGAGTATCGACTGCATGCGGAACCATCACCGTAAGCATATTATCCATGACCAATCCTGCTGATTGTCGGATGGAGACCGCAGCTGCCGCAGTTGCTCTCAAACAACTCGGCAATGCTCTAGCTACTGGGTCTAAGGTCGAGGAAAAATATGCAGATGGACGTTGCTTACCACCAAAAGGTTGCGTTAAGACGCTTAAAGCACAACCTTCCCTCTCGTGAACATATAACGTGAACGGTTTACTGTAATCAGGGGTACCTAACACAGGAGCCGAACACAATGAATCACGTAATTCAGAAAAACTTTTCTGACATTCTTCCGTCCATGGTAAAGGAGTCGAAACATCCTTGCACGTAAGAGCCACCAATGGTTTCGCCAGCAATGAAAAATTAGGAATCCACTGCCTGCAGTACGATGTGATACCTAGAAAGGCACGCACATCTCTTTGGGTTTGTGGCACAGCCATGCGCGCAATCGCTGCAATTCTCTCTGGGGTCAATCTCCTTCCCTCCTTTGACAATAAGTGACCTAGGTAGGTTACTTCTTGACAACAATATTGGAGTTTAGAAGGTGACACCTTGTGATTTAACTCACAGAGATGTTGCAGCAACGACACTGTAGCAATTTTGCAAATGTCCTGAGTATCAGCAGCCACCAATAAGTCGTCGACGTATTGGATTAAAGCCGCACCAACCGGCAACCTAAACGCATCTAGTTGACCCTTCAAAGCTTGACTGTAAATCGATGGACTTTCACAGTAGCCCTGAGGAGCGCGTTTGAACCGGAAGCTACGTCCACCAAGAGAGAAACCGAAAAGGTCCCTGCTCTCTTCGGCAATCGGGATGCTGAAAAACGCATTTTTCAAATCAATCACCGAAAACCATGAAGCTGTAGCTGGAATCAGAGTCAGTAGCGCCGTAATGTCAGGCACAACAGGGAATTGAGGAACCACAATTTTATTCACCTCCCGTAAATCGATAACAAAACGATAAACAGGCGGTTTGGTAGGATCAGTACGTTTAAGAATGGGCAGTACAGGACTATTGCACACGTTTCCCCGAGTTTCTTCAATGACATCTTTCTCGATCAAATCATAGATGATCGCTAACAAAGCTCGTTCACCATCAAGGGAGATACGATATTGGGGAATACGTGGCAATCGCACATTCGATTTCAACTGAACAACATAAGGGGAGATATCAAGTAGGCCCACGTCATTTGGACCCGTCGCCCACAAAGATGCAGGAAGAGAACTCAATTCCGGTGGAAGCTTATCGAGGGACAAGTACATGGGAGAGACTACCCTCTCTCCTAACGTAAGCTTTACACCCGCAGGAGAACAATACAAAGTCGCATACAAGCGTTTAAGCAAATCCAGACCCAAAAGATTTTCGCCACAACCAGTAGACAAAATCAATGGAGCTTCGAGCTCACGTGGCCCAATTTTAAGGGGCAAAGGGCGCGAAACTGGATTGCTAACGGGGGCGCCAGAGAATCCAACGGAAACATTTGTTAAGCCAGACAAAGGTGCGCCAGGGAGTTTCGAATGCATGATAGAACTTTTCGCTGCACCAGTGTCCAACAGAAAAGGCTCAACGACGCCCGATGTAGCAACTGCGACGTAAGGCCCTCTCTGATCAACCGGAACTGATACCACTCCCTCTCCTTGTCTTTGGCTGTCCTAGTAATTACTATCGTCAGGTCCCTGATCGACGTAATAATCGTCTACATTGTACTGCGCAGATCGTCCTTGCGATGATCCACGTTGATCGAAACAGTTATTAGAATTTGATGAATGGTCAGAGCGATCATTCTGAGCACCACGACCTCTACCACGTGATGCGTGCTGTGCACCACCACGACCTCCTCTAGACGAATTACCACCACTACGGTCATTTAAAGCAGGACAATTGAATTTAATGTGTCCCTCCTGTCTACAATAAGCACATTGATTGTACCCTAATGAAGATCTCTGAAAAGATGAATCATTACGCGGCTGCGATTGATTCGATTGCGACTGCGATCTATTCTGCTGAGGCGCATTCTGATTAGAACGCGGCGGATATGCTTGTTGTAACAACACTTTAGTTTTCAGCTCTTTCGTCTTTTTATCGGCACGGTCATTTTCCTCTTTTTCTCTATTTTCGTAATATTGTGCCGTAGCCAATATCTGAGCTGAGGTAGAAACGGCCCATGAACTTTCTGAATTTTTCAATTTATGGCTCAAGTCGGGCAATAAGTTCGATACGAATTTATCCACAAACAACCTCTGTCCACCCTCAGTACCCATATCCTGCCCACTATGATCGACGAATGTTTCCTCGAACCTCGTAAAGAAGTCTGAAACACTCTCATCTTTCTTCTGCTTACAGGCTGACAACTTGTCCCAATTTACCCTCATAGCTGGCATAAGCGTTTTCATTAATGTAATGATTCGCTGGGGAAGAAGTTCAATCAACTGATCGGGTTTAGTAGCAGCCACTTGTCCAGCGTCTGCCGCTGTAATGGCAGCCCAATCACCACCTAATTCATTCGCGTGATCTTGGTGACGAATCTTGGCCCATACCGGTTGCGGTACGACATTGCCAAACAACATGTCGATATCGGCCAGATTCATTATCGTAGCGTCTACGAGCTGCGATAATTCTTTGTAATACCCCGCAGGATTTTTGCGAGGATCAGGCAAAGTTTGTTTCACCTGAAGCACTTCCGATCGTTTCCAAGGGAGGTGTATCCACACTCTCTGGAAATGTGCTGGTATTGGAGCATTAGCATTAGTATTATCAGCGGGTACCCAAACTGGCGGAACTTCACGCATAGGATATTGGCCAGACCCATCTCGTTGTTCAATGTCCTCAACGAACAATGCATGAGGAATAGGAGCGGGACGAAGAGATAGCAACCGCTCAATAGCACGTCGGACATTAGTGTCGACTATCAGTCCAGTTGCGAACTGAAGCCGGAGTTCAGACAGGGCGGTCAGCACCTCGTCAGGCGCATTGGCCGCTATCTGATCATGTAAGAACTTGCACATTTCATCAAACACATATCTCTGAGTAGGTATGTTGAATTGATCAAACGTTTCGAGGACAACACGAGGTGGATTTCTAACAGGGTTTATCATCCAACCCATCGCCATATTGTATAGCGCAACACGTTCTCTATTACCAGGAAGCTGGCTACGTCTCTGTGGACCATCAGAACCTGCAGACCCAAAAACAGGTCCGAGCGACTGAAAGAAGTTTGTCGCAAGGGGAGAATCACGATTACGAGTAGAGGGAGAAGAGTAAGACACAGGACTAACAAGAGAAGGAGTAGAGACGTTAGCAGCAACAGGGGTTAACAACACAGGAGCAGTAGCGTGAGCAGTAGCGGGAACAGGAGTATGTGGAAGCGGAGGAGCAGTAGGAATAGAAATAGGCAATGGAGCAGGAACAGTCGGAAGAGCAGGTGCAGGTTGAGGAACTGGTGGAGGAATTACAGGTGGAAGAACAGGTACGGCAGGGACCACAGGAGCTGCGGTACCCTGTACGTACGGAGGTGGCGACTTCATAAGATAGGACATTAAAGAATCCTCAACTGCCTCTTCCTTCTTATCCGACTCCGTAGGCAAAACAGGATAGCATTTGTCTATGGACATACGCTGTAATCTCTCAAACACTTCCTTATCCTTATCCTCCTTATCACGCTGAAACTGCTCAGCTTTCTTCACTATAGTAGCAACAGTATCTCGCTGACTACGTTTATTTTGTCTGATCTCTTTCTGTCGGGCTTCTTTGCGCCAGAACCGAAAGGCATCAAACATGGCCGGCCTTGATTTACGTTCGAACAACTTTATTTCCAAATTATCTAAGATCGACGCTTCGAAGCTACCGTGAGGTGGCCAACGAAGATCGCCGTCTTTCTTTGTATATTTGATCCAATAATCGTTAAAAGCAATCGGGCCTAGCCCATGTTTGCTATATAAGTCATATGTAGGAGTTCCAACCGGAGGTATCGGACACGAGTCCTCCAGCAGGGAATCCGCACCACAAGGTCTAAAGCAACTGAACAAAGTACTGCGACCAGGCATCTTGCACACTAGCCGAGTTTCACAAACTTCAAGGGTTACGGGATTTCGGGATTTACCAAGTCCCAGCAAAGAACTAAACCCTCGGTCTTTGGCGGCTGCAGTCGTCAAACAAATACAACAACAACAAAGTACGCTAGCAAAGTGTCACCGACAAAAACACTCACACAGCGTGTACAACAAAGACACCCGCTAAAGTGTCTACAACAAAGACACTCGCTAAAGTGTTTACAACAAAGACACTCGCTAAAGTGTCTACAACCAAGAACTCTGGGAGCGACCCACAAATACTTAACTCAAAGATCAATGGCGTCCTCAGGAAGGCCCGTCAATCGTCTCGCTATACCAAGGTCTACGCCAGGCGCCAAAACAGGTCTACAGTCAGGGCAGCAGTCCGTCGCAGCCGTTAGGAGGCGGGAATCTTCGCGGGAAAAGTCTTCGGGCCACTTATTTCGACAACAGGATCGATGAAGCGGGGTGCACCTTCCCTCGGAGATTTCACACGAAGTTCCTCACGATCGTCGGGCTTGGACCGGTACCACTGATGCAGCCCCACGTTGGGCGCCAACTGAAGGACTGGGTTCTTTGGACCCAGCGGTGCCAGGGCACAACACCTGAAACCTTCGTGGGTAACCTGCTCCGGCGTACAAGTCACAGAGACACGGGACACTTCCTTCGGCGTCAAAGAGTCAAGGTTTATTTACTGCAGGGAACACAGAAGTCACAGGAAGTACATCGAGTGTAGTTCGGGGAGACTGCTTCAAATTGTATTTGTGGATCGCTCCTTTTATACAGTTTTTACCCATAGGATAACATGATACACAATAGTTTACAACCTGGTTCCCACAAGTCGCTCTCAGAGGGGTCGCTTAGATCACTTTGAAACACACAAGATCCGGAACATAAGTGCGGAAACATTTGGCGATTCCCAACTGTAAAAACCCATCTTCCCACCATTAGCAAATTCCAATCAGCA
Source organism: Lissotriton vulgaris (assembly GCF_964263255.1). Taxonomy (NCBI): domain Eukaryota; kingdom Metazoa; phylum Chordata; class Amphibia; order Caudata; family Salamandridae; genus Lissotriton; species Lissotriton vulgaris. The sequence continues at coordinate 824,140,623 of NC_141695.1, read as the reverse complement.
GTAAAGTAGATCGAAATAGGAACGAAGACAGGTGCAGAGGAAGACGGAGACAGTAGGGAGATCGGAAAGGGTGTAAAAAGGGGAGTGTCGAGAAGCACAAGATACAGGCATCAAAGGGACGTGCCTAATGAGATGCACGACTGAGACAATAAGCCCGTGCGGCAAGATGAGCCTCGAGCGGCGCCATCTGCCTTACAGTAGCATCCCCCTCGTCATAAAGACACTTACAAAGAACATGCGTCTTCCGCCATATCTTGGGAGTCCCAGGGTCGCAAAGCGGACAGCGTCCGTTCGCTGGCTACTTGAGGGCAAGAGACAAAATGGATGCCGTATCTAAGATGGAACCCGTGGGTACAGATGACAAACCCACATAACAAACGAACGGTTTAAGTTAGCACAGCGAAACTGCGCACACTTACAAAACTCGTCATTTGCGGTTCATAGATACTAGACTCGACCATATTCGTGCGAGTCGAAAACACCACTTACAATCGTCACGGAACCTCACCAGGAGCAGCCTGCCTAGCTGCTCAGCCCATCTCCAACTGCCACATTCATCCCACTCAGACACCCAGGCATTCCACGCATCACAGGCACACCAACATTCTAAGACCAACTCAGACTCTGGCTGAGCAGCTAGAGGCAGCAGGGCTAGAGTACATGTTATACATTTAAGTAGGGTATAACATTATCCCTTTTTCCTTAAACAAAAGCAAAAAGGAAACGAGAACTAAGCACAGGTAAAGTAATGGAACGAATCTCAAAGATGCAGCAAATGGACAAAGTATCAAAGAAGATAGAACCATAAAAACAAGAAAAATCAATAATAGTACAAATCTCTAGGATGCAGCAATGAAGACAAAACATCACAGGAGAAAGAACCATTAAGTAAAGAAAGGGTGGTTAAGATACATTTGAATAGCAATATGCCCCATCCGCCTTAAAAAGAGAATTTTAAACATATTTCAGTACATAGCATTTTGTATCATATACTGTAACGTAAAGCACTATAACGCAAAGGGTAAATGACCCCACAACACAAATGCCCAAAAGCATAACACAGAATAGTGCTAAAGGTAGAATACCCTGCGACTTCAATCCCAAGAGTAAGGGAAACAAAAACAAATGGGTTGTCACCCATAGAACCAACTGTAAAGAAAGGTATGTACTATTGTACTGCGCGCAACTACAACAGGGATAAAAAAACACATCCAACCCCGCGTAGGAATTTACCTAGGTACATACGTATGGGAACTAACCCATGTCACAAACAGTAGGAGTAACTAACAGTCTATATTAATGGGGAAATTAACCCACAACCATCCCTCGTGTATGGGAACAATGTGATGACCACCCACAGAAAACCCATCCTTAGAAAAGTGTAAACCTGTGGCATCACCAAAAAAAAAAAAACCTTATATAATACTAATACAAGTCCATTAACTGTAAAGTACTAGATAACTGCACCCCCACGCCAGTGAGCAACCTCTAACCCAAATTGTACCCTGGTGCATCCACACACCAAAAAGAACACCCCAAGAAAAATGTATTGACACAAAATGAATACATGCAAAAGAGAAAGGGTGGTAGTGTTCCCCAAGGGGAATCGTCCGCACACACTCTAAACAAAACAGTTATTTGTTCTAAATTAAGTACACAACATGAAAAAGAAAAAGGTAATCGATAGGGTGCTATAGAAACTCAGGGCACCTACCACCAAAAAGATGCCGTTTGTACACACTGGAAGTGTTACATGAATCTAAACACAGTTGAGAAACTTTTGAGCAGCACTCCTCTGGGTCAGTAATTATAACAGTTAGGGCAAAAGTAAAAGGCCCCTAGTGACTTAGACTCTAGTTATAGAGTAAACACAAAACCACTTGATAAGGTAACAGTCAAAGGCAATTATTCAGATATAGAGTTCCAAGAACATAGTCCACTTGTTGTTTATATTCTTCAATCTTTTATTCTTATAAATCCAAAACACAGGTATTCCCAGCAAAATTAGACATCACCGACACGTGTTTCGTCCTACACAAGGACTTTTTCAAGGCTGGAAAAGATTACAGACAATACACAATATGATAACATGTTGAAGATACATATATATACAATAAAACAACAAGATCGCAAAAACATATATATATGGGTGTCAGGTCAATGTGTATATAACACCCATATATATATGTTTTTGCGATCTTGTTGTTTTATTGTATATATATGTTACCTTATCAAGTGGTTTTGTGTTTACTCTATAACTACTAGAGTCTAAGTCACTAGGGGCCTTTTACTTTTGCCCTAACTGTTATAATTACTGACCCAGAGGAGTGCTGCTCAAAAGTTTCTCAACTGTGTTTAGACAAAATGAATACATGTAAGACTTTGGCATAATAAAGTACTCAAAAACAGTCTGAAATAACCACAGTCTTGCCTATCTTCTCATACCTCTTGTCCATATGCTTAGAAAATGCCAAACTCACGAACAGGAAGCGATGCTCCGTCTTGTTAATTACTCAACATTCTTCCTCCACATATCGAGACCATAGCAAGACTCACAGGGGGACTATTATGGTATTTAAGCTCACCGCTTGCATAAGCAAATAACCAGCGGTGTTACTAATCTCCGGCGTGCACAGGGTGTAAAAGGTACGTACAAGTAAGAAATATTCTTTTAAAGGAACAAAGAAATACACATAATCAAAGACTCGAAAATTTCATAGCGTTTTGGAATCACTTGTAGAAATATTTCTAATCATGCTAACCTATAGTGCCATCTAGTATTTCTTTTTGTGTCGACACTTTCAGTCTTTGAAGACGATTAGAAGTGAAGACTCGTCAACAATTATGCTTCCTCCTTGTAACCAAACTCCAAATGATTTAGATCATTAACGCTCTGCTTTTTCAAACTTTATTTGAACTCGCCATAAAAAAAAAATGCGTGGTTGCCCAATTGCGACCGAAGGTGACTGCAATGCTTGTATTGTGAAATAGACAGCAGCCAACAAACACAAGATGGCTGCACGTGATTACACGTCCTGCCGGATGGCTCACGACACGTCAAGGCTGGAAAACGTCCATAGGTGGTGTACGAGCAGCAAACTGGACGAAATGTTACTAAAGTTCCTCAGTAGCCTCACACAATGTGGAACAAAGGTGAGTGGCACGAGCAGGAGCTTTGAAAATGTGAATGTGAGAAGAGCAGTTGAACAAGCAAAAGTCAGGGGGCGGCATGTCGAAAATTAATAAATGTTAACTGTAACTTGCCCCCGTGCTTAATTAAGTGAATACAATGGCCGGGGAACATCAGCCCCCATCCAACCTCGCATACAATAACTGTAGACCAATTGAACAGGCCCACGCAGAGTTTTGTCACTGTTGTACCCACGTTGGTTAAAGTAGAAATGTGACCAAATTAAGCATCAGGAAATGTCTATTTGTGGAAGCACATCACGCAGCTGAGCAGGATCCAGTGTGTGAATGTCTGCCCCTGCCAATGATCATACACAGAAACCAAACTGGCACCTCTCCTCCAGGACCGATATCCAGAGGATGACATACCTGAAGACAAGAAGCAGGTTCATTGTTTCTAGAAAGCACTGACGTTGGTTATGGGTCCAATATGCTGCTAATGTCATTTAAACACCAAACATTAACCATCTGTGAAAGCACTGCATGCTGATTGTATTGACCACTTTATGACGTAAAATCCCAAATTGTGCTATTTTCTTTAGGACGCTGTAGACTCTGTAGAGCAATGTGGCTGGAACACCAACACCTGGTTGTAGAGAAGCTACCCATCCAACTCACCAAACCCTTTTGTAGGTAACAACGTGACTTGAACACCAGATGTAGCTGTGGTGTGACTACTACTCCAACTCACTGTCGTCCTTTGTGGCTGGAACACCAAATCCGGTTGTAGTTGAACTACTCCTCCAACTCACTGTAATCCTTTTGTGGCTGGAACACCAAATGCGGTTGTAGTTGAACTACTCCTCCAACTCACTGTTGCTGTAGTATTCCCAGGCTGTAGTGTCATTTTGGGGTGACACTGTGCGTTGGGGTTGTCCGTTGGAAGGACACTGGTGGGGCTGGTACTGGCTTGCCTGGAAATACATTCTTTGTAGTAGTAGTTGCTTGTAGGATCTCTTGGTTTGTATTTTAGTTCCTTAGTTTCTTTGTTTCAGTGCTGTACCAAGAGTCTCTAGGGTCCAAGTCCGCTCGCCGCCAAAAATATGTTGTGTCCTATGTAGAAAGACACCAGGAGCCAGGATGTACATTTAGGTCTTCTTTAATAAATCTTCAGTTCAGGTTACATCTGTCTTGACTCCAGCCAGCCTAGTGTGGTACCAGCCCCACCAGGAGCAGCCTGCCTAGCTACTCAGCCCATCTCCAACTGCCACATTAATCCCACTCAGTCACCCAGGCATTCCACGCATCACAGGCACACCAACATTCTAAGACCAACTCACACTCTGGCTGAGCAGCTAGAGGCAGCAGGGCTAGAGTACATGTTATACATTTAAGTAGGGTATAACACTTTTAGCCACCCCTGTAAGTTCACATACAGAACATCCACCACACGGGTAGTGTCCCGATGGAAGATCCGTGTTTTTTAACTCATAAGTTGGACGGGTATGCACCAACTGGTCACGCAGGTTTCTTGATCTTTTAAAAGCAAACCTGGGCTGTGGCATTTCAAAACTAGTTGTGCTCAACAAAGGCCAATGCTTCCTGATGATCTGCCATATCTTGGTGGATAGGGGGATCAAACGTGGTGACTACCGGTAGGCAATGCCCTTTCTCCTTGACATTCCTTTCCAATAGGGCTGCTCTTGGTGTATTGAGTGCCCTTTTCCTAGCTCTGTTACCTACTTTCTTGGGATATGCCCAATTTTCAAGTTTGTCTGCCAAATCAGTTGCCTGTTCAGCAAATTTCTGAGTGGAGGTACAATTCCTGCGGTAACACAGGAACTGCCCCACGACTAAGATATCCCGAAGGCTCAAGGGTGAAATGATCTATAATGCAGGAGAAAGTTTGTCTGTTGGTTTCTGATGCACATTCCTGCAGAGCTGATTTCCTACTGCACAGATGTCCAAGTCTAGGTAAGTGGCTGTATTCCTACTGATGTTCCATGTGAATTTCAGGCATTCATCAAGCCCATTGAGCCATTCCAGAAACTCCTTGAGGCTCGACTCTGTACCCGTCCAAATGCAGAGCACATCATCCATAATTCTCTTCCAGAGACAGATGTTATTCTGGAAGGGATTAGATGAGTGATTGATATAGTTAGCTTCAAACTGGCCACAGAAATGTAGGCCAGACTAGGGGCAAACGTTGCCCCCATCGACATGTCGGACACTTGGAGGTACAGTTGATTTTTGTATGCAAAGAAGTTTCTTGTCAGGGTTATCTCAATACATTGAAGAACAAATTATTGTGAAGTGTCGTAAAACCACTCGCATTCCCCCAGTGCGCGTGCTGCTGCCACAAGCGTGGCATCCTGTGGTATGCTTGTGTACAACGACTCAATATCAATTGTGACCAAGAATTGTTGATCAGGGTCATATTCTAGTGTCTCCAAGATAGTCAAAACATCTGTGGTATCTTGAAGATACGATGGTTGGGTGACAACACATTCCCTCAGAAAGAAATCAGAAAATTGCGACAATGGCTCCAACACGCACTGGATGCCCGAAACAATCGGGCGTCCCAGTGGTGGCCGCTGCGCTTTATGTATTTTTGGCGGTATATCAAATTCTGGGGTCCTGGGTTTTAGATTCATGAAATTCAGACTCTTTGAATGTAATTCATTTCCTTTCTTTGGCTTGTGCCACTAGTTTCATTATAAGTTCCTGGAGTTTCCCTGTGTAGTCACGTGTAAGAGTTTTGTTATTTTGACGTGCCCCAAGTAGCCTTGGTATTTCTGCCTCATAATCACATGTCTTCATCACTACCACCGCCCCGCCTTTGTCAGCCAGCTTTATGGTTAGTAATGCATTATTCTGTAAAGACTTCACTGCTCTCCAATCAGTCCTACTCATATTGGAGAAACCTGGTTGATTCTCGGTTTGTACTAAGTTACCGATATCCTGCAATACTTTCTGCTCAAAAACCTGAACGTCAGTTCCCATTTAACTGTTAGGGGGGCAAAAATTGGGAGAGACCATGTAAGTTTGTGGAAAAAATCGAGGGAGGGCCACACTCCTTGCCTGCAAAAAACTTCTTCAACTTAATCCTCCTCATAAGCTCAAAGAACTATCATGCAAAGGTGTGGGTACAAACCCTAGTCCTTTGTTGAGGTCCCGCAGTTCGTCATTCGTTAGTACATAGTCGGATAGATTCACCACTGTCATTCATTTGAACATTCACAGCAACATTCACAGGGGTGTCCTGCCCCGACTGCGTACAATTCTCAGTGAGTAGATCTGCCATGTTTGGTTCATATTCTGGCGTGCACTCCCCCTCCCCCCCCCCTCCCCCCCCCCCCCCCCCTCGGGCCTCCCCCTCACCCTCTTTGGCCTCCCTGGTGCAGTCCTAAAAAAGAATGGAAGAGTGCCCCCAAATCCTCGTTGAATCTCTCCTGGGGGTTAAACCTTACTTGGCCCTGATAAGAAGTAGAGGGTTGGGCACTGATCTCGTCCTCCTCACTACTAGTATTGTCAAAGGTCCAGTTCAGGGGTGTCCTCCTACCCTGGCGACGGCCACCTCTCTGGCCTTGAGGTTGGTATACCTGTTCAGTGGTGGACTGATCATATTTATCCTCCGTGTAAGGAAAGGCTCACTTGTGAGTGGATCGTTCTAAATTACATTTTAACCCCTTGATTTTTTGATTGACCATGTACGCCTTATATGCTCCCAGGTCGCTCTGGATTCTCGCAAGTTCTTCCTTTGAGTCAGCAATAGTAGTGTCAACCTTAATGGCCTCCTCTAGTTCAAGTATTTCTTTTAGGAGTTCTTCGCTCAGGCTCTTGGCCGTATTAATGATGATGATAAGCCCGTCCCGGGTACATTTATTGGCAATATAGCTCCAATCGACCTGTAACTTTTTATCCTCAAAGAGTTTTGGCTCAAGACATACCAATTGACTGGCTGGTACTGACCCTGCCCGTAAATACTCTGTCATAAACGCGCCATGAAGCGCAACCCTGATCTGGCGTTTTACAGTTACTCAACTTATCCCACTACTCTCGGGCTGTTGTGGTGCCAATCAGGGGTGCATCGGGTAGTAGCGATGGGCCTGACAAAATAGAAGCTATCTGATCTTCAGAGAAAGCCAAACAATTCCTATCCATACGTTAAATACTGTATCGTACGAGCAGAACTCATGAGCTGTACCAACCACTGCGTCACGTGTGCCTCACCGAGACCTTGCCCCGGTTATTAAATTCAAAATAGCTCTCACGGCTGGTCCGCCGTTCTCAATATCATTCACAAAAAAGGAGCTACAGAGGTATATACCTCAGACCGCCCTCAACTCACAATATATAATAACGAACAAAGACCTGCTCTAAAATGGGTCATCCATTGTGAGCATACCCCAAGCCATCTCGAAGCTCTAATGGTTAAGTACCAGCTATCAAATGCTGTACCCTCTGGGTGCTCCTTTCCCTATTTAATTTTTTTTTTTTTAAACGTGTCTGACCCAGTTACTAGTGTAACTAGTACACAGATGTACTAGTATATTACTCGCAGCAAGAATATTTTGCACATCACATCAACGAAAAAATGTGTGAAGGTAATAGTGGCACCTCACGGAAACACCACCATGGGAGCTATTGATAGGTTCTCATCAGTGTGCTCCGATTTTCGTCATTGGCAGCCTTCAAAACCATAAAGAAATAATGTGAAGAAAAGTGCACAAACAAATTGAAAGTGTGAAAAGGTAAAACACGCACTATGAAAAACTTTTGTGTGCTACCCAATTCTGACCACCCTATTTATCAAAGCAAAAAATCCCACTCTTTTTGCTTTTATAAACTAAAATCGAGCGAAACAACCACTGGCACAACCATCAATTTTTAATCGCTGCCGTGTGTTTGCTCAATTTAAAAACACAACATACTGTTGCACTCCATCCGTTCCTATGGAGAGCCAACATGTTTCATTGCCTTTTAACACATTTCTGGCAATTTCTTCAGGACTAGGGCTCAGTCCTCGCCACACTGTTAGTTCAGTAATGTCCCTGGGGATGTTAGACACAGACAACACGTAACACACAGGCACAGCGCACAATTAAAATCACTCCACGCAACGCGTGTTTTATATGACTCACTGCTCATATATATGGTATATTTACCCTGTGGTTGCCCGTAACTTGCATACCGGCGGCCACATTTCCTGGGAGAGATCTAACGTGGATTTGGTGGGCACTCTTCTGTTTTTTTTCGGACAGCACCAGGGAGGCCAGAAAGGAGGAGAGGGAGGCCCGAGGGGGAGTGGCAGGGCACGCCAGAACTTGAACCAAACATGGCAGACCTACTCCCTGAGAATTACACGCAGTCGGGGCAGGACAACCCTGTGAATGTTGAAGTGAATGTTCAAATAAATGACATGGTGGTGACGTGGTGAATCTATCGGACTATGTACTAATGAATGATGAACAAAGGGCTAGGGTTTGTACCCACACCAGTGCATGATAGTTTTAAATGCAGGAGTGAGTTCTGTGAGCTTATGAGGAGTAAGTTGAGGAATTTTTTGCAGGCAAGGAGCGTGGTCCTCCCTCGTTTTTAGGTCGAGGACCAACAGCCGGAAGTCGGAGAATTAATGTCTTTCAGTGTGTGCTTTAAACCCGCCTCTCTCTTCGTCTCTCCTCCATTGGCTGGCTTCCTAAACGGAGGCCAGCCATTGGAGGGGAGAGGCGTCCCTCGAAAGAAGCTCCGTCTCTTTTGGATTCGGGGGCGTGTTCGTGCTGTTCTTTCCACTTTTTAGCCACGCCCCTTTTTAGAACGCCGATCACGCCCCCGAATCCGAAAATTTCGGACGATTGCGGCCGCCATTGTTGCCCGGAACTGCCTCGCTGCCACTGGAGTTAAGGTTTCTTCTGACCCTGATTGTGCCGTTTTTTCTTGTTCTACTTCCAGTGGTGACTCATTCTCTCCCTCGCGCTGTGTTATCTTTCTCCCTCACTCTCTCCTTTTCCTCCCTGCCCGTTTCTCCTGGTTCTATAGTTTCTCTCTGGCCGGCCCCGTGTCTGCCTCTCTCCTCTTTTGCTTTCGCGCTCTGCCGCAGCCGGTGCAGGCAGCGCCTCTCCAGGGACAGGAAAGAGAAGTCTCTGCTGCACGGACTTTCGTAATGTTTGGGGAATTTGCAGGGCGCGTTTCCAGCCAACGGGGTAATGGTGCGCAGTTTGAATAGCCTGCTCCTCCTCTCACCCTCCGGTCCTTCCTTCCACCCACGCTGGGCGCCTCACTCCAGCTGTGAGAGGGATCATGGCGCTGTCCGGCAGGGGGGGTCTGTACGGCTGAGCGAGGGTCGCCCCCGTACTGACTGGGGCCGAGGGCGCGCCCCTCGCCGCATCATGCCGCTCCTGGACTTCATCTGGTCCTGCTTCTCCCGGGCCAAGGTAAGGGCCCCCCAGCCCTCCCCGACCCCCGCAGCCCTCCCCGACCCCCGCTTCAGGGCGCAGGAGAAGCCACGGAAAACTGACAGCGTGTCCAGGAAGACAGCTGTGCAGGCAGGGAGTGGTTGTCTGTGCAGGCAGGGACTAGGGGCTTTGCAGGGAGGGGCTGGGGTTATGCATGTAGGGGCCGGGGGTTGTGCCGGCAGCGGCTGGGGTGCGTGCAGGCGGCCGGTGCGTGTGCAGGCGGCCGGTGCGTGTGCTGAAGCAGCCTGGGGAGGGCGTCTGCGCAAGGCTCTGCAGCTGCAAGGGCTCTCGGCCTCCTGACACCCAGCGGAAGTTGTGGTTGAAAGACAGCGCAAGAAAAAAAAAATCAAGGAATGAGACTGCAGAGAGCGAGGGAGAGAGGGGCTGGCGGCGTTTAGTGGTTTTAATTAAAAAATAATAATATCGTCGATATAGTGGTTTAGTCTTGGTGCTGGAGCTGCTGACCTCTCACTGATTCATTGGTTCAAAATCACAAGAGTTCATGAGGGAACGCCAGCTGGCTGTGGGCTGCGGAGACATAGTTAAAGGTCCCAAATTGCATGACACGGGAAAAGAGAAACAAAAGAAGCTCTCCCTCGACAGAGAGGCCCTTCTTCAAACCCTCAAACAGCTATTGGATTCCCAAGGGAGGAGCAGCTCGAGACCAGATTTTCCTTTGCGTAGCCATAGGTCAGTGTCTCTGGGGTCTACATATTCCACTGCTGGGCTTTCGTTCAACTACCCGGGGCACTCTGGGAGTTGTAGTTTTGTTTCGATTTAACGAGACTAAAGAATCGGAAAGATGGGTTTTGCACCAGTAAAGCCGAGGGCTGTAGCATGTGAACCCAGATGGCTCGGGCAACTGGTAACTAGGCCCATCGGAGATTAATCTTACCATTTGCTGACACAGACGTGTACTAGTCTACAAACAAGGAGAGAAAATGAGCATTTCACATCATAAGCTGTCATGTCATTTCAGGGCAAAAGTCAGGAAGATTTTTGTTCATTACACAAAACAAGCATTCGAATGACGTGCTGCATCGACGCCGAGAGGTCTCAGGTCACGCGTACCTACAGTTAATTCCGCTGCGCTAACACAACAGCACATTGCATTCTTAGAATTGAAGTTTTCCTTCAAAGATTGTAAGTAGGTCTAGTTGGTGAGTTGTTTACCTCAATTGTGCCCTCAGGGAAGCACTTGCGCACGGGTTATATAACACTATCTTCAGTCAGACTCGACTTTCCTCAACATCACTTTAGAATTTGCACCTCAGACCAAGCTCAGCTCGCTGATATAACAAGCCCACAGGACTGAACGATTGATAGGTTTGCTGGGAATCTCGAGGGCCATAGGAAATAGTAATACCTGTTATTTAGAGCGCTTAGAAAGGGTAAGCGTGCTGTATTTAGCGCTATAAAAACACACGTTATATCGCACTATTCATGCTCTTCATCTGTGCCTTAGAAATGAGTTGTTTTACTCTATCAGTGACCCCATCCCTTCGTCTAAACATTGGAGCTCCTGCGGCCTGGAGCCTCTGAGAACAGCTGGCGGTGACCCGGCCCTGACCCCTTCGGTATTATGTGCAAGGCTTTCAGGGCTGGAGAGCAGTCCGTCACACTGTGCTGCCGCTTGTCAGGTCTCGCACCAGCACTCAGTCCTGAACCAAAGCGCTGAGACTCGAGCCCACGCTTATGAAGGGGACACTCTAAACTACGAGTCCCAGAATGCCGAGCTCTGCTGGCTAAAAAAACTCCAGAAAAGACTGAAGGTTGGACACGTAACCGTAGTCAAATTAACATCGACGCGGCCACGCACTAGGATCATCTCTGGGTAAGGAAATAGTTTGTCATTTACTGTTTTTGGGGTATTTAAATTTTTTTTGTATCAATTACTTAGTTGCCCATGCCTGATATTCCTTATATTGTATCTGCTCTCCAGTGGCTTCAAAGAATAACATTTAAATAAGTTGTCAGTTCACATTTTCTGTGCAGTTAGCCATGAATGCAATGTAGGGGTTGGTTCTTGGGCACTCCACACTTGTGGTGGAATCGCAGCATCACAATGGACCTGGCGATTTAAAATCAGTGTAAATGTGCTTTGCTCTTTAGGCTTGCATTAACAGCAATCGGAAGAGAATTTTTTTTTAAAAATATTTTTATTGTTTTTTAACATATATATACATTCCCCCCTTCCTCCCCCGGACAGGTAAACATTCTACACATTAACATCATGTGCTTTACATTTTTCTTGTTATACATACATGGTCATTATAGAAAATTTTCAAAATATATTCCCGGCATCACGGAAAACAAAAATAGCAATAACATACATAGATAACAGTATTGAAAATAATGATTAGTTTTGTTTTGTGTATCTCGCCATTGTGTAAGAGGAATCCAGATTTTCGTACCCCTTTGCATCACGATCTACCTTTCCGCTTATATATAGCTATCTCCGTATTATACATGACAGCATACATTAATAATAATTAGTTTTGTGCGTCTCGCCATTGTGAAAGAGGAGTCCAGATTTTTATACCCCTTTTACGTCGCGATCTGCCTTTCCGCTTATATATAGCTATCTCAATATTATACACAGCTAAAAGTCTAGCTAAACACTGTTGAAAGGAGGGTGGTAGCGGGTCAAGCCAAGCCGAGACTAGGCATAACCTCAAGACTACCATAGCAACGAATATAAAATCATGGCCACTCTCAAGGCTATCTGGGTGTTCCGCCCCAAGTACCATTGCTTTATGTGACAGGGTTACATTTCTGCGAAGAACTGAGGTTAAGAACCTCTCTATATCTTGTGTCAAAGGTATTAGCACTGGACAAGAGGCAAAGATATGAACGGAATCTGCTTTAAATAGATTGCATCTCGGGCAGCAAGTCCCCTTGCCGGTTCCCCATTTAGCGATATTATCGGGAGTATAGTAGAGAAAAAAACAGGTTTTGTAAAATTGTGCCTGAAGTTTGGTGGAAATAAGAATGGTTTGGGTTAGCTGATAGGAATATAAAAATTCTTCCTTTGAGATTTCGAGTTTACTTTGCCACTTCTTTGCCGTTTTATCTAAGTCGTCCGGAAACATGTCCAGCAATGAACTATAAACCCCGCCTATTGAGTGTTTCTTAGAGTGTATATTTGTCTTTGTAAATTTTTCCCCGAGTATCCTTGCCCCAAGTTTATGTGTTAAGAAGTCCCTTATTTGGAGGCACTTAAAAGAATCCCGCCAATCTAAGTCAAATTCGTCTTTCAAAGCGTTAAAAGATTTAATCCCCTGCGTAGTGTAAAAATCCCCTAATTGTGTTATTCCTAAATTATACCATTTGTTCACGCAGTTATCTTTAAAAATTATTTGAGGAAGAATAGGATTATTCAATACCGGAGTATAGAGTGAAATTGGTCCTATTCCTAATATTTTCTTTACAGCCTTCCATACCTTAAAACAGCTATAGAGAGTCTTAAATTTGACCTTTTTGTGGTAGCTGTCATGTATGTGCCTCCAAAAATAGCCATAGCTGGAATTCCCCACCAGTAGCTGAAAGATTGAAACGGTCTGTTCATCTGCGTTTTCCCCCCCTTGCAGTAGTTCCTTGCTGTAAAGTAGTACACATGACCAATAATATCTCCTTAAGTTGGGAAGAGCTAACCCACCTCTGTCCTTAGGAAGGGTAAGATATTTATATGCCCGGCGGGGTTGTGCATATGACCATATAAATCTGGAAAAGATGCATTCTATTGCTGTAAACCACTGACTCGAAAATTCTAGACAGATTGCCCTAAATAAGTATAGTATTTTGGGAAAATACACCATTTTAATTGCATTTGCCCTCCCAATAATGGATAAGTGGAGATTATCTAAATGTCGTAGATCCTTTTGTATTGTGTTCAACATTGGCTTAAGGTTTATGTCCACGACTACCTCCAGCTTTGAGGAAATTGTGACTCCCAAGTATGTCGCTCCCTTCACCACCCTTGGATCATCCATTGGAATTTTTGAGTTTAGAACGATTTGTGTCTTACCTGGGTTTAGCGCGTAGCCAGAAACCAGCCCAAATTTCCTGGCCTCGGCCTCGACGTCAGTATTGCAACTATGGGGCCTGCGGTGACTATGGCAATATCATCAGCATATGCTAATGTTTTGGTAGCAAACCCCTGTGATATAATGGGTGTTATGTTATTGTTTTTATCCAAATAGCGAATAAAGGAATCTATATATATTGCGAAGAGCAATGGCGGGCATGGGCATCCCTGGCGAGTTCCCCTGGAAATGATAATTTCCTTGGTTAGACTTCCATTCACAGATACGACGGCCCTAGGATTAATATACATTTTTTGTATTGCCTGAACAAACTTGATTCGAAATCCCATTATCGCCATTGCTTTCCAAAGAAACTGCCAGGAGACCCTATCAAAGGCCTACTCTGCATCCAACAGAATTAGGGCCATAGGGTCTCCTGTAATTTCTGTTCCGTCAAATAGCGTGATCACCCTCTGGATATGATTTATCGTTGACCTCCCGGGAACGAAACCGTGCTGACTTTTGGTAATTACCTTGTGTATTATAGGTGCCATTCGGTTTGCCAAGATTTTCGAATATATTTTGGAATTGGCATTTATAAGGGTTATGGCGATATGACCCTAGATGTTCTGGGGGTTTCCCTTTTTTAGCGAAAATTACAATTTTGGCCCTAGACCAGGAGCTGGGCGCTTCCCCTCCGGAAAAAATATGAATAATTAGATCCCTTAAGATATATTTAATTTCGTCTATGAATGTAGCATAAAACTCCGAAGGGATGCTATCCAGACCTGTTGCCTTACCTTTAGGAAGGCTCTTGACTGCGGTCAACACCTCTTCCATGTTAGGAGCTTCCTCTAATGTCTGCTGCGTATTTACCTCGAGGCTTACACTTTCACAATTCTCTAGGTACCTTTGGATTTTGATCATGTCCCCTTTGCCATTCTCCGTATATAATTATTTATAAAACCTCCAAAATGCTTGCCCAATCAGTTCTGGGTCTTTTAACTGCCCTGCCACTGGATCTATAATCTCCCTAATCAAGTTTGCATTGACCTGTTGTCGCAATCGTACCGCCAATTGATGGCCAACTTGCTCATTAACTTCATAAATTAGTTCTTTTCGTGCCGTGGCTTTCCGGATTGCCTTATCTGTAAATATGTTAGTGATCACTGTCTTGGCAATTGCTACTTTAGCTAAGGTGCTAGAGATATCCCCAGTAGTGTCCCTATTACCGGTGGCATTTACGAGTCCTACTTCTGCTAACATTAGCTCATCCTGCAACCTCTGTATCTCCTCTTTCTCCCGCCTATTTGATCTAAGCGAATATGATATCGTCTCGCCCCGGATCCCAGCTTTCAAGGTATCCCAAACAATCTCTATTGACGTGCTACCAATGTTTTCAACTAGGAACTTGGGAATCCCATCTTTCATATGGAGACAATATTGAGGGTCATTCAGTAATGCTTTTTCGAATGTCCAGTGAATAGGCTCTAATTTAATTGGTCTAATAGTCAGTGTACAGAAAAGAGGATTGTGGTCAGATAATACCCTGGGCAATTTAACTGTATGGCAATTCTTACTTAGTGAATTTGAGAGTAATATATAATCAATTCTGGCATGAGTGCGGTGCGGATTTGAATAAAAGGTGTAGCCAGGGTCACCAATATTAGTATTAGAAGTCTGCCAGCTATCCACCAGACCGTGTACAAGACACAGATCCTTGAGAGAGCGAAATACTTTTGGTTTACGTCCTTTATACACCCAATCATCTTTCAAGGACCAGTTTGACGGGAGGTTTATATTGAAGTCCCCACCGATCACCACTGGAAGGGAATTTTAAGCCTCTTAATCCAATGTATACATTTTCAACATTAATGAGGACTGCGGATTGATGTATATTTTTTATGACTATGATCACTGTTTGTGACACTGCAAAGTCTTCTTAGACGTTCAGCCTCCTCCTTTGATTCCACGATTAACTTTTTTCGTGTTTCTAAGGACTGAATGGTTGAGATTTGGTCTATTCTCTCTGGTTGAATTTTGTGTCCTTTTTAGGTCGAGGACTGTGTCGCACTCTGTGTGTGGGGGGGCTCTGTGTGTGTGGGGGGGGCTCTGTGTGTGTGGGGGGGGCTCTGTGTGTGTGGGGGGGGCTCTGTGTGTGTGTGTGTGGGGGGGCTCTGTGTGTGTGGGGGGGCTCTGTGTGTGTGGGGGGGCTCTGTGTGTGTGGGGGGGCTCGGTGTGTGTGGGGGGGCTCTGTGTGGGGGGGGGGCTCTCTGTGTGTTTGTGGGGGGCTCTGTGTGTGTGGGGGGCTCTGTGTGTGGGGGGGCTGCGTGTGCTTGTGGAGCTCTGTGTGTGTGGGGCTCTGTGTATGTGGGGCTCTGTGTGTGGGGGGCTCTGTGTGGATAGCGTTTTTTGTAGGTGGCTCTATGTGTGGGTGGCTCTGTGTGTGTGAGGGTGGCTCTGTGTGTGTGTGTGTGTGTGAGGGTGGCTCTGTGTAGGTGGCTGTGTGTGTGTTGGTGGCTCTATGTGAATGACTCTGTGTGGGTGGCTCTGCATGGGTGTAAATGCAATAGGTCATGCATATGCAAGCGATTAAGCTATTGGCATTGTAAATGACAATGCCATTTATTTAACGATTAAGCTATTGGCAATGTAAATGACAATGCTATTTATTTAGGATTTAGAAAGAAAAATAAATAAAAAATGAGCAATGCCAATAGCTCTACCTTTAATAATGCTGAGACCATTGCATTGTAAATGCTTGTTTTCCTTGAAGTTACATCGTCCGTCCCAATTTTGCCCCTTAACAGTTCAATAGGACCGGAAGTAGTTCAGGTTTTTGAGCAGAAAGTATTGCAGAATATGGGTAACTTGGAACAAACCGAGAATTAACCAGGTTTCTCCAATATGAGTAGGACTGATTGGAGAGCAGTAAAGTCTTTACAGAATAATGCATTACTGACCATCAAACTGGCTGACAAAGGCGGGGGGGGGGTGGTAGTGATGAAGACGTGTCATTCTCCAGTATTAGGGGTGTCTTTCATAGATTCACATGCCTGAATCATTCTCCGTCGTCGGAGTGGGAGTCCCACAGTACCTAAAAAAGCAATAATATGACATAAATATATAGTAAATACCAATAAAACAAACCACGAAGTAAAGTAGCCAAAGCTACAGTAGAAAAAACTTCCACACCTATGACTATCCTAGTCATTTTGTATAGTCCAAACTACAGCCAATCAGGCGCCAGCACCCACCAGAAGGTTCTCCCCAGAGGCTCAGGCTCTCGGATTTTCTACCGCACGTCGTTTTCTTCTCTTTCTTCCTTTTGGATCTATTCTTCAAGGATGTCTTCAAAGAAATCTCTGTTTAGAGCCTGTGATTCTTGTGGTAAGCTCCGGCTTTTTAAAGAGGACCCCCACAAAAAATGTATTTATTGCCTGTATCCAGATCACCAAGTCAAGGACTGTAAGATCTGCAGAACCTTTCCTCAGAAGACTCTCAGAGACAGAGAGGGTTGGTTGCTTTTGTGGCTACAAAAGCTTAAGGATTCTGATAATCCTGTGTCTGAGGTTGGCAGTATTGCCTCTGGTTCCACTTCAGCGTCTAGAAAGAGGCCTGCGTCTGAGGTATTGCCATCTCCTGGAGCTAAGGTAGCTAAAAAACATCAACCTTCTAAGGGGTCTGACAAGCCTTCCACTTCTAAGGCTATCCCCACAGGCAAGGACATGGAGGGTTCTTCTGCACCTCAAAAACGGTCCACCAAAAGATTGCCTCAGACAGCCGACAAAGTTTCACCTCAGGCTTCATCTTTATCGTCGACGACGCCATCATCTGCCTCATCGTCAGCGAAGACCTCCGTCGACGCTACATCTACTTCGACAGTGACATTCTCATCTCCCAAGCCCTAGATGATCATGTCGACGGCGACTTCTTCACCAACTATGGTCTGTTAGACCTCTCTCGTCGACGGCGGCCGTCGTAGACTCCTCGTCGTCGACTCTGAAGGCTCTACCGTCGACGAAGAAGATCCCACCGACGGGCTCGTCGACGAGCTCCACTCCGTCGATGAAGTTACCACCATCGACGAGGACGTCGACTAATATTGTACCATCAACGACGATCCTACCGTCGACGAAGCCCAACCCGACGATGACTGCCATCCCGTCAACGAAGCCTGTCCTGTCGACTAAGTCTACACCGTCGACGAAGCCTGTACCGTCGACTAAGCTTGTACCGTCGACTAAGCTCGTTCCGTCGACGAAGCTCGTTCCGTCGACGAAGCCCATTTCTTCGACTAAGTCCATTCCGTCGACGAAGCCTGTGCAGTCGACGAAGCCTATTTCGTCGACTAAGTCTATGCCGTCGACGACGGAACCATTGACGTCTGCTTCATCGGCAGCGGTGGACACACAGTCGACGCCGCAATTGTCATCTTGCACTGCGTTGCAGGTCTGGTCACCGTCTACGGTGTTCTTAACACCGAAGCAGTCTTTAGTTCAAAGGCGTGAACCAGCTTTCCAGCTCTCACCCCTACATATTTCACCTCAGAAGATGCCGTCGCAGGTTCCTGACCAGCTTTTAGACTCTGACAGTGAGGATGAGGTGGTTCAAAGGACATTCGGAGCAGCCACTAGTCCTTCTGAATAAATATAAAGTTTCAAGAAGAGGAACAGGAGGATATACAATCACCTGTACGAATGGCGTCCCCTGTAGACAGTGTCCCTGTCTCACAGGTGCCAATTGCTTTACTTACCAACCTTCAGTATATGTTGGATGATTATTATAGAAGGTTTCCGCCATCTGAATCTACAGGCTCGTTGCCTGTTACTCCGGCTGCTGAAGCGCCTTTGCCAGTTTTTCCACCGGCAAATCCTTCTTCACCTCCACCGCTCAATCAGCCTGCGGATCCACAGTCTTCGGATGAAGATGAGCAAAGAGAGGAAGGATAAGTACAGGATGAGTCGGAGTGGGATGAATACCAGGTGCAAACTCCTTTTCCTTCACCTCAGACTGTCTCAATCTCACCGCCGGTGGACGTTGGTAGCTTCCACCTTTTGATGGAGCGTGCAACTAAACGCTTTCATATTGATATGGAACACATGGAACAAGACTGTTTTCTATATGACTTTAAAGATCAGCCCAGGAAACAGATCAAGTCTATGCCCATCATTGACTTTATTTGGCAGGAGGGAATAAAGGTCATGGCAACCCCGGCATCCATTCCTCCAGTCTTGCCACGAATGGAAAAAAAGTACAGGGCACCGGACAAATCACCTGTGTGCCTCATTGGACAGCCGAAGCTTGATTCTGTTATTGTCCAAGCAGCCCAAAAGAGGGCTAGAAACCCTTCCTTGCTTGTTACAGCCCCGCCGGACAGAGATGGCAAACACCTAGATTCTATTGGGAAGCGTGTCTCCACCATGGTGGCTACGACTGTTCGAGCGGCTAATTCAATGGCCATATAAGGAATATATGACCGACAGATGTGGTCGGACATCGCACCGTTCATTGACCTCCTTCCTGAGCCTTCCAAGGCGGAGGCGCTGAAGATCCTACAAGAAGGCCAAAGAATCTCAAAAGAGATTATTGATTCAGCAGTTGATGTGGCCTCAACTGGCTTTCGACAACTAGCGGGCGCTGCGGTTCTGCGTAGGTAGGGGTGGCTACGTTCCACTTCCTTCAGGCAAGAGGTCCAGAATAAGGTATTGGACATACCATATGATGGTGAATATCTGTTTGGCCCCCAAGTGGAGGAAGCCTTACAGACAATAAAGAAGGATACGGAAACAGCAAAATCCTTGGGCACTCTTCAATTCCGCAAGCCGCCCTTTCGAGGAGCGAGAGGACGGGGATCGTCCTCCAACAGAGGTGGATACAACCAACAATCCTCCTACAGACAAGGCAATCAGTGCTATCAGACCCAGCGCTACCAATCTTACGGCCAGAGAAAGTCTACTTATACCCAGAACAATGGAAAGACAAATTACCGCGGAAAGGATAAGCACCAATGAGACATTTCACCTGCCACCACCACTGCCCCACTCTCGAGGAAAAATTGGAGGAAGAATATCAAAATTTTACTCAAATTGGCTGTCGATAACATCAGACAAATGGGTCCTGGATATTGTGGCCAGGGGCCATGCCCTAGAATTCGAGCAATTTCCCCCAAATGTCCCACCGTAAGGACCACCTCCAGCTCACCTGAAGGAGCTGTTTACCCAAATCAAATTGATGATACAAAAAGGAGCGATCGAGAGCGTACCTCAGAAGATGAGGGGAATGGGGTTTTACTCCAGTTTTTTCCTGATAAAGAAGAAAAACGGAGAGTGGTACCCGATCCTAGATCTTCGCGCTCTAAACAAGTACTTAAAGAAGTTAACATTCAGGATGTTATCGCTTCAGGAAGTATTACATCTTTTGGCAGCGGGAGATTACATGGTCACCTTAGATCTCCAATGTGCATATTTCCATATCCCCATTCTACCTCGCCACAGGAAATTCCTGCGCTTCAGGGTGGCTGGCAGGGATTACCAATTCAAAGTCCTTCCTTTCGGACTACGGTCTGCGCCAAGAGTATTTACGAACGTTTTGGCTCCAGTGGCGGCGCACCTCCGGCTGCAGGGGATTCAAATTTTCCCATACCTAGACGACTGCCTTTTAAAGGCCAGTTCTTGCGAGGTTGCACATTATCATCTACAACAGTGTCTACACCTGTTTCAGTCTCTGGTTCTGTCCATCAACCTCAGCAAATCCCAATTGAAACCTTCTCAAAGACGAGCTTTCTTAGGAGCAACATTGGACACCCAAAAGCTCCAAGCTTTTGTCTCGGAGGAGAGACAAATGAAGATAAAACACATGGCGCAGAATCTGCTATCAAGAAGGTCAGTTTCAGTTCGACTGAACAAGTCTTTTCTGGGGATGATATCATCTTGCAACCCATTAATACCAAACTGCCGCCTCGGGATGAGACCGCTTCAGGAAGAACTGAGCTTGCAGTGGCTACAGGTCTCCGGCACGGAATTCTCTCCTCTGGTGGACACAAAAGCGGCATCACCAACAGGAGTGCGCATTCCTTCAAGATGCACCAAGCCTTACCATCACTACGGATGTCTCTCTCGAGGGCTGGGGAGCGCATCTTCAGGGCCTCACAATCAGCGGCAAGTGGACTGCTCAACAAAGGTGGTGGCACATCAACCGTCTGGAACGGAGAGCCATTTTTCTTGCACTCAAGCCGTTTTGTGCAATCATTCAGGATGCCAATGTGTTGGTGAGAACAGACAACACAACAAGAATGCATACCGTCAACAAGCAGGGAGGAACACGATCACTTCTCCTGTCCCAAGAAGTCCAAGACCTATGGGCATGGGCTTTAAAGCACAATATAAATCTTCAAGCAGTGCATGTTCTGGGAACCGAGAACGTCCTGGCAGACGCTCTCAGCAGGACGACTGTCTCCACTCACGAGTGGGAACTGCATCAGCAGACAGTGGGGCGCATCTTTCACCTGTGGGGTCGACCAGACCTAGACCTATTTGCGACAAAGACCAACAGCAAATGCCAATTCTTCGCAAGCTTGCATCCCCACAAGGACTCTCAGGGGAATGCGCTTTCGATAGATTGGGCTCTGACATATGCGTACGCTTTTCCACCGATTCCACTAGTCCCCAAGGTCCAGCGGAAAATGAAGAGGGAACTGTGCCGACTGACTCTAATTGCTCCCAGATGGCCGCGCCAGTATTGGTTTACAGAGCTCCTTCTTCTGTCGGAGTGCGAACCGATTCAGTTGAATCCAATCCCGAACTTGCTCAGCATTCAGAACGGACAGGTTTACCATCCGGATCCAACATCATTGAGATTAGCGGCCTGGCACCTGAGTACCGTGAGTTCGCCCACCTAAACATCCCAGACGACTGCAAAGAGGTTCTGGCCAAGGCAAGGGCGCCCGCTACCATAAAGAAATACAGTCTTAAATGGAAGCGTTTTTGCATCTGGTGTCGCTCTACCGGGGTTCACCCTTTTTCAGCAAAGCCGGAGGAGATTCTGCCTTTCTTCCTGCAATTAGCAAAATCAGGCCTGTCTCACGCAACCTTGAAGGTTTTTCTGGCTGCGATCTCAAGGTATCGACAGGATGGGACCAATTCCCTGTACTCTGCGAGGATTATACAACAATTCTTTAAAGGCCTCTTTAGAATGTTCCCTCCAGTACGACGTCCACCTCCTGCGTGGCATCTAAATGTGGTCCTGGCACAACTCATGCGTCACCTATTCGAACCCATCCACAAGGCTGACCTGAAATATATCTCGTGGAAGGTATCACTGCTGCTGGCTTTAACATCCTCCAGGAGAGTCGGTGACATCCAGGCTTTCACTGTTCACCACCCTTTCCTGCAGTTTACAAGTGAATCTGTAATGCTCCGCACTAATCCGAAGTATATCCCTAAAGTACCTTCGGATTTCCACCTAAACGAACCTATAATTCTAAAGTCATTCTTTCCTAACCCGCAAACACCGGCGGAAAGATCATTGCATACGCTGGACGTTAAAAGGTGTCTTAAATTCTATCTGCAGAGAACAACCACTTTGCGCAGTTCTGACCAACTATTTATCACCTACGGTGCAATTCGTAGGGGGCAGGCAGTTTCTAAACAGACTATTGCGAGATGGATATCTACTG
The DNA here is from genome assembly GCF_964263255.1 of Lissotriton vulgaris. Lineage (NCBI taxonomy): Eukaryota > Metazoa > Chordata > Amphibia > Caudata > Salamandridae > Lissotriton > Lissotriton vulgaris. The sequence goes on along the minus strand of NC_141695.1, from coordinate 824,118,337 downwards.
CCATTGCCTTTTGCCATGCACAAGCAGGACGACCGTTGAAGCAGCTCCTAGAGCGCATTCTACAAGAGCAATGTCATCATCTACGGCCTTATTTGCATTAGTTCCTCTTCAGTAGATCTGCAGGGCGGCTACTTGGGCCAGTCGCCATACATTTACCAGACATTGTCTGGAGGCAACCAGCGAGGCCGATACTTCTGTGGGTCGAGCAGTTCTACGGAATCTTTTCAACTAAGGTGAGCCTCTGTTTCCCACCTCCTTTTACTGCTGTCAGATGCTTCCTATGTTCTGTTTTTACACATGCTTACATGATTGCACTCTGCTATGCTTAAAATGATATGTGTATTTTCAGTTTGCACTGTTATATGACTTATATGCTGACAAGCTTGTCTACCATTGGCGTCTGCCTAGCACGGATATGTACTGCTAGCTACTCTGATTCAGGCATGTGAATCTATGAAAGACACCCCTAATACTGGAGAAGAACAATAGTTACTTACCTGTAATCTGTGGTTCTCCAGTATTGGTGTCTTTCATAGATTCACATGCAACCTGCCCACCTCCCCTCAGAGGCTTTTAGGCTATATTGGTTTACCTTCACTCCTTGCGAGAAAATCCGAGAGCCTGAGCCTCTGGGGAGAACCTTCTGGTGGGTGCTGGCGCCTGATTGGGTGCTGGCGCCTGATTGGCTGTAGTTTGGACTATACAAAATGACTAGGATAGTCATAGGTGTGGAAGTTTTTTCTACTGTAGCTTTGGCTACTTTACTTCCTGGTTTGTTTTTATTAGTATTTACTATATATTTATGGCATATTATTGCTTTTTTATGTACCGTGGGACTCCCACTCCGACGACTGGGAATGATTCAGGCATGTGAATCTATGAAAGACACCAATACTGGAGAACCACAGATTACAGGTAAGTAACTATTGTTCTTATGAGGCAGAAATACTAATTAAGGCACATCAAAATTACAAACCTCTTACATTTGGGAACTCCAGGAACTTATAATCAAACTATTGACACGGGCCAAAGAAAGGAAATGGATTACATTCAAAGAGTCTGAATTTTTAATAAATCTAAAATCCAGAACACCAGCATTTTTTATTCTGGCGAAAATACATAAAGCACAGCGGCCACCATCGGGACTCCTGATTGTTTCGGGCCTCCAGTCCGTGTTGGAGCCTTTGTCGCAATTTTCAGATTTCTTTCTGAGGGAATGTATTGTCACCCAACCATCGTATCTTCAAGATACCACAGATGTTTTGAATATCTTTGAAACACTAGAATATGACCCTGATCTACAATTCTTGGTCACGATTGCTATTGAGTCGTTGTACATGAGCATACCCCAGGACTCCACGCTGGTGGAAGCCGCGCGGGCACTGGGGGAATGCAACTGATTTTACGACACTCCACAATCATTTGTTCTTCAATGTATTGAGATAGCCCTGACGAGAATATTATTTGCGTACAAAGATCAACTGTACCTCCAAGTGTCCGGCACTTCGATGGAGGCAACTTTTGGCCCTAGTCTGACCTGCATTTATGTGGGCCAGTTTGAAGCGAACTATATCAATCACTCATCTAACACCTGTCTCTGGAAGGGACTTATTGATGATGTGCTCTGCATTTGGACGGGTACAGAGTCGAGCCTCAAGGAGTTTCTGGAATGGCTCAATGGGCTTGATGAATGCCTGAAATTCACATGGAACATCAGTAGGAATACAGCCACTTACCTAGACTTGGACATCTGTGCTGTAGGAAATTAGCTCTGCACGAATGTGCATCAGAAACCTACAGACAAAAACTCTCTCCTGCATTGTAGATCATTTCACCCTCGAGCCCTCCGGGATAACTTACCTGTGGGGCTGTTCCTGCCATACCGCAGGAATTGTACCTCCACTCAGAAATTAGCTTAACAGGCAACTGAATTGGCAGTCAAACTTGAAAATCGGGCATATCCCAAGAAAGTAGTTAATAGAGCAGGGAAAAGGGCGCTCATTACACTGAGAGCAACCCTATTGGAGAGGAATGTCAAGGAGAAAGGGAGCTGCCTACCGGTAGTCGACACGCTTGACCCCCTATCCACCAAGATATGGCAGATCATCAGGAAGCATTGGCCTTTGTTGAGCACAAGCAGTTTTGAAATGCCATAGCCAAGGTTTGCTTTTAAAAGGTCAAGAAACCTGCGTGACCAGTTGGTGCATTTTATTTTATGGAGTTTGTAAAGCGCGCAGCTACCCCCGAAGGGGTGTCCCGGCGCTGAAATCCAGGAGTTACTGAGTGGAGGCGGGAAAAAAAAGGAAAGTGCAGGGAAGTTAGAGTCCTGAGAAGAGCCAGGTTTTGAGCTTGGCTCGGAAGATAGTTTCAGAGGGGCAAAACCTCAGCTCAAGAGGAAGGGAGTTCCAAAGTCTGGCAGCAATGACACCGAAACCTCTGCCACCGGTTCTGGAAAGTCTGAAGCGGGGCGAGATGAGGAGGCGGAGGTCATTGGATCTCAATGATCTGGTGGAGCAGGATATCGAGACCCGATTTTTCAGGTAAGTAGGACCAAAGTTGTTGACGGCTCGATAGGTGAGGGTGAGGACCTTAAACTGAATGCGGCTGGCCACAGGGAGCCAGTGGAGTTGCCTTCGATATGCAGAAACAGATTGACGGTAGGGGATGTTACCGATCAGCCTGGCCGCAGCATTCTGGACAATCTGCAGCCTGCCGACCAGGTACTGCGGGGCTCCTGCATAGAGGCTATTCGCATAGTCCAGGTGGGACGTGATAAGGGCCTGGGTGACTGTGCGGCGGGAGTCCGTGGGAAGGTACGGGAGGATCTTTTTTATCATCCGTAATTTCATGAAGCAGGCAGAGGTAACCTTATTAATCTGGGTTTTACATGACAGGGAGTCATCAAATTGGAAACCCAGATTCCGCGCCGAGCGAACCAGGGTAGGGGCGGGGTTGAGAGCTGTCGGCCACCACCAAGGCGAGGGAATAGAGGTTTTCTGATTAAAAAACAGAACCTCTGTTTTATCTGCATTCAGTTTTAAATGGTTCGTAGTCATCCAGCTGCTGATGTTATTCAGACATTGACGAAAGTTGAGGAATGCGGAGTCTGAGTGGTCCCGAAAGGAAAACACCAACTGAGTGTCGTCGGCGTAGGATACCACCCTGACTCCGTAGGACTCCACAACGTCAGCCAGGGGGGCCAGATAGACATTGAAGAATAGAGGGCTGAGGGCGGAGCCCTGTGGCACCCCACAAGACAGAGGTTTTTTCTGTGATTTGTAGGGGCGCAGTAGTACTTTCTGACTTCTAGATGAGAGAAAGGACTCTATCCAGCCGAGAGCAGTACCACCGATGCCTATCTGCCTGAGACGGTCCAGGAGGATGGGGTGAGAGACCGTATCGAAAGCTGCGGACAGGTCGAGGAGAACCAGCATGGCCTCCTCGCCCCTGTCCACGCACTCCCGAATGGTCTCCGACACCTCCAGCAGGGCCGTCTCGGTGCTAAATCCTGCTCGGAAACCAGATTGGGATCCGTGAAGCAGAGAGTGGCTTTCTAGGTAATCAGTAAGTTGGAGCTGAACTGCTTTTTCCAGGACTTTGGCAGGTTTAGGAAGGAGGGAGATGGGGCGGTAGTTGGAAAAGATCGAGGGGTCCGCGTCTGCTTTTTTCAAAATAGGGATCACCAGTGCCTCCTTCCAGGTGGTGGGGAAGAAGCCATGGTGAAGGGAGGCATTCCAGACGGAGAGGAAAGGGCAGGCCAGTGAGGGTGCCAGTTCTCCCATGATCTTGGCGGGAACAGGATCGGAGGGGGCGCCAGATTTGCAGGCGATGAGCAATCTAATGGCCTCGTCCGTGCTAAGTTTGTTAAATGCAAGGAGAGATGGAGTCTCCGGGGGGTTGAGAGCAGGAGGTGCGGTGGTTGTCTCAGTGGGGAAGGAGACACATAGTTTGTTTATTTTTTCTAGAAAAAAATCTGAGAGTCCCTCACAGAGGGCCTGACTGGCGGTATTCTGGGGGGCTCTAGCCGGGGGGTTAATAAAGTCTTTAACAACGTTAAAGAGCGTTTTTGAAGAGTTTTTTGCTCTGTTAATTTGGGTGGCGAAGTGGTCTTTCATAGCGCCTTTTTTCAGTTTAAGAAATTGTTTAAGGGCCATTCTGTAGAGTTGTTTGGCATCAGCGTCGTAGTGGAGCCTCCATTTGCGTTCCAGAGCCTTACACTTGCTTTTCTCCTCCCGAAGGGAGGTGGAGAACCAGGGAGCCGAGGGCCGTGACCTGGTGGAGGAGATGGTTATCTGGGGGGAGATGGAGTCAATTGCCTTAAGGAGAGTAGAATTTAGCCTAACGACATTTTCGTCAATGTTCGGGGAGAGGTGCTCTGATTGGTAGTGAAATATGGGGTCCAGGGAAGCGCAGGTAACCTTATGCCACTTTCGTCCTAATTCCTTCCTATGAACCGGTTGGGCAGATTTGCGTCCTAGGGTAAGCGAAAATGGTACAAGGAAGTGATCGGTCCAGGTTAGAGGGAGAGGCTGGAGGGCAGTGATGAGCGGAAAGTTTGCAAAGATGAGGTCTTACCCGCCCAACTTATGAGTTAATGAACTCGGGTCTTCCATCAGGACACTAGCCGTGTGGTGGATGTTCTGTATATGAACTTACAAGGGTGACTAAAAGTGTGCAATTGATAAGTGGCAGAACTTGGTATCTGAGCAAATTTAGCAATTGCAACACGTCATGTTATTTACAGGCTGACATGTCTATATGGGTTGCATTATATTGGATTGAAAGTACGTAAAATCAAGATCAGAATCAAAGATCATCTGAGCACGCTTAAGGCAGGAAAACTAACTACACGCTTAGTGAGTCACTTTCAAGAACAGAAACACAACTACAGAGACATTAAGGGGGTTGTACTTGAGAGAGTGGTGGGAGGCATGTATAACATTGAGAATAGACTTGCCACCAAAGAGGCTCGTTGGATCCATCAGGAGCGGGTGGACCAACGTGGCCTTAATGACGTTATGGAATGGAACAAGGTCGAGACATATACCTAGATGTATCACGTCAAGGACTGGCAGTATTTGCATCATATTTATTTATTTATAAAGTTTTATATAGTAAGACAGCATATAATTTGCGCACACCGGAGTATGACATTTGATGGGGCACAATGCTAGAGTCAACTTTTAATTGATGTCCGTCTATGAGAGAGGAATTGACATACTAGTTAGATCTATGGCTAGTCAATGGTAAAGAAATGCCGGTGGTGTCCGTGCAATAACACAGATCTATCAACATTTGTATATATACATACCAACACGATATTTTTTGTAAACTATACTACAGCATTCTCCCCATTCCAAGATGGCACCTACGAAAAGGTCATGTGACCGCGTAATACCGGAAGTGGGCAGACGTGCATTTGTGCCCGACACAAAGTGTTTAAATAGACACAGGGAACAGAACCGGTGAGCGCGGAGTTTGAAGCCATATGCTAGCAAAGTACTGGTAAGCGGGGATTAGAGCAGATTCTTAGTGGTGAGTGCAAGCAAGGGCTGGGCTTGGTCCATGGGGGCAGGGACCATTGCTACATTCACCCCAGCTGTATCTGAGATGTTAGTGTAAGACATATGTAAAGGTGGGGGGCGGAGTGAATCCCGGATTGCACTACGAATAAGAATAAAAGCATCCAGCGTTTTCCACCATTAATTGAGGTCTATATGTTTTTCCAGGTTGACAAATAGCAACCGTAATAATTATGTGTGGGTCGTGTGGATGTGTACACACCCCCAGGAAAGGTGGCTGCCGGTATGTAAGTTGTGGGCAACCACTGGGTAAATATACTGTATATATGAACAGTGAGTCATATAAAACAAGCTTTGCATGGAGTGATTTTAATAGTGCGCTGTGCCTAACTGTGTTACCCATTGCCTGTGTCTATTATCCCCAGGTATATTACTGAACTACCAGTGTGGCAAGGACTGACCCGTAGCCTTGAAGAAATTGCCGAAAATTTGTTAAAAGGCAATGAAACATGTTGGCTTTCTATATCTGGGAGTCATTTTCGACACCAAACTTACCTTTATGCATCATGCCAATTCGGTAGTCTCATCTGCATTTCACTCTATCAAAATTATAAAAAAGCTTCTTCCTTATCTCTCAGCTTCAGCTGCCAAAATATTGATCAGCACATTAGTAATGTCCAAAGTAGATTACTGCAATGGACTTGTGATCAATGCACAAGAAAAAGTGCACAATAAACACCAGCAAATTCTAAAAAAAAGCCACAGCTAGACTCCTGACAGGCACCCCAAATTTAAACCTATTTCCAGAGTGGTTCGCCAACTCCATTGGCTGCCGATTAGAAGCAGAGCCAAGTTCAAGGTGCTCTGCATTGCCTATAAATCCATCCACACAATTGGTCCCAATTTTCTCAAGCAGTCTCTCTCCCCCTACATTCCCACCAGACCACTCCGGTCACCCAGCACTCATCTTCTTATTGTTCCACAGACAAAAAAGGCTTCATGGAGAGACAGATCGTTCCCTCATGCTACCACAAAACTTTGGAATAGGCTGCCCACCAACATCCAAACTAGCCCTTCCCTGCTTATTTTCAGTAAACCGATAAAGATCTGTCTCTTTAACCAATAATCCATCTTGTCACCTCTGCTTTTTGTTCTTCCGCAGCATCGAGACACCTTCGGGTATTTGTGCACTTTATAAAATGCATAAATAAATAAATATAAGAACTGGGTGCGACAGTATGTCTTGTTTTTAAATTGAGCAAACACACAGTAGTGATTAAAAATGGATGGTTGTGCCAGTGGTTGTTTAGCTCGTTTTTAGTTTATAAAAGCAAAATGAGTGGGATTTTTTGCTTTGATAAGTAGGGGGTCAGAATTGGGTGGCACGCAAATGTTTTTCATAGTGCGTGTTTTACCTTTTCACACTTTCAATTTGTTTGTGCACTTTTCTTCACATTATTTCTTTATGGTTTTGAGGTTGCCAATGATGAAAATCGGTTACAAAAAACAAGGGAACCCTAAAGGTATGTTGCAGGGACCTTGGGCAGTATCATATTATACAAAACATTGGTCCCTACATGTGGACAGGATAAAGTACAAACCAATAATCAAAACACCTAATAAGTGTAATGTCTTTTGTCCAGCCGGACAAGAATTTTTATTTTAGCTTTCTAGTTGGTAAAACAAAAATGTGAAGACACTATAATAACAAGTGGGCACAGCCATGACCCACAACACTCAAGACAAAACAACGAAAGGAATGGCCAAAAGGGCAACGCTAAAATAAGTCTGTGTACTTGTAGTCCGTGTTACAGACGCAAATTTTCATAACCACAACATTGCATTTTTACAATATTTCAATATCATATTGCATAAGGGTTTTTTTAGGGTCGACGACGTTTCTATGCCTTATTTACATATGGGGCATCATCATCAGGACAGAAAAATCATCATTGTTGTCTTTTTTCATACATTATTTACACTATGCCTTTCCGCATTACTGCGTGCATAGTTAAACGGGGTCCGAAGATCTTTTGAAAAGAAAAATATTGGCTGGTAGGAATATCCAAACAGCCACGTCCAGAGTGTAGGTCGTCTGGATCCGAGGGCTGGACTGAGCGTGATAGCTCGATTTGTAAAGACTGGTGGCTCTCTGGCGGGTACAGCAGTCTGGTGATGAAGATCGGAGCACACTGATGAGAACCTATCCGTATCTCCCATGGTGGTGTTTCCCTGAGATGCCTCTATTACCTTCACACATTTTTTTCTTTCATGTGATGTGCAAAAGATTCTTGGTGTGAGTAATATACTAGTCTATCTTTGTACTGGGGTTAGACACGTTTTAAAATCATTTTTTTAACTATGGATAGGAGCACCCAGAGTGTACAGCATTTGATAGCTGGTACTTAACCATTAGAGCCAAGTGATGGCTTGGGGTATGCTCACAATGGATGTTCCGTTTTAGAGCAGGTCTTTGTGTGTGATTATATATTATGCTTAAAGCACCCAGGCTGTTTTCAGTTAGCGAGGCTTGAGCACGTCATAAGTGGGCAGGGCCTTACAGTGTTGTAGGCGGTCAGAGGCCAGAGCTGAGATAAATAAGGTAAGCGCTATAAATCCTGCAACGGCTGCCACATGCGCTCTAGCACATGTGCCTATTGAAAGTGCCTGGTTTTGCCTGACCCTTATGTATAGCGAGGGTCACACTTATTGAAGTTTAAATTAATTAAGCATTTGTAACGCAATAGCAATTGGTGCAGAAATTGAAGTGGGCGGAGCCTTGCCACACTAATCAAGAAACCGCCCCTGCTCCCAAATCACACAGGCAGAGCACTCCGATACGGATGACATAGACACCAGGCAAAGGATCAAGAGACACACAGACAACTGACCTCAGACTACATGATACAAGACACCCCCTTCTGTTTTAAAACGTTTTATAGCGAGACACCTTCGTCATGAACTTACATAAACTCACTATAGGTTGTGAGCCATCCATGTTATTAAATTATAGCAAATTAACAATTATTTTTCCATTTGTAGTACCCCTGGAGTGCACTCCCTGCACTGTTACTACATTAAAACAAGCATTTACAATGCAATGGTTTTGCCTTTGTTAAAGTTAGAGCTATTGACATTGCTCTTGACATTATTTTTATTTGTTTTTTTTAACATAAATAAATGGCATTGTCATTTACAATGCCACTAGCTTTATCTCTCGCAAATGACACACACAAACACACACAGAGCCCCCCCACACACACCCACACAGAGCCCCCCACACACACAGCCACACAGAGCCCCCCACACACACAGCCACACAAAGCTCCCCACACAGAGCCCTCCACACACCCACACAGAGCCTTCCACACACACCCACACAGCACAAGCAGGCAACAGGGGCACGAAAACGGAGGCACAAGCAGGCAATAGGGGCACACGGAGGCACAAGCAGGCAACAGGGTCACGAAAACATGCACAAGCAGGCAAAAGGGTCACAAGCAGGAATTGTAATTTAGACGGGGCTGAAGTGGAGAACGGTCAGTAGGGAAGTAGTGCGGCTGGTGCAGTGGTACCAGGCTGAAAGGTGAGAGGGGCTGTCTGCACCCCAGTTTGGACAGTTTCCACTACCTAACATCATCATCTTGGTTCACTGATGTTAAAAAACAGGAGCAGCCATGATTGGATGCAACGGTATGCGTAGAGCATCATACAAGTAACCCAAAAATATCTATAAAACTAGGCACTTTCGAATTCAACTCAATCCCCCCGATAAGACCAATACGACGTGACAGCTGCAATTGAATGGCTTCAGTTTTGAATAGTCCAAGGCAAATGATTACATTCAAACCTGCATGCGCTTGAGGTTTGTCCCTTTGAAGCTCACAAATGTGCATTTTTTATTAATTGCTGCCACAGTACCAGAACACAGCTATCAGATAGTAATTGGAGTTTAATCGTTCATTGATGCCATACCAATATCTTTAAATTCGATCAAAATGCATGTGGCTAGTTAAAGGTACGGTATTGACTGAAAGATCCCCCTAATTAACAGCTATATTTTTGTGGAAATTGATCTGTATAATGATTACTTTATTATCATACCAGCGCCTCAAATAGCCACGTATGCCGTCTTGATTTCTGCACTGAACGCAAGCAGTGTTTCTGGATGCTTTAAAACTTCCTCACTTGGACTAGTCAAATTACCTACATTTTTTCAAAAAGTCAAGCACCGCTTATTTCATGCTGATGCACATAAAAGATTTATGGTTAAGCATCTCGGTTTGAGTTTAGAGCGGTTGCATTGTATTTGCATAGTTTAAAGGAAGAAGTTAATTACAAAAACAGGCCGGTTTCCCTCCCATCTTTGAACGTTTCTAGAAGCAGGGCTTCTTGTTGACAAAGAATGATTACCACTTGCAAGCGGATTTGGTGTGAAGCAATGATATTGTTGATGAACTCCTGACAAGTCATTCCGACCTCGAACGGTTACCATCGGCAGTAACTTCAGGCAGCTCTTTGCAAACGGACACCTACCACTGGGTGCCTTTCCCACTACTGAAATTACCACTTACCATTTAGGTCTAGGTAACTGTGGGACCATCCAACCATCAAAATGAAAGCTTAAACTGAGAGTTCAACTTGACCGGGCTAGAAAACCATTAACTACAGGTCATGGAGTAGTGGTAAACACGGCAGCCCTAATACTATATGCACACTGGCACTGCCAATGATATTATGGAAGGGGGGGCGGCACAATTCAAGGGGTTATGGTAATAAAAAGATAAATGTACGACGTGCCTAACTTCATAAAATGTAACCCATACTTGTCCGGGAAAGGGGTTAATCGCATCGTGGCAGTTTAATATCCTAAAAAAATTAGTAAGGACCTAAAGGAGACCTGCTAATTTTCGAATAAAGCGTTTGGCTGAATAACCAGGTGAAATTTTCCTTATGATCTACAAACTTTATGGTTAAAATAAGTATCAATTATACGGGAAAAAATTGGTAATTCTACAGCCAGGTAATTGGCAAAAACTTATTGTGAAAATATCAAATAAGATGCAGTTGATCATCCAAAGCCGACATTTTTAAATGATAATAAACTGAGATGAACGCATTCCTGCATAATTTGACAGTAATCGTTTCAATTGAGGGGGTTGTGCAGGTTTCAATCATTCAGCTGGTTTCGGGAGTTTTAATTCAAGCCTGTCGTGCTTCCAGCAGCTTATTTAATCTACAGATAAATGTAGCCTTTGAAGGGCGTGCTTACCTTACATGTTGCTTTTTAAGAACTGAAGCCTAAAAACAATGGGGGGGAAAAGTGCAAGCTTGCAGTAGCTTTTTTTGTACAGTAGTATGAATGGTCAAAGAGGATTTCTTTTTACCTGTCTCAATTCGTTAATCATGGAAGGTGTCTCCAATAGCACTCGACAACTTCTACTAAATTATTCAACGAGATTACCAGAGTGGTAGTTTAATGACGGCACACCTGTGCACCGACTCATGGTGGATCGATACATTCCAACTAATTAAACCAAAAAAGAAAAAAGTTGCAATTAACACTTGAGCCGGTGCTAATGAGATGGAGTGGGGGAGAAAGCAGAGTGCTTTACCTTTAATAATCCATATGGAAAATACTCCCAGAAGAATCCCCTGCCCCTATGTGCACAACAGGATTCAAATGGCGTCCAACCTGACCTGTTACACGCTGCTTTTCAGGTACACCTGAAAAACAAGAGCTGCTGGAACCAAGAAAGAAAAAATTGTTATTAAACTGGCATTGACAGCCACATTCAGCTACATAATACACGCAAACAGTTAATAGGTCAAAAATCCAATTTGTTTTTATTTCTTTATTGTTAAAGAATCAGTCCTTAAAACATGAAAAATTAGTAAAGGCGTGTGCACATTTTATACAACATGGCAGATTGAGTAACCTTTAGTCATATCCGTTGTTTCTATTCCCTTTAATCGCCCTAGATAGCCAAAAGGGAAGGCAAACTAAGTGAGACACTGCGTCTAAACATTGCATTTTTCGAAAAGATTCATGCTTTGTGGGTGCTGAAAGCTACATAAGAGAACTTAACTTGTTTAAGAGTTTTATCGGATCCGGACTCTGAAGGCAAAGAACACGTCATTGGTTTTAATTGTACTTTTTAGTAGCTAGCCTGGGATTCACCACTGTGCTTATCGGCAACCTTCTACTACGATGATGCAGTCAGTTCCCAACATTGCCTGATCACGTTAAGAGTCCTGCAAACGGCAAATGTTAAGTGAACATATTTCTCGAGAGCGATACCCAACCTTTCAGTGTCAATGGCGGAATTTGATGGAATCAGTACACGTGCCACAATACCCTCAAGGGCGGCCTCCCTGAACATGTCCATCACCATCAGTCACATGGGTCAAGGCGGGGGTGGAGAGGGGCTCTGTCAGCCCAGGGTATCAGCGACGAGTTCTAATGAGCCTTTGAGGCTCTTGAGAAGGATCCAGTCTGCAGTGCGGTCTCCATGTGTGTTCGCTGGTCCAAGGCAGAGGTCGGACGGTCCGTGCTCGGATTGTTGCCCCGGCCTACACTCAACGCCCTGGTGTACCAGTCACTTCCTTTCGAGCCAGGGCTGCACAAGATGGCGGCGGCGCCATCTTACAACACCGCCCACATCATGATCACCCGCCCTACCCCCCCGCCATTCACACGACTAACCGGACGGGCCGCAAAACCCCGGAGCCGCCAGTCACACCACCCCCGTACTCGCCCCATCCCTGTCACATTACCCCCATACCCACCGGGCTCACCATCCTCCGTTCCAACTCCACTCCCGGTCACACGACCCCGCACCCGACGCAATCCCCCGGAGCCTCCAGCCACACGACCCTCCCTACTGGCCCTACTTCGGAGCCTCTAGCCACACGACTCCGTACCCGCCCTACTCCGGAGCAGCCAGTCACGGCTTTCAATACCCACACTACCCTCCGAACCCGCCAGTCACATCACTTGCCGTTCCAGCCCTACCCGTAGTCACAAGATTCTCCGTACCGCTAAATACCACGGAGCCGCCAGTCGTACGGCCCTCTGCCCCGCTTAATCACGGTTAAACGACCCACCATACCCGCGAGCCATACACGCCCGACACACAGCCTCCCGTAACCACCCTACCCCTGAGCCGTTAGTCACGCGACCCTCCACTACGTAACCGACAGTCACTCACATGAATTGATACGAGTAGACCATGGTCTTTACAGTTAAGAACCCAAGTGGAGCCGTCATCATTATATAAGATGGTAGTTAAGATAGCCCATCCCAACCCACTCCCGTCGAGGCCCAGGCGAGAGATAAACCTGCTGACGCACAGAACGGCTCAGCCTACCACGGCTAACTACGCAGCCATGCAGTACTCCAGCCGAAGACCCTTACACTCGGGAGGACCCACCAGCCGCCGCCATCTTACCAGCGCTCTGCCACTCTCCATGAAATCTCCGGCGCATCTATGCTGCGAGGCGGTGGACAGCAAAGCGCCCTGCCCGGACACTCGCATGGTGACACTGCGCAGCCCTGCTGGATCCCTCATTTGTTTTGGTTTGCCGCTAACCAGGCAGCTTTCCTGGTAAAACCGGTTTAGGAAACAGGGATTTCAATTGAAGGCAGCCACACACTACCTCCAGGGATCCTTTGAGGCAACGTCCTCCGCATCTCCCGGGGTTCCCTCCAGGCCACGGGAGCCCCGCGGGCGCCGCCATACTGCTGCTGTCTTCTTCTCCTTCTTCCCCCGGGCTGCGGGGGGCGGGCACTTCCGCTAGGATACTTTCGCTAGGATTGGCCGGCCGGCCAGTCACGGGGTTAGGAGAGACGCAGAAGTGCCGGCAATGCCGGACCAGACACGGGGGCGTTCCCGGCGTCCCGTGACGTCGGCAAAAGCCAAAGAATGTCGGGAACGCCCCCGTGTCTGGTCCGGCATTGACGGACAGGCCCCTCGTCCAATGGCAAGGCTCCGTTTACGGAGCCAGCCAATCAAGGACGAGGGCCGAACAAAAGCCACACTACAGTTCTCAACAGGATTTCGCCTGCGCGGAAAAGCTGCGCAGAGCGCAGCTTCCGCTAGGCAAAACCTAAAAACTAAAAAAACAGATCTGGGTGCCTCAAGTGGGACCAGGCCAACTAAAATGGAGAAAAAAACGATGCAGCTCACACAGCACTAGGCTCCCCGAGCTGCAACCAAGTAAAATATTTAAAAAAAAACACTTAGGGTACGGGCACACAGACTTCAAAACAAACAAAAAAGCCTCGGCCTCACCGCTTCTGTATTAAAGTGGCAAGGCTGCTCATAAAACGTTCACTGCTCCCTTCTGAGAGCACCCTATAATGCAATGCAAGGCTTTGTTTTTCAGTATTGAACCAGGTGCCTCAAGGAAGGCAGAGGCACCACAACAAGTTATTACAATGTTGTGGGGGGCTGCAAGGAGCACAGCAACCCTCCCGGATTGTTTAAACAAAAACTAAGTCTCCTGGGTCATAGAATGCATAACCCCAGGAAAACGTACTATCATTTTAAAAGAAGTCCGAGTTGGGGCTGTATGCCCTTCAGCTGGAGTGTATGGACACCTTTTGGTTGGTTCTATGGCTGCATTTTATGGTCTGAGGAGTGTTAAAGACTCAGACACATTTGTTTGGAATAAAAATGCTGTACTTTAAATGTTTTGGACAAAAATTATGCATGAACATGTGTGCATTTATAAGTATTACTTTACAATATGGGTATTGTTACAATTTTGTAGTGACTTTTGGATAAAGTCAGTAGGTCTGATTTTATATAGGTGCATGTGCTATTCCCTTATTAAAGCAAGTATGTAGAATACATACAAATACACACAACATATTCTTGGAGGAAAGTTATCAACCACAGTTTTTGTGGACTAAAATATTTTCACAAGGGGGCTCAGTAGACCCTCGCCCAAGAGTGAAAGAAAAACAGTGAGTCTCCCTATTGTCTGGTAAAGTGGTAGTAGCCGCCCTCCGCTATGAGGGGAATAGACACTTGGTGCACCCCTATGCAGCAGAATAACATAGCAGAGTCTAAGACTCTAGAGGAACAATGTAAACCTTTTCTATTGAATTCTCAGTGTTGTGCATAAAATCCTCTCACTGCACTAATTGTTTTTATTGTATCCCGAGCCCACGTTAGTTTATTTGTTAGTGCTCCTTTAATGCAATAGAAGGCAATTTTTAATTGTTCAGAGGTAAGAAGTTTATTTAATTATCTAAGAGTTTGAAGGTTAATTTTAATTCCAGCTCTATTGCTTGCATAATTGACGACTTTAGAAGGGCCCAAATATATATTTTTTTATAGACAAATTATTATTATTTTTTGTTCAATGTAACACATCACATTAAACTGGCACAGAGCCTCAGTTGAGTTAGATATTTGTAGGATTGCAACAGTTATCATTATCGCATACATAAGCATGACATTGATCTCACAGCACCTATCATATCAGGTCCCCTCCCATTCCTCCGTACCACTTCTCTCATATTTTAGCATGTTTATTCGGGCCACCCCTTGCCTCATACATTGGCTACTTTTGCTGAGCACACCACTCCACTTCTTGTCTCCACTGCGCCGACTTCGGTGACCTGGACACTTTCCATTGAGACACTATATATTCTCTTTGGCTGATTAGTGCTGTCCCCAATAGCGCCTGATCGGCACTGGTCACACCCACGAGCATTCCCAGTAGGATTAACAGTGGAGAGAGGTCTATGTCGAATTTGAGGATGTCCGAAAGCTCGGAGATCCCCCTTTCCCAGTACAGGGCAATCCCAGGACAAGACCATGTCATAAATCGTAAAAATCTGCGGGAATATGAGAACAGCAGAAGCATGCCAGTCTGGGAGTATCCCAGCCTTATTTAGCCTGCCTGGGGAAAGATGAGCAGTATGCAAGTAATACGTTTGCACTAGCTGCATGCGTGATGAAATGACGAGTAACTTGAGGGAAAACAACGCATCGTGCCAATCCAAATTGTTTAGGGGCCAAGCGATTCCTCCCAGTGTGTCTTAAGTGCCGTCTGTAGGAAGGTGGATACCTGACTATGGTTGCCCCCAACTTTTTGCCTGGTGTTTTGCTGGTTTTCCGACTTAGCTGACCTGGGACCCTGCTATTCAGGGCCCCAGGCCTACTGCTCTCTCTGTAAAATGGATTCCATGTACCTTAGGTACATATCTAATTGGGTACAGAGTCACCTTATCAGTCCCTGTACAGTATACCTTAGGTATCCAGGGCATAGGTGTACCCAGGGCCTACCAGGGGCTGCAGCATGTATTATGCCACCCCTGGCTGGCCATCTAAATCTGACACAACTGGCTGCACGACAGCTGGGGCAAGGTGGTGTAATCACCCTTTGCTTTAGATATAGTATTCCTATATCTAACCCTAAAATGGACACATGTATTCCTATCAGTCACTCCTATAGCAGGCCTTATCAATCCTGAAGGCAGAGTGCTTGGAATTATGTGAGATGGTGCTCTGACATGAGCTGAGCCAGTTTGCAGCTTGCGGAACCAAGTCCTAATAGCTGTTCCATGATAACGCGTACCATATACTCTATAGTGCCTCATAATCCTCGCGGTTATTTGCCAACTTTGGTATCGCTTTATCAAAACATGTCGAGTAAGGTGTCCTACGAATTGGAATACTAACCCCTCGCCAATTCTGGCGACGGGGTTAGCATTCCACCCTTCTAGAGGGACACGACATGTATGTAACTGTGAACCCCAGTTAAAGCTTAACACAGCCTCAGCTCCACAAAATGGATGCTGCCACCACAGACACAAGTCTGACCTCCTGCTGCTGGGAGTCCTTCCAGCGAGGAGAGCTTGGACAAAGGGTTTCCTGTCAGGGGCGGTGCAAGCACCATCCCAGACAGGGTTTTGTGTATCCCAGGTAGGCAGGGTTGAGAGGAAGGTGACTGCAAGTGGCACCCCGGTGCTCACTGTGCATATGCCGGCTTGAACCAGTTCCAGGGGCACACCAGCCCCTGAGCTGGGGAAAGTGTGACAAGGGAGAGGGGTGTAACCACCCTTCTCCTGGTCCCACCCATGGGCAGGACCTAGTCGCATGCCAGCCCCTTTTTTTTTTGAATAAAGGTAGGAGCAGGCCCCCTTCCCAAATTGGATTATTCTGAATCTTGACTACTTTCCACAAAAGAACTCTTGAACACTTCTGAAGACTCTCCCTTGTGGCTAAGGAGTAGCCACCCTGCACCAGCGGGCACCATCTAAGCGCATGCGGTTTGCTGTAAGTCCATCCTCCGGATCAAGACTGCCCAGCTCAACGAGACCCGGATTCCCTGGCATCTCTGACCTCTACCTACATCATCAGCCCATCTGAGATTCGTGGGTGTGACGAGACCTGAAGGGACCGGCCATCTTCAAGACTGCACGACGCTTATCCAGCACGACCGCCGAGGGATCCTCGAGTGAGTGCTTTGGGGTTTGAGAAGCCCTAACCCTGAGCAGCTCCAGCACCGAAGTCCAGCCCCCCAGCATCCACGAGATCTGCGTGGGGCCCTTCTGCTCTTTGCTGCTCACCGCGTTGTCCGGCCACTTGCCTGCTGGCTTGTAGCCCTCCTGACGACGAACCACGACGATTGCATCGCTGGTCTGGTTGCTCCAGACTGGCCCTAGCTCCCCTCCAAAAGAGGAGCACCCCGGACCCTCCTGGTCCACTCCAGACGCCATCTTGAGTCCACCGCGTGGGCTTGCTTTTGCCAAGGTTTGTTGCCCCAATCCTGGGTCCAGCATCGCCGACAGCAGACACCTTCGTGGGACAGCTCGCACCTCCATCCTGGTCGCCGACAACGCCTCCTGGTCCGAGAGACTGCAGAGCTCAGCGTCGCCCACTCACCTGGTCGAGGTGACTTCATCCGGTGCCATCCTGGTGCCCACCTAATCACTGGCTAGTGATTAAGAACTGAGTCCCCTCTGCTTTCAGGTCGTCTCCATTACTGATCCAGGCTTGGATCACATCGAACTTCATCACTGGTCGCCTGCCAGCAACAACTTCTTTCAGGCTCCATAGACTGTAACGAGGATTCCCGACGTCTTTTGAACCCTATGCAGCCGCTGCCCCTGGGCTGGGTAACCTGAGCATTTCGGTGCTCCAACATAGGTTCACTATCTAAGTGTCCAGATCCTTTTTCATTTTCAGCCTAACTAGTCGGATTCGTCCGATAACTGTAACTTTACGAAATACTAGTATCCATAGACTTTGTCCCGCATCCCGCGTGAGAGTGCACACTCTGCACCCGATCTCCCTAGGCCTCCTGCTCCTAACCTTAGGGTTCTGTAGTGTAGTCCTAGCGATCCTGAAGCCTCTGGATCTTGTTACTTACCTGCTAGTATTTCGCATTCCACTTTTGTAGTATATGGTTTTTCGTGCCCCTCGGGCATTTGTGTAAATTGTGCAACTTAAAGTATTTTCTTAAGAGTTTTGTTGTGTGCTTAGCTCCCTGACTCATAAAGAGATCAGGGTAGACTTGTTATAAATAAATATCCTTTTATTTTCATAACAACTTGTGTGGTGTCCTTTCACTTGGTGTTCAAGGGGTATATGTGATGGTATAACAGCTGGCTTAACACGCCCTCTAGAGTTTAGCCTAAAGACTGCTCTTGTCCATGCTATTAGGATAGCTGGTCTATAAGGTTGACTTACAACCAATCATCAATAAGGGTCGTTTGGTATGATACACAGTGATCACTAGAATAGTGAGCACTATATATCAGGCCAACTTCTCACACCGTCAATGTGTCTGGGGCATTGATGATTTAAGTTCGGTAAATTTAGGACACTCCTCCTTTACTTAGTGCCTCCATCATGACCTTTGCCTCTACCAGGCTGAACTCCGGTAGTGAATTGTCCAAAGAGATATGGACTTGCAATGCATGTCGTAGTTCTAGGTATTTGTGAATTGTGTTCGTTACAAGGCGTACATCCGTTGGAGTCCCTGAAAGGAAGCCATGTGGGCCCACTTGCACACATCACCCAGTAATGTAATTGTAAAAAGCGGGTAATGAGTGGAGGAGAGAGTAGGTTATTCAAAGGGGAAATTTATTATACTAACAGGTTTCCCTTTATATCTTAGGGTGATTTGTAAGGCAATGGTATTAATTCTTTGTTCTTCTCTTATTTGGAGTCCGGTTGGGGAGTGAGTCTTTGCTCGGGGTTAGCTTCTTCCTTTATGCTTTTTCTTTATTTCGTCTTCAGGGACTTCTTATGTCTTCGGTTTCGTTCTCCTGGGTCTGGTTGATAGTGCTTGGAGGTCTTGATACTCGTGCTGGTAAAAAAAAATAAAAGAAAGAAAAAAATATGGCGTCCGTGAGGATTTTGATATTCAATCAGGTCTTTAGGGCAAGGAGTGAGGGACCACCGGTGCTAATACACACTCTCTCTAAGGGAGGTGTCGGTGCAGGGTCTCTGTTTTTTTTTCCCCGGGATATTGGGAGAGCTCTACGCTGCTGGCTTCCTCACCACCCACCCCTCAACGCGCTTCCGTACCTGAAGTAGCCACGCTTCTCCTGGAGCGTGGCTGGGCGCAGCACCTTCCTCGAGGCCTCCTGCCTCTCGCCGGTACCGCTTCCGTGCACAGTGCTTGTACGGATGTTCAATCGCTCCGTATCGGGCTCCTCTGCTCCTTTGGCTTCTCGCAGCTCCAGCTTCCGCCTATGCTACCTGGTCCCGTGCCTTCCTCCTCCAAGCATCCTTCTATTGGCCGGCGTTCTCCGACGTCATCCTGACGTTCTTCCCTTCTGGATTCCTCCTTCCAGTTAAAGGGGCCCTGCTGACTCCGTCTGAAGCACGGTGATTCTTCGCACTGGGAAGACATAAAGGGTTTCAATAGGTGAGTCTCCTCCGACTCTGCCCCCTTTAATTTAATTGAATCCTGCATGGAGGCGGCCCCGCGACAGTAATACATATGGCATCTCATCGACCAAACCCCTCCAGCGAATCCACCTCCCTTAAGTACGTGCCATGCCACGGGGGGGGGGAGGGAGGGGATCCATTGCGTCAGTTTGGACCACGACCCAGTGTATCATTGGGCCGCTCTCCATCCAAGAACTATCAATCTAGTTACTTCAGGAATTGAGATGGGAATGGTGCAGCCATAATACATCGACATGGTTTGGGGAAAACCCAGCATGTGAAGTTCCAGTTTAAAAGCTGGGTCGGACCAACCTCCAGAGACCAATCAATTGACAGGAGTTGGAATGCTAGGTGATATAAGTAGAGTTTGGACATGGCCAAGCCCTGTATCGTAAGAGGCACGTTGGCAAGTCCTGAATGCCAAACAGGATCTCAAGTTGTGCCAGATGAATGCTTTAGCTACAGGGTCCATCTCCTGAAACCAGTGGCAAGAGATCATGAGGGGGAAATTCTGGCAAATATAAAGAAAGCGTGGTAAGACCATCATCTCGTACAATGCTGTCCTCCCCATAATGACCAACGGGAACATTTCACTTTGTAAGGTCTTCTTTTACCCTACGGGTGAGAGGTGTAATATTAATGGACTACATCAATGCAGGTTTCAAGGCGACCTGGATTAGGGTGACCAACCGTCTGTAAATTACACGGACCGTCCGTAATTGGGACCTCAAGTCTATTGTCCGTGATGATACCTTTTACGGACGCCTTTTGTCCATAATTTTGGCCTTTGGGGAACAGTGCTGTTTCCTGTGAGAATCCTCAAAGCCCTGATGGGGTCACCTTGCACTACTTGAGTGCAAGAGCATCCCCACCCTGGCCGTTGTCATTCTGTATGCAGCTGATTGCCAAATACAGAATGACAATGGGCCATTCTGGCTGGTAAAGCATATGGTGGCCTCTTCCAGCCTGGGGCATCCTGTCAGAAGGAAGAAATGTACCATAGCACCATTGCTGCTAAGCGAGAATCCAGTTGATCAAAATAAGGCAGTGAAAGAAGTTTAAAAAAAATGGTCATAGTTCTTTCACAGTCTCATCATTTTAGAACTGATGCATTTTTCAATATTATGTTCAAGGAAATCATGGTTTCCGCTTTTTTATTTTATGCAACTAACAACCATTGACAAAGCCTATAGTTCTGGCTTGTTGTAGGTGTAACATTACTTGCTGTATTATATATCTGAACGCAATGACAGAAGCAGCAAAATAGCAGTCTGGTGGAACACTATGCTGAGCAGAGATTTTTAGCTTAGGTGTTTTAAGCTAAGCCCGTAAGTAACAATTGTTCTTCTTCCATACTGTTTAGTATATTATGGAATAAATATACAAAAGAGATTGCTAGTTTACAGTGGCCACTCATGGTACCTTTGATTTAAATAAATTGCAATATATAGAAGAACAACTTTTTAAAAAGAAAAGTAGGCAGAGTAGTTTGATGCTTTAGCATTTTGGAAAAAATAGATTAAACAGAAACAGATTAAAGAAGACAAGGATAGGAAGAAAGCTGAAGAGCAGACTATTGTGCAGAAGATTAAAGAGTTTCAATTAAAAATACAAGAAGAAAGTGATGAGAGACTATTTAAACTTCAATTGCAGAAAGCATATGTGACTAAGGAAGGACCAGTGTTTAAGGGTTTAGAGGAGGAGGATTCAGAACTAGAAGAAATGCTTTGCAGGCCAGAACATGTGTATTTGTAAAGCGCACGTTCACCCCTAACTGTGTATCTTGCCGCTGAATAATAGATGTTTATTGTTACCCAACTTAATGGTACTCATTTTATCGACCTCAAATGGGTGAAAGGCTGAGTGGACCTGCCGGGATATGAACCTGTGACCATGAGGTCGAACACAGGCCCCTGCTGTGGATGCATTAGTCCACTGAGCCACCAGACTAGACCAGCCCCGCCTCCTTATGCGCCGAACCCTGTTGGAAATATTGCAGTCCCGACGGCGCCTCCCCAGTTACCTTCAGTAGTTCAAATGTATCCTCCATTGCCTGCTGTCTCTGCTGCAACCCCTGTCCTTGATAGAAAGACTGAAGCCCGTACACCCCAACTCCTAAACGAGGTCATAGATCTACCCTTACGGAAGATGACAAAGTGATATTATTGGTTAGGGTATGTGAATGGGTTCAGGATGACGATATACGATTGAATGAGGTTTTCACGACATTAACACAAATCTCACAAATGACTCAGCAGTATGTTGTAGGGGAAATGGCTAAGGCACTAATAGAGGACTGGTGGACTAATATGGATGAGGAAGCTCCTCGTGAATTAATTAGGATATGTAAAAGGACACATGAAGGTGCGCTGACCGCTGCTCCATTAAAACTAGCATTAGATGAGATATTTACTCAGAAAAGAAAACTTAAGAGGCTCGTGTCGCCCTTGGCTAAAGCTTTTCCTATGCGGGAAGCGACCCCTGTGTTTCAAGCAGCCGTAGGTGCTGGGCAGGGTGCTAACACGGCTGGGTTCCGGTTCCAATGGATTTATTCCCCTTGGAAGCGATTGGAAATATTGGCCGTTAAAAATTCGTTACCTGACCCTAGAAAAAATCTGAGTGCATTTTATGATGAATTGAATGCTGCAGTAACTTCTTGTAGTATGACTTTAGTTGATATTGATATGTTTTTCGGATTGCTATTGCCCCCTGACCTTTGGCGTGTGATCCGCAAACAGGACTATGCAGCTTTTGGTGGTACTTGGGTGCAATTACTAGCAGCAGATATTGATAGGAAAGCAGGGGAGAAACCACCACAGCTTATATTAGATTTACCGGGTCACATCATTACTTATTTTTAAGAGATCGTGCCACCAAAGAAAATATCGTAGGCAAAATTGATAGCTTACAAATAAAGGAAAGATGAGTCTGTCCCTGATTTTTCTCAAATTTTGAATAGACATTTCATGATTACAGTGGTCATGACACAACTTCTGATACTGGTCAGCATTTATTTGTAGACAAATTCGTAGCTAACTTGTTACCTGAAATTTCGCAAACATTACGAGTAGCTGAATGTACGTGGGCTTGATTTACCGCGCCAAAGATTTTGGACATGGCCCAGTATTATGAGAATCAAGTAAATGATGAAAAGGAAAACAAAAATAAGGAATTAAAAACTAAAATCTCATCCAGCAAGGACGTCTTCAGCCACTCCACCGGACTCCACTGGACAGACCACAGCTGCGTCCACTTCAGCTTCAGAAGGACCACGACCCACCACCACCCGCAACAGGTTCCCCGCAGGAGCTGGAACAAGATCACCACCGACCAGCTCTCCACATCCCTGAACCTGAATCCTCCCGCCAGCTCAACGGACCCCAACCAGGCCGCCAACAACCTCACACAGTGGATCACCAACTGCGCTGACGACCTCGCACCCCTGAAAAACCATCCCAGCAGACCCGGCAGCAAGAAGGCTTCCTGGTTCAACGACTATCTCATGAACTCCAAGAAGAACTGCCGCACCCTCGAGAAATCCTGGCGTAACGACCCGACTACAGACAACATGACTGCCCTCAAGCACGCCACCCGCAAACACCACCAGCTGATCCACGCCACCAAGAAGACAGCATTCAAGGAACGACTAGACAACAACGCACACAACAGCAAAGAACTCTTCAGCATCGTCAAAGAGCTCTCTAACCCCAGCGCCGGAACCAACGACCTCACCCCCTCGCAAGACCTCGGTGACTCACTCGCCTTGTTCTTCCACAGCAAGATCGCCGACATACACAACAGCTTCGGCACACATCCCACGCACCCAACCACCGAACCGACGCCCCCCACCACCACCCTCTGCGCCTGGACCCCAGTCAGCACCGAAGACACCATCCACACAATGAACACCATCCACGCCGGATCACCAACCGACCCATGCCCCCACCACGTCTTCAACAAGGCCGCCTCCGTCATCGCACCCTAACTCCGAGACGTCATCAACTGCTCCTTCAACACCGCCACCTTCCCGGAGAGCTGAAAGCATGCCGAACTCAGCGCCCTCCAGAAGAAACTATCAGCAGACCCCACCGACCTCAAGAACTACCGCCCCATCTCGCTCCTCCCGTTTCCTGCTAAAGTCATCGAGAAGACCGTCAACCGACAGCTTGCCGCCTTCCTCGAGACAAACAGATCCCTCGACCCCTCGCAGTCCGGCTTCCGAGCCAACCACAGCACCGAGACCGCCCTTATCGCAGCCACTGACGACATCCGAGCCCTGCTCGACAACGGGGAAACAGCGGCCCTCATCCTCCTGAACCTCTCCGCAGCGTTCAACACTGTCTGCCACCGCACCCTAGTACAACGCCTCAGCAACATCGGAATCGAAGAGAAGGCTCTGGAGTGGATCAACTCGTTCCTCGCCGGAAGAACCCAGAGAGTCCGCCTGCCCCCGTTCAGATCCGAGCCCACCGAAGTCATCTGCGGCGTACCACCGGATCATCACTCAGCCCCACCCTCTTCAACATCTACATGAGTCCCCTCACGGCCATCGCACGCCAATACAACCTCAACATCATCTCCTACGCCGACGACACTCAGCTGATCCTCTCCCTCACCAACGACCCAGCCACCGCCAGAACCAACCTACACGGAGGGATGAAAGAAGTAGCCGAGTGGATGAAGAACAGCCGTTTGAAACTCAATTCAGACAAGACGGAAGTCCTCATCCTGGGACCATCTTCCTCTGCCTGGGACGACTCCTGGTGGCCCCCTGCCCTGGGCAGCGCACCCAAACCAACGGACCACGCACGCAACCTGGGCTTCATCCTGGACTCCTCCCTCTCGATGACCAGACAAGTCAACGCCGTCTCATCCTCGTGCTTCAACATCCTACGCATGCTCCGGAAGATCCCCACCGAAACCAGGAAGACGGTCACACAGGCACTCGTCACCAGCCGACTGGACTACGGAAACACCCTCTACACCGGAACCACAGCCAAACTACAGAAGAGACTCCAACGCATCCAGAACGCCTCTGCACGACTCATCCTGGACATCCCCCGTCACAGCCACATCTCCGGACACCTGAGACCTGCACTGGCTACCCGTCAACAAGAGAATCACATTCCGACTCCTCACCCACGCACACAAGGCCCTCCACGACCTGGGCCCAGGTACCTCAACAACTGCCTGACCTTCTACACTCCCACCCGCCAGCTTTGCTCGACCAGCCACGCCCTTGCCGCCGTTCCACGCATCCGAAGAGCCACCATGGGAGGAAGATCCTTCTCCTATCTGGCAGCCAAGACATGGAACTCCCTCCCCATCCACCTTCGTCAGACTCAAGACCACCTCTCCTTCAGGAAGCAACTCAAGACCTGGCTGTTCGAGCAGTAGCAGACCCCCTCCCCCAAGCGCCTTGAGACCCTCCAGGTGAATAGCGCTCTATATAAGTTTCTTGATTGATTGATTGATTGATTGATTGAAAATGCTTTTGCAACAAGTTTATGGGCCACAGAGAGGTAGTGATCGTGAAGTATTTAGAGCTGACCTCCCAAGGAGGAATAATCAAGACTCTCGGACGTTTGGTTCGTTGGGACGGTATCAATGTGCATATTGTAAACAGGACGGACATTGGCAATCAGAATGCCCATTGCTTCATGAACAAGGTAGAGGTATGGGACGGGGAGTGACAAGGGGCCCTCAACAGCGTCCTGGTCCTAGTAATAGATAGAATTATTTTGACAATCCTGCCGTGACGAAAACCTATTATGCAGATGATTTCAGTGCATCTGATGTCACGGGTGTGCAGTTTAACTAGGACAGCGTAGGATAAAGGGAGGGATCGGTTTCCATACCGATAGATCAGACGGGCCCATATGTTACTGCTGAAATATTGGGGACCTCGCAGAAGTTTCTGGTGGATACTGGGGCTGCACGAAGTGCGCTTTCTAAAAAACTGATCCCTGGGACTCCCTCGTCTGGCCATAATAACCTGTCGATAGCCTATTCTTAGTCCTGTGTCTAAACCCCTGGATCTTACTATTGGACCGTTTACTGTCAGTTCACCATATTGATGAAGTCTCACCTGCAGTATCCACTGTTCTGCTTTCAGTGTGGGCGGAGGGTGATACTGACGTGGGTTTATTATCTATTGAACTGTTGCATATTCGGGTTAAACAGAATGCTGTCTTGCCAATCATACCTCAGTATAAAATATTGCAGGAAGTTGAAAGCGCCTTAGTTCAGATAATAGAGGATCTTACTGTAACAGGGGTAGTGGAAGAGACTGATAGTAATGTTTGTAACAGCCCTATCTTGCCTGTTTTTAAGCGTTCCATTTCTGAAGATGAAGAAAAAGTTTATCGTTTTGTAATTGATTTGCGTGTAATCAATAAAATAGTAGTGCCACAGTTTCCCGTAGTTCCAAATAGTACTACTTTATTGACAATGATTCCAACCACGGCTTGTGTTTTCTTGGTAATTGACCTTAAGAATGCGTTCTTTTCCATTCCCATTGCCCCCTCTAGCAGGTATTTGTTTGGTTTCTCTATCAAGGGGTGCTCATTCCAATTCTGTTGTGCTCCCCAGGTGTATACAGAAAGTCCGAGCATTTATAGTCCGGCCCTTACACGTCAATTTGATACCCTGCAGTTACCCCCTGGCACTTCATTGTTACAATACGTGGACGATCTGCTGATAGCAGCCAACACCACTAAACTTTGTATTGAGGCTACCCTGCTTTTACTGACTCACCTTGCAAAATTGGGCCACAAACTATCCAAAAATAAGTTGCCGTTTTGAGGTTACCTATTTAGGTCACTTCTTGTCGAAGGAGGGAAGGACACTGACTAAAGACAGAATTCAGGCTATCATACATACACCTATTCCTCAAACGCAAAAAGATGTTAGGGAATTTTTCACTCCTTTTTAAACCCATTCTTGCCCTTACGAGCAAAGATACCCCGTTTCCCTTGCCTTGGCCTTTTGAGGGACAGGATGCATATCAGCAACTCCGAGCAGCGTTATGCTCTGCACTTGTATTGGAAACACCTGATTATACTAAATCATTTTCTCTTTATGTACACGAACGAAAAGGTTGTGCATTGTCTGTCTCAACACAGCCATAGGGTACAAACCACGCCCATGTGCATACTTTTCTGCAGTTCTGGACCCTGTGGCCAGGGCACTCCCTGGTTGTCTGAAAGCTGTGGCAGCAGCTGCCATTTCGATCAGACAATCAGCAGGACTTGTATTGGACAACAAACTGATGGTTTTTGTTCCCCATTCATTTGATATAATATTGAATCAAACTAAGACACAACATTTGACGAGTGCTCGTCTTACCGGGTACGAACTCACTCTGTTAACACCACACATTACTCTTAAACGATGTCTGACCGACCCTAAATCCTGCCACTGCCTTCTGATCAGCCTAGTGATATATACAATTGTATTTTCACCACTGAAGAACAAACTAAGAGTCGAGTGAACCATACAGATACTCCTTTGTCTGATGCCCAGGGTGAATTGTATGTAGATGGGTGGTGCTTTAAATTACCTGATGGCACTACGACTGCAGCTTACGCTATTACTATGCTGCACACAATTGTGGAGACTGCTCGAATCCCCTAGAAGTCTGCACAAGCTGCCGAACTTATTGTACTCCTGAGAGCTTGTGAGCTTAGCCAAAGACTGTCTGTAAATATCTATACAGACAGTCAGTATGCCTTTGGAGTTGCACATAACTTCGAACGCTTGTGGCAGGTAAGTGGGTTTCTGACGTCACATGGACAGTGGCGGCTGGTGACATTTGAAAGTGGTGAGGCGTAACTTTATAGTGGTACTGCACTGCAGTGAGTGTAGCGAGCGAGCTTGAACAAACTACCGGGGGTTTGGGGGTTCCCCCCAAGAAAATTTGGAAAAAAGAGTGGACAAACGGTGCATTTTTAAGCACATTTGAGGAGGCACTGCTAGGTTAATAAAGCAATTAGTGCTGAGCCTAATAAACATAGATCAGTACCTGCACCTCCCCTCACTTCACACAGCTTTGCTCTTGTATCTTCACCCACCTCCACAGAGAACCATGCTCACTCACAGGTGTATGCACACTTCTCTCCTGGGGATTGCCAAGTAGACAGTCAAATACACAACTAACAAGCAGACACATCTCAGTCTTGATACTGTAAAGCAGAGACACCCAAACGGATCTGATAATAGGAATTATAATGCAGACAAACAGTCAGACACTCAGCTTCCATCTCAAATGTTCAAGCTTGTACCTCTGAAACACCACACTCCATTCTAAAAGCCAGGAAGTACTTAGGGGTATGAGGCATTAAAATATGTTTAAATAAATACAATTACTTTTCCATCAACATATTGCACGTTTTATAAAATGGTGCCCTGTTACACAGTCAATACAGGTACAACCGCTAAATTCTGCCTATTTCCTGCCCATTCTCTGCTACAGGGTTATACCAAATCACTGCACAAACACTGGCATATATGAAACATTATGCGATTGTATCAGGATCACACCTTGCATCAATGGGGAACTGAGATGGCGTTGCCTCTATTTGTGACTGAATAACATCTATCCCAAATTACACCGAACCTTAAAATGAAAGTGTTTAATAAGCATGCAGCGCTGGCGTTCCTTTCACACTCCTCAATGTCCATCGCCGAAGGAGTATTTTTTCTGAAACTACGCTGTACCCAGGCATTCTGAAAGGTCTTGCTGCAAATAACAATCGCCTCAGCGTTCTGTGTGACTCACCGGCCAAATCTCCAGTCACAAGCCAAGACGGACCTCCAAAGAGCAGAAAGACTCTGACTCTGCATCCTGCTGCAAAATGCAGAGTAATAAAACAATAAGCCCCGACGCACCAACAACGAAAACTAATCTTAAGGTGGAGAAACGCTAACTCCAGTTATGGATTCAAAAGCCTGCGTTTGATACACAACCGGGCTTTCTTTCATAACACCACC
This sequence comes from Lissotriton vulgaris, assembly GCF_964263255.1. Taxonomy (NCBI): domain Eukaryota; kingdom Metazoa; phylum Chordata; class Amphibia; order Caudata; family Salamandridae; genus Lissotriton; species Lissotriton vulgaris. The sequence goes on along the minus strand of NC_141695.1, from coordinate 824,089,905 downwards.
ATCCCCCCTTCCCCACCCACCTCCGATTCATACGGCGTCAGTGCATTATCCCGCCTCTTCAAAATCAATTTAACAACCAAAGTTGTGTGTTGAAGTGAATGGCTGTTTCGCTTCAAACAATGTAGTCAAAAACTTGAAGCATTTTGACAAATCCCAGCACATTTATAATTACTTGCACACTCCCAATTAACACTATATGACCTTTAACACGATTATGTCACTAAGAGTTGAAAACATATGACCTTTCACCATGCTGAAATCAGGCCAGGAAACACAGTGATGGCTGGAAAGTTACTAATAAAATAGCTAAACTTGGCAGGGACAAAATTAATAAACTCCATACACATAAATCACTTCCCAAATCGTAAAACAACTCCTCTTACATATGTTGCTACTACCTGGCATTACATTTCGGTATAGGCCTGAAGGTAAACTACAGCCTTTAATATTGTTTCTACTGTTTACATGGTGTGACGATTTATCAAATACCTACAGAAGCCTTCAGTGACAAGTGCAATGGCAAACAAGCTGACACGCATGCCATCTTGGACAGGTCCGTACATAACACGTTCAAACATGCCCACCGTCTCCTTGGGTAAACACTGGGAATTGTCATGAGGAAGCTGAAAAGTTCAACAAGTTTACTTGTTCCGTGGAAAGATTGAGGTGCTTCATTGCAACATCAACTGAAGAGTTGTATAACTTAGGCAGAAGTTAATGCTGGGACTACACTGAGCAACAATTTGTTCCAATAAGTAGTTGTGGGAATTAGCGAGGCCAACACATAGCGTTGCACTGAAGGCTCGATCCGGTTCCTGGCTCGGCTCGATTGGCTCTTAACTTTATTTGTAATGCGTTTTGTTAATTACTAAGGTTCTGGATGGCTAGCTGCAAATCGCACATTCTCACTGCAAGTTTTAAAGGAAAACATTCTTCTATGAACTGGGAGGTCTGTAAACTAAAAAAAAAAACAATGTGGACGGTGTGCAATGTTGGAGAGTGGCTGTATGAAATCTGGACCATAACTGCCTGGAGCAGGATAAATCAAAAATAGAGCACATATAACCTTGAAACTTTTGAACTTGAAATCTGTAACCTGCGCTAAATGGCAAAAGTTCTACTGTCATCTGGCAGCGGGCATATGGAAGTGTAAAGTTGTGATGGATAATCCCCGACAGAGGCTTTTCCTCTAGTCTAAACTTTTCCTAGTGTGAAGTTGTTTTTAATGTATGCATATGAAACGTATTTTCTCGGATATGGGCCTACATGTTAGGAAAGGGGTCCCAGTGAACAAGAGCATGTAATTACATAGATTATTTAGAATAAAGCTAGTCAACAAAGAAACAATACCTCTATAATGTTTTAATCACATTATAGGAAAAAGTGCATTATTGTACATTCAAAAAGCATACACAATTGTAGCGATATTGGTGCCCCTGGGGGTGGAGGGGAAGTGATATAGTGGAGGTAAAGTGGGGGGAAGGATTGGTGACAATAAAAACGCGATATTGATCAGGTAGTGGTAATACGCGAGGAACTTGAGTCAGACGTCGAGCTTTAAGCCGACCGATACCGCGCTTGATTTAATCAGCAATCCTGCTTCAATTACACTATATACCAGCGGACTTTCTAGCCATTCGATTGTTCGAGTGGTTCTTCGTCCAGCACTAGGACCTAACAGGGAATCCGGACTTTACCTTGTTAGGTTTAGAACTAATGTCATGGACCTCTCTCTGGAATAACTCCATCCCCAATCGGATGTACTCAGGTTGGCTGCCCCCATTTTACCGCCCGTCCTGAAGAAGACCCATGTGCAAGGAATTCGATCAATCCTGCTTTCCCAGGGTCGAAACGTCGACATCCATCCCTACCCTCCAACAGCCCTACTCAACCCACCATTCTTGCATAAACTGGACATTGGGGCATGTGTTTTTTGAAATTGTGACATTGAGTAACCGTCTATTTTGTCTACTACTGAATATTTGAACTCGTATTACCACTACCTGATCAATATCGCGTTTTTATTGTCACCAATCCTTCCCCCCACTTTACCTCCACTATATCACTTCCCCTCCACCCCCAGGGGCACCAATATCGCTACAATTGTGTATGCTTTTTGAATGTACAATAATGCACTTTTTCCTATAATGTGATTAAAACATTATAGAGGTATTGTTTCTTTGTTGACTAGCTTTATTCTAAATAATCTATGTAATTACATGCTCTTGTTCACTGGGACCCCTTACTCTTAACGTTAGCTACCCAGGTCCCAGCGACTTTTTGGGTTAACCCTGTTCTTACTTAACGTACATGTTAGGAAAAGCAAACCAATTTAAAAACAGCGAGCTACCAAGATTTTAATCTGGGCTCCATTTTTGTATTCCGAGGGAGGCCGCCCAGTTAGGAACACATTAACATAACCATTGCCTTTTACTCATATCACAAGTGCAAAGAAGACTGCAAAACGCATTTTGTGCGGACTAAAATCACTTTCCCTAGAGTGGAGCTCTGCAGATTCGTTGAGATTGTGCACTGTTGACTATACCATGAAGGCATTAAAAAACATAATTTTTTGTGTGCACGTGATGTGAAACATCGTCACTTAAAACCTTTCTATTTAGTACGTTATTGTACTGGAACCTTGTCTCTAGTCTAAACTTAGTGACATCAGAGCTCACCTTTTATAAATGGGATGGTGTGCGTTCGCTGGAGTTGCCTGCTGCTTGCCTCCCTGCCTTCCTGCCTGGCCACAGCCGAATGTGATGATATTTTCCACAAGATAAAGACAGTCCCAGCTCTTGCAATACCTGCGGTCATGGGAGTCATGGGTCATGTGAGTCTAAAATGATTTACTGCAGAGCATTCCGAAGGCTTAGCCACTTTTGCATGTTGGGCACTTCCGGTTGTCATTGGGCATTTCAAACTTCAAACTGAGCAGGGGCGGCAGAAAAATTATTCCAGCAAATGTGGAAACGTAATATTGGCAAGGAATCGAAAATAAAATAACATGCAGGTTGTGTTGGATCCATTGCAAAAAGTTAATTTATCACAAATTGAACTGAAATGTTTTGATTTAATTCTGGACATATTTCTGAAGTTTGATGCAGTTAACCGTTCCAGCACCAATTTTAAGCAATGACCATGGGCAATTTATTACACCTTCATATTTCATGTTCAAGTAGAGAGGGTGTGCCTTTGTTAATGCAAAGTGTGAGCATGTGCTATTGACTTTCATCACCTGAAGACTCGGGCGAATGTGGAAAACTGCGAGGAAAACAAAAACGTGTTTGGTGGAATTATTACATTAATCTCAGCCACTGGAAATTATTAAGAGGGGTCAGAAAACTGCTTCTTGAGCTTGCTCTTAAACATGTGTGATTTACGTAAAATAAAACGGTAACCTCACTGCTGGGAAATAATGTAAAAACGCAGTAACAAATCAGTTACACCACTTTTCAAAAATAATGAATGTACTAACAAGGTATTTGTGAGTGACAATACTAGTCAGGTTTTGTAAAATAACATCGCAAGTGAAAGGTGAAAAGTAACAACAGAAAACAGGGCAGAGAGACCCTATGAAAAACACACCGACTCGAGGAAGGCTAGTGAAGGAATGAAACACTCCTTGACGCAGATGGATGTCGCCGCCTCTGCTCCGGGGTCCGGTTCCTGTTGCTGTTGGCCCCTACAGGAACATCCGCCGATCCCTCTCAGCCAATCCTGGCACTGCAGCAGCGCCAGGATTGCCTTAGGGCACAGTTACTCTCTGCCCACCCAGCCCATTAGGAGAACGAGGTTTGAGCCTTTGCTCAACCCTCTCTATTCTAATGGGCATGCGCCAGCCAGAGAAGGCACTAGTGTGCATGAGTGGGCATGGAGGAAAAATTCGCCCTCCGTCCCCACTCATGCGCACTTGTGCTGCTGCCCCTGGTCTGACAATGCCTGTCAGTTAGCACGACGTCGGGCCGCCCACCCCCTTAAGACTCTGAAGGGGATGGGCGGCCCGACGTCATGCTAACCGACAGGCATTGTCAGTTCAGTTCTCCCTTGGCATCTTAAACTGAACTTAAGTAAACTAAGAGTTTACTTAAGTTCACAAAAGCAGAGGAAGCTGCGGGCGGCTGGTGGGGCAATGCCCCAGCCCCTTAATGGAAGCACCACCACTGCACATGGAACAAAAATCCAACATGGAGAATTAATTCAGAATTTATTGACTGCATTACCGTTACCAAAGCAGGTGGCTATTAAGTGTAGCGCACACCAGAAAGTAGTAGATTATGTGGGAAGAGGCAATGCTTTTGCAGACAGAACTGCAAAAGAAACAGTACGTAGCCAACAAAGGAAAATGTATGTAATGTATTCCTCTGAAGAAAAGATGTATAATGTAAATGAAGAGATTCGAGAGATTCAACAGATGGCAACAAAGGAGGAAGAACAACAATGGGAAAAGACAGGAATTTTGGACTGTGAAAATTGTTGGAGAAAAGAGCCAGATGGGGACAGGTGGAAATTGCCCAGTTCTAATGTATTACAGTTTGTTACTATGGCGCATGGCCTAGCACATGTTAGTGCAAAAGGTATAGCCACACAGTTAGAGCAAGCATGGGAGCATCCAGATATAAGAAAAACAGCTGAACACCATGTTAGACACTGCATCATTTGTTTGCAACAAAATCCGGGGAAGGGAGTGGCTACCCCAAAAGGAGGGTTTTCTCCACCTAGTGCACCATTTGAAGTCCTGCAGATGGATTTCATTGAACGAGAAGATGTAATAACCTTAGGTATGTCCTGGTTATCGTATATGCCTTCAGTAAGTGGGTGGAGGCATATCCCATGAAAGATAATACTGCACTCACCACAGCTAAGATCCTTTTAAAAGAGTACTTCCCTAGGTTTGGGATTTGTACAATTTTATGGAGTGATAATGGACCTCATTTTATTGCAAATGTTATTAAATGAATTACTGAGTTTGGGGATACATCAGAAATGTTATGCTGCTAATCATCCACAAGCTGCCGATTTGGTGAAACGTTATAATGAGACTTTGAAACTTAAATTAGCTAAGGTGCAGGCCTCAACGGGGCTTAAGTGGCCTGATGCTTTGCCATTATCGCTCATGTCCACACGAGCAGTGGCACATAGCAAGTCCGGCCTTACACCTTATGAGATGGTATTCGGAAGGCCAATGAATGTATGGGGTCCCCCACATCCTAAGAATATGAGAACTTGAGTATCCTATTTCGTTAGATTACATGAAGGAACTTATAGACAATCTCTCCTTGATTCATCAACAGGTGCAAGACTCACTTCCTGACCATTCTGAAGGTCCTGTTCACTCGTTTCAACCTGGAGACTGGGTGTTGACAAAAAAATGTCTGCGTTCGAAGAACTTTGATCCTCGTTGGAAGGAGCCTGAACAGGTCCTCTTGGCAACACGAACAGCAGTCTGAGTTACGAACAGAAGGAGTTGGATACATGGCTCACACTGTAAGAAGGTGCCAGCAGATCTGACTCAGATTACAGAAACCGAGAACGCAGGAATTGCACACAATATTCTCAGCCACGAAGAAAAGACAGATCATTACTTTACCACACCTGAAGAATTGCTTTTCACTGATCCAACGATAGCTGGAAGAGAGGTGTACAATCTGAGACCTTGTCTTACCCACTGAACAAAGGACTTTGAAAAGAGGGTACGGCGAGTCTGGTCGAGTTAGAGGGCCTACTTGGCAGGAGACTCTGTGCTGCAGAAGCGGCTGAACTAGGTTTGGTGCGTTTTGTGGCATGGATATTCTGAATCCGTGGAACATTCTGAACTATGAATTGAGTTGTGGCAAAAACATCCATCTTGCAGTATTCTAATGGCGAGAATTCAAGGGTTTTATGGTGCAGAAAACCCTTGACCCTATTCGAGTGATTTATCAATTTACTTTGCCCAGGACTGGAAGTAGAGTCAGAACTTTCCACTTCTTGCCAAGGAATCCTGTCAGGAGTAAGTTAGCTGTTATTTGCCTTGGCCCAGAGATTCAGTCCCCTGACTTTTCCCCAACAGTATTTTATAGGGGACCCGTAATGCATCCTTTGAAAGAGGCAGTATATCTAATGTTCCTTGAGGCTATAGGGAATGAACTTGTGGACGATTTTTCTTGAGTACTTGTTATGTTGACTTTTTTTTCAACTGCTATTATTGAACTGCAAGCCTTCAACAATTTTTTTTCTTTTTTCTTTTGGACTTTTTTGAGGTGAAAGTGTTGTTTAATTCAGTTGTTTGCTTTTCCTCTAAAATTCTCCATTGACTAATATATGCATTGGACATACATATTCTCTTTTGAAAAAAGGAACATTTTGTGCAGCATTTTAAAGAGACAATACAGTTTTCATTTTCATTTCAGAACTTTATTCGGTTATTAAGACAGAATAACCATAAAAGTACATTAAAAGAAAATCATGATAAAAAAAGATTCTTACAATAAGATCGATTACAATACACAGAGGTTACTTCCACATAATTCAGATTGCAATTGATTTTCGTGATTTTAATTTTTTTTGGAGGAATGAGGAAATAAATACGACACTTAAAATACTATCAAGCTTCTGTACAGCTAAAAAAGCAGGGCGACAGCGATTAATTCCCATAGTCTTCAGAAGTGGAAGAACCCACGTTCGTCTAGATAAAGAATACAATTTACAAAAAAATAATATATGTATGTCTGTTTGTACTGACAATTCATCACAGGGACATGTTATCAAACTTTTTAACCAATCATTAATTACTGGGAAACTAAGTAACCGAAACAGCAAGTTCAATCTAAAACGAATTAATAAAAACCTTTCATGGTCACTCATTGGTAAGCTCAAATAAGGTTGTACATTTCTAGAAAACACAATTTGTTCGTGGGCTACTACGGTTATTTTCTTCATTTCAATCGTAGTTCTATTCTCGTGCAAGTAAGTCATACACTTTTCTTTTAAGGCCTTTCTAGAAATGTTACATAAAGAAGATGGTTCTGTGAAATAATACCCCATACCCAATGCAGTGAGGAATTTCCTCACATAACACAGCCATCTTAATTTGTCACTCTTCACTAGCCCAACCGCATTGTTCATTATTGTGCGGTTTAATTCACATTCGTCAACTGTCCATATTCTGTGCCATAGTAGAATTGGTGCCGTTTTTATAGTATCTTCCAAGTAGGGCTCCCCTAATTCTACATGACAAACATATGTTGAAACACTCTGTGGAACTGCTAGAAGATATTTCATGAAGAGATTTTCAACAACCTGCAATGAGCTCACATTAGCATGCCCCCATAAACCTGCGCCATATGTTACAATCGCTACACAAGTAGCTTTATATATGGTTAACATTTCCTTGATTGGTCTCTTCCCAATTTAACGGCTAAAGTTCTTTAGGGCCATAATTGATTTGCAGAACAATAGTCTCCTAGTACTAATAGTGGTATTCCATAGGCCCTTGCAATCAATTAAAACTCCTAGATAACAAAATGTTGGGGTAACATCAACTGTGGTAGTGCCAATATAGAGTGCCCTTCTCCTATTTTTTAATCCTGATCCACAAGACATGGTGAAGGTCTTAGAGCAATTAATACGCACATCTAACCTGGTCAGGAACTCACAGAATGAGGTAACCAACCTCAGCATAGCCTGTGGTGTTCTGGCCATCAGAACGGCATCATCGGCATATAGCAGGGTTGGTATTGGCCTTTCCCCTATCATTGGGAGGTCCCTACACTCAGTAAGTAATGTGCTTTCCATATCGTAAATATAGAGTGTGAAGTGGAATGGAGCTAGAACACAACCTTGGCGTACACCTCTTTTAATTCCAAAAGATTCGGTACATTCCCCATTTTTCCCAAATCTAACTTTAGCAAATGCTCCAGCATAGAGTTCCTGAAGAAGGTTTATGATAGAGCGATCTACACCCATGTTATCCATAACCAGCCAAAGTTTACTGTGCGAGACACAGTCTAATGCAGAGGTGAGATCTATAAATGTTAAAAATATTCGACCCTCCTTGGCTTTGGTATACTTTTCAGTTAAAATATGCAAGTTCAGGCATTGCTCAATTGTCCCTAGCCCTTTCCTGAAGCCATACTGTAAATCGCTTATAATTTTATTCTCGTCAGCCCACATTTGGAGTCTGTTTAAAATTACTCTTCCTAGGATCTTGACAGTGGAGTCCAATAATGATATTGGGCGATAACACTTACAACTATCTCGATCACCCTTTTTAAAAATTGGTACTATCAGAGATTGGCACCATGAGGAGAGTAAGCCCTCATGTAAAGTTGCATTAAAAAGGCGTGCAAGAATCGGAGCCCATAATACCCTGTTGTTTTTATACAGGTCGACCGGGACCCCATCGGGCCCGGTGCTTTCCCTCCCAGAGATGCATTAATGCATTCATGAACCTCTGCTACAGTAATTTCAGGGGATAAAACACTACAGGGATGAAAAAAAGCTTCCATCTGGGCGTTCTCAATCGCACCATCCTTATTATCATCTTCGTCAGAATACAACCTTACAAAGTATTCAACCCACTCTCTTTCTGTTATTGCCACCTGTAGTGAGTCTGTTTTATTATAGTTTAAAAGAGGAGCATTAACAACTTTCCAAAATAATGCGGGATCTTTACTCATTGAAGCCACACACAAGGCCTCCCATGCCTCTTTTTTGAGGGCATTTTTCCTGTCTTTAAGAGTTTGCTTATAGATGTTCCTACATTCTCTAATTAGGCCACTATCCTTTACTGAAGCATGTAATGCTTGCTTTAAATTTGAATATGCCTTTGTGCATGCGGAGTCAAACCACCCCTTCTCCACCCGACATCTACCTTTAGTATCAACCCATAACAGCTTCCTAATTTGTTCAACAATCACCAGGAAGTTCTTAATTACATCAGAGTCTGTGGTGTTTTCATCTATGCATACATAAAATTGTGGCAGCATTCCCTCTGTCAGTTTTTGCAGAAAGTCTTCTGGGGAAATTTTAGTCCATTTTAAGGAATAGCCATTTTTTCTACCCATGGAAATGTCATCAACTATTGTTTTGGGCTTGGCCTTACCACAGATTTCATTAATTTTCACTCTCAGGGTTAAACCTAGGGGAAAATGGTCGCTAAGTGAAATATCAAGGATAGCAAAGTCCTGTATCATGTCCCCATGTCTAGCAGTCATGATAATATAGTCAATTACTGTATTTTCCCCTCTTCCATTAAAGGTAGGAAGAAAGGGAGCCTCAGGGCTGATCAATCCATTCACAGAACCCAAGTCATTCCCAAATATTATTTTATTTAGGTAGTCCCATGCACTTAGTGTGATCAGAGTGGCTGAAACTAATATCTTTGTCAAGATTTACTCCACATGTCCCTTTCTCTCCTTTAGTACATAAAGAACATTTAAACTCTCCAGCCCATATAACACAGGCTTCCTTGGAACTCCCTTCCATCACGGTTTTAACATCATTTCCTAGTATTCTAAAAACATTGTCAACGTCTTCTCCTTCAATGTTATAGAAATTTATCAAGACTAAAACCTTCACTTTATCAACTGCAATCCTAATAATGTGATAATACCGATTGTTGGAGACTACTTCTATTTTTGTGCATCCTATCATGTTAGAAACATAGGTGCACAAACCTCCTTACCGTGGCGTGAACCAATTGCTGGGGAAAAATAAGTTCTGTAACCATTAATATGAGCTGGTTCTACTGTCCATGTCTCCTGTAGACTTACAACATTGTAGGTATTCAGCAGTTTGACCCAATTTTCATTTTCCAGTTTGGAACTTAACCCTGCAATGTTCCAACTCATAAATGACCAAATTCCCTCATCTATTTGGCTTGCCACTGTGTCTGTTTCGCTATTGTGGTCAAGGATAATCCCTGGGGGAATTTCATTGTATTGCCCATTACGACACACAGATTCCCGCTCCTTGCTCGTGGGTTCCACTATGTTTGTCTTATTGTTTGCAATAGTGATTCCCATCCCACGGTCCTCATGCTCTAACCAGTTGCAGGAGATAGAGTTAGTAATTCTAAAGTCTGTGAACAGTCAGTCAATGTCCCCTAACCCTTGCAGAGTATGATACTGATTTGATAATGGTATATCAAAATTAAAATTGACTCTGTGTCTGGTCCTAAACTCCCCTTTCAGCCATGAGTTAAAATTAAACATCCTAGGCTTCATTGCTGGATACAAATGGGTCAAATCCAAAGTTTGAATCTCACCAACCTTATAGTCGGAATTCCAATTACATATGTATCTTACCACGTGTCTATCTCTACTCACCACGTGTCTATCTCTAGACAATACAGTTAAGAACATTGTTGTTTTTTGGTTGCTAAATATGGAGGAAGAACACCAGGATATTCAACATCTCACGTTGAGAGAGAAAAAACGAAAACTGATGTCCAATTGTTTAGCAGCAAGTTTAATTAGTGTTATAGGAATATGTGCTATAGCTTGCTTTGTACATATGAAATTTCCTGTGCATATGCTTGTACCCCCAACATCCACACCATCCGAACATTACCATTTTACACTGTTACTGTTAGATGAAAAACATAGACTCTCATCGAAAAATAATTCATTTATTCGAATGTTTCGTTACACTCCTAGCATTACTAACATTTCTAATTGTTGGGTTTGCGGATTGATTGTTACCTGCACACCAGGGTGCAGGGAGATCCTCTCATCCTGCTCCCATTCTCCACAATGGTTCTTGTCGTGCTTGGTTTGCACTTTTGTGGGCGGTAGAAATTAGGGGCGTTTCTAGTGCTGATGTAGGGGGTCTTAATAAGAAACTGAATACAGTATGTTATCCAGACGATGATGGTAATCCACAAGCAAAGGGTTCCGAATGGGCTAACTGAGGAATATGCTAGAGGTACCTCTGCCACAAGATATGTTTTTGCAAGGACACGGACCACACTAGAGAAAGGATTCCCTATTATAACAGTAACAGACACACGAGCTCCCCTATGTGTAAAAAGTTTTGGTCCCATTTTTGTAGGTAATAATGATTGTACAGTTCATTGACTATAACAGGTACGACTCTTAGTAGTTTTCTAGCATCCCATAATAGATATTTTAGTTGTGGGACTAAGGGTTATTTTTATCTGCCTCCAGGATGGTCATGGATATGTTGCGTATCTTTCCTCTTCCCCTCCGTTTATTTAGCTCCAGCTTCTTATCATAAGACTGGACTATCGCCTCTCAATCCTTTACTAACTAGGACTTAGGGCCCGTTGTAGGTAAATATGAAATACCGATTCCTAAATACCGGATTTTACCGATTCGGTATTTAGGAATCGGTATTTCAACTGTAGCTAAAAATTCGGTAAAAAATACCGAATCGGTAAAATTCGTTATGACCGAATCGGTAATACCGATTCGGTAATAAGGAATCACCTTCCCATTCATTCCTGTGGGCCTGGAGGCCCATAGGAATGAATGGGAAGCCATTCACTATTACTGATTCGGTAAATACTGAATCAATAATAGAGGGAGCATATTCAAGGGTGGCAGGGTGTCACATTGACACCCTGTTGCACCCCTGATTCGTGCATGTGTGCACATGTGGCGCAAATACATGCCCTAAGAGCATGTATGTCTGCCACATGGCACGGAGAAAAAAGCAAAAAATTGCTTTATTTAAGGTATTCGGTATTTACCACCAACATGTAGTTGGCAGTAAATAACAAATCCTGATAGCAAAAATGCACTCACTTGAGTGACACCTACATAGCTTTTAAGGATTCTGTATTTTACAGATTCCTTAAAATAAGGAATCGGTAAATTACAGAATCCGTAAAACCTGCCTCCTACATTAGAAAAGGCTAAATACCGGTCAGTAACGGGATAATTACTGATTTTCGGCCGTTAAAGACTGGTATTTAGCTACCTACATATGGCCCTAAAAGAATGATAGATATAGAAGCAGTGGATCAGACTGACACCTCATTGCAAGAATATGTTGACGTAAACTTGGGTATGTTATTCTTCGTTTGGTCACCCCATAACAGTAGGAACATATGAAGACTCACTAGAGTAGTTGTGGCAGTAGTTACTGAGGAACTCCAGACAGCAAGACTTGTAGTTTTGCAGAACCGTATGGTTCTAGATGTTGTTCTTGCAAATCGTGACAGTGCATGCCGAATTATCGGTGCCAATTGCTGTGTTTATATACAAGACAACGCACCTTCCGTTTATCAGGCCATTTCTAAACTACATAAGAGGGCGGCCGAGATACTCCAAGACACTGGAACATGGACCTGGTCTAGTTGGTTTTGGGGCATTGTTATGTCGTGGGGATGGGAATTACTTGTTATTGCAGCTTGTATAGTAGGCGCTATTCTTAGGATGTTGCCTTTGTATTCAATGTATGCCTATTATATGCCCCCTCCGTACTTCTTTATGCATGTCCTGTATCCCTAAGAAAGTGGATATTCGTGATGCTAACAAGCAGCTTATGCTTCAGCAACAAATAGATGAATTTATGAAAATAGATATAGAAAGCTTTAATGGTGCAGATAGAGCACCTTCGACTGTTGCAGTAGAACGTTGACTTGGGTTTGTATTCTTCATGTATTCTGTATTTGCAAAGGTTTTGATATATTTATATATATATTGCATTTCCTTTTCCCAGTGGGGCATTCCTCGCGCACTCCCAAAGAAAATTAGCCGTGTCCACACCAAAAGATGTAGTTAAGTTCTTTTAATGACACCCAAGCCAGCAGAACAACCTGTAGACAGATGGTGTCCCTGCACCATTGAGACTGATAGGAATCTTACTTCTACAGAGGCAGCTCCGCAGTCCTCTTTTCTAGGAAATGGACTTTGATGAACCCGGGGTACTTCTAGGGGCTAGTTAGTGCAGCAGTCCGAATATCTGTCTGCAGTTTTAGCACAGTGCTAAAACAATCTGGTCTCAAAAACATATTGCTTTTAACACGTTTTTACAATAAGACAGGTATTCACAGGTCTGCCTGTGTTAACTTTTCATTATAAACCGATCAGACCTAACGGTTCTGACATAAATTTTCCTGATAAACTAGTAAGTACTACATCCATTACATTGCTTTGACACTACATCCAACACAGGCCTATTGAAGTGCACAAAAATTGGCAACCACCAGGCATAGTCATAAAAATCATAAATATGTACAGAATTACAGCCACTTACACAATATATGGCCGCTCTCTGTAGGGGCTAACAAAGTGAAAATCTTCCACTCCTGGGGTTCGTCAGATCAGGTGGCAAACACCAACACCCTTTCCTACTATAGTAATATGTGAGATTCTATGTAACAACATATCTGTCTACAGCTTGTAACGTAGTGAGATAAGAATTCACTGCTAGAGGCCTATTGGATTTGACTAATGCGTTTCACAAAAAAGTCAGGCCTACTGCCTTTGTCATAACTGTTCATATTAAGTAAACCAAACCTGTGGCTTCCGTCATGTTTGCCTGCACACCAGTCAGGTCAATAGTTATCATTGGCTTGTCCCCATATCCAACTCCGGTCCACTGTACTGAGCATAATATTTTTTACAATGCAACCATCAGACACACAGTCACATATGTATACAAAATTCCAGTTTCTAGTGTCACCAAAACCATTGCCTACTGGAGTAATCCGTGAGATTCCATGCCACAAAATACCAGGCTACAGGCTTTAATATAGAGTAATAACAATCCACCCTTAAATGCTTTGACTTTTAAAATCTACTTTTCACAAGAAATATTTCGGGCCCACTCCTTTTATCGTAACATTACATAATTAACATATCAGCGTATAGCATTGCTCATGGGCTTGCCACCATAACCAACTAAGTCTTGTGTATAAGATTTGTCACAAGCCAATAAGTACAATGCCTGCTCTCTTTTTAGCAGAAGTGCACAAATTCTGCGCAATCAAATCCTGTCCTTGGGGAAATCACTATGGGGGTGAAGCCTAAGCCCCTCTGTCTGAACCTCGTTCAGAAGTCCACAGGCAAAGCAGGGTTACCTGGCCAACCGTGAGAGCTGTAACCTTTTACTTTTGCTATCCCATGGCCCAAATTTAATGGGCCTTGAGTAACTGGGCCACGTACTACCTCTTCAGCAATTGACTCTCAGCGGTAGCTTGGGTCTATCAGTACAAGTCTCTTCAGGATGAGGTTGGTGCAAGGTAAGCGTAAGCTCAATTCTCAAAATACCTACAGTGTCCACAAAAACATGGTTGTCCAGTCCAATACTTACTTTTGGTTAGAAAATAACTGTTTATTTTATTATACACACATAACACAGAACACTAAATAATCCACACTTCAAGTTTTTAAAGCTAGTGCCTTGGCACTAGTATGGGGATTGTCCGCCCGCATGTCCTCCTCTTTTTCCACATGTCCTCTATTCTAACAAACATATCCCTGGTGGATCTTGGAAGGTAGTCATAGTCCTGCACCATGCGACCCACCCTTTCTTACTCCACCCCAAGATCTTGGTGGTACAGTTGTACACAAGTTAAGTCAATTGCAAGGCTTTTTGCCTGATCGGGAATTGAAATTGACAGATCTTTGGAAAAATAGTTTTCTCATCTATGAGCCTTACCTTGAGGTCAGTGAATGGTGGCTTCCTGCTAGACTGCTGCTCTCATGCCCTTTGGGATACAGTGGCACATGTTTTACCTGCTGTTCTGGACTACTTTGGGCATCCCTTTCCCAGGCTTTCCAAGACAGTGCAATGCTGCGAAGTTTGTCATATGTTCTGGCTTGGACATGACCGACTTCTTAGGTTGAGTGAATTGGTGTTAATGTTGCTCTTCACCGCCACACCTGAATGAGGTCTACAGGCTATTCTGGGGATGGCCAGGCATCCTGAATTGACATGTTGATTGACTGCTCTCACCTTTTTGGCAACAAAGTGGACTTGTTCTTAAGATGGTTGAGGGAGAGCAGCACGTTCCTTAGAAATGTCAGTGCCCACAAGAAACCTCATCAGCAATTTCACACTCTTCATGGCTACTGTGGGGATTTTCAATGTTGCCAATGGCAGTCGTCCTCCACTAGCCTAGCAGGCCTTTCAGTCCTTGCAAGGCTGTGGTTTTCAGAGACAACAACCATTACAGCAGGGACAAAGTTCAGTCCCTTGCACCCCCTAGCAGCTGCAAAACTGATTTGGGGTGTTGTCAGCACACAGGCACCCTGTCTCGAAGGGTGGCAGGCCATTAATGCAGATAAATGTTTCCTCCAAATTGTTAGTTGGGCCTATGCAGTCTCATTCCTTTTTACCCTGTCTCACATCTCACTACATTTAGGGTGAGCGGTCGACAGAGGTCCAACTCTCCGTCTTGCAACAGGAAGTACAGTCCTCTTTGGTCGAAAGAGCCATAGAGAAGGTTCCGGCCATGGAGATTGGAACTGGGTGTTAGACCCGCTACTTCCTTGTGCTGAAGAAGGATGGAGGCATTAGCCCAATTTTAGAACTTCCCCATCTGAACACCTTCCTATGGAAGGACACAATTAAGATGCTTATGCTAGCCCAGGTTCTGTCTGTCCTAGTCCCTGAAGACAGTATGGAGGCTTTGAACCTGCAGGGCATCTATTTTCACATGACGTGTGTGTGTGTATATATATATATATATATATATATATATATATATATATATATATATATATATATATATATATATATATATATATATATATATAGATAGATAGATAGATAGATAGATATATAAATATATATTTGTTGTGGAATATATAAGCTAATTCATGTGTATGTATATTAATTCATGATGTAACCTACATTTGAAGAGATCTTCAAACACACATTAAGTTGCATATTCTGTTTTTTCTTGTTGCTGACTTGGATTGCCTTACAGCAAATTGATAGGATGAAAGTTCTTCCACTAGAACACATTGCTAGACTATGGGCAGTCCCGATGAAGGTGGGGTGTATATAAAGGATTGTTCCACCAAAACGTATGTCAGCAGTTTTAATTTCTTCACTGCTGTACGCCGTCCAAGGAGAATGTGAAAATAGAACTGATACCTCTAACAAATGTGAGGTGGTTTCGAGACAACAGGGATCATGTTTATAACTCTTCATTGGACTCTGAATTATCACTTTTGGTGGCTGAAGGTCTTTATCAATTATTCCTGGTAAATTGTTTCTGGTGTTTTGTTTACATTTAATATATTTTAGTTATGATGAAATTACCATAATCAGTATAGTAAAAAAATGTTTTGTTATAATATTTGGGTGTGTAGTAGATACATTAGCCTAAATTGTGGAAGTTACAATATCTGTCCTTGAATCTTCATGTTAGCAGACAAAAAAGTATTTTACATTAGTAAAGGAAGCAACCCTCTCCTTCCTCCTCCCCGACCTGATGGCCAGGGATGCATCACTACTTGGTCGGGGAGGCCATCTGGGGAAGGTGAAGATCAGAGGTCTCTGATAGAGACTCCACTCCACATCAGCTTTTTTGTTTAGCGTTGCAGGCCTTCCTGCCCACCATCGGAGTAATGCTGGCACAGGTATTCACAGACAACACCAACGTGTTTTGGTACTGCAACATGTAGGCCGGAATCTTGGGCCCTGTTTCGGGAGGCTATGCGCTACTGGAAGTGCCTGGACCACCTTGGCATTTCTTTGGTGTTAAACCACCTGGCAGGATCTTTAAATTCTAGGGTAGATTAACTTAGCCACCAGCACTTAGCTGATCTCAAGTGGCTGGGGCACCTCGAGGTGGCAGAGGGTGTCCCCCAATAGTGGGGAGAACCCTGATTTGGTCTTTTTGCTACAGCTGAGAAGATGCAACTTCAGCGCTTTTGAGTTTCCAAAGCAGCCCTGTCTAAGAGACACCTTCTGTCTAGATTACAGCTCAGGACATTTGTATACCTTCCTCCCACTGCCTCTCCTGACCCATGTTTTGAAGTGGTGACCGGTCCCAAGTCCCCTAGTGGCACAAGATTGGGCCAGGACAGTGTGGTACCTGAAAGTCCCGGACATGAGCATCTGACCTTCAATAAAGCAGCTGCTTAAGGGTAGATCTTCTGTCACAGAAAGGAGCAAGATACTGTACCCAGGCTTGCACAATTTACACCTCCATTCTTGGTGATTGAGGGTTGGCAGTTGACCTCTTTTGACCTTTCTTTTGAGATCGTTGATGTCATCTTAGCAGCAAGGCATTTCTCCACAAAACTGATATATGCCAGTTAGTGGGATACATTTGTGGTTTGGTGCTTTATCTCACAAATTGATCCACTACAATCAAGTTGTCTGAAGTGTTGTTGTTTATTTTGTCCCTACCCCAACAAGGGCTTGCCTTGTGGGAATGCTGAAGACTATTTATGGACTCTTTCTCCCTGTTTGTTGCAGTTGTCTGATTAGTCTTCTTTAATTCACCTGTGGGATGATATATTTTTTTAAAGTTTGCATCATTTGTCCTACCAACAAATGTGATGCCACAGTTGGACTTGATTGTCACTTTTTTGCTGTCACCCCTTTATACCTGATGCACAGTTGTCCCTTGAGACCTTTGACAGTGAAAATGGTCTTTTTCATCGTCATACAATTGACTAGGCGTGCGTGCGAGCTACAGGCTTTTTCTGTGAACCTACCTTAAACAACATTATTTCTCGAATAATATGTGTTGAGGACTAGAGCTTCTACCAAGAGTGGTCACCCCATTTCATTTGTCTGGTTGTCTGCCTTCCTGCATTCCTTGCCCCACACCATCCATCTAAGGAAGGAGAGAGACTTCATTGATTGGACTTTAAAAGGACACTAAGCTTATATACTGATCACACCAAAGAACATTAGGTGGACCATTAAATCTTTGTTTTTTCAAAGGGCCAAGGCATTGAAAAGTGGATCCTCTGCAGATGAATTGTTCTCTGCATATAGGTCTGCTACGCACTGGTGAAGAAGCAGCCTCCAGAGGGTATACAGGCTCATTGCACAAGAGCAAAGGCTGCTACCACTGTATTGACACACAGACTACCTGTTTGTACATTTGTCAGACAGCTACGTGGGCATCGGTACATATGTTCAGAAAGCTTTACTGCCTCATCTGTCAAGTCCATATAGAGGGGCATTTTGCCCTGTCGACCTTGCAGTACTTCTTGGTTTGAGTCAAACAAAGTGTGAAGCCCGAATGACCCTTAAGAACCTGAGCAAAGCAATGTTCAAACTAATTGGGTTCTCTATAAAGGGATCAGTTAACCCTAAAAAAACTGCAATAATAGTATTACTTTTTAGTGGGCAACCAAATTCAGTTAGCAATTATTATGCAGAAACAATTTATAATCTATATGATATTATGATATTATAAGTACACCTTGTAAAGCACAAATGTATTTATATTCTTTTTACAAACCTCATAAAAAACATGAGACTCACACTGTCCTAGTCATTGCGATATTCTTCCAAAAAGGTTCATAGTCCATGGGACGTCCATAGGTAGTTTGAGATTAGGCCGTGAGGATAAGATGACACAATGAATCACACCTAAATTCCTTAACAACCACTTCCGAGTATGCCCTTTTTAGGTTTTGCCTTAACAGAGCTTGCACTGTACTTGCAAAGTCTCCTGTTTTTAATATAAACTTAAAAGGGACTTAAATCCCCCCTCCTCTCTATCCTGGCTTCTCATTGGTTCCTGTGCATGCCACTTACCTTACCTCCATTTCTATTGGCTGTAGCATGTTTTCCCGCATTTTCCAATGCTTGTTCATAGTCTACTTCTCTTATCAGTTTCCCGCTGCCAAAATACTGTTAACATCTGCTTTGGTGGAACTATATTTTCATAAAGTGTTGCCTTTTACTATTGCAGCATATTTATATTACAATTTATCCCCCAGAGAGATTAAATGATTTGCATAAAATCAAAGGATGTTGTGCAGCGCTGCCGAGACTCGAACCAGGATCCCCAGTGCTCGAGCCAGAAGCTCTGGCCACTGCGCCACATTCTCTCCACTTCCTTATTACCTGTCTGGCAGCTCTTACTTTTTCCATAAATAATGAAAACAGCTCTTTATTTGTTACATAGGTGAAACCAATGCATTGCCAGTGCTTGTTTCTTAGTGGCAAACTACTCAATGGACATGGTCGACTTGTTTCAGCCCATTCATTTATGGCCTCCTCAGAACTCAACAAGGTAGTATATTCAAATTTTACGCATAGTGTTGTTGCCTGCAAGGTCTGGCACATGCAAACATTACAAGGCTTCTGAAGTCCAGTGTACCAAGGGAAGAAAAACAGCTGCTGAGCAGCTCAGTTCCTTGGACTTAATGAAAACTGTCATTTCTGGAGGGAAATGCCAAGTCTAAGGCTGGGTAAGTGCATGTGCTGGGATAGAATCTATTCTGCCTTGAAAGGGGAAGCTTTTACTGGCGTTTGGGTTTGAGCCAAGTAACAGCCACACCAACAGGGCAGGTACCAGCATGGCATCTATTCATATGGTGAGGAATTTGTGGTTAGAAGTATCCATCAGAAGAACAAGTTACTTATCTTTGGTAATGATCTTTCTGGTAGATAGTCTATCAAACTGCCTGTTTTTCTAACCTCCCCTTTCTGTGAACTGGTCACTTTATTCATCTAAATGTCCTAATCTAAAGAGCTGCACACTGGTCATGCCAACCTGATGATAGACTTTGCGTCTGAGGGCACGGACAGCCTATGAAAGCAAATGACAGCGCACATGAGGGGCTTTTATATGCGACTCCTCCCATCACTTCTGGAGCAGAATTATGTCCGCGTGTAGCCACACAATGCGACGTACCGACACACGTGAGTGCTGCATTAAACATTTGTGCTCTGTTCGCGCCCGGGGAATATTTACTAGGTGAATTTGAGATTAAATAGAGTAGCCACCAGAAAGATCGTTACCGAAGTTTAGTAAGTTGTTTGTCAAATCATGCCTTAACATGCACTCTTGAAAGAAATCAAGTGCATTAACTTTATAAGCTTAGCCAAAATCTCCTTAATAGATATGTTTGTGTTTCAAGCTATCATACTGATGTGGAGCTCTTTTAACTTCCTATTTCTGATACAGACTTCTAGTTACAGATTCCTCACCTTTTGATATTCCCCATTTTTCAGAATAGATCAGGAAACTTTTTCAGCATTACATCTACATGCTTGTCTGTGGAGCTATGAATCTCTGTACTGAAGCCGTTCCGTAAATGAGTAGTGGAGCCTGTATAGGTTCTACCCCTGGCATCAGTTGGTTTATTTCCGCACCAACAGATGCAAATCCTGAGCTCTCTTTTCTGTCAGCGGAACTTACCTCAATATTTTACCAAATTATCTGTGTGCAAGGGATGTCACCCCCCAAATAGGTTTTAGGCCCTTCAGGGACTGCCCCAAACCAATTTCTGTGACAGATCCCCATCATGGTGTCAGAGGTCGAGTCATGCTCCAAGCCCCTCAGGGAATGCATGTCAATGAACTTGTTAGCCATCCGGGACCGCAATACAAAATTCTACATCACCAAGCATAGGAAAACTCTTCAAGACCAATCTAAGCCACTGTCCAAGTCCAACGTTAGATCCTATTCCCGCTTCAGGAGTTGCTAAAGCCACTTCAGAGACCACTTTGCTGTGATCCATATTGTCCTTTAAGTCCCAAAAAATGCACTAGAAATCGAAGCGGGACTCTCTCCTTTTTGCCACTTTCATTCACCTGTACAAAAGTGGAGGCGGTGTCATGGCTCTTGATCTCGCTACCGAAGTTGTCTGTGAGTCGATCCCACAAGTGGTTCTAGCACAACCTGAGTTTCAAGAGCTGTCTTCCACTCCACAACAAATCAAAGAGTTCTGTGCAGCAATGCTGCAGCTATTCATATCCTTGCCGACTCCCTCTGTGTTGCCTTTGGGCCCCAAGAAGTTGAGAGGCCTTCCATCTGGTGGGTTCACCCATGGCGCCAGTTGGACCCTCCAAACCTGTTATGATGCCTGTGGCTCCAGTCTGGATCCTGCCTCTGGCTCCACGCCAGTCCCAGGGACTTTGACAATGGTACCGAATCTATTGACGCCAAATGAGGCAATGCCTAAAGTATTGCTTTAGTCAGAGTCGGCACCAGTCTGACTTCGACCAAAGCCACACCCAACGACAGTTGAGGCACTACTCCCTCCACTTGGTCAGCCACCTCCGCAAGGAAAACAACAGATTCTACCCTCACTTTTCGTGACCGACTCGGACAATGATTGTCACGGGTGATGAGTTCACTCAACCCCATCATGATGACTATTCGTTCGCAGGAGGCCATTGGACTGGATACCTCCTTGGAAACTGGCCTTCTCTCACCCCCTTGCCCAGTCGCAAAGAAATAAACTTCCTATGCCATGGTGATGCTTAGGGTGGCTGAAATCCATGGTCATTAGCACCCCATATTAGAGGTCAAAACTAACATATTGACTAAAGTTCTACAGATGGGGCAGACATCTTCTGAGCCCTTTTTACAGTTTCATGAGGCTCTAACAGATTACCTCCTTGGGGGCTTGGGCAAACCTTGCTTGGGCCTTCCAGTCAACACACATTTTCGAGACCGCATCCTCCTGCTCCAGGCGACCTGCCTTCCTGTCTGAGCACCCTTCCCCAACGGTTTAGTGTTACAAGTGTCCCCATAGCAGGTGTGATCCCAACACTTTTCCTACCACTCCCCCTGATACAGAGTCTAAATGGGTGGAGACATTTGGAAAGCACGTTTGTTCTTCCACCAGCATGGCTCGCCGATCCGAAAATGGCAGCTGCCTCCTGGGACGCTATTCCGACAAACCTTCTGACTCAGTGGCTCAAGCCCTATCTAGTGTTCCCTGAAAATACCCGACCTGGCCTTGCTCAGTCTATCAGAGGCCGTTGTGATGCAGCAAAGTTCACGATTTGTTGTGGCTTGGACAACCAGCCATTGGCCAACGTGACTGTGATCCTTCAGGTTCTCAGGCAATGTCTCGTCCTCCCTTATGGAAATGCCCTTCGATGGGACTTTTCTGTTTGGGGACAAGATCGATATCACTTTGGAGCAATTTATGAAGAGCACAGCTAATGCCTTCCCCACCTCTCCAACCATACTACCTTAACCTCTTAAGCGCTGCCGACGGCCAACGATCGTCATGAGCGCTACCTCCCCAGTGCTGCGCACGACCATTGGACGTCCATTCAGCACTAGTTCCAATGGACAGCGCAGCACTGGCGAGGGATATTTACGCCGCAGCTAAGGTGTTAACTGCTTCTTTTGCAGATTTGCTAGAGCTTCCTCATACTGCAGTCTGTCCAGTTTCTGCAAGGAACCCAGCAGTTTTGCAATAGAGGCCATTGAACCCATTGCCC
Source organism: Lissotriton vulgaris (assembly GCF_964263255.1). Taxonomy (NCBI): domain Eukaryota; kingdom Metazoa; phylum Chordata; class Amphibia; order Caudata; family Salamandridae; genus Lissotriton; species Lissotriton vulgaris. The sequence goes on along the minus strand of NC_141695.1, from coordinate 824,067,564 downwards.
CTCTCCCCCAACCACTGTCTACAGGCCCAGTCCACTGGCCACCCGTGGCCCCACCTGCCAAACTTCTTCAGCATGCCCACAAGGGAGCACAGTCACCTGGTGGGAGGCAGGATCCAACGACTCTTTCTCAGTTGGCATGCTATAACGTCAGACAGGCGGGGTCCTGCAGATCGTTCGCAGGGGATATTACTTACCCTTCCTCACTTCTCCTCTGCACCTTCCACCCACCCCCCAGCGACGGATGGAGAACTATTCCTCCATTTTACAGCAGGAAGTGAAAAGCCTTTTTGGCCAAAGGGGCTGTTGAGAGTGCAAATGCCAGAAGTAGGATGTTGTCGTTATTCCTGCTACTTTTGGTGGCCAAGAAAGATGGAGTACATTGTCCTATTGTAGACCTGAACCCTCTTAACGTCTTCCTCTGAAAGGGGAAATTCAAGATGCTCTCCCTGGCCCAGGTCTGGTCTGCCCTCGACCCTGGATGGCGTTAGACCTACTGGACAGCAATTTCCATATACCCCTCCTGCTGGCCCATCGGCACTCCTGCACTTTGTGTTGGCACAGGAACATTTTCTGTTACCTGTGCTCCCCTTTGGTCTCACCAACACCCATCTGGATTTTACAAAGTGATGGCTGTTGAGGCAGTACACCTTTGGAAGTCAGAGGTGCCAGTCGGCCTATATCTCGACAACTGGCTGTTGAAGACGGGCTCGCCCCAGGCAGTCTTCAACCAGCTTTAGTCTACTGTGAACCTCCTGTAGTCTTTGCGGTACACTATCAACATTCCAAAGTTACACCTGACTCCTCCTTGGGGACAGTTCAGTTTCCACCTAGGTAAAAGAGTCCAGTACATTCAGGCTACAATACTGATCTTTCAGCCTCGGTCCTGGATTTCAGGGAGGTCAACTTTGTGACTACTAGGACTGATGTCCTCCTGCATCCTGCTGGTACTGGGTTGAATATGCTGGGTTGAATATGCTGGCTCTGCAGTAGGATCTGAATTTTCTTAGTGGCACCAACATCAATGGAACCTCTCGCACTACATTCAGATTTCGGAGGAGACTCAAATTGATCTGCTGTGTGGTTACTTGACTGTGATTGGGTCTGCTGCAGACCCATCTCTCTACCCCTCCCAGATCAGACAGTGATGACCTATGCATCACTTTTGGTTTGGGGCAGCCATCTGGGAGAGGTGGTGATCAGAGGTCTCTGGTTTTCAGCAGAGTCTCAGCAACTTCTCAACCTTTTGGAGAAGTAGGCCACCCAATTGGTATGGAAAGCCTTCCTTACATCTCTCAAAGAGAGGCTGTTACAGTTGCTTACGGACACCACTGCGATTGGTATTGCGACAAAGAGGGCTGGGTGGGGGTCACGGACCCTGTGGCCAAAGACTCTGCTCCTCTGGACATGGCTGGACCACCACATGATCTTCCAGGTGGTGAACCACCTGACAGCCTCTTTGAATGGGAGGGTAGACCAACTTAGCGGTCGATGGCTAGTGTATCATGAGTGGCAATTGCACCAGGAGGTGGCACAAGATTTCTTCTGCAAATGAGGTGTGTCTTGGCTCAATCCCTTTTCCCCAAGCCGAGAACGGCCAATGTCGGGGCTTCTTCCCTTTGGAGTTTCTAGGTCATCTCTCTCTTGGAGACTCGTTCTGCCTCAAGTTCAGCTTGGGGCTCTTTTCTGCTGATTACCACTCTTATTATTTTATACTTAATGCTTACCACTCACTCAGGTGGTTTTGTACTGCATCACACTTGACTTGAAAGGGGTCATTGTGTTATATTTTTTTATTTTTTTTTCTAAGTTCTTGTGAAAGTAGTGAAGTATGAATTATTTCTGAAAACTAAATAAAGAAATGATTTAACAGAAAGATCCGGACCAATAGGCCCAAAGCATACTAATGGCTCCCAATTGAACACAGGGAGTATTTTAACCAGAACTCCTGGGCTTGAGCATGTATCCTCCGATGTGGACACCCTCTTGGAGAATATGCTGTCCAGCAGTATGGCCGAGCTCTGCAACGAGGCCTTTACAGACTCCACCATCATGCTTGGAGATTAAGCGGCAACAGCTGATCCCCCCTTCGGCCTTCCTCCGGAGGTGGTTGATGTTATCATGGTAGCCAGGCACTGAGCAACTAAAACATATGCCCTTCTTTGAAACAGATTTGTGGTTTGGTGCGGCAGTCACCAGATAGCCCCCTCCAGGCAAGGATTGTTTGTTTTGTTGTTTGTTCTGTCCCTTGCCCGAGTAGGCGTAGCTCTGGGCACAGTTAAGGGACACTTTTTGGACTTTTGTGATTGCCTGATCACCCCTCCTTGTTTAAATATCCAGCTGTAATGCAAAAGGGTTGCAACATCTGTTTCCTTCCTCTCTCGTCATTCCACAATGGGACCTTAACATAGTCCTCATGTTCCTGCTTTGCACTCCCTTCCAGTTGCTTTGCAGCTGCTCATTGCGGCTTCTCACCCTCAAGAGTGTTCCTCATCACTATTAAATTGGCACAGCGAGTGAGTGAGCTTTAGCCTCTGTGTTAACCCACCTTTTGCCACCTTCTTCCCTGACAAACTGATTCTGCGAATGTGAGCATCCTTATTACCAAAAGTTGTGACACCGTTCCACATCGGTGTGCAAAATTGACCTCATTTTGCATGGTCACCCCCACTTTGTGGCAAACTGTTGATGTACTTTGACTGAGTGTGCCCAGGGTTCCTGTCAACCAGTTACCCAGGGCCTATGTTTTTTCCCTAAACTTCATTAAAAATAAAACCCAATTGGCACTCTTTGGCCACCTGTCAGTCCCTTGTAAATGGTACCATAGGTACTAAGGGCACTGTCGACAGGGAAGGCCTCTAAGGGCTGCAGCACTTATTGTGAGACCCTTAGAGGCCCTGTACCTTTACACTTACACTGCCATTGCAGGCTGCGTGTTGTTGGTGCAGAACAAAGTGAAGAGTCAACATGGCACAGACCCCTGTGTGCCATGCCTACAACCCACTGCCCTGGCATAGGCGAGCCACCCCTTTATCTAGGTGCACTATACCAGTGGTGAGGGTGCATGTGCATGAGCCCTGTACCCCTACCATGTCTAAGCCAATTCTTAGATATTGTAAGTGCAGTAATGCCGTTAAGAGTATATAGTACTGGGAGTTTGTCATTATGAACTCCACAGCACCATAAAGGCTTTACTGAAAACTGAGAAGTTTGGTATCAAACTTCTCAGCACATTAAACCCACACTGATGCCAGTGTGGAATTTTAATAAATAAGTACCTAGAGCACTCCGACCTTTACTTACCTGTAACACCCCTAAATCTAGTATTTAGGGGCAACCCTGAACCTTGCCTCCTCAGACAAGAACCGACCATAAAAAGAAGGACCGAAGAAGCAGTGCTCAACTAAGAAGAGGAGGACACCTACTGACTTGGCACCAGTCCTACCGGCCTGTCTGCACTTCAATCCTGCTCCAGCAAAATCCTGGTGTATTCTGCAGCTAGCAGCCCTCAAGAACCTGAAGGACCTGACCTACCCTGCCTTCCAAACCCAAGACTTTGTCTGCCGTGAGCACCAGATTTGCTCACAAACAGACTCTGGCTCCGGCCAAATCCACAAGTCTGCACCACTCTGCACCCAATGGCCACGGGCCGAATTCGAGTGGACCAACACCACGAGGAGGTCTCCCCGGCGATTCTGACCTGGTGATCTCTGACCTGCGTCACATCTCCAATTCACTCCTGCAGTCTCTTTCTGGAGGATCACCGTGACCGGAGCTGGTAAGAAAACCCGACGCCTAAAGGTACCTCTGCACCTGATATCCCACAGCCCTGGGTGGCACAACCAACAGTGTCCCAGCATCTCCAGGCATCCCAAATTACCTCTTCAACCAGTGGTTACCTCCAGAAGATCTTCCTCCCCGAGCCTGCAGTCCTTGTTGCAACCAGAGAATCCCCATTGAAAACAGGGCACCCAATTCCAAAACAGCACCCTGCACTCAGCTGCCCCTGCAGGTGTACTTTGGGTGCTAACTCTGATCCCCCTTTGCTCTGAGCCTAACACCAGGAGCGTTGCTCCCACAACCTTGTGGCCTGCTCGTGAGCAGCCCCCAACTGGAGGCCCCCCATCTCCATTGGATAACATTGGGCCTCTGCACTCTGCACCCGGCCGCCCTAGTGTCGCTGAGGATGCTTTAAGAGTGCCTCATTGACCCTGGGGGAACCCTGGTTCTAACCCCAGAAAACAAACTCCCAAACCTACGTACTTACCTTGAAGCTGATTACCTCATTTCCTCCCATAGGACTTCATTGACTGCTTTCTTGTGAAAATTGCTGTGTGGAGTTGGTTTTGTATGAGAACTTGAAAAACTGAAAATATCTAAAAACTGCCTTACTTACCTTTTTTATAGGAAATGTCCCAGTGTGATATCTAGGCTTATTACACCGAGTAGAAAAAGTAATCCATAAGGTAATCTAAAAGGCAATCAAAAGTAATCGAACAGTAATTTCCACTGTATTGAAGGTATTTACAAACCTGTAACAAAGTCCTTTTCATTCAGCTTGCTTGTATTGCTCAACCTGTCTTGAAAAGTACTATTTACACTTACCTGTATCAGGCTTGCTTGGTTCTAGAAAATACATATAACTAAATAATATTTTTATACAAACAAATTTGTCTGAGTTTAGTCTTTGAGTGTCTTTGATGCCTGAGTGTGTAGAGCAAATGCTGCAATAAAGCCTTACTGCTCGCCCACACTACCACAAATAGAGAGTAAGGTGGTATCTACTTTTCCCTCTGCCTACCTTTGGGGTTCCACTGGACTCTGTGCACACTATACCTCATTTTGGTATAGTATATACAGAGCCAGCTTCCTGCAGTCGGTCAAACTAATATCCTGCCAACGCTCTATGTGCTGTCTCACCCCTCTAAGAAGAGGGAGAGACCCTATATCTTGGAACCTTAGAGAGGGCTGAGCTGTTACATAGATTGTACCAGAGAACACTGAGTTAGCTTTTTGTGGGGTTCTCTGGAGTGTAAAAAGTCCAGGCAGTGCAGTAGAGAACCACCTTCTTCTGGAACCTGCACTGCAATGAGAACCGAGACGCACTGGCTAAAATGCAACTTTTTAAAGAACTGCATGCTCATTCTATCTGGGCTAAAGCTGCTACCACTGCGTTAGCATGTGGATGCCCTGTCCTAGATGTTTGCCAGGCTTCTACAGGGGCATCCCTCCATACAGTCGCAAAGCACTATTGTTTGGTCTTTGGAAAAAAGATCCACCGTGATGGGAATTTGCCCACTCGATTCTGCTGGATTTTCTGGTTTGAGTCTATTCGTAGGCCCACCTTCAGTTTAATGCTTTGGTATCTATTTAAAAAGTGAAGAATCTATGGCTAGAACTCTCTATCAGAAGAACATTTTAGTTACCTTCGGTAATGTTCTTCCTGGTAGAGAATCTCTTTAGCAGCAGATTCCTCGCTGACCCACCCATCCTCTCCATTCTATGATTGCACTCTTACAATTAATTAGATACTAAGTCTAGAACCTGCACACTGATCGTGCCAATTTGCTTTTGTGGCTCTGCGTTTGGGTGCGCGGACATTCTCAAAAGCAACTAGCGTCTGCATGCTGGTGTGGCACCTCTGTAGGCTTTGCATGTTATTTCCAGATCTGAACATTGTCAATGTGGAGCTACCCATCAATAATCAAAAGAGGGGGGGGAAGGAATATGTGATCCTTTCAGTTTTCTTAGGTTCAATGTCATATAATCATAAGAGAAGGATCACTTGTCCTGCATAACCAGGGTATGCAGGGTTCGTTCTTACTAGTCCCAATAAAAAACCCTCATGCACGTGTTCTAGGTGGTAACTTAAGCGGTATTTCTTGGTTCTCCGCTTTCCCTCTCACGTGTGTGCATAATCATTGGGTTTAGTTGTTTTGCACCCTCGACCAGGAGGTTTTACCCTTAGTTTAGAGCAGTAGTGACCAGTGATATGGTTGTGAGTCAGTGATGTGAATAGGTTAAAAATCCCTTCTCTCCAGATTCATGTGTTTATTGTTCTGGGTTCAGAGATAATAAAAATATGTTAAGTGACAGAGTGATTATGACTCTCTCACATTGTGATAAGTGAAATAGGTTGACATGTTTCAGCCCTCGATAGCCGGTAGGTCAATGGGGCTTTCTTCAGGACCAAGGTGTAGGATGTGAAGAGACCACGGGCGTCTCTTAGTGTGGTTGGCAATCTGGGTATGTCCTAAAATGCCATTCTTTTCAAAGAAGATTTTTTAGTTAGGCTCCTTGAGGTCGCTCAGTACCTGTAAGTAAGAAATATAAACAGACTAGACGATAGGGTTGGGGAGGTGGGTTCACATAAAACTAGTATACTGGTATTGAATTACCAGGAACATATAAAACGCTAATTCAAGCGTAGCAACTAGAAAATAGCAATACTTCATTTGACCGTCCCTGGCTTCGGGTCAGAGTCAACTCTCTCTCTTCAATGGTGTTTATGTCTAAATGGCAGATGTATCTAGCTCATAGTATAAATATGTATCTTTTTTGGATAGAAATGGATTTGTCTTCATTCATACATATGGTTCTTAAATCATGTCCCTTAAGTTGTTCATGTGCGCGTTTTGTCAACATGCACTCCGTTTGTTATTAGACTCAGTATTCCTTATCATACCCATATGTGCGTCTTTCAACTGTAGACATTAACGGCTTGCTGGCTAATTATGCAACATTATTCGTAGCCTCTACTTCATGCCCCTTTTCCTATTATACACTTGTACATTTTGTAATCATTCATAACGCTAATTTTCAGAATACGTGCCCTTTGCAATACCTTTGTTATTATTACAGCTGCGTTTTAAACCTGCGATCAGTATCTGCTTTTAGCCCAATTCAGCGTAAAAAGCTAATAGCCTTGTCACCATCCTCACTATACTATCGCCCTATATTATTTTAGATAGTGTCATTCCGGCGGTGCTACACTATGGCACCTACCAGTGCACAGAGGTACTGCTGAAAAAGTTTGTCTTACTCCTGGGGAATAATAAATAGATAAGAATTATGCGGCCAGAAAGAGCATTACTGAAGTTAAGTAACTTGTTCCACTGATAATGCGTATGCTCAGGAGAAGCTGTAAACTAAATCCCCTTCGACAATTTACAAATTAAGGGATGCTTTCTTTACAACAGAAAATACCAATCCGAAATGGTTGACTTGAAGGAATTCTCAATCCGGTAGGCCAACATCCCCACGATACCCCTATACCACCTCTTCCAAGCCAACTCTGCCTAGAAATTCATTACTGATGTCACAGGTGTCCCGATACAATGCCAAACTCTCGCCAGGCACCAAGGAAGACCTTGTTACCAAGCTAACCTAAAGTTCTCGTTTGTTCCCTCTTCCCATTGAATGAACTCTGAAACCTGTCTCAAAATCTCTTAGACTTGGCATCAACACAAGACCTCTTCCACATCATCAGTAGCAAGGATCTTCCGGCCAGAATCCATTGATGTTGGTGAAGGATAGGAAAAGAAAGTTAGTTCGATTGCAAACTGTACTTGTGACCTCCAACTTGGTGTTACCAACACCAGCTACACATTTGTTCCCTCACCTGTAAGGCCTCCCTCTGTATTGTGACAAAAGGCAGAAAAATGTAGTGTGTATTGGCCGCAATCCTGCATAAATGCTTCTAATGCCTTTGTATCCAGGTCTTGTCCTAAATATTGCTCTCCTTTTCTATGCCATGTGTTGAAGTCATCACTCTGTCTCGCCCCACCCTCCTTTGAAAGAGAGATGGGATCTCGTAAAATAAACCTTTCATCAGAATCTTAATCTTTAACCTCTGAAGACCCCTGTGTTGCTGCATCCCCAGAAAAAGTCTGATCAAAGACACTAACAGCGAATCCACCCTCACGAGCTGGTGGTGGTAGATACGATCCACGTGCATAACTCTTTGCATTTCCCTCTTTATGTGGGCAATTTTGCTCTAGAGCAATTAGAAAGTCTCACAAACATTTCACACCATAACCCAGGGACCCATTCTTTTCTTCAAAGTCTGCTCTGACTTGCTGCCTTTTATCAAAACCCCTAAATACTGGATCAGATAGATGGCCAGCTTTCTAAACCCCTGCTGAGCCTCCAGACCCGGAACTGCCGTCACATCTTTGGGGTACATGATCTGCCTCACTCCTGTGATTCATAGAAACTCTGCAACTGGCCGTGTCAGCTTTGTAGAACACCAAGGAGTATAAGACAAACAAAAAAGAGAGTGCAAAGAACTTTCCTTTTCCGCAATTTGTACTACATGAACCTTCTGTGAAGGCTGAACATGAAAACAATGAGATTGGTGTAATTTTAAAAGCAGCCTGACCATCCAATCATTTTACCTCAAAGGATGGATACCATCCATCTTGAAGTGTCTGGCAATCAGTCAGGCATTCAGAACTATCAAATGTATCCTGGGCCTCAACTGTTTGCCCTTTATTTTTTACCAGAAGGATGTTGCTGAGAAAACAAGCTGGATGTTGAACATCGCAGGAGATCATGACCATCCTTGGGCGTTTAGATCAAATGGTGTTTTAGCATCCCACTTCGAAAGTGGTGGAGGGGTGAGTCTTATAAAGGACAGTTCTGATGCAACTGTTAAGTGAGGTTTGAGTATAGTATTGGCTGCTCAATTCAAGTACAAAACATGAAGCCTAATCCTAGCCTTGGGTCCTGGCATACAGTAGTCATTCCTTGCAGCATGATTTGCATTTTATTGCATAATTTAGTGAACCCTACCACATAATTTGGTTATTTGTTAAGGCATAATTGTGTTGGCCCGAGTGTTCGTGTCTCTATTTAACTTACTTAGTTTAGTGTGTTTAGTTGTAGAAGTTGGCATTTGATTCTTAGACATTGCTTCATGGTTTGTTGGTATGTCAATTTATAGGGCATCGGAGATTAACATGAAAGATTTCTGTTTGAAATGCCCTACTTGTTTCCTGCTGAGATTCCCCTGTTAATTTACTGTTGAGAAGGTTCGACTAGTTTGCTGTTGGAGTTACTCTGCTGGTTTTCTCTTATTTATTTATTTATTTTTTAAATTTGAAAAGAGCAAACAAATGCCCTTGGGCTTCTCGGCGCTACAGATTCAGTGAGGATGTAAGAAAGGCTGGGTTTACTGATTGACAGCTGCGTTTTTATCATGTTGAGAAATTGAAATAGTGATGGAACAGAGCGGATCTTTAGTGGTAAAGCATTCCAAAGCTTGGCTGCTGTCACCACAAAACGTCTGTCTCCCCAGGCCATTGTCCTGGTACGAGGCACCACTAGCTGATAAGCCGTTGTAGATCTAAGCTGTCTGGTTGGACAGTATACGACCAGGTGTTTAGATAGAAATTTTGGGCCTTGGTTGTGAACAGCTTTATAAGTCAGACACAAGGTCTTGAATTGTATGTGATTCTTGATCGCCAGCCAGTGGTAGTTTTGAATAACGTGTGAGATGGCCTGAAATTTGGGTAGCCCTGAAAGCAAACGAGCAGCTGCATTTTGGACCGGCTGCATTTTTTTGATGACCCTGCATTGTGCATTTGCAAACAGTCCATTACCGTAATCTAATGACGACATTACCAGGGTGCTAATCAGTGTCTTCCCTGCACTTTCTGGTAGGAATGGGATGAGTTTTTTGATCATTTTAAGTTTAAAAAAGGCTGTGGACTTGACTTGGTTGGCATGGGAAACAAAATGTAGGTTGTCGTCAAATATTATTCCCAAGTTCCTAACCTTTGAAACTGGTTGAGGTGTCGACCCCATTGATGGAGGCCACCATGAGCTGGACCAGACTGGGGATAGTTTCCCGAAAATAACCACTTCCGTCTTCTCGGAATTAAGTTTGAGGCAGTTACTGGCCATCCAATCCTTGATGGCCAGCATGCCTTATTGGAAACATTTTGCCATTCTATCTCCATCCCTGTTAATTGCCAACACCAACAGAGTATCGTAAGTCTCCGTGCTGGTTGTTTACCGATTTGCTGTTGAGACTACTGTAGTAGTTTGCTTCTGAGACCATCTTGCCTTTTGGCTGTTGACATTGTGGTACCATGTTTGCAGTTGAAGCTGTCATGCCTGCTTTGGTACTTGCCGTCCCGTGTCTGCTGTTAAAATTGCCTTGTCAAGTCCCTTGTTGAAATTGCCTTGTCAAATTTGCTGTTAAGGTTACCCTGCCAATTTGCTGCTGAGATTGCATGGGAATGTTGCCACTGAGGGTCCTTTGGTGATGTGCTCATGTGACCTTTCTGTGTGTAGAACCTTGTTGTGTGCCGTCTGCCATCATTGTCCTAATAATTTGTGCTCATACTACCATTCTTTTATCCTCTGCAGGCTTGTGGCTATACATGCCAGGAAGCAGTCTTCCCTGTCTCACCCTCATTGGCTCACCAAACTTTGGCTACAGATCCATTCATCGGGACTTAGAAGCTCAGATTGCTGTTGTAACAGAAAACCAGCATCTGCAACAGCGGTTTCACGAGGTAGAGGTTACAACGGACCATTTTATAAGTAGCTTTTGAGTAGTGTTGTGTGTTGGAGGGTGGGTAGGTATTAATGGCTAATGGTTAATTGGGGCTTTAGAGAGGTGGAGTGAGTTGAAAAACATGGGGCTGAAATACATAAACTTGATTTTACTCACCAAAAGAGCCATGAATTTAGGACTATATTTAGCACCACATGTTTCTCACTAACTTCCAAGCACCCTACTGGAAATCGGGAATGTCTCTCCACATCGCCATCCTCCTCCTATCGTTCTCCCATTCCATACTAAGCAAGGAGGAGGCCCCTCCTCCCTAGTCTACAACCTCCTGTAGAGGTTTTGAGCCTCAAAATTTATTATGAATCGTTCACCCTTACCCGCCTACAGCAGGAACAGTAAAGGTGTTTGCATCCAGTGGACTACCTGTTATTTTTGTTACTTTCTCTTGATGGAGTATCCTGGACTCCATTGGATTCTGAGCTTCCTCGTATCAGTGGTGGTTTGGGACAGGATGAGGGGGTGATGCTTTCCGCATGGGTTCACATTTCCTCCTCCCTACTTACTTTCAGAGATCTTTCTTGTTGATTACGGTCTGGTGCTGATGTAGTTAGTGATAGTGCCAAAGATGAACTTTAGATAGCTGGCAGCAGAAGTTGACTGGTGATCTGTGGTCTCTCCCCATGTGTTTGTTTCCCCATCAATTGTTCCAGTATCTGAGTGTGTGATGCAGATGTCCCATTTGCCAAGGGGTGAAGCTTCTTTTATGTAGGATGAGTTTTCTCTGCTTTTCCATCTGCTCTCAATGTTTACCTGGCCATTATGGCAGTGCCCAATTTCTACCTTCGGTCCGAGGGGGAAGTAGTCAGGGATCATGCCCTGTCTTTTTTTCTGGTAACAATTCCTGTTCAGGGCAATGCTGTGGAACTCAATGTTATGCTTATATTTACCTTTTACTGGAGTTCTGATTGCAACATGTTTTCAATTGGGTTAGAGGGTGGTGTTGGTCTCAGTATGACAACATTTGGGTGACCACCTATTGTGAGGTTTCTTGTAGGCTCTCATTTAAGGAGACCTAGTACTTATTTTGGGCTCAAGCAGTTTGTCTGTGCTAGGATAACAGACAAGCATGCTCACTAGTTTTGCTCGGTCTTCAACCCGACATTGCAGGTGCAGTAATAGCCGAAGGTAGCATTCTCTCCTGTTCTCTATCAGGACAAGTTGAAGGCTTTGGTGAGGTCCTTGATGCAAGCAAAGGAAAAGCTCCAAGGAAGGTATTTTTCTGGCTCTGAATCCTCCCAGTTTTTGGTGGTCGCCTCATTCTGTTTTGTTTTCCCCTGAGCACGATCAAGGGGGAAGGTTCCTCTAGCAGTGAACTGTGCCCCATTGTGCAAGAATACATAGAACACTATTTTCATGACTTTACCAGGTACCTCTCATCTAATCTATAGGTAGCTGTAGATAAGCAGCTTCCTGGGCCATGTGTGAATTGCTTCTGGCAGTTCTGCACACTTTTGGTACTAACGTTTCTGTTGCAAGATTTCCTAATGAGACCATGAAAAGATATGGAACAGCCTGCGATGCATGCTTGTAGATAATCTACTTTCTTAGCCAAGGACGGTAGGGTTCTTTTCTAGTCTGAAATCTGTAATCCCATGATAGCTAACCTGACGAGTCTGATAGCAGGGTGATCGGAAGATATGGTTTTTGTTTTAAGTCTGTTTTATTTTCTAAAACAGGAAAGAGACAAAGGTCCAAGTGTACACAGTCCCAGCAGTGAAAAAAGGCAATGAAAGGCTAACTGAAACACAGCATGTCGCCTACAACCCTTGTTGGGCCGGCCGCGTGGTCTAGTATATGCAGCAATAATAGCTTGTTGTAGGGTTTCCTGGAACCTGTGTAAAAACAATAACGTTGAGAACACAGGCTAGAGGCCCGTAGAAAGAGGACCGCAACAGAAGGACAGGAAAGAATCGAAGGAAGAAAAGGTGTTAGAAGAGGTAGAGTTATAACTACGTACGCGGCTGGCTGGGCAGACGGGAGGTGGTGTGGAACGATGCCAGGCTTGGAGAAGAGGTTGTCTGGGATTACTGCTCCAATAGTGTAAGGCGCCTATTAGGGTCTGGCGGGAGTATCGCATCCTCGAAGAGTCGCAGCGCTCTAAGCTTGGAGGGCAAATGGCGCGCATGTTCAATTTTACAGAGGTATTGGACTAAGGGTCGCCAAATAGCGTTGAAGCGGTTATCTCGTAGGTGCAATCGCGCTGTGAGAAGCTCCATAGTTATTACATGCCATAGGCGGACAAACCTAGACGTAATCGGGGGAGTCTCCGCTTTTTTCCAATACAGCGCTATAAGTTGTTTGACTGCCCCAAGCATGTGGAGTGCTATAGTCCAGTCGCTGCGGGTGAGTGCTTTTAGGTTACAAGGCTTAAGGCCAGCAGGATTATGTCAACAGAATCAGGCAGAGGGAATCCCAGTACCTCCTTTATATGATTATGTGGACCAAAAACAGTCTTATGCTTGAGTTGAACTCTGTGCCCTGAGATTTATTCCAGACTAGTTTAAGCCTTGCAGTTTTTGGTCAAATATTTCTAGTCATTATCTGCTGTCCTCAAGGAGGGGAGGGTGCACTTGCTCTCAGCTGCTGGCACATTTTAGGTACATAAACTGTATTCCTGTTAGATGGCTCCATTATTAGTCTGAAGCAGTCTGTCATGGCATCTTTATATGCATCTGAGTGACTGGATACTGGATGGTGCTTAAAAGTCATGCTTGCTTAAGATGCCCTTTCCACATTCGAACCAAAAACATGCTCAAGTCTTGAGGTCTGATTCATTTAACTCCAAGAAGCCATGTATTTTTACCAGCCAAAGAAATATCAATTGGCTTCCAATCTTTCCTGCTTTCTATCATTTGTGAGTCCCACCAAGGTGCCAATCTGATGCCCAAGGAAAGCATCAGCTTGGCAAGTGGCAAGTGGGCCATTTGACACAGCTGAAATGCTGCCAGTCTGTGATAATTGGGTTCTGGTTGAGCATGCATTAGAATATTTCATTACAGTTTCAGCCCCTCCTCTTGGTCCATGCATTCTTCCAACTCCTTTCCTCTTGGTCCATGCATTCTTCCAACTCCTTGGCACCAGAAACTAAGGAAGAGGCTGAAACCGGAAGACAGTATCAGGAACCTGGCCCAAAATGAGACAGTTGATTCACTTCCAACCTTGAAAAAGGGATAGGTTAATTACTCCATTGTGTATCTGGAGACGAGGGGCATGGGAATTTATTGGCTGGTTGTGAACTGAAGATCTACTTCTGTGTGCAAGCTCTCACATAAAGAACACTACCCAGCAAAGAGAGGAGAGTTTTCATCTTCGTCCTCATGCAGGATGTTCCATCTCCGTAGGCTGCCAAGCTGCAGTTGTACCTGGCTCTCTTATTGCAGACAAGAACGCACTTGGACAACCCAAAACCAGGTGATATATATCTGCAAAATAAACCAGGGTTCTTTCCAGTCGATTTTTAGAGTCTATCGTCGCTGTTTCAAGTATCATCAAAGTGTGCATGATATGATTGAAGAGGTCCAGAGCTGCACATAATTATCAGCATTCATAAGTTGTCACTGAAGACATGCCCATATTTATAGGGGCTTCACAGTTGTTGACTTTTATTAAATTGCACATAGGGAGGGTGCTTCATTAACAAAAGTTGAAGTGTATCAAACATCCAATAGTGGTGCCAAAATTTAAAGCAGGAAATTAAACTGAATGGCTGTCAGTAATGATATAAAATTAGACCAATGAAAATTGTAGGACTGTCTCATAAGGAGGTCCATATAAAACTGGGAATGCTCGAGGTTTCTACTCCAAGAGTTATTTGATAAGTCCCATTCTCAGGATGGAGTCAGACATTTACAGGAAGCAAGCCTTGGTCATAAAATCAAAAGAAGTGTAAATAAATATGGTCCAATAATAGGAATATCTCCTAGTCAGAGAACCAAATTAAACAATTGTAAAATCTTCAGTAGGGCTCACAAAGTGAAAAATGCCAAACTGCATTGTATCATCTCTGTCAGACGGAGCAGTTCTGCCTTTTGGCACCGAACGCCTATGTGTGGCAAGGGATAGGGTGTTATGTGATCTTCCAACCCTCAATCCTAGGTGACTCATTTGTCCTCTTTTCTTTGGTGACCAGTTTGTGATGCCTTGAATGTCTATTTTGCCTCCTGATCCAGTACATTCAACATCATTGTATACTGGTGTTGGAAGGCCTCAAACCTCTTCTGTCATTGACGGGGAAATTTGCAGTCTAATTTGGGAGTCATTGCTTCCTTCTGGTCTGTCAACTAGTATCTCCCTCTGTCTTCCCACCCCTGTCATATTGACGACAGATGCATGCAACTTGGGTTGAGAGGGTGAGCTGAGGACAGTGTGGTTGCATTGGTGTTTAGATGCTCAGGAACTGAAACATTGGGCCAAGGAGTTGAAGGCAATACAGAGGTTTTTCAAGTTTATGCTCAGGCGATTAGTGAGCAATGTAGTGTTCGGCACTGTCAACTATGTGACCAAAGCATACTCAGTCAATTAGCAGTGGGTCCCCTTTGGTGTCTTCCAGATTTTGTTTTGGATTAAACAGCTTGTGATAGCCCTGAAGGCAGTCCAAATAGGGAGGCTTGACCGCTCCTGGGAAGATCTACAGGGCCCAGCGTTGTGCTCCTCGCCTGTTTCGCACTGACCGTTCCTATATTTTCTTGGTTCAGCTCTTCTGTTGTTGATCTATTTGCCCATTGGAGCATTGACTTTCTACCTGGGGTTATTGTCTACATGAGCAGGTGGTCATGGGAATGATGTGCCGCAGAGTCCTTGGCTGCCAGGGCAATTTATCACCTTCCTCTGGTTCCAACATTCCCTGCCCCTTAGAGAAAGTGCAGAGTGAGAGGGCCCTTATATTAGTGGTGCCTTCCTTTTTGACCAAGAAGACAGGACTTCTCCTTTCTATGCATTCAGTGGCCCTGGAATAGATCCTACCACTGGAGCCTTTTTACACTGTGCCATCCTCCTCTGACTTATGCACACACCTGAAGCTTTCGGCTTGTAGGGTGAGTGAACAAGGTTTCAACACCTAATCCTTTGTCTAGATGTCTTTGATTCGGGATTGCCTGCGCTGATTCTGTGGTTGCAGAGGACAGTTATCTGAATTCTTCAAGACCACAGACCGTTTTACCTCCATTGAGGTTTTGGCTTTTGCATGGTTTAGTCTTATTTGTGTTTTGCTCCCACCAGGGGGTTGACTGCTGGTCCTCTGGTCTGAACTGTCCCTCCCTTTGAGCCTTTGGAGTAGATCACAGTTAAGTTCTTGCCCCTTCTGCTGTTCTTGTAGTACATCAGTAAGACAGCTTGCTGAGTTGGGTCTCCTACAATGTAGTCTTCCATAGTAGAGGCTGTTTGAGAATTGTATGAAGTTGCAGTTGAGCCCTTAGTATCTTTCTTCCCGTCAACAAATCCTTTCACTAGCACCAAGAGGTGATTATCCCATATTTTTTCTTGAACTGCTCCTCAGATTATGAAACACAGTTACATTTCCCGGATGAGGTGAGGACTGTACAAATTGACCTCTGCACATCTGCGGACTTTTGATATTGTTACAGGCTTTTAATTTCCAATTCTAATACGAAGATGCACCATATGATAATTCTATCATTTCCTTGAAAATAACTAAACAGTTCAACATAAGTTTCCGAAAAATGCAGGTAAATCTTCTTTTATTCTGTTGGTATTTGTATATAACAGTTATGTACAGCAAATATCAGCCAACGCGTTTCGTCCAGAACACTGGACTTCTTCGGGGCTGTAAAAATAACACATATTAACAGACATAAATATTTATGAATAAGAGTCAAACAGATAGAAATAGAAACATGACAATGTATACGCATATACATTGCAATTACCCCATTATAATCCAAGACATGACAAAACCATAACATCAAGACGTATTTGATATAAATTTAGTACCATTAATCAGACAAAAAGAAACATATTCAGGCCTAGTGCAGCAAACCATAAGATTATATATTTTAAATACATAGAACATTAAAAACCATCAATCAATGTATTAACGCCACCAGAGAGATCCTAACGTACCTCTTATAATGACGCCTTTCTTTAATAAGTATTTTTAGGAAGGAAGTCGAGAAAGAAGAGAAAAGGTAGAGAAAATCAAGAGAGAATGCTGGCTTTACATGTGCGAAAGATATAATAACGCTAAGTGACTGAACAGTTCAACATTCAATGAACTATAAGCGTAATCACTTTTAGTAAATAATTTTTATTTTGGACCACCAATAAAGATCAGGGCGACATGAGATGAACAGATATTATAGCTGTGAGAAGTTGGCCTGGTATATGATGTCCACTATTCTAGTGGGCACCTTGCACTAGTCCACACGACCCTTATTGATGGTAGGTTTAAGACAACCTTTATAGAAAGCTATCCTAGTGGTAGCTGTGGAGAGCAGCCTTCAGGCTAAGTCTTGAAGGAATGTAAAGCAGCTTGTTTTACCAGTCTATAATCTTTTGAATGATCAAATGAAAGTACACCACACAAGGTATATATATTAAATATATGTATTTATTCTAAACACAATCCCTCTAGTCTCTTTATGAGGCTAGAGGCAAAAGTACAATATAAGAACTTAAATAGCGCACAGTAAACTAGCCCAGTATAGGTTTTGCACTAGGGGCCTCACAAACCATATACTAAAAAAATTATATAAGAACCACATGAGTTAGAAGTGAGGCCTAGGGCCTGTAGAACTGCTGGGGCAACCAGGAACCACCCAAGGTAGGGACGCAGGAGACCCACGGGGGACGCGTGCAGTGTCTAAACACAGCTGCGAATCACCATTGACTTCTATGGAGAAAGTTTAAGTTAGAGTTTTAAAGTTTAAGGACACTTAGGAGTGGACTGCGGTGAAACGCCTTTAGAACTAGACACTTCGAGAGTCAAGACCCATGGGAGCACCGAAGTACTTGTGTTACCTCACCCAGGAAAGCCGGGTGCATAGGTGTCTTTTTGTGTCGCTTTTTGTCGTCGATTCCAATGGATAGCTGAGAAGAAGTGCTGCAGGCGACCAGAGGCAAAGTGTCCGGATGGATACAAGGGTGGATCAGAGATCTGAAGAACCTGAACGCAGAGGGGACAGAGTCTGGGTCACTAGCCAGTGACCAGGATGGTGACAGGAAGATGCCAGCCAATGTCGGGTGCTTTAAGGTGAAGTAGGTGAAGCTTGACTCTTCAGCCACGAGGTCCAGGCTGCGTCAACGACAACCAGGAGCTGGATTCGAGCTGTCCCACGTCGGATTTAGAGTGCTGCAGCGTCCGTATCCGGATTGGACCGAACAATCCTTGGCAACAGCAACCCACGCAAGATAAGATTGGCTTTGGTGCAGACCAGCATGGTCTGAGGGACTCACCCTTTGGAGGGGAGTCAGAGCACGTCTGGAGCAACCAGGAAAGCCCTTGAAACAAAGGATTGTCCTTTGTGGGGACCCACTAGCCAACGGCCTAGAGATCACGAAGGAGCCTCGAGCTGCGATGCAAAATGCGGGCCCACGGTACACTCATGGAGTGCAGGCCTCTCAGCTTTGGTGCAAAAGGTGCTCGGAGCGAGGGCAACAAATAGCCCAATGCACAACTTTGGGAAACTTCGGGAAGTAAGTGCAGTTGCAAACTTGCAGGATGTCCAGGAGTTCCGGTCCCACGTCTCTCGTCATAGCTACAGGTCTCAGCTTTGCTGGGGACTCGTGTCAGCCTCGGATATATCTGGAAGTCTGTGTCCTGTGTCGCAGATTCTTCCTGATCCATCGGGAGCCTTGAATATGCAGCCCGGCAAGATGCTTCTTTGGTGCCTGTTTGAACAGAGTGGTCACTACTTGACCCCAAGGGAGATTTCCTCCGTCTTCAAATCGATCTGGAATGTCGAAGGTCCAAGATATATGTTTGGAGTTTCGTCCTGGGTAATCTAAAGTCCTAGTGACTGGGCTCCTATTCTTATACCAAGTTTAGGGGTTGGACCAACTCTAGGGTCCCACCTATGGGAGGACCTGGGGAGGAGGTGGTTACACCCCTTCCCCTTTGTCCAGTTTCGTGCCAGAGCTGGAGCTGAGTGCCCCAGTAACCGGTTTGAACTGGGAAATGCATGGAGCACCTTGTGTGCCCCAGGCAGTGTCTGAAAAGCATTCACTGAATGCAACCCACCCTGCCCCAAAAACACTAAAGCCTGTCTGGGGAGGTGCTGGCACCTCCCTGGACTGAAAACCTATTGTCCAGGCCTCCCCTGCCGGAGTTTCATCCAGCAGCAGGAGGTCAGACTCGTGTCCGTGGCAGCAGCATCCATTTTGTGATGCTAAGGCTCTTTTAAACATTTACCGGGTGAGTAAGTGTGTACATGTCTTCTCCCTCTAGAAGGGTGGAATGCTACCCCCACCGCCAGAACTGGCGGGGGAGTAGTATTCCAAAGTGTTTGACACCAAACACGACATGTTTTGATAGAGCTAAACCAAAGTTAGCATTAACCGCGAGGATTATAATGCACTTAAGAGTATATGGTACGGCTATATCATAGAACAGCTATAAGGAAGGGATTCCGAAAGCTGCAGAGGGGCTCAGCTCATGCTAGGGCTCCCTCCCACACAAAACCAAGAACTCTTCCTTCAGGATTTTCAAGGCCTGCCATAGGAGTGACTTATAGGTTAATATGTCTCTATATATATATATATATATATATATATATATATATATATATATATATATATATATATATATATATATACACAGATATAGGTATACTATATCTAAGTAAGGGGTGCTTACACCACCTTACCCAGGCTGCAAGTGCAGACCTATGGTGTCATTTTGGAAGGCTTCCCAGGGGTGGCATAATACATGCTTCAGCCCCTGGTAGGCCTCTGGGGCACCTATACCTATGGTACCTAAGGTACCATATACTAGGGACTCATAAGGGTGACCCAGTAACCAATCTGGTATGTACCTAAAGTACATGCAATCAATTTAGAGCGAGAACAGCTAGGCTGTGGTCCTGATTAGGAGGGCTACAGCCAGACTAAAGTCGAAAAACCAGTAAAACACAGCAAAAAGTGGGAGTAACCATAGGAAGCAGATCCTACTCTCCTACTATAGCCATTCTAATAAGTATATGAATATGGTACCCACCAAAACTCACAATGATATAAATGCTGAGGTCCTTTTGGTTCACTTGTCCAAGAGACAGATCAATATATTGTCCTGACACAACGTGTGGGTTGCATCCTAAAAAAACAGAAAACCATAAAAAGTATACGGTAATCCTAAAAATAGTCTGCTCAAAAATCAAAAGACCGAAGTAGTAACAAAAAACAATAAATACTTACTAAATAAAAACAAACCTATTGGGTAAATGAAGCTGTGTATATAGACAAGAGATGAAGCAGAAGTAATATGTGTCCACTCCAAACAATTCCAAATCATGGAGGCGAGAGGTCCATCAACCCCAATGTAGGCACCTATCAAATAGGAGAGAGAAAATGTGTGCTTGAACAGAGATATAGATTTAAGTACCTTGCCCCGTAGCGATTTCTAATAATGCAATGGGGAATATTTTCAACACTGAAGGTCGGGGTCTTATCCGTATGGTGCCTCTCAAAAGGGGTGTCCAACTAGGCTGTGTAGTGGGTGTGGCCTCCTGGAGTACGAAAAATCACTGCCTCCTAAGTGGTTAGCCTAGACTTACAGGAGTGGCCTTAATCTCCCAAAAAATAACATTGATTGATTGGCGAGCAATCTCCCGTCCTTCAAAAGGTGAAAAAGTCTTCAAAACACCATGGAACTCTGGTCATTTATACATCGTACTCACCAGAATCCGTGCCGAAGGACACTGAGCCCCGTCGTACAGCCACACATTGGGTAGTTAACCCATCTAAACCGAACTTCCAAATCTGGGTTCAATTTAAAGCTACTGCGCAGAGATGTGAATGTAGTACACCTGGGTAGGTGTGTACAATCAACTGATGCATGCTCCGAAATCGAGATGAGGCATTGGCAAATTGAGCCTCCATATTGAAAGTATCCATGTCTATTTATTTTGGAAAAGAAATTGAAAGTCAACATGGCAGGCATGCTTATGAGAGAAAAAATGGCATGTGAGGTCACCATGAAAAGTGTCTATTAAAATCATGAAATCCCAACCAATGGCCATACTTAAAAGGAATGACTATGTGGATACATGTATAAGCGACACGCACCCTTATTGAGGAAGCGTCGTCCAATACAGCCGCCATATTGGGTGTACCGAAAGGCTCGTAAGACCATAACGATTCGTGATAATACGAAGGCGCACCCCAATCAAAACTTAAAATAAATTGACCACCAAAACAAGGCATGAAAAACAAAACATACAGCAATATGCATCTAACGATATGTCCATAACATTGTATTCCAATGGGCACTGAACTAACCCATCATATATAGATATATGCACTGAGTCACATTTAGATCCAGACTGAAAATGGAGGATGACTAATCCTGGACAGGGAGCAAGGTAAGTTAGTGAACCCAAGTAGGCAAACAAACTGGCACTTTAGACAATTTTCAGATATTACAGAAGAGCTGGAAAGAGGTGACCATTCAGTAATTGTTATGTCGCCAACACAGAAAGTCAAAAGGAAAAATCATAATCCATTTCATTTTACCAAATCTTAATTGGCACATGGATAGTCAGTCGTGATGATCCAACCAGAGGGTAAGGCGGCAGGTGCATCATTAAGGTAAAATATGTTGTAATCCACCACAAAGCGTATATAGAATATAAAAATGTGCCCCAGCCAATGGATTAAGTGATCAAAAAGAAAGCAAACATCCATACCCTATAAGTCTAGTGTGGGCAAGCGATCTCTGGAAATATGTCATAGAAGCATATACATATGAGTTGACAGTTGTTTAACATGTAATTACACAATAGTCGTCAAACATAAGTGATTGGCTACAAGAAGTGGTGAAATTTCTCCTCAGAGTTGTGACCCAATTCCACGGCCTGTAACCTTCATATACAACCAGCTTCATTCTGTCTCAGTGTGAGTTCTCTATCCCCCGTCTAAGATTTGGCGGTTTGTGGTCTATGCTTATGAACCAGAGATTCATCCCATCGGCATGCTGCTCCCTCATATCATAAGTCAAAGGATACTTCATATTACCATTCTTTGTAGCCCAGGCGTGTTCCTGAATATGTAGTTTTAGTGGTCAAATGGTGCTGCTCACATATATCTTATTACACAGGCAGCCCAAAATGTATGTAGCAAATCTGGTCATACAGTTTGTGATGTCTGATGTCCTATATTCTAGCCGTGTTCTAACGAAAGGGGTTTTTCTTGTCTCTGCCCAGAGTTAATACATTGCAATCTCTGCATTTGTAAAAACCTTTCACTGAGCCAGAAAGCCAAGTGGGTAGGTTTTTGTGTCAAAACGTAACTGGGACACAACCAATTTCTGTGTGTCATAACCCTTCAGTATTTGACTTTGACGGTTTTCTGAGATGGCATCCTTGAGCCCAGCCCAGGTATATAATTTAAAAGATTTGAGTGTTTTCTCAAAATGCCATAGATGTCACCACTGCGTCGATTATCCGGAGTGCTAAATGTTAGTAGGTTAGGTCTTGTCTGTTTGGATCTATTTTCTTTTAGAGTGTCACTCCTGGTCACTTTTTACAATTTGTATCTCAACATTTAGCAATATTTTTGCTTCGTACCCACAATTTAAAAAACGGTGCTTTGTATTCTCGATGTTAGTAACAAATGTGTCTTCAGAGCTGCAATTTAGTCTAATGCGTACCTTTTCACTATAAGGGATGTTGTTGACAACATGCATTGGGTGTGCGTTTGAAGCATGAAGGGTACTATTACAGCCTGTCGCCTTACTAAACATTGTGCTCTGTATCCTATTTTTATCAATATAAAAGAGAATATCCAAAAATTCGATACAATCCTTGCTGTAATTTATTGTAAGCCGTATATCAAACGGATTAAAAAGATAGTAAGGGTTGACCGTCAGTCAGGTAGAGGGAGTGGTGTGACAATAGTGTTCAGAGAAATACGGACGCTCACTAAGGAATGCACAGGGGAGATCTTGGAGGGTGAAGCGTTGGAATTTTCACTGACCATATCTACGCAATTTACTCTGGGCGGGGTACTGGCCTACCGACCCCCGGGCTCGCCAAGTACCTTTCTTAAATCCCTCGACGAGGTTATTGCCTCACGGGCACTCCGGTTCTCCAGGTTTCTACTCTTGGGTGACTTTAATATCCATTTGGAGAACCAGCAGGCCCCAGGGACGAGGGACCTGTCGGATCTATGTAACTTGACCCATATGACCCATCGGGTCCTGGCTGCCACTCACAAATGCGGGCATTTATTAGATCCAATCTGCTCCAACTTCGAGCTTAATGTATCAGCTCCCAGGCCTGTTACCTGGTCGGATCACTTCCTGATCTGTTTTTCATGGGACATCGGTAGTCCTAATCTGCAGGCTGGCAAGGCCCCTGGGCAATATCCTAAGAAGATTAACATCCCAGCTCTTTCCAGAGCTCTGGCCCTTACGTCTCCGGGCAAAGCCACTGACCTTGATGGAGCAGTGGAGATGTTTTTGAACTGGATTAGCCAGGCCGTCAACTCTCTCCCTCAGGCCTCCACAAAATGCCTCCCTTGGAACTCTCCCTCTCAGCCTTGGTTCACCGACTCCCTCAAATCACTGAAACTAGGATGTAAAAAATGAGTGCGGGGATGACGCCTGGAGTACTGCCCCCGTGCGAAGGTGGCACTTAGCGCCGCTCAGAGGGAGTACTACGCTGCTAGCAAAGAAGCCAAAGGCAACTTCTTTGCAGATAGAATTTCTAAAGCCAACAACAATAGCAAAGAAATCTTTGCCATTGTCTGCAGCTTCCTATCACCTGCTGCGGAACTCCCCTCCCCTCCTAGTTCATTCCAATGGTGTGGTGATCTCTCCACTTTTTTCACTGCCAAGATCCAAAAGATACAAGACAGCCTACGGACCACTCCACTAGGGCAATACCCTTCTTCTATACCTCTCGCCCCATGCACCACTGTCTCCAACCAACTTTTTTTCACACTTTATCTCAGCAGAGGAGAGAGACGTCCTAGCCATCCATAAATCATTAAAATCTGGTTCGCCTGCCGACCCCTGCCCTGCTAGGGTCTTGAGTGGGGTGGCGGAGATAGTCTCTTCGGAGGTCGCGGAGATGGTCAATAACTCACTGCAATCTGGAAGAGTGCCCCTGCAATGGAAACACGCAAAACTCCTCCCTCTCCTTAAGAAACCTTCTGCCGATGCCACACTTCTCTCCAACTATCGCCCTATCTCCCTTCTTCCAGCCTTAGCTAAGGTATGTGAGAAGGTGGCTTTTAAACAACTGGAGAGATTTGTGGAATCCTCGGGAGCTCTTCACCCGGCGCAATCCGGGTTTAGGCCAGCATTTAGCACAGAGACTGCGCTAGTGGAGATTGCGGAGGATATTAGGGAGTGCCTGGATGCGGGCGGCAGGGCGGCTCTGATTTTGCTCGACCTCTCTGCTGCCTTTGATACAGTACCCACCTCCAGCTCCTCTCCCGCCTGTCTGACATCGGCATTACTGGCACGGCTTGGGAATGGGTTAAATCCTTCTTGGACAACCGCTCCCAACACGTGTGGATGCCCCCCTTCTCTTCATCGGATAGTATAGTGGCCACCAGTGTTCCTCAAGGGTCTACATTGAGCCCCCTTTTGTTCAATGTCTACCTTACCCCCCCTGATCTATTTGGCGGAGAAGCTGGGTGCCAAAATTATGGCATACGCCAATGACACCCAGCTCCTCTTCACATGGAAGGGTGACGATCTTCAGACTGAGGTGGCCCATCAGTGTCTTTCATCGTTTTTTTCGTGGTTAGCCCAGGCTAGCCTGAAATGCAATGAAGAGAAATCGGAGGTGCTCCTCTATGTCAAGTCAAGTCAATAAATTTATATAGCGCGCTACATACCCAAAGGGTCTCAAGGCGCTTGAGAGGGGTGGGGAATTACTTGTCAAATATCCACGTTTTAAGTTGCTTTCTGAATGCTAGGTGGTTCTGAGTAAGGCGAAGGTGAGTGGGAAGTGAGTTCCAGGTTTTAGCTGCCAGGTAGGAGAAGGATCTACCTCCCATGGTGGTTTTGTTGATGCGAGGTACAGTGGCAAGGGCTTGGTTGGCGGATCGTAGCTGACGGGTGGGGGTGTAGAAGGACAGTCTTGTGTTGAGGCATTCGGGTCCGATTTCGTAGAGCGCTTTGTGTGCGTGGGTTAGGAGCCGGAAAGTAATCCTTTTATTGACGGGGAGCCAGTGGAGGTATTTCAGGTGTCCAGAGATGTGATCTTTACGCGGGATGTCTAGTATTAGCCTGGCTGAAGCGTTCTGGATGCATTGGAGTTTTTTCTGGAGTTTTGCGGTGGTACCGGCGTAGAGGGTGTTTCCGTAGTCCAGACGGCTCGTGACCAGAGCGTGGGTGACTGTTTTTCTAGTTTCGGTGGGGATCCAACAAAATGTTTTTTTGAGCATGCGAAGAATGTTGAAGCAAGATGAAGAGACGGCGTTGACTTGTCTGTTCATCGAGAGTGAGGAATCCAGGATGACGCCCAGGTTCCGTGCGTGGTCCGTCGGGATGGGTGCTTTTCCAAGGGCCTCTGGCCACCAAGAGTCATCCCAGGCGGAGGGGGAGGTGCCTAGGATGAGGACTTCTGTTTTGTCTGAGTTCAGTTTCAGACGGCTATGCTTCATCCATTCGGCTACTTCTTTCATTCCTTCATGCAGGTTGGTTTTGGCGATGTTAGGGTCTTTGGTGAGTGAGAGGATCAGTTGAGTGTCATCAGCGTAGGAGATGATGTTGAGGTTATGTTGGCGTGCGATGGCCGCGAGGGGGCTCATGTATACGTTGAAGAGGGTGGGGCTGAGTGAAGATCCTTGTGGTACGCCGCAGATGACTTCAGTGGCCTCTGACTTGAATGGTGGAAGGCGGACTCTCTGGGTTCTTCCGGTGAGGAACGAGGTGATCCATTCCAGTGCTCTTCCTTGGATTCCGATGTTTCTGAGGCGTTGTAAAAGGGTGCTATGACAGACCGTGTCGAAGGCTGCGGAGAGGTCGAGGAGGATGAGGGCGACTGTGTCTCCATTGTCCAGTAGAGTTTGAATGTCGTCTGTTGCTGCGATGAGGGCGGTTTCAGTGCTGTGCTTGGCTCTGAAGCCGGACTGTGAGGAGTCGAGGGATTTGTTGGTTTCGAGGAATGTAGCGAGCTGGTTGTTGACCGCTTTCTCGATGACTTTGGCCGGGAATGGAAGGAGTGAGATAGGGCGGTAGTTTTTGAGTTCGGTGGGGTCAGCTGTGGGTTTCTTCAGGAGGGCGCTGAGTTCGGCATGTTTCCAGCTTTCCGGGAAGGTTGCAGAGTTGAGGGAGTAGTTGATGACGTCTCGGAGGTGCGGTGCTATAATGGAGTCTGCTTTGTTAAAGATGTGGTGAGGACATGGGTCTGTGGGGGATCCTGAGTGGATGGAGTTCATCAGACGGGTGGTGTCCTCAGTGGAGATTGGCTTCCAGTCATTGAGGATGTTCAGGGGGGGTGGGGGTCCTGCAGGGGGTTGGGTGGGTTGGTCATCGGGTCGGTTGTCGAAGCTGTTGTGGATGTCGACAATTTTGTTGTGGAAGAATGAGGCTAGGGAGTCGCAGAGGGCTTGAGAGGGGGTGATGTCGTTGGAGTTGGCTGAGGGGTTGGTGAATTCTTTGACGATGTTGAATAATTCCTTGCTGTTGTGGGGGTTGTTATCTAGTCGGTCCTTGAAGGCGGTTTTCTTGGCATTCCGGATCAATCGGTGGTGTATGCGGGTGGCGTTTTTGAAGGCGTCCTTGGTGCTGGTGGTTGGGTCTTTTTTCCAGGCCTTCTCAAGGGAGCGACAGAGTTTCTTGGATTTCTTAAGATCATCGTTGAACCAGGAGGCCTTCTTGCTGCCTAGTTTGATTTGTCGTTTTTTCAGTGGTGCTAGGATGTCGGCGCTGTTGGATAACCATTAGGTAAGGTTGGTGGCTGCCTGGTCGGGGATTGAAGAGTGGGCTGGGGGGTTAAGAAGAAGCGATGAGGCGATCTGGTCGGTGGTGATTTTGTTCCAGTTCCTTTGCAGAGTGGGTTGGGGGTGGTTGTTGGATGTGGGCTTGTTGTAGGTAAAGTGAACGCAGCTGTGGTCAGTCCAAAGAAGAGCTGTGGAGTGGCTGAAGGAGACATGTTTGCTGGAGGTGAAGATAGGGTCGAGTGTGTGACCATCGATGTGGGTGGGGGTAGTGACAAGTTGTTTAAGTCCGAGGTTGGCGAGGTTGTCTAAAAGGGTGGTGGTGTTGCGGTCGTTGTTATTTTCAAGGTGAAAGTTGAGGTCTCCCAGAAGGATGTAATCCTTGGAGGGGAGCGTGTGTGGAGTGATGAAGTCCGTGATGTGGTCATTTCCCCCCGGCTTTTAGAGAGTCTCTCTGGTCTCGTGGATTTCCTTGCCCCTCAGGGGATTGCGGTGTGGCTAAGAATCTGGGAATTTGGTTTGGGGGCGATTTAGGCTTCCATGAGCAGATCAAGCGACTGTCAGGGGTGTGCTTTGGCACACTTAAAGCCCTGAGGAGATTATTTCCCCTGCTTCCCCGCTCTGCTAGGGAGACGGTTGCCAGGGCGCTTATATTGGCACGCCTGGATTATGCCAACGCCCTTTACCTCGGCATCCCAGGGTACCGCCTGGGAAAGCTGCAGGTCATCCAGAATGCTGCAGTTAGGTTTTTATTTAACATCCCGAGATGCCTAAGTTTTCGCAAGCAGCTGAGCAACCTGCATTGCTTGCCTGTTGCCCAGCGTGTGCATTTTAAAGCACTGACCATGACACACAAGGCACTTCACGGTTCGGGCCCTGCCTATGTCAGTATCAGTATTCCATAATTTTGCTGCTAAGAAACGGAAGGAATGTCCACCGGCTCTGCATCGCTTGAACCGGGGGATCTCAACCAGATTCTGGCCAGCTGAACGTAGAGCCCGCGTAGGCGCATACATCTTCAGCAATGGCCCCAGCATTTTAGGGGTCGGCTGTTTTAAGATTTTAAATGATACATAAGACCTTTAACTGTATCCGCTGGGCTACAGGAAGCCAGTGGAGTTTCCGGATAGTTCTGGAGGTAGAACTGAAACGAGCAGGCCTATTAAGGCTCTAGCAGCCGCATTTTGAATGCGTTGCAGACGGGCAATTTCCACTTTATTAGCACCCAGGAGCAGAGAGGAGGCATAGTCCAATCTGGACAACACCGTAGATTGAACAATTAGTTGTCTGGTAGCAGGTTCAAAAAATTTCAAGACTGCTTTCAAACTGCGTAGTATGCCGAAACAAGTAGCGGCAACTTTTTGTGTTTGGGTGCTGAAGCTTAATGCTGAATCTAACCAGACTCCCAAGTTCTTTACTTCTGACTTGGGTATAGGAGCTTTCCCCAGAGTAGAAGGCCACCAGTGGTCTCCCCATAATTCCGTATTTCTACCCACCAATAGCACCTCTCTCTTGGCGGCATTAAGTTGTAAGCAGTTAGCTGTCATCCACTCTGCTACAGCAGCCAGGCCTGCATTAAACTTGAGATGGTCCATAGCAATACCTTCCGATAGGGCGACCACTAGCTGCGTGTCGTCAGCTTACGACACGATGTTAAGGTCCCACGCTTTGGCGACAGCAGCCAGCGGCTGAACGTACAGGTTGAACAGGGTGGGGCTCAAAGCTGAGCCCTGAGGAACACCCTGCTCAATAGAGTACGCCCTAGAAAGGAAGGGGGGAGTGGAAACACGAAATGATCTGTTGGTCAGGAAGGGCCTAAACCAAGCAAGAGCCATATCCGTGATCCCTGCCTCTTCAAGCCGGCGGAGCAGGATCTGGTGGGAGACAGTGTTGAACGCGGCACTGAGATCCAATAGGATCAGTGCCGCCGTTTGGCCCTGATCAAGAGAGGCCCGAAGATGCTCCGTCATAGCCAGGAGCGCCGTCTCCGTGCTATGACCGACACGAAACCCTTGCTGAGTTTCATCCAGAGTGTCATTGGTGTTTAAAACGTTGGTAAGAATGGAATTTACATGGGCCTCAGCAATCGTAGCCCAAGGAAGCAACAATATAGGTCTAAAGTTTTCGGGCTTCCGAGGGTCTAAGGTGGACTTTTTTAATATAGGAGAGACCCATGCCTGTTTCCACTTAACTGGCACAGTTGCGGCCGAAAATGAGGCGTTAATAAGGCTATGTAACGGGGCAAGACAGTACAGAGCAGTCTCTGAATTGGGCAGGCTTAAGGGGGTCCACCGGGGAACCCGATTTAATAAGCTTAGTTAGCTGACCGAACCTTTCCTCACAGATTTCGGGGATAGCCGATAACCTGGAGACAGAACTGAGTTTCGTGTCTAAGCTACAGGAGGGCTGAGTCACAGGAGTGAAGGCTTGATAGATGCCCCGGATCTTCTCCTCAAAGAAGGCTATCTCTTCGCACTGAGCCGCCGAAGTAACAATATTGTTAGCGGGTTTCTTTGTGTTGAGTTCCTTAAGAATTTAAAAAATCACCTTAGCCGGAATGGGGCTAATTTTTATTTCGGTGGCATAGTGCTCCCCCCGAGTCCTGCAGATGGCTTTGTGATATATCTCAAGTTGTTTTAAATAGCAGGCCTTTTTCTCAGTGGAATAGTCTTTTCTCCAGTCGCGTTCATACCTCTTACAGATCTTCTTGAGGCCCGCCAAAGTATCGTTAAACCAAGGATTGGCGTCCTGCGTGCGTCCTATACCCCATGTTACTGGAATAAGTCTATCCAGTGCCTGGGTTAACCAAGTACAGAACGAGTCATAACCTGATTCTACATCAGAAAAAGGGCCCAAAGGATCATTTTCCAAGAGGGCGTGGAAGTCCGCTAAGCGGAGTTTACGCCAGGGTCTTTTGCGTACGGCTCTTTGACTTTTAAGCATGTCAGGGGTAGAGATACATACAGTCTGTTCAACCAGAAAATGGTCTGACCAGGCAATGGGTGTAGGAACAGAGGTCCTGGATGATTCAATATTAGTAAAGATTGGATCCAGCGTATGGCCTCCATTATGCGTAGGACCTTTAACTAGTTGGAAGAGCTGGAAGGCTGCTAGATCAGCAATCAAGGTGCAGATCATCGGATCATGCTCCAGCTCAAAGTGAAAATTAAGGTCGCCCAAAATACTGAAGTTAGCTGATCCCATAGCAAAGGCTTCTACGATCTCCAGGAGAGAGGTATTAAACCTGCACATAGGTCCAGGGGGCCTGTATATTAATAGCCCCGAAAAAGTAAAATGAGTGTTAACAGTGATGTTAAAATGTCCACATTCACCCCCTTTTAGGTTAATCTTCTCAAAAAAGCAGGAGTTGGCCAATCTAGTAATCACAGCAATGCCACCCCCTCTAGACGCCCTATTTATCAGAGTGATCGAATATCCAGGCGGAAGTGCTAAGTTAGGAATAGTCATTAAATCATCACTCATCCAAGTTTCAGTAATGAAAAGGATATCCGGAGATTCGTCCACTATGAGATCAAATATTTCAGCATGGTGCTTCGGTAATGATCTTACATTTAGCTGGAGCACTTTTAATCGTTGCTGCGCAGAAGAAGTACTAAAAGCTTCTATAGTAGTAGGATTCGGAAGACTAAATTGATCACAAAAGCACGTAACCGGGCCACTCATGGGATCAAAGGGGGCCAAACAGCCCTGAAGTTTAGAAGGGCGCAAGATAAGCAACTCATTTCTAGTATAGACTCCCCTACCTGGCAAATCTCCACCAGCATCTCTGGCGAGAGGCGCAGGACTGGCGCGGACGGCCGCAGACGGGCTTGCCTTTGGCGCGCCTTCGGCACGCCACTGGCGCGCCCGCTGCGCGGACAAGATCCTATACACATTTATTGGGCGTGAGGAGGGCAGGAAGATGAACAACTAGTCCGCACCCCTCCAATTTCCCCCAAGATGGCGGCTTGCCCCTTTCCAGTCCGGCGTCAGCAAGTAATCTGCTGCGCGAGGACAAGGGATCGGGACACAGTGGAGCTAGGGCAGATCAGCCCTCAGAACGAAATGCAGGCAAAAGAGCGCTAGTGCACTTCACAATTTTAAAATTACCACAGTTTAAAATTCGAGGGTTTAAGCATACAGTCTCCCAGCTTCCGCCTCAGGAGCGTTCACACAAGATATGCGCGCAGGCGCTTCAGGCGTGATTTTAAATCCCTGGGAGGGCGGGAAGATGAACAACTAGTCCGCACCCCTCCAATTTCCCCCAAGATGGCGGCTTGCCCCTTTCCAGTCCCGCGTCAGCAAGTAATCTGCTGCGCGAGGACAAGGGATCGGGACACAGTGGAGCTAGGGCAGATCAGCCCTCAGAACGAAATGCAGGTAAAAGAGCGCTAGTGCACTTCACAATTTTAAAATTACCACAGTTTCAAATTCGAGGGTTTAAACATAGTCTC
Source organism: Lissotriton vulgaris (assembly GCF_964263255.1). Taxonomy (NCBI): domain Eukaryota; kingdom Metazoa; phylum Chordata; class Amphibia; order Caudata; family Salamandridae; genus Lissotriton; species Lissotriton vulgaris. The sequence continues at coordinate 824,036,466 of NC_141695.1, read as the reverse complement.
CCGGCTTCCGCCTCAGGAGCGTTCTGTTTAAACAATCCATCTAGCCCTTGCTGCCTCCCATGTTACTGTTTCTCCACGCGCCAGGACACTCTTGAGTAGCAGTGCGCGATATAAATACCTTTATAACATAACATATAACATTGTCATTAAGGAACTCGTGATAGCCCATGAGTTGATCAACTGTTCCATTCCAGAGCATTATGATGTCGTCATGTCCAGCCAAGATGATATTATACAACTTAGCCTCAGACATCCAGCCTCCTGATCAGTTAATGGCCTGACTGCTTGGGACCTTATCGCTGCTTATGGTCATATAGTTGACAGAAGAGCAGCTACTGTGAATAGTCCTGGGAGTAAGAGGAGTAGTTAACAGGATTGGCAGCAGGAGCTAGATGAGCCCACCTTGTGATTTGCCATCCCCGCAAGGAGGCCCAACTATATCGTCTGAGCAGTGATTTTTGCTGCCCTCCTCCATGTGCAGTTTTCCCTGACTCAAGATGGTGGTGTTGCACTGACTCTGAAAGATTAGGATTGGCGAGGAGAGCGGCTCTGCAGCAAGTCACTGATATGTTGGCTCTAATGTGTTTTTCGTGTTGTACTGTTTAGCCCCCCTAAGGAAGATGCAAGCTCTGAGGTAAGGGGACACTTCTTTATTCCTTAAACTCGTCCCTAAAAACTGAACTTCCTTTTTTCTTTTCCGGCTCCTCCTCTTCCGTCTCCGCCTGCCCTGTACACAGACGAGGGTCAGGCGGGACGACATGACACCTCCCCCTTTTGTACAATAATGCTTACTGTCTCTCAGAGTTCTTCAATAAGTCGAACAGGTCGCTTAGTTGTTCTTCGTGGGCGGCCGGTTTGCGCCTGTTCAGGAGTGCGGCTGTCCCTGGTGTCTTCTAGCCTCACTGAGCTGTGACGTGTCCCATCTTTGTTTCCTCCTTGACTCGACAAGTCTGTACCGCAACCACAGTCTTGGAGTCGAGTGTGAGCGGAGGGATTGCACCTCTTGAAGTGGGACATGTTTCGGGTTATTCGCTTGCCTTCCGACTCAGCTGTAATCATAGTCCCTTTTCGACTGGAGACTCGCAGAGGGTGAGCAAGGTATCGACTGTCTGCCTTCGTCTTACGGTCTTGTTTTACCAGCACCCAGTCTCCTTCATGAATGTCCCTCCGTCGCGCGTGTCTGCGCTGATCAGCATAGTCCTTAATTTTTTACTTCTTTTCCTGGTCCAGTTTCACCAGAGTGTCGTGATATATGGTCACAGTTCCGGATTGCATGACAGTGTCCGACGCGGGCAGCCGCGTGCGAGGAACTCGCCTGAGCATCAGGGTGGCAGGGCATTGGTTCGTGATACTGTGTGGCGTTGTCCTGTATGCTCGCAGCACTTCGTTCAGCGCTTGCTGGATGTCACTGTGAGCGATTTCTGCTTGCTGAACCATCTTCTTAAGAGTCCTCATGAATCGCGCATCCATGCCGTTAGCTTGAGGCCACAAGGGGGTAATCTTCTGGTGTTTAAAATTGAGATGTTTCGCAAACTCAGCAAATTCGTGACTGTTGAACGGTGGTCCATTATCTGTTTTCACTCCCAAGGGGATTCCCCATGCTGCGAATGTTTCGTCAATGACTGGAATGACAGCCGTCGCCTTTGTGGAGGATACTTGATGCGCGATGGGAAAACGGGAGTATTCATCCATGATGACGATGATATATCTGCCTGATTTTAATGGTCCGAAGAAATCGATGGCCACTTGTTGCCACACCCCGTCAGGTAGTTCAGACATCTGCAAGGGAGCTGGTGGTTCATCTCGACCCACTAACTGACACGAGGCATAGTCCTTGAGTGTGGCCTCCACCATTTGATTGAGTGATGGGAACCAGACGCGTTCCCGGAGTGCTTTCTTGGTGGCTACAACTCCTCTGTGCCCTTCGTGAGCCAAGTTGTTGACTCCTTGACGCAGTTGCTGAGGAATGACTATCCTCCCTCCTCTCAGCAATAAACCATCCGTGCTGATTGATAGTTCTTCTTGGACATGTTTAAATGCCACAAGTTCTTGAGCATCAGCAGTCGCGTCTTGGTGGCTGCAGTCCAGATGTCTCCACGAGTTAGCGCGTATCCGGACCATGATAGCCTGAACAGTGGGGTCTCGAGCAGATGCTTTGCGAATGGCTTCTAGAGGCACTGCCGGAGGGCATGCATTGTCGATGACGAAGTGGATGTACTCCTCTGCTACAGAGCATCGTTCTAGCGTGTGGGACTGTGGGTGTCTTGACATGTAGTCCGCTGGGTTTTCCGCTTTGCCAGGCTTATGAACGATGGTGTAGATGTAGTCTTGTAAGCATAGACCCCATCGTTCTATTCGTGGAGGCATCTTCGTCCGCCAATTTCCAAAGATGGTGATAAGCGCTTGGTGGTCTGTGATGAGTGTAAAGTGTTTCCCGTATACAAACAGGTGAAAATGTTCACAGACCCATACGACCGCGAGACTTCCTTTCTCAGGCTGTGAGTAAGCCTTCTCCGTGTCGGTGAGACTATGACTGGCGTAAGCAATGACATGACGTTGGTCTGCTTCATCGTTGTATTGTGCCAGGATGGTGCCCAGACCCACAGGGCTAGCGTCTACGGTGATTTCAGTCTTTCTTTTGGTGTCGAAGTACGCCAAATTATTAGCAGTATGTAGTATGTTAGTCCATACATACATACAATGATGTAGCCGAGGCAGATGTAGTTGAGATATGAAGTAGGTTTATTCAGCCATAGTTAAGTTTACAGGAAGTATTATGCTGGAACAAGCAGCCCCACCAGGAGCAGCCTCCTAGCTACTCAGCCCATACTCCAACTGCCAACCCCGTACCAGTCACACAAGCATTCCATCCATGTCAATCACACTCACATTCTAACCTGGAACACTCACACTGGCTGAGTAGCTTGGAGCAGAGAAGAGCAGTAACATAAACACTAAACCCAGAATACTACACAGTACTCACAGCCTTCTTTAGTTTGTTGAATACGTGTTCACACGCGGGTGACCACAGGAATTGCTGACCTTGTCGGGTAAGTTCCCGGAGTGGGTAGCTGATGGTAGCATAGTCTTTAATGTAACGGGCACAATAGCTCGCCATTCCCAGGAAGGAGCGGATGTCACTGATGTCTTGTGGTTGTGGAGTGTCCGCCAGGGCAGACACTTTCTCAGGATCTGGTTTCATGCCATCTTTGGAAAAGATATGTCCATAGAATTTTAGCGTGGACTTGTGGAATTCACACTTGTCCGGATTGAGTGTGAGGTTTGCATTGACTCTGTCTAAGGCTTTTTCGTGCTCCGCTTGGTTTTCCCCAAAGACTAGGATGTGGTCGCTGTAATTGAAAGCATTTGGGATGCCCTGGATTACCCGCCGGATGGCTTCCTGAAAGATCTCCGCCGCTGAGGATATTCCGAAATGTAAGTGTTTATATCGGAACAGGCCTTGATAGGTGGTAAAGGTGGTAATATAGCGGGATTTTTCATGCAGTTCCAACTGATGGTACCCCTTGTTGAGATCCAGCTTCGAGAAAACTGTTGCTTATTTGAGACGAGCAATCATATCACTGATGTGGGGTCCTGGATGTCGTTCCCTCTCAATGGCGGTGTTCTGGCACTCATGTCCACAAATAGGCGTACTTTGTTGTCTTGTTCTTTCCTAGGCACTACCACCACGGGTGATACCCAGGGAGTGGGTCCTGTGAACCGTTCAATGATGTCTGTCCTCAATAGGTCTTGTAGCTCGTCATCTACTGCCTGTTGCAGATGAAACTACACTTTCCTGTGGTGTTGCACTATCGGTGATACCTGCTCATTGATGTGTAGCTTGACCTTGAACTGGTTGAGCTTCCCAAGGCCCCTGAAGAGATTCGGGAACTTGTTGATGATGTCCGGGGAGTCATCCACTGTTTATAAAAGTTCAACAAGTTTGAGGCGTTCTGCAGTCGGCAGACTGAGAAGGCGATCCGCTGCGTCGGGACCTTCGATCACATGGATGTGGGCTTGGAACTGTCGGTCCTTATAGGTCCGAGTAGTGCAGAACTGTCCCAGGCACGGTATGGGTTTTCTGGACATCCAGGTGTAAACTCGGACAGCGGCTGGTTCCAGTTTTGGCTGAGGCTTCATACTGTGATATTCCATGGCACATATGTAGTTCAGGGATGCTCCTGAATCTAATACGAATTTATATAAAAGAGCAATTCCCTTGAACAAGGTCATTTACATAAACATAATGAATAAGAAAAAAGCAATAACTATAACAACTAAATTAGGAGTAAAAAACTGGCAGAATTTATTGTGTACAGTAAAATTAAAAAAGCAGAGAACATAGTTGGCTGCTTGGCACAGATTAAAAGAGGTTCTATAAAACAGTAAAATAACAATCCACATTCAATATTGACCAGCAATATTGCTGAAAACAGACAGAAACAACAGTAAGACATACAATTTGTGCAATACAGGGTGTGTGTTCTATTAGTCTTTTAAAATACCGGTGTTATGCACATTGGGATATTATTATGTCAACAACGGTATTTGAGCCGCGAATCACACTGTACTAGGGCGTCAACGCGTTTCGGTGGTTTGTTGAACTTCTATTCACCTTTATCAAGACAAAGAGTAAATTTCTGTCGTAGTGTACATGGGTTCCTAAAAGATGGATACACAGTGGAATCAGTAACATGGCAATGAACTAGTTATTAACATAAGCCTGTTTACATTTTTACAAAGACTCTATTGTTCACATTGGTTGACTAATATTCACAATCCATCTCTAGGTGCAAATTTTCATAACATCATAAGAGACTACACAGTTATAACACATTATGCATTTCAGATCTGACACAAGTTTTAATAAAGGATCTGTCTTTTGTATTGGTTCATGAGCATCCTATATTGGTTTCTAGGGATAACCTACTAGCATAATGTAAGGCCAGGTATTTACATGTGTATCTCAGGCCAGCTGTTGTGAAATCCCAGGGGGCAGGGTTTGTTGCATGATGATTTATTTGTTCCATGTGTGGCTAGCCCCTGTAGTAGCTGGAGATCGTCATTCTTACCGCCAAACATAGAAAGGCTATTACCCCTGATGCTTATTTATGCCTGGGAATGATTAGTTAAATTCATTATTTAAGGTATCAATGACCCATTCATTTATATTGGTTTTAGCATTGATGCAGAGGGATAACTTTTAAATGTCAGAAAAACGTAAACGTGTAATTTACCTCTGAAGTGTGAAGGACCGATGTACAGTGGTACTACGGTCGTGCTCTATAGAGGCGTTGTTACTCAGACCGTAGATACTCGTAGAGAATTTTCGAGCTATGTCTTTGTTAGTGTCCCTAGTAGGGAGATACACATGATAAAATACAGAGGGGAAAGATTACCCTATTTGTATATAAGGGCTGAGACATCTTACACTGATACTTGAGCTGTACATATCAAATTTAAATTTACCTCGTCCTTGATATGTTGGGAAATTTATAGCAGAGCGAGTCGCATATGGTTCCTTCTGCCCCTTTTGAATTGGCTTGTATTCTAGTCTTGTTGTTGAATCTACCTGCAATTTAATATCATGAGATGATTTTAATATTCGCTCCGGTGTGCTCTATTAAGCCTAACCTATCCCTAATGTATACTGTGTTGTCATACCTGTTGGGTAAGGTGGCAATATAATGCCAAACTTTCTCTAAGCACAGCACTTTATTTTCAAACACGCTGTGTCTCACCAGAGGCGCCTAAGTCTTGCCCCAGTGACGTGAGTATTAGTTCCCTGTCAAAAATAAGACAAGAATCAGAGAAGAGGGAGGCGTTTAGTCAGTGTTCTAGAAGATTTTAGATTCAAAGATTCTGATTGCCGAAATAGCGTCTAACTGGAGCCCTTACCTCTACTGCCGGCTGCACGCTTCTCTGGTCGTTTTCTTTCAATGTAAACCAGAGAGCGGCTCGCCGTGGTTATAACGTGTAAAGTCGCTGCTCATTGTTTCAGTTGTTGACCAATGAGAGCTTAGGGTGACAAGCCTTGGAATTAGCATAGCCAGGCTCGAAATTCCACTTTCTTATTGGGTAAGAGCATTGATGGTTGTGGGTTGCGGCTGGAGACGTATTTTCCATATCGAAGTATGAAAAATGCTTCTCTCATGGTTGTTTTTCTCACGGAGCATTAAATAATAATAAAATAGCCCTCTGATATCTTTGGCTAAGATATCAGATTGTTTAACGGACGAGCTGTAAGCTCGTGGATAGTTCTGGTACTACTTGTGTCTAAAGGTAAGATAATGAGTGCGTACTTCATATGGATCGTGAGCCCAGGAGAGTTATATGGAACCGCGGAATTTGTCACGGTGGCTCCCTATTTGAATGTTCAGTCTTGGGTATTTCTTCAGTCTGTCAGGGTCTGACCATACACACGTATTCGTCGCTGTCTTGTGACACAGGTGTGGGAGACGACGATTCTCGAGATGTCGACCTCTGAGATCTGTATGAGTTGACTGACTGGACGCTCGACCTCGGTGATCTGGATGAGCGGCTTTTCCTTCCTCTTACTGCTCTGGCATGGTGACGGGTCTCTGAACTTGACTTGGTCGTCTTCATTTCCGACCGTCGCGTTTGACAGGCTGCTTCGAAGTGATTCTCTCTTCCACAGCGGTGACACTGCTGTCCTATGGCGGGACATTGTCCTGAGTGCGGGTAGTCCTGTCCACACCTGTAGCATTTTGAGGCTGGTCTGCTTGTCCAACTGCTTCGGGCTCCCTTGGGCTTCGAGGTCGCTCGGAGGGTCTGTGTCGGTCTTCCTACCTTGCGGCGGTCGGAGTGGCGCTTCGAGTCCACATGAGACTGCATTTGAAAAAGCCTGCTCCTTTTTTCAGACTTGCTGGCTTCCATTCTTTTGGCATGGTTTTCCGCTTGATCATTAATGCGAGTTAGCTTCTCTATTTCTTCAAGCGTGTAGTGTTTCTTCAGCAATCGGCGGCGCAGTGATTCTGACTGGCATCCTTCAATATTGCGCAATCGCAATGCATCTTCGGTGTTGAACGTGTCGAATTCGCAATACCGGGCTAGGCGTTGAATGCGAGCGATGAAGTCACACATTGATTCGTCCTTTTCTTGAGAGGCAAGGTTGAATGTGTAATGCTCAATGTCTAAGTTTCGCTTATGGAGAAATTTCCGATCTAGGGCTCCTTTTACATCTTCATATGAAGCGGCGGTGGCAACAGGCAACTCTTTGATAATTTGCGCGATGTCTTTCCCTTTTGAATTTCGCAGGGCTATCAATTTCTGCTTGGAATCTTGCACTTGGGAGCCTGTCATAAAATCCTCGAAGTCTTCAGCCCAGCTCTTCCATTTGGGTCCCATGCTGTTCCCAGACGTCAGCTCCAAGGGTTCAGGCGGGCGCCGGTATGACACTCCCATCATTGGAGGCAATTGGGAAGCTTGCTGTGTGGATCCCGTGGCGGTGGGGTTTGAGGTGTCGGCAGGGCGTGAGGTGTCGGCTTCCACTGACATCCTGAGCAAAATACAGGCTCCTCAGGCTAGGCAAAGCTTTATTCGCAGTGATTCACAGGCTTTTTTGGTGTTCTGTGTGAATTGCCTGACTTCAAGATGGCCGCCAGGGTGAGAGCCAGTATGGTTCTAGGTACAGTGCCTGACTTAAAGATGGCCGCCGTGAGGACATGAGTCTTGAGCTCACTGCCTGCTTCAAATATACTGGCAGTCTATCTTTTTTTTTTTTTTTTTTTTTTTTTTTTTTTATTATTATGATTTGGCTCTCATGAGGGCCACATAAAATAATAAACACAGGTTACATACAACTTCAGAGGTAACCATTTGAATATAAACAAATAATACACTCATCAGCATCTCCCAAAATCACATTAATATATGTCTAAAAATTCTTTAAAATAATTAAATAATCTGGAACAGAACATTTCATTAGGGGGGCAATACAGAGCATGGAAAAACATTTTTATATTCAAAATTCCCAACTGTAGACAAATTGGTTTTATCCATTTTTTGCGCAATAGGCGTAATGTCGGACAAATAAACAATGCATGGTTGAGGTCTTGAGCAGCATTATTACATAGGTTGCATAAGGGAGACACACCATACCATTTTGCGAGGAGTGTATTAAGTGGAAGCAAATTATGGCGTAAAAGGAACCATATCCTACGGACACCATGTGGAATATTCCACCTTAAGTATTGTTGTGCTTGTTTAGGTGTATAGGTTAAGACCAGAGCTTCCCTTTCTTTATACTTCTGTTGGGCAAGTATATCCATCTTATAACATAGTTCCCAGGACCTACTTTTTAGCTTTAGCTTTAACTCTAATGGAGAAAGAGAAAATAACATACTTTCATCTAGTTCCAATAATAAAACAGCTTTTCTGAAGTTTTTTACCAGCTGCGAGAACTCATTAAAGTTACCTAAAAGCTCCTTTTTTAAGATTTCACGTAGGGTTCCTGGTTTACCTCTGGCCAGGCATGCTACCCACCTTACAAGAGCAGCCAGCCCTTGAGCCCAACAGCTTCGCAGTCCAAATTCCAGTCTGCAAGAAGATGTGGAGCAGGCAGAATTAAGAGAGGAAATTTTCCTTAATACCTTTCCCTCCGTTTTTTGCATAAAATCCCATTGATTTAAATCCACCAATTCTATTCCATAAAGGAGGGTGGCTGGGATCTTCGCTCGGAATACCTCCAAGCAAGAAGAGAAGTGCCTCTTCCCCGTCGCATTATACAAGGAGCGTAGTCCCCTACCATGGGCCATTGCTTTTCTAGAGTTATTTTCGATGTGAGGCTTCTCACTAAAGTTAGAAGATATTATTTTGCCCAGAAACGTATAGGAGTTAACTACCTCAAGTTTTTCTCCGCTTAATGACCAATTAAAGCTCCTAGATCTGCACTTCTTCTTGCCAAAGATGCACATGATCTTGCTTTTTGAGCTATTAATTTTCATACAGTGTTTGTCCGCGAAATCATTCAATGTATGAAGACGATTAGCAAGACCTTTCGGGGTCAGATCTAAAACTAGTATGTCATCTGCATACATTAGAATAGATATGGCAGTCCCTCCAATTACTGGGGCAAGACCCTCACATTCTGCAACTGCAGTTGGCAAATCGGCCATATACAGGGAAAACAGTGTGGGAGCCAATATACATCCCTGTTTTAAACCATTCCGGGAGGGGATTGCTTGAGTGAGTCCCCTTTCTCCGCCTTGTAGCACCCTACACCATGTATTACAGTGTAGGGACTTAACTAAGTCCAGTAAATATCGCGGCATACCCAATGACGTCAGTTTTCTCCATAGCGTCGGTCGGTCAACCCTATCGAACGCTGCGGAGAAATCTATAAATGCTGCATATATGCCCCCACCCCGAACACGCACATATTTGTCTACGATTACATGTAGCATAGTTAGGTTATCTAGAGTTCCATGCTCTTTTCGAAAGCCTGTCTGTTCCCTAGGAATAATATTATTTAAGAGTACCCAGTCTGTTATTAATATTAATAAAAGTTTAGCAAAAATTTTCCCTATTGCGTCTAGTAAAGCAATTAGGCGATAATTAGAGGGATTATCACGGTCTCCTTTTTTAAAAATTGGAATCAAAATACTTCCCCGCCAAGAGTCGGGAACTATTCGATTTTTAAAGCACGCCTGAAACACTGGAAGAAGAATCCTGCTCCAAGTGGTTACGTCTTGCTTAATTATAGACATGGGCACTTCGTCCGGTCCCATAGCCCCGGAAGAGCGCATGCTCTTAATTGCGGTAGCTATGGAATACTCAGTGGGGAGTTCCATTTTAGCATCAATATTACAGTCTGGAACCCAAGCGTCACCCCCTGCCTCGTTGGATGCATATAAGGTGAGCACGAATTGGGTCCAGACATCTTCAGTAATAACAGTAGGAGTGGATGTTTTTACAGAACCACATCCTTGTCTTATTATGGACCAAAAAGCTCTAGAGTTTTTACTCCTGGATGCTTCTCTTAGACTGATCCATACCATATCTTCTTTGTCTCTTTTTAGCTTGGCTCTCAACCTCACCCTCCTTCTCTTTAACAAAGCTAACTGTATCCCAGTCTCTCCTGATCTATTAAGATATTGCATCCTAACTAATTTGTTAATCTCTTTATTTAACTTTAATAGAGGACTAGGAGAGAAATATTTCTTTTTTAACTTTCCTTTACTCCTGGCCATTTCAGTAACTTTTTGGATAAGCGATTCAAGGAACCTGAATTCCTTACCTTGCCAAGAGTCAAGTTCAGTTAAGAATTGGGTAAGGATGTTTTGTACATCCTTATTATGATTGGAACCCCAGTAAAATCTCCCAGAATGGCAATTAATAGAGAAGCCTTTGTTCTTTAGGGACCAGCGGTCAGATTCAGGGGGTATTAATGAGACAGTTAATTTAATAATTTTGTGGTCACTCAAAGGAGTATGGGTGATAACCAAGTCTTTAAAGCAAGAGAACGTGTCAAAGTCTGTTATTGCGTAATCCAGAATAGATTCACCCCTAATAGAACCATGAGTATAATTTGCCGGGGAATCAGAGGGCATTCTGCCATTTATAATAATTCCCTCCACGGCACTAAGCTCCCCGAGAAGAATCTTGCCCCTTTTATTCGTTTTTATTTTATTAGGCAAGAGAGCTTGGGGAATATTAAATACTTCTTCTTTTACCTTGTTTCTAAACATGTCTAGGGAAGTATTGGACACTTTACAATTTAAGTCCCCCACCAATAATAAGTATGGGGGGTCATCCACCTCTAATAACTGCTTTATATAGGAAAACATACGTTTTAAAACTGGGGTAAAATTATCTTCGGGAGGAATGTAGGCATTTAATATTATAAACGACGACCGTTGTACAGCAGAATCCAGGTTCGAAATAGTTATGGATTGGAATAGATTACTCTCATCCTTGTAGCGTGAGAATTGCCATTGTAATGTATTGGATAGCAAACAAGCGATTCCACCTTTAGCGTGGCCCCTTTTAGATGGCGTTGCAGCGGCTTCTAGGATGAAGTAATCATTCCCACCATAAGGAAGAGTATCACACCATGTTTCTTGTATACAATACACATCCGCATTCAGAGAAAGAAGATAATCAAATTTCTCCGGACACTTAGACAAGCCAGCAGCATTCCAAGAGACTATTTTTAAACACTGGTTAAAGATATGAAGATGGTCGTGGGTTTCTCGAGGTGGTATTTGAGAGAACTCCCGGTAACCAGTTCCACATCGAAGCGTCTTCAAATAGAGGGTTATCCGTGCAACCCGATAAAGGAAAGACCTGAGAGACCATACGTTTGCCTCTGGAGAGCCAAATTTTCAGGTCATTATTACATACAGGATAATCATCCTGACCAGAGGACAACCTTGTATTTCTTTCAGAGAAAGAAAAACACAAGTTTTTATTAACAAAAGGTAACACGTCAATTCCTCTACGTTGAAAGGCTTCTGCTTGTTGAAGGACTAGATTAGCAATTATTTTAGAGTAAAACTTTACCCTAATTCGTTGGCCATTTATGGTTCTTATAGGTAGAACTAAATCAATATCATTTGTCAGGACCAACTTTAAGCTTTCAATTTCATTAAAACAGCTAAGTAGCCAAGATCTATTCATTCTTAAATCAGAATCAAGTAATGGCAGAAAATCCAATGTTAAGGTATCCACATATGAAATAGTACCTTTTGATGACTGATGTGTTACGTTCCTAGCTACATCATTCTGAGGCAGAAAAATAGGAGCTGTTGGATTAAATACTCTTGTTACTATTGGAGAATGTCTATCAGCCACACTTATAGGATGGGGAACAGGGGCATCAATTGCAGATCCAGAAACCACCCTATTCGACGTTACTTCATCTGGGGGCTCAGTTACTGATCCAAAAACCACCCTATTCGTAGTTAATTCAACTGGGGTATCATTGGAGTCATTTAAGATACCTTCCACATCTACTTTATCCGGAATATCAGAAGGTGGTCTATACCCTCTTCCTATGGGAGCGGGCGTTTCAGTTATTATATGTTTTGGAAAAATAATTTGTCTAGGTCTTTTCTTTTTGTGTTTACGAATAGGCTTCCCCTTTTTTCCTCTTGTTATCATTTTGGCAACTCGAGGAGACCCCAAGAGAACTTCTGGCTCCTTTTTATCATGTACAAAAATGGGAAAAAGATCATGGCCCCCTGTTTGAGCTACTTCACACACATTCTCTTCCTGCTCAACTAGTGATGGTTCCATTCTCAGAGGCAGGACAGATGAGGTGCATGGATTAGGGGACTTATGAATTTCCGCCTCTATGGGTAATCCCAAAGGGGCAATTCCCTTCCCTTCAGCAGAATGAACAACCTCTTGATGTACAACAGGCGCAGGATTAGGCGGGGCAACAAGAGGCTTAGATTCATTTTCAACATTTTTCACATTTTGTGCCAACAGTGCCTGCAGTATTTCAGTAACTGAGGATAAAATACAATCTGAATTTACAGCAAATTTACCCATTAGCAGTAGTATTGAAGACAGAATTTGCTCAAGGGCTATGAGTGACTCAGAGATGGGTTTATCGTTTTTTGGATAACTTGAAGCTGTAAGGGGACAAATCCCTGATAGATTAAAATGAGGGGATTGTTCATTACTCAGCGGAGACAAATTATCTGTGGATTTAATGGAGGGGGTACTGCTGTATAATAGCAGACCAGATGGTGTTTCTCCACTGGGCGTTTTATTAACTACTATGGGAGGTAAAGATGTCTTATCCACATATCTTCCGCAGAGTTCAAAGTCAATACTAGTAGCTATGGAAACATCACCCTTATCTTCTTCCAGACTATCATTCCCCTTGTGAGTATCATGTATCAAAGATTGCGATATTAACAGGGGATCAGCAACAGCCATATGTTCAGAACCTGTTGGCAGGTCTGCCACACTAGACTGACTAAGTGACCTTTTCATTTCCACCATAGGCGCCACCTCACTACCTTCCTCCTTATTAAAGCAGGGATTTAGTTGCTGTAATGGATCATTATCAGATTTCCTGGGGACTTCAAGCGATCTATTCAAGCTTTTCTCCCAAATTTGTTTTAATTGCATCTGACCTTTCATGATAACACTGTTAGCTTGTTTTTTCCTCAAATGAGTCGGGCCGTGTATTATGCCGTGATTCTCCATTACAACCTTCCCGGAACGTAATGTCTTAGCCTCCATAGTACTTAAATTGAAACAGCGCCTACAATAAATCTCCCAGACTTTTAAAAACACAGTTTTAGAATAATATAAACATACAAAAAATGAAGTGGGAGAGAAACTAACAGTTCAGCTACTTTGTGCCTATACTTCTATCGGCTTATTTGTGTTACCGTACAATATAGTCACGCAAACTAGTAACTTTAAACATAAGACTGAAGAAACAAGAGTCAAGATACCAGGGCCCAGCCCGGCCTACCTCGGCCACTGAGGGCCACAGAGGGCCCGCCCTTTGCCCGGGCTTAGCTCCGCGCTTTGCCCCGCGCGCGTCCCGCTAGCGCGTCTTTCAGTGCCTTATTATACTGGGAAGGGGCGGGAAGAGGGCCAGCTGAGGCGAGTTTGTTTCCGCAGCGCCCGCTGGTCCTCGCAGTCCCTGACACTCTGCAGTTCCCTCGTCGATTACCTCTCAGGCGCAGGCAATCCGCTGATGAGCAGCCCTCGAACGGCGCCCGCGAAGCGGGGGCCGTGAGGCGTGGGTAGAGAACAGCAAAGAAAGCACCCGATGGCAAGTAAGCAGCAGTCTCGCTTTAGCAGGCACACAGAATTGAGTTAAACCTCCACTTTTAAGTCCGGCGGGAGGGGGCGGGAAGAGGGCCAGCTGAGGCGAGTTTGTTTCTGCAGCGCCCGCTGGTCCTCGCAGTCCCTGACACTCTGCAGTTCCCTCGTCGATTACCTCTCAGGCGCAGGCAATCCGCTGATGAGCAGCCCTCGAACGGCGCCCGCGAAGCGGGGGCCGTGAGGCGTGGGTAGAGAACAGCAAAGAAAGCACCCGATGGCAAGTAAGCAGCAGTCTCGCTTTAGCAGGCACACAGAATTGAGTTAAACCTCCACTTTTAAGTCCGGCGGGAGGGGGCGGGAAGAGGGCCAGCTGAGGCGAGTTTGTTTCTGCAGCGCCCGCTGGTCCTCGCAGTCCCTGACACTCTGCAGTTCCCTCGTCGATTACCTCTCAGGCGCAGGCAATCCGCTGATGAGCAGCCCTCGAACGGCGCCCGCGAAGCGGGGGCCGTGAGGCGTGGGTAGAGAACAGCAAAGAAAGCACCCGATGGCAAGTAAGCAGCAGTCTCGCTTTAGCAGGCACACAGAATTGAGTTAAACCTCCACTTTTAAGTCCGGCGGGAGGGGGCGGGAAGAGGGCCAGCTGAGGCGAGTTTGTTTCCGCAGCGCCCGCTGGTCCTCGCAGTCCCTGACACTCTGCAGTTCCCTCGTCGATTACCTCTCAGGCGCAGGCAATCCGCTGATGAGCAGCCCTCGAACGGCGCCCGCGAAGCGGGGGCCGTGAGGCGTGGGTAGAGAACAGCAAAGAAAGCACCCGATGGCAAGTAAGCAGCAGTCTCGCTTTAGCAGGCACCAGTCTATCAATAAAGGTAGTCACTGCTCGGTCTCGCCCTTATGTGGCTCCAAATTTGCTGCTGCATGACACTCTGGCAGCGCTCGGCTCCTCACGCGATTTCAATCGCGTTTTCGTGCTCTTTGCTGCTCACGGTGCTTACAGGCAGACGGGTCTTCAGCTGCAGCGAGGGGCAGAAGTGGCGGGTCTCCAAGGATCCAACCCTCGTAGCCAGTGAAAACCGTGGTGAGAAGAGTTCTAAAGGCCTATTATCATCTGCCAAGCCTTCTTCTCAGCCTAAACGTCGAAGATCAGCGTCTCCAGAAGGTAGAACTAGAAAACATCGACTCCAGGGAGCGTCGCCGTCAAAAAAGGTGCGCTCGACGTCGAGAACCAGGTCGGCGTCGAAGAGAGCTCCATCGACGTAGAGGACATCGCCGGTGAGGCAGTCGCCGTCGAAATCCTTTTCGACGTCGAGGCAATTGGTGTCGATTGCAGTAAGGACGACGTCGGGAGTGCAACGCTCGACGTCGAAGGATCGTGTGTCGACGTCGAAGGATCGTGTGTCGACGTCGAAGGATAAAGGGTCGACGTCGAAGGATAAAGGGTCGACGTCGAAGGATAAAGGGTCGACGTCGAGAGAGTCATCGGTCGACGTCGAAGGATAGACCGAGGTCGAGAGGGAGACAGACGTCGTCGTCGAGGAAAAGTTAGACGTCGAGAGAAAGAATGACGTCGAAGGATTCGACGTCGAGACCTAAAAAGAGAAGGTCAAGGTCTCCATCGCGACGTAGGTCGACGTCGAAGCATGCTTCGGGCTCGAAGCATGGACTGTCTAGGTCTCCCCCACCTGAACATAGGTCGTAGTCGAGACTATCAAGACCAGCCTCCCGGACCTCAATTAGGTCTTTGTCGAGGTCAGAAATAAGTCCCAAACCTAGAGTGGAGACTTCCCCGCATGATCAGCAAGACACTAGATCTGCAATGGGGCAAGAGATAGTGCACCAGGACTCTTCTGTGGTGGCTCATTCGGGCTCAACCTCAGGGCAGGTGTCAGATGACAGACAGTTGGTGCCCAGACAGCGGACTCCGTCTGGTTCATTGGTTTCTGAACACAGTGCAGCTTCCAGAGCTTCCAAGTCTTCCGCAGAGCTGAATATTGTGCAGGTGTCACCTGAAGCTTCACCTGAGCATGCAGAGCGGCCTATTAACTTGTCACCGAGGTGGTTGGAAAGTTTAAGGCATTGGAAGATGCGTCCGATAATGGGGGAGAGAGCTCCGGTCCCTCGGACGGAGCTGCATAGAAGATCACGCTCAAGATCCTTAGTGAGAGAGAAATCTCGTTCAAGGGAGCGTAGGAGGCAGCGATCAGCAACTCCTCAGAGAAGACGTAGAACTCCTACTCCATCTTCTACATCGTCTTCATCTTCTTCAAGATCTTCATATGGAGACTATTCTCCAACTATATCTTCTACTCCACCTTCCAGAGTGTCTCCAGTAGACGATTTAAGCACATTTAATGATGTATTATGTCGTGGAGCGAGTAAATTCAGCATCAAAATGGCAGTTCCCCAGGTAGCAACGTCAGTCATCTTCGAAACCCTGCATCACAAGACGACTGGCAGGCCTCTTCTGCCTTTAGTGCCCGGGTTGATAGAACCAGCAATGAGGACATTCCTAACTCCGGCCACGGTGGGTTCAGGTCCTTCTAGGATTGCGAAGAAGTACAAGGCTCCAGAGGAAGACCCAATGTTTTTGCGGTCTGACCCACCACCAGACTCTCTGATTGTAGCGGCAGTCAGAAAGGCGCATTCAGCAGCATCTACCTCTTCTGCTCCACCTGAAAAGGATAGTAAGAGTATGGATTCCTTGGGGCGAAGAATGTGCAATACCTCAGGATCGGTCATGCGAGTGGCCAGTGCGGCTGCTCTATTGGGCCGCTATGACCGTCTGCTCTGGGATTCAGTGGCTCGTTTTGCAGATAAACTCCGTAAGGAGGATCAGAAAGACTTCCTGGAAATAGTGGAGGAAGGAGGATTAGTGGCTAACCAGAGCATTAGCGCGGCTGCTGATGCGGCGGACTTGTCTGCTCATGGTTATGCACACGGTGTTTGTGCAAGACGTACAGCTTGGCTTCGCCTTACGGGGCTAAAGCCGGAGGCACAGAGGAAGATGGTCAATTTACCTTTTAATGGTTCAACTCTGTTTGGATCTCATGCAGACGACGAGATGTCTAAAATGAAGGTGGAGTTGGACACTCTTAAGGCCGTTGGCCTTGATAAGAAAAAAGAATTTAAACGTCGGGGTACTTTTCGTCCCTATGTCAAGAGATCTTTTCAGCAAAGGAGCCAACAAACGAATTGGTCTTCGCAAAATCAAGGCCAGAATCAACAAAGGTCGCAATTCCAGCAGCGGCGGCCTGGACGAGGCAGAGGCAATGGAAATAGGCAGCAGTCATCTGCTGCCAAGCAGCCTCAGAAACAATGAACGGATGCTTCCTCTACAACCGTGTCCCACTCCGGTTGGAGGAAGTATTGTGCGTTATCTGGACGAGTGGAAACAGATCACGAAGGACAGATGGGTGCTGGATGTCATTCAGAACGGGTACCTTTTAAGATTCAAGAAGCCACCCCCTATCATGCGCCCTCTAAAGATGGTACAATGGAATATAAAGCGCTTGCAACAGGAGGCGAACGTCCTCTTGAAGAAGAAGGCCATAGAACCAGTTCCTTTCCAGCAGAGAGGTCAAGGCCTGTACTCTCGATTTTTTCTCAAACAGAAAAAAGGTCCAGTCATAGAGTTCAGACCCATTCTGGATTTGAGGCGACTGAACAAATTAATTCGGAAGGAGAGATTTCGAATGCTGGCTCTTCACCAGATCTTCCCTCAATTACACCAAGGGGATTGGATGTGCTCCATCGATTTAAAGGACGCTTATTTTCATATTCCGGTATCCAGAAAACATCGCAGATTTCTCAGGTTTCAAGTGGCGGCTCGTCATTATCAGTACGCAGTGCTCCCTTTTGGCCTGAGATCAGCTCCCAGGACATTTTCAAAATGTATGGCTGTAGTGGCGGCTTGTCTTCGAAAGAGGCGGATTTTCATATGTCCGTACTTAGACGACTGGCTTTTGAAGAGTTCATCCCCATCGCTTCTAGAGGAACATCTGTCGATTTGTCTTCAGCTCATGTACAAGTTAGGTCTGCAAGTCAACTACAAGAAGTCCATAATAAACCCCACCCAGAAGATCCACTACCTGGGTGCTCAGTTGGACACAGAAGTAGAAAACGTGTGTCCTTCGGAGGAGAGGTGGTCATCCATCAGAGCGAAGTGTCTACTTCTCCTTCAAACTGCACGTCCGACAGTTCGGCAAGTGTCCTCTCTCCTGGGGTCAATGGCGTCGTGCATTTTCATCGTGCCAAACGCACGTTTGCAGATGCGTCCTCTACAACAGTGTCTGGAAGATCAGTGGCAAAAGAGGACGGGATGCTGGGAGGACCGGATTTATCTCCAACAGTCTGCAAAAGATTCCATCCGGTGGTGGATGAAGAAGGTGCATGTGATGGAGGGAGTCCCTTTTCATCAGGACCCACCAACGCAGACTCTGATAACAGATGCTTCTCTCCAAGGCTGGGGGGCGCATATGGGCCCTCTGCAGGTACAAGGGCTATGGTCAGACTTCGAGAAAGGATATCACATCAATCTACTCGAACTCAGAGCGGTCCATCTTGCTCTCAAGTCCCTGGCTCCATCTCTACAGACTCGGTCCCTCCTGGTGCAAACAGACCATACAACTACAATGTATTACTTAAACAAGCAGGGGGGTACCAGATCCAGGACTCTTTCCATAGAAGCCCAGACCATCTGGCATTGGTTATTTGCACGAGACCTGTCCATAACCGCAATTCACCTACCGTGGAGTCTCAGCAGAGACTTCGTCGAAGCGCACGACTGGGTTCTCAACGAAGACGTTGCGCACAGCATTTTCCAGGATTGGGGAACACCAGACATAGATCTGTTCGCAGACGCGGCAAACGCAAAATGCCCCGTCTTCGCGTCCAGGTTCTACCAGAAAGGGTCTCAAGGGAATGCCCTTTTGATAGATTGGTGTCAAAATTTGCTGTACGCCTTTCCACCGACACCGTTGATACCAGCAGTGATCAATCGGCTGTTCAAGACTCACTCCAGAATGATACTGATTTGCCCAGAGTGGCCACGCCAGTGGTGGTTTCCAGATCTCCTCCAGTTGTCAATAACACCGCACAGGAGATTGCCGTGTCGCCCGGATCTTCTGTCCTAGCAGAAAGGGCAAGTGTTTCATCCCAATCTGCCCTCCCTGCGCTTGGCAGCATGGCTCCTGAAGTCATCCAGTACGGGCACTTACAGCTGAATCCGGAGTGTATGAACATCCTTAAGGAGGCAAAGCGGCCTTCCACGAGACAATCCTACGGATTTAAGTGGAAACGCTTTTACCTTTGGTGTCAGAGTAAGGGTCTGGATCCTATTCATGGTCAAGAAAAGGTGATCTTGCCTTATCTTCTTTACCTTGCTGAATCTGGTTTGCAGTTTAATTCCATCAAAGTCCATCTTGCTGCAATAACTGCTTATAGAAAATCGCCAACACAGATATCTTTCTTTCGAATGCCTGTGGTGAAGTATTTTCTGGAAGGGTTAAGAAAGGTTTATCCTCCAGTCAGGCCTCCGTCTCCACCTTGGGAGCTTAATGTGGTATTGACTAAATTAATGGGTCCCCCATTTGAGCCGATACATGAAGCGTCTTTTCAACACCTGTCTTGGAAAGTAGCGTTCCTGGTGGCCATCACTCCTGCTCGTAGGGTGAGCGAAATCCAGGCTTTGTGTTGCAATGAACCGTACACAGTTTTTCATGGAAACAGAGTGGTGCTCAGGACTCATCCTGCTTTCCTACCTAAGGTGGTGTCGGATTTTCATATTAACCAATCCATAACATTGCCTACTTTCTTTCCGAACCCTTCAAGTCCGGCAGAACAGACTTTACATTCATTAGATCTAAAAAGGGTTTTGAAATTTTACTTAGATAAAACAAAGTCTTTGAGACAGACGGACCGTCTGTTTGTGAACTATGGTGCTACAAATACTTGTTTGGCAGCATCCAAGAGATCCATTTCTAGGTGGATAGTGTCATGTATCTTACTGGCTTATCAGCTAGCCCACAAGTCTTTATCAGGTAGACCTAGGGATCATTCTACGAGGGGAAAAGCTTCTACCACAGCTCTCCTTAGGAATGTGGCTATGTCAGAGATATGTAAAGCATCTACTTGGCGTTCAGTGCATACGTTTACACGCCATTACTGTTTGGATTCTGATGCGCAGACTGATGCACAAGTGGGACAAGCATCACTCAGAAATTTGTTTGCTATTACTAGTTAAACACTGTAATTTTAAAGTATGACTATGCTTTTATCTGTTCGCCCGCTTCTGGTGGGTATGAGCTTGCTACTCTATTCAGTGCTTATGACTATTAATGAGTATCCCCTGGAAGAGAAGGATTAGTTACTTACCTGTAATCCTAGTTCTCTTCCAGGGGTATACTCATTAAAGTCATAAGCACCCTCCCGCCTCCCCGGGCGAGCAGTAGCATTGAGGTTTAAAGTTTTCAATATAGTTTTAAGTGCAGATTCCTGCTAAAGTTTACTGTACCGTACAAAAGAACTGACCTAACTGTCACCTGTGGCGCATGATGGGAACAGAGTTCTCCTGGAGGCCTTAAAGGCAAAGTGTGCAGATTCTCTGGGGCCTTAAAGGCAGGGTGCCAGTCTGATTTTCTGTACACAGACATTTTTTCATATGCAGCCTTTTTAGGCTAATAACTGTTTACAACAGGTTCTTTGATGAAAATAAAAGTTTTTTCATGACTATGAAATGCATTTTAGGCTCATGCCTGTTTATTGCATTTATATACAGCATATTTTCATGCTTCAGAACGTGTGTAAGGTTTGGTTTGATTAGCCTATGTATTAATGTTAGGCTGCATATTATGGTTATTATACATGTATATGTGTATAATTACTTAGTACTATGTACTTTTGGTTATATTTACACATATATATGTATATTGTTTATATGTTCCGGGTCCCCGCTCATGGGCGGAGGTAATTCAGTGCTTATGACTTTAATGAGTATACCCCTGGAAGAGAACTAGGATTACAGGTAAGTAACTAATCCTTCTGTATACAGAACAATGTGCAATACATAACTAAAATATATCATGAAGTTGGTGCAGCATTGACACACACCACCAACAGGCAAGCATCTACAAGTTACACCAGATCACGGTGCTCAAGTAGATACACACTTAGTGGCCCCCAAAAGTCTTTAGGTCTGGAGGTAATTCTTCAGCATTGACATTTAATTGCTCCCTGCAGAACACAAGTTGATGAATCCATTTAACTATTGTGGGCGTTGCTTTGGAGTTCCAATGCATTGCAACAGCCTGTTTAGCAAACAGGGTGGCAACTGCCGCTAAAAGTCGACTACAGGGTTTAATTTCCTTTAGCAATCGCAGCAGGCAAACGTCCGGTTTGCAGCTAATCACTTTCATCGTCCTGTCTATGAGGACTTCCGTCACCCTCCATCAGAACTTTAGTACACCAGGACAACCCCATGCCAGGTGTAAAACGTCAGCTCCAGCTTGGCGGCACCTAGGGCATCGATCATCAACCCCCAGCCCAAACTTTAACAATTTCACAGGAGTATAGTAGATTGTGGTGCAAGTATTTAAAATGGATAATTCGAAGGTTTCAAGTCGCTATTAAATGCCCCGTTAGTTTGCAACATTCAACCCAGTTTTCTCTGGACATGGGAGCCTCGAGTATAGCATTCCATTTTTCCCCACGCGGGGGTGTGGACAAACTCATTTTCCCTCTGAGAAGCATCATACAAATTAGAAATTAATCTGCGGCTCCCCCCATTTTTAATACAACTGGGAGTGCTTTTAACCCTCTTGGCTCCTGTGGGAAATCTGGGTATAAAAGGTGCACTGCAGCCCGCAATCTAGCATATATGAAACCATGCATGGCCTTATATGTTTGCCCACCCTGGAACTCACTCAAAGAGAGTAAGGTGCCACTACGGTACTTGTCCCCTAATTTCGTGACGCCGGCAGTTCATAGGATATTCAACGCCCCACGCTCACATGCCACAGAAATATCAGGATGAGCGGCAATTGGCATATCTGGGGCATAGATCTGTTCTAATCCCGCCCTCTTCGCAAGCGCGTGCAATGCCCAGATAGTGGACCCGACTGGGTTAATTTCCCTCCTATGCCTTAACTCACCCTTGCAGAAGACCATGGCAGTCAGTGGTGTCAGGTGTGCCATGTCTTCCTCAACCGCGGCATATATTTCTGTGGGAAGTACCAAGAATGAGCAAACTGCGCCTGCGCACATAAGTATTAGAGCCTTAAGTCAACGGCTTCAAACCCCCCCATACTCAAACGGCAAAGCCAATTTAGCCCAACTACACCTAGTTTGCTTGCCAGCCCAGGCCAATGACAACAGACAGGTCTGCAGTTTTTTTAAAAACTGTACATTCAATTTCAAAGGGACATTAACAAATAAATAAATCAACTAGGGTAGTATTGACCTCTTTACAACTGCAATTCTATCCGCTAGCAATAAAGGCAATTGTGTCCTGCAATCAGCCTATTCGCAATATTAGAAACTGCACGGCCATAATTAATATTGAGCACCACCTCCGGATTCTTATGCACCCACAAACCTAAATATTTAACCGGTGTGAGAATTTTGCCTGGCATATGATGTCCACTATTCTAGTGGGCACCTTGCACCAGTCTAAACAACCCTTATTGATGGTGGTTGTAAAGTCAACCTTATAGACAAGCTATCCTAGTGGTAGCATGGACCAGCAGTCTTAGGCTAAAACTTCAGAGAGCATGTAAAGCAAGCTGTTTTACCAAGTGTAATCCCTTGAATACCAAATGAAAGGACACCACACAAGGTATATATCAAAAATATATATGTATTTATTTCTAACACAACCCCTCTGCACTCTTTATGAGGTCAGAGATCGAAATACATCACAAGTTACTCAATTAGCATACGATAAGTTGCACAAATACAGTTATGCCCTAGGGGCCTCACAAACCATATACTAAGTAAGTGGTATAAGGACCACTTCAGAAATAGTGAATAGGCCTACGGAATCGCTGGGGCTACACTAAACGACCAAAGGTTAGGAAGTAGGAGACCCACGGGAGACGCATGCAGTGTCTAAACACAGTCGCAAATTACCATTGACTTATAATGGAGAACGTAAGAGTTGCAAAGTTACTGTTTAAGGGCACTTCCGGATGGACTACAACAAAACCCCTTTAAACTAGGACACTTCGAGAGTCAAGACCCATGGGAGCACCGGAGCACTCGTGTTACCTCATCCAGGGAAGCCGGGTGCATAGGTGCCTTTTGGTGTCTGGTTTCGTCAATGTTTTCTATGGAGATCTGCAAAGAAGTGCTGCAGGCGACCAGAGGAAAAGTGTCTGGGTGGATCCAAGATGTGAAGAACCTGAAAGCAGAGGGGACAGAGTCTGGGTCACTAGCCAGTGACCAGAAGGAACCAGGAAGGAACCAGGCGATGTCGCGATGATCTCAGGTGAAGAGGTGAAGCTTGTCTCTGCAGCCACGAGGACCAGGAGGCGTCGACGACAACCAGGAGCTGGATTCGAGCTGTCCCACGAAGGATCTAGTAGACTGCAGTGTCGGTATTCGGACTGGACCCAACAAGCCTTGGCAAACGCACTCCACGCAGGAAGTGAAGATTGGCTTCGGTGCAAACCAGCAAGGTCTGGGTAGCTTCTCCTTTGCAGGGAAGCTGGAGCAAGCCTGGAGCAACCAGGAAAGCAGTTTGGTTTCAAAGGAAAGTCTTTGGAGGGCTAACTAGCCAGCGGGCTAGCAACCGGGAAGACGCGTTGAGCTGAAATGCAAGAGCGAGCCCCACGCAGCACTCGTGGAGTGTGGAGGGCTGAGCTTCAGTGCAAATGGCGCTCGGTTCTGTGGCTTCTCCTACCCCAATGCACAGTTGCGAGTTTCCTCAGGAGTCGATGCAGTTAGCAAAATGCAGGATGTCCAGGGTGTCTGGTCCCACGTCTCTCGTGTCCGTCATGGGTCTCAGCTTTGCTGTGGATGTGGGTCGGAGTCAGAGAAGTCTGAGAATCCAGTTCCTGTGTCGCTGAGTCTTCGGGTTTCGGCGGGAGCGTCGACAAAGCAGACCGGCAAATTACTGGTGGTGCCTGTTTGCACAGGGTGGTCACTCCTTGACCACAAGGGAGATGTCTTCAGTCTTCTAGTCAGAATAGAACGTCGAAGGTCCAAGAGTTTCGTATCAGAGTTTCGTTCCAGGATAATCTAAAGTCCTGGAGACACAGCACCTATCTTTATACTAAGAAAATGGGCTGGATTACCTGCTAGGTCCCTCGTATGGGTGGACCTGGGAAGGGGGTGGTTACACCCCTTTGTCCAGTTTCGCGCCAGAGCGGGGCTGGAGTGCCCCAGCAACTGGATTGAACCGGGCTATGCATGGAGCACCTTGTGTGCCCCAGGCAGTGTCTGGAAAAGCATCTTTCCATTCAACCCACCCAGCCCCAATACACTACAGGCTGTCTGGGGAGGTGCTGGCACCTCCCTCGACAGGAAACCTTTGCTGGAGTTTCCCCCAGTAACAGGAGGTCAGAATTGTGTCTGTGGCAGCAACATCCATTTTGTGATGCTGAGGCTCTGTTTAACTTTAACCAGGTAAAGCAGTAACTACATGTCTTCTCCCTCTAGAAGGGTGGAATGCTACCCCCGCCGCCAGAACTGGCAGGATGTAGTATTCCAAAGTGTTTGACACCTTACCCGACATAATTTGATGAAGCCAAACCAAAGTTGGCATTAACCGCGAGGATTATAATGCACTTAAGAGTATATGGTATGGCTATATCATAGAACAGAACACATAAAACCAAGCACTCTGTCTCCAGGATTGTCGAGGCCTACCATAGGAGTGTCTTATAGGTGCATTTGTGTCTATATATATGTATATATGGGTAGATATAGGTATACTATATCTAAGTAAGGGGTGATTACACCTCCTTACCCAAGCTGAGTTATCAGCCTGTGGTGTCAGTTTGGATGGCCAGCCAGGGGTGGCATAATACATGCTGCAGCCCCTGGTAGGCCTTGGATGCACCTATGCCCCGGGTACCTATGGTACACTATACAGGGGCTCACAAAGGTGACCCAATACCCAATCAAGTATGTACCTAAAGTACATGGAGTCCATTTTATAGGGAGAGCAGATAGCATGGGGCCCTGAATAGCAGGATCCCAGGCCAACTATTTCGAAAACCAGCAAAACCCTAGGCAAAAAGTTGGGGTAACCATATAGTCAGATATCCACCTTCCTACAACCGGTTCAACTGACCAAGAAAGAGGAATTTTAATTGCAAGTTCTTGTGTACAATCTGCTGCGGGTATAATTGTAGATTTAGCCCAGTTAATGCCCAGCACAGAGTGTGATTCAAATGCAACATACTCTCGAAGGATAGATACCAGATGAGCCTCAGGGTCTTTAACGTATAGTAACATATCATCGGCGTACAATGATACAGCAAGCGGGCGCTGTCTGAATCCAATGGCTGCCTCTGCATGTTTCTGTCGCAACTTACAAGCCAACGGCTTTAGCGCTAAAGATAAAAGCATAGGGGACAGAGGGCAGCCCTGCCCTGTGCCTCCTTATATTGGGAATATATCTGACACCCAGCCATTTACCCGCACCCTGGCGACTGGTTGTGTATAAAATAAACTAATCCACATGAGGAAAAACTGCGGCATCCCCATTCTCTGTAAAACCACAAACATGTGCCCCCATTTCAGTGAGTCGCAGGCTTTAGCCACATCAAGTAACACAGCCACAACAGGTGTATCGGGGTCTAACTGGTTTATTACCGCACATATTGTACGCATGTTATGCACCATGGAGCGTTTGGGAACAAAGCCCCACTGGTCGGGAAGTACCAAATTAAGAATCAGCGGCTGGAGTCTGTATGCGATCATTTTCGCCAATATCTTAGTATCAATATTTATAAGAGACAGCGGCCTGTAAGATTCAAATTTATTTACAGGTTTATCCGGTTTCAACAAAGTGACCAGTAAGGCTTCCCTAAGAGATGATGGCAAGGAACCTTTCTCATAGACCTCTGCATACACCTTTAACAGCTGTGGGGCTAGTACATCCGAATATGCTTTATAGAATTCACTAATCAACCCATCCAGCCTGCTGCTTTACTAGTAGGCAGAGATGCTATAGCCAGTTTGACATCTTCCACGTCAAAGATGTATCAAGTATTCACGTTTACCATTGGAGAGCCACCTCAGCGGGATATCTTCCAAATACTCATTAATTACCTCACTAGGATTGATTTGTCCATCCCCATGTAGCTGGGAATAAAAATCCATAAAAACTCGACTGATCTCGGAGGTAGAATATTGAGCAGCTAAATTCACATCAAGCAGCTCAGTGATATGTTCTTGCCCCTTAGGGAGTGACAACCTATGCGCCAATGAGTGGCTAGGTCTGCCACCTTCACCATAATACCTTGCCCTTTATCTGCGGGATCTGTGCAACATCTCTTGATCGTCCATCTCATTATGGTCAGTGACCAACTCAAGTATATGCGCTAAAATATCAGGTGTAGGACTCACTTCTTACTTCCGCTCCAGCTTACTGATCTTGCTTGGAAAGTATTCCATACGATTCCTGAGATCCTTTAGTACCCCAGCCTGAGCTCCCATGCATTCCCCTCTAATAGTAACCTTAAATGCTACCCAAAGCATGCCTGCACTGTCCACAGAACTGACATTTTCTGAGAAATAATTACTAATCGGAGCACCAATCTGTGTGCGAAATAAGGGGTAGAGCAGTGAGGCGGATTGCAGCCTTCACTGAAATGGAGGCCTAAGTACGGCCGGGACCTTCAATTCCATTAGGACTCAGGAGTGATCAGAGAGCGTTCTAGCGAGATGTTTAATAGATACAGCCCAAGAGGCAGCCTGTTTGGAGACTAGCCAGTAATACAATCTAGACCACGAGCCGTGCACTGTTGACACGAATGTCCCTTTGCGACCCATACAAGTACGATTCCGCACAAATCTACAAGACCTTCTGCCTCAATCAGCTTATTCAATACCGTCACCGCTTGCTTACTGCGCCCTTCCACATCAGAGGAACAATCTAGTCTCGAGGACAAACGCACATTCAGGCCACTCCCCATAGTACCAGAGCCTGTGGCTAGGAAGAGATGTGCCTCCAAACGTCTTTGAAAAAAGCAGGGTCATCTAAATTGGGACCATAAGTGTTAACAAACAGCACCAGTGTACCACCCAGCTTACCCAATGCGAGCACCAATCTCCCCTGGGCGTCAACTTCAGATTTAATGAGTGTAGGGAGTGCCTCTCCTTACTAGAAGTAGCACCCCTCTAGAGTACGAAGAGAATGAAGATGCAACCTGTATCGCGGCCCAGCGATCTCCTACCTTTAGGTCTCTTTGCTTAGTGAGATGTGTTTCTTGGATAAAAGCAACCTGAACAGTCTGTCTATCAAGGTAGGCCAAGATGTTACCATTTTTTTGGGGGTTGTTAAGCCCACGCACATTCAATGTTACTAACTTAATGCTATCGCCCGGACCTGCAACCAAGCATAATGATAGAGTAATCACTTGCACACCATTATATGTTCTGAGCATTGCAGAAAATTTTGACTTCCTACACGTGCAATCAAACCATTATCCAACCTTCTTACCCCACCCATTTTAGAACCCCCAACTTGCTAAAGACAACCCAAACAGCTACATTAAAACCTCCCAACCAAAAACTACACCAAATTAACAAGTGGGGCGCACCATTTACGGGCCGGAAAAGAGCAGCAACCCCCCGATTTAAGTGGGGGGTGGCCGCGCCACCAAATATCGTCATCATAAGTATAATCATTGAATAGCATAGCACACCATGAAGAGCAATTTAGCAATTTGTACAACAGAGCACCGGTGCCTGAGCCCACCAGCAATTAACCTGCACAGCAACAGTATTTAGGTCCAGTAACAAACCTGCGATGGGAAAATATTACAAATCTTGCAATCACATGTGGACCACTAAGGCCCCAAAATACACATTTCCAGGGCTACCACCACCATTAGGGAGACCAGTTATACAGCGTTGTTCCTCCTCGCCCAAATCTGTTGAGGCCTCTCGATGACGCTCTTCTAGTACTTTACCATGCTCCAAAGTGGCTTTTGGGTTCGTGAAGATCTTGGATGTACCCTCAGATCCGATTCTCAAGCGAGCCGGGTATAACATGGCATAGGGGATGTCCCCCGCTTGCAGCAGCATTTTTGTAGGAATAAACTCTTCGGGCAACCAGAACTGCAGTGGTAAAGTCTGGAAAAAACGCCAACATGTTTCCATGGTAAGTGATTTGACCCTTCTCCCGGGCAAGGTGCAGAATAGTGTCTCTGTCCCAGTAAATCAACAACTTAGCAATGATGGGTCTTGGAGGGGCGCCAAGGGGCGGTGATTTTGTTCAACAACAAACATATTGGAGAACACATCTGCTTAAAAAATATCCTTCAGCATACCCTCCACGAACAGCTCAATTTTGCCAACATTGGTCGATTCTGGCAGACCTTTTATCCAGATATTGTTCCTTCGTGACCTCACTTCCAACTTCATTTGTGGCTTGAATTACTGCAAGAACTTTTTTAAGGTTTTATCGGAGACTGCTGTTACATTGTCCTCCACAGTTGACACACGCTGCTCAACTTCAGCCAGCCTTATACCTTGTTTGTCCAGCTTCGCTGCCATATGATCCATGCGCAAATTGAGGGCATCGATTTTGCCATCAATGGACTGCAAGCTTTGTTGCATCGCAAGCAGCATGGACTTTAAAGAGGGGGCAGCGTCCGATGGAGAAACAGTGTCTTCTGCTGAGATCTTACCGTTTATCGCATCTCAGTCTTGAATTGTTGAGTTTTATCAGGCTTACCCATAGTGAGTAGACACCAAGAAGGACTCCACGGGAGACCACGCCTCGCCTGCGCAAGTCCCTTGACCGCGATCAGAGCTGCCACGCAGATGACACCCCGCTGCGGGCTGTTATTTCGAGGAGTAAGTGCATTGAAAATTAAACCGCAAGTAAGGTATGTACAACTACCTCTAGCTGTGAAGCAATTGGAGAGCCAGGTTTCAATGCACACTTCAACCAGTAAAAAACCATAGAGCAGAGAGTGAAATACTCCCATGTGCACTGCTGGCGCCACTGAACCTACCGCCTTTGCAGACGGTATGTCACTAGGTCCCTACACGTCAGAGTCTGAGGGCCAAATTAACTCTCTATCACTGTAAGGTAGTAGTATCTTCACTTTAGACCAAGCAATGCCAATTGGTACTCTGTGTCATGCCTGGGGTGGGACTGGGACTCCCTCACTGTATACGTTAGAGTAGCCACACCAGTAATTCCCAGCTACCGGTGCACGTCAGCCAAAGTGTGGGCCCTCTACCGTCCAGAAAGAATGCTGATCCACACTCTCCTTAGTACACCAGACTGTTGAACATGGAGCCATAAAAGACAGCACACCTCTCCTCAAATGAGCCAGCAGCCAGTTCATTCAGACTGCAGCCGCTGCAGTGTTCTACAGAGCGCATGAGTGGGGTGTTGGAGAGATCAATTGCCCGCTCTGCTCCACATGCAGCAGAAGCCCCCTCACTTCACCACCGGCCAAGTCCCCATTGCAACGGCAGCACACAATTCAGGCTGTGGCGCGCTGCAGTTTGAATGTTGAGTGGCCGCCGCTCTACCACGAGCGCCCCAGCTCCAAAGGAAGCCCCAACACCGGGCCTCCGAGACGCGGCGAGATCTCCACCAATTACCAATGCGAGAGCTTCCGGACCGACGGCAGGGCCCAACAGTCAACCAGCTCGCAGGTCCTGCTCCAGTTAGCGATGCCACTCACTGTGCCACTATACTTTTCCCGCCTGTGCGGTTCAACCTCTCACCGTCCATAACGTCAGCCAGTCGGGCATGCGTAGCAATCGCTATCTCCTTCCGCCGCTCCTCACTTGCCTGGAGCAGTAGCCATCTTACGCTCTTCCCCTCGCAATCCTTAAAGCAGTGATCCTTGACTCCCAGTGCCTCAGCAGGGGGACCAAAGTCCACAGTCTAGCCCTCGAGACTGCCCGGACACCTTGCCACCATCAGTGTGTCTGGGTTCCCTAATTATCATCAGGATTATTGACGTATTGCAAACGCGGCCCGAGGAGCTGCAATAACACGCAGCCATCTTGCCGTGCGTCCTTTAGCGCCCCTCGTCCTCAGCACAAGTTAGTAAAAAAAAAAGGTGGTATAGAGCGATTACATTCAAAGTACCTGCAGTTCACACAAGCGATAAGCTGACATAATCGCAGTCAGGGACACATTCCCACTGTGGCATCACAAACAGTTTGGTAGGGAACACGTGTCAAACCTGTAATAAAGAGCATCACAACATTTGACTGGAAACTAGATGGTTGGTCTGGCACAACTAGCAAAGCCAAAAGGGCTTTAAAATTACCTATTAGTTTCCACTGCAGGGCTTCCTGAGCTAACGACAAATCAAACAAAAGGACTTCCAATTGCTATGTCTCTACAGGGACCGTGTCCCACACACCGCACCAGGTTATAAATATTTACCAAACCTCGCATAAATAGATTTTGTGAAAGATGTTTGGCAGTGTGCAGGACATCTAGTACTTCAGGCAGCAGATGCTCATGCTCTGAAGTTTCAGGCACCGTGCTCTCCTGCCCAATCCTGAGCCACTAGGAAGTCTTGGGCCCGGTCATTATTCATTTTCTTTTGAACTCTAAGCAGGAGAGGTAGTGACGGGAAGGCGTCCAGGAGCCCCTTTTTGTTTTTTAAACAGATTTTATTGTGCTATTACATCATATCATTAAATTTCAGCTGTTCAAGTCACATCGCCTGATATGGACCATCTCCTAGCTTCTATTGTTTATTACATTTCAGGTCCATCTGAGAAGTCAAATAAGATAAAAAACTGTAACAGTAACTATCATCCCCCTCCCCCGAGAGTCACGAGGAGAGTGAATCGTATGTGGGATACTGAACCAGCTCTTGCAATGATCGATCAGAATGTGTTTCTAGGCCATTACAATGCAAGCTCAATGAGTTAGTCTTCAGGGTCTCGATTACATAGGAACTATTTGGACAGGCCTGTTATTGTTCGCATGTTTCTCTCATTCCGGGTGCACAAGATCATGTATAAGTATCTCCCAGGCTCTGGCTACCTCTATTTTTCGCACTCCCTCCTTAACTTCCCGCATCAGGATTTGCCCCTCACAACCCACCCACTTCAGGAGTTCTTTCTTCCAGGTGGATAGTCTGGGGCCTCCCCTTGCTTTCCAGTTTCTGATTATTTGGCGCTTCGAGTACGAACTCCAGGTTTTGGAATTTACTAGTAATTTTGTTTTTTGCTGTGTTAGGGAGCCACCCTAGCAAAAAGTGGGCTGGAGAGGAGAGCTCCCTATCAATGACTTAGCTTATTGTCTGTAATACTCCTTCCCAAAACTCGCGCTGGTCGGGGCAGTCCCAGAAAATGTGCAGGATGTGTGCGCATGTTTCGCCGCAGTGTGGGCAAGCTGCCTCTTCTATCTGGAAATATCCACTTATGCATTCGGGGGTCAGGTATGCTCAATGAAGGACATAGTCATTTATCAATTTGAAGCATGCATTTCTGGATACTTTTGGTATTCCACCAAATATATTGTCCCAGTCCTTGGCAGTGATTGGTGTGCCCAAGTCCCTTTCCTATTGGAGTCGTAGCATCTCCAGTGGGTGCAGTCCGTCTGCGTGTAGCGCTCTGTACAAGCAGGTCACTGCTTTAATAGTGCCCGCCGATAAGGCCGTATAATAATAGCTCGTTTGTGGTGAGGTTCTGTGGTTCCTGCTCGCCAATGCTTGCAGGTTGCTGCCGTGAGTGCTCTGTGCAATAAAAAATGTCCCTGGGGTAGCCGGAACTCTGGCCGGAACGCCTTGAACGGTAGCAGCTCAGTATCCCTGTAGAGGTCCCCCGTTTTTGTCGCCCCTGCTTCTATCCAAGCCGTGCCAGTTACTCCCATGTGGGAGTGCCCTTAGCATATCTAGGTGGTTGTCTGGTGAGTATAGAACCTGCTCCCCCATTCTCTGCAGGCCCCAGCGCCAGCATTTGGCTTGTACTCTGAGTTCTTGGGGGTCCTTCCCTATTGGCCAGCCCATCCTGAGAAACACTTGCAGCAGGTCATGTTGCAGTGATTTGGCCTGTCTTGGTGCCTCTGCCTGTTGTCGCTTTAGAGATATGTTTCATTCTAGCCACTGCAGCTAAGCTGCTATGTAGTTAGACTCAAAGTCCAGGGCCGCCAACCCACCTGCAGCTGTAGGTCATTGCATTGTAAGGGCAACCCTGCGCCACCCTGAGCCCCAGATAAAGGTCCGAATCAGGGTGCCCAGGTCCCTGAAAAGGCCTCCAGGATCCATAGTGGGAGTGTATTAAAATAGTACAACAGGCCGGGGAGCCCCACCATTTTAAGAAGCGCAATCCTGCCAGCTACCGAGAGCGGAAGAGTCTGCCAAAAGTCCATAGCCATTCGCAGTCATCTCAAGGTCCCTCCCTAGGTTGCCCTCATAGAGCATAGAGATATTGCCAGGTATGGTAAATGTTTACTCCCAGATATGGCAGACAATTAGGCTGCCATTACAGTTGTGCCAGGTCTCTGCCCCGACCCCAGAAACAGCAGCAGATCATCATCATAGAGCGCTATATGATGGTCGACCTGTCCAACTATGTCCTTCATATGCAATTGCAAGAGGCCCCGTAGCAGGGGCAAACAATAGGGGGGGAAGAGTGAGCATCCCTGTCTGGTGCCGTGTTCTACCTGCCAGCTCTGCAATTTAGTTCTTCCTGTGCACAATCTGGCCGTCGGTCTGGTATGTAAGAGCCTGGTCCAGTTAATAAACCTATTCCCTAATCTCCTATTCATCATTACTTCGTACAAGTAGGGCTATTCCAGGCTGTCGAAAAGCCTTCTCTATATCTACTGCGAAAATTGCTGCTTTCTCTCGGTCCCTCTCGTTCGCCTCTAGTATTGTTAGTAATCGTCTGATACTCCCTGCTGTACTGCGTGATGGGATAAACCCTACTTGGTCCTTGTGCATTAGTGTAGTCATGAGGGGTAGAAGACGGGTAGCGAGGATCCGGCTTGGGATTTTATAATCTATGTTGAGCATTGATAGCGGGCGAAAAGCTGACTCGTCATGGGCGGCTTTGTTTGGTTTTAGAATGGGTACTATAATAGCCTCCCTTGTGGTGTCTGGGACGCCGCATGTCTCATTAGCCGTCTCGTAGAGCGTCAGGAAAGGAGGGATTAGTTCAGCCAAGTATGTGGAGTAAAATTCCACTGGAAACCCGTCTGTGCCCGGGGTTTTATTGCATGCCATGTGTTTGATAGTGGCAGCTATTTCCTTGGTAGTTATGTTCCCGCCTAGGGCATCTGCTTTGTCCTCCGTGATCAGTGGGATCTGGAGGTTGGTCAGATAAGTCTTTCTTTTGTTGTGGGTCGCGCATAGATGAGCTAGTGTATAAGGCAGAGTAGTAACCTACAAAGTCGTCCTTAATCTCTTCTGGCGTATACACCCAGTCTCCCTCCCAGATCTCTTAATTCTAGGATGGGTGAACCTAGTTTACTTGGGTTGGACAACCCAATTTTCCTTCTCGGCATGTGTCTTGTCCGCATAGTTCCTATAGGCGAAACATCGTAGTCGCTCTACCTGCGTCGCTACCTCCTCTTTAGCTGCCAGTAGTTCGGGTTGTAGCTCCGAATTTCCTGGCCGTCTAGTTTCAATGCCCCATAAGCTGTCTCCTGCCTTTTCTACATCTGTCATTAGAGTCTGCCTGATCCCCTTTGATTCGGCAATGCAGTATCCTCGCACCATAGCTTTAAAGACATCCCATTGTATTTGTGGGGTGGACACTGTTCCAGTACTTTCAGCAAAATACTGGATGGTTTTGGTCCTGATCGTTTTGCGGAAGACCTGGTCCTCCAACAATTCAGGTTTAAGCCTCCAAGTAGGTATGGAGGGTCTGGGATGCACCCACCACAGGTGTAATAACACTTGGGTTGTGGTCCAATCTAGTACGGGCAGATATTTGATCACGCCGATCAGGCTGTGTACATCAGGAGTTGTAAGAAATCAATCTAGGCGGACATGAACCTCATGAAGCCCTGAGAAAAAGGAAAAGTGTCGGCCTTGTGGGTTCTGGCCTCTCTAGGCATCTATCAGGCCCCATTGTTGCTGCCGGTCTGAGATCATATTGGCTGTGCGGGTCGTTTTTTGAGTCTCGCAGGGGAGGGTGCGAGTGATCCAACAGGGTATCGGATACACAATTAAAGTCCCCTCCTATTAGTGTCGTTGTTAGCCATGGGGCTAGGCGCTGTGACCAGATCTCAAAAAAGTGCTCTACTCAGTGTTGGGAGTATAATGCCTTTCCCTCTAAGCAGCCCTTTATTGCTACATATCTACCTACGGTATCAATTATGGTGTCTGTAAGTTGGAATGGGAGCACCACTCATATACATACGAGTACCCCTCTGGCATATTCCGGGTATGTGGTGAAATACTCCTGACCCCGCCATCTCCTTCTTAGTGCTTGGCCTTCTTTGTCAGTGATTTGCGTTTCTTGTAAGAGTGCAATATATGCTCCTCTTCTATGTAGGTAAGTAAAAACCTTATATCTTTTCGCCAGGGTATGCATGCCCCGGACATTCCTTGTCAGGCACTTATAAACTGGGTTGCTAGTCATGTGTATTTTCGGTGTGACGGGCAAGTTCCTTAAATTCCCATCATGTGTTCTAGCTCACCGTATTCAGTGTGACCCTGATCAGATTGTGTAAATTGTTTACATGATTCGCTAATTCACAACTTCAAAATCAACAGCCAACAACCCCAACTCCCCCTTACCAGGACTAGCAGCAATGTGCTACTTGCCCAAATCATGTTAGTGTTCATTAACGTTCGTGTAAGAACTTTCTCAGTGCTCTGTATCGTGCAGGGGTGCCTCGTGCAATCCTCAGGTGGCCAGGCCCTCATCCGGCATGTTTATTCATTAGTATAATACACTCTTAAGTTCTGTAGGTTAGCGGGCACCGGCATGGAAAGTTCCAGTTCATCTATGTTCCCTCAGGGTTATCAAGTGTCTTATATGATATTGTCGTCCGTGCCTGGTGTGACTGTGGGCATCTCTAGGCTTGTACTCTTGGACG
This sequence comes from Lissotriton vulgaris, assembly GCF_964263255.1. Lineage (NCBI taxonomy): Eukaryota > Metazoa > Chordata > Amphibia > Caudata > Salamandridae > Lissotriton > Lissotriton vulgaris. The sequence goes on along the minus strand of NC_141695.1, from coordinate 824,001,506 downwards.
CATTAGACTCCGGGTCTGACTCAGAGTCCGGGGGAGGGGCTCCTGTTCTGGTGTTTCCTGGTCTGTCTGACCTCCACTCAGTTGGGCTACAACTGCTATAGTTCTTCAGTGTCCCAATCTAGCCTCAGTTTGGGAAGGCGCGGCTACTCTCTGCCACAATCGCGTGCTTCTGGGGTCTTGCGCGGACGTTTCCACTTCCTGTCCGACTTCGGGTCCATCGTTCGTTTCTAGCCAGTCCCATGCTGCTTGTGGAGACTGGAAAAACTTGCTTCATCCGGGGTTACCACTCTCAATTTTCCAGGGAAAAGCATGGAGTATTGGAGTTCCATCTGTCTGAGTTTCCTTTTGACTTCCTGGTAGGACACTCTTTGTCGCTGGACCTCTCTGGAGAAGTCTGGGACGATATGCACAGTTGCATTGTTGACCTTAAGCCCTCTTTTCTTAGGTGCTTGGGCTAATATGGCATCTCATTCTTTATAGTGCAGAAGGCATGCTAATATTGGTCGTGGGAGAGCTCCCGTCGCGGGTGGTCTGGTCGGGACTCGTGTGCAGTTAGGCCTCAGGGGCTACGCTGGTTTCGTAGCCAGTGTTCCATATATTGTGCTATATTTGCACCTTCAGTTTTCTCCGGCATACCTATGACGTTGATATTATTGCAGTGTGAGCGGTTTTCGGCATCTTCTGCTCTATTCTCCAGCATCCATGATTTGAAGTAGTTTTGCATCACCATCATAGCTGGAGAGAGATCAGCTACTGTGCGAACATTGAGCTTTACCTTTGAGCAGGGTAAGGTCCACCCCAGTTGTGCCAATATTGAGTTCTAAGGCCTCTCTGAAGTCAGTGATAGCTTGCAATATCTCCTGATGGGTAGGATAACTGCTTGGTCTTGTTTTTGGTGCCGCAGCCATTTTCACAGTTTCGGGCGCGCTCCTCTTGATCTGTGTCCTTCCTATCTGGAGGATTTGCCCATTGGTTTTGAGGTCTGGTTCTGGATGAGTGTGGGCTCGTATACAGCGCTGAGCTCTATGTATGTGGTACTGGGAGTTCTCCTGTCAGCAATTCAGGGGTCTCAGGGGGTCCAGAATCGGGGGGCCCCCCTGCTCTGTTCATGTCAGCCTCTCTGCCTCCCCATTACGCTAGGCCAACAAGTTCCTCAGCATGCTCACCTCGATGGTCCCCGGCCATTCAGCCACCCTGGGGCCGAAGCAGTGGCCTCCCCGCCGCCCAGGATGCGTGCCGCAGCCAAGCGGCGGAAGCGATTGGGTCTCCTGTTCGGCCGCCGTCCTGTCTCAAGCCCGCGGCTTCTAGGGGGACAGGTATGCAGGGCTCCTCAGACCTCTGTTCCGTGCGGTGGTGAGGTGCAATGCGGGAAAGGCAGGTGTGGCCCACAGGTCCCCCCCCCTTAGGTTCGGGATCTCTATCTACTGCTTGTCAGCAGGCAGGGGACACGGTCTCGTACCAGGTAGGCCCCGGTCCTCATTCCTTCCCTCCGTGGGGTATTGGGTAAGCAGGGAGCCACTAGGGCAGTTGGGGCGGGTCCAGTAAGGCCTCCACTCTTCCCATTGGGGTCTCGGCCCGCAGGTCCTCCCGCAGAATTGGGGGTCCTCGCACTCAGCCCTGCCCAGCTCGGGTCATACTCTCCTCGGTCTCAACATCGGCCCCCAGCTCCTACCTTCGTGGAAGTCTAGTTCAGCCCAGGACTCGGTGCCAGCGTGCTCATCGTCCCCATCGGGGCCCGCTGTGCACCCTTGCTCTGCTCATCCCCAGCAGCATGGGCTGCCTTTCAGCACGTTTTCTGGCTCGGGGGCTTTCCTACGCAGGTAGGTCGGCGCTCGTTCCTCAGATGCACAGCCCAGCTCAGTCTGGTCCACAGTCCTCATTAGTGCGTGGGGCTTGCACTTCCCAGCTGCAGCGGCCCTCGCCGTCCGTGGGGTCTGGACAGGTCAGCGCAGGCCTAGGGCTCTGTCTCACTTCGGGCCTCCGCTCTGAGTTGCGATCTCCGGTGCGCATCAGCCTCTCCCGACCATAATCGCCATCTTGATTCTAGGGGCTGCTGTCTGAGTCCGATCTCGGTAGTAATTCAGGGCCGTACAGCTATGGCAGCTCTGTGTGATAGAGTATTCCCCTCTTAGCAGTATTCAGCTAAAAATGAGTGCCCTCGCAGGTAAGTAAGGGGCAGAATGGTGCCAGTACGGGCCCGGCCACGAGGATCTTCGAATTGAGCTGCGCGCTCCTTCGACGTCAGGACACGCCCCACGCCCAGGAGCCCCTTGTCCTATTCCTGCTCAAATAAGTCTCCCAATGAGTTTTGTGTGAAAACTACAACATGCAGCAATGTTGACACAGCACGTTCTCAACAGTAACAAACACTTCTAACTAGGGCTGTCCCCACTGGTGAAAGATACCTATGGATGTAAGCACCACTCTTGATCTCATGTTGACATTTTGACCCATAGAAAGGCAGATACATAGTTATTGACTCTTTCTTCTCCCTGTTTTTAACCATACCGACTAGAGGCCAGAAGAAATAATTTTCCTACTAGACAGGTTTTTTTAACATCACCTTTCCACTTCTAATTTTTCATCATATTTTTATAACATACATCTATAAGTGCTCCAACAGAATTCATAGGTTGCAGCACTCTCCGTTCCGCAGCGGAACGGGATGGACTCTATGATTAAGCATGCCACCAAGGGGCAGCCCTGGTGGGTGAGGGTTATATAGGACAACTATATGCGTGCGCATGCTACAAGGAACAACGATGCTGACCCTGGATTCCAGCTCCATTATTGAGATTTGTTTAAAGTTCCTTCCCAGTGCATGAGCTTATTGGCTGACGTTGGGTGTGAACTGGGGTTAGCCTTGAGTTAGAACAATATTAGGGGATGGCGTGACTAGTCGATGGGAATGATCGATCGAAGGGAGACAAGCTCATTTCCTGCAATTATTGTGACTAGAGTGGATCCTTTATTGGTGGATTGTTTATTGCAGAGTCATTTAGAGTTGTTTATTCCGAAAAGGAGGGGGTGGAGGGCAAGGAAAAGGAAAACTGAACCCATTTCCTCATATTCTATATACGTGTTGTGCACATGTCAGACGCCATCCATTTAAGCTTACTGCAGGAACTTTGTTGGTTTTTTAAATCAGAAAAAACAGCAGTTCAACTCAGCCCACCCACCTAGCCTAACAGGCCCAAAACTAACAAAATAAATCATCCAACACATTGACCTAACCTGCCATCTCAAGATCGCTCTGCACTGGCGACAGAACGGCAACAAAACAGATTGCTGCAACCTCAGCATCTCAGGGTGCAAACCGCCATGTTCTCAGCAGTAGTGAAAGTGAGTATTTTATTTATTTATTTATTTATGCATTTTTATATAGCGCGGACTTTACCCGAAGGCGTCAGAGCGCTTCACATTAGGAACAGAAATGAAACATAATGAGCAACATTACAAAAGAGCAGATTACAAAAGCATACGTTACTTACATAAGGTAATAGTGACAATTGTGAGCAAACAAAATACATGAGGTAGTAAAAATTGTGAGCAACCAAAAATACATGAGGTAGTAAAGGTGAAAGTGACAATTGTGAGCAAACAAAATACTTGAGGTAGTAAAAATTGTGAGCAACCAAAAATACATGAGGTAGTAAAGGTAATAGTGACAATTGTGAGCAAACAAAATACTTGAGGTAGTAAAAATTGTGAGCAACCAAAAATACATGAGGTTGTCAAAAGTGCACAAGAGGAAAAGTGACAAGTGTGTAGTTATAAGAGAAAACAGAGTATAATTTGAGGTATAATACTGCAATAAGTGCTAGGCACAAGAACAAGCACTACGTAGGCAAGGTGGCACTTGTGCAAGCATCAAAGGTAAAAACATGTGAGAGGTAGCAACCGTGTGTTACAAGGGCAAAGTGGTGTGTGCATGTTACAAAAGGGCACCGAACACAAGTACATGGAGAATACTGCAAAAAGGCAGACACTCCAACCACAGGACAAACACTGGGAAGGCACTTCCATGGTCATGGAAAGTAGAAAATATCAGTAGTGGGAAGTCTTCCTCCAAATAGCAAGAGGACGTGAATTACTTTTGGAGGTGTCTCTGGAGGAGGAGAGCTTTGAGGTCCCTTTTGAAGGCATGGGAGGAGGCGGTGGTCCGGAGCTGAGGCGGAAACGAGTTCCAGATTCTCAATGCGTTGCCTGAAAAGGATTGGGCCATTGTTCTTTCCTTCTTGAAAGTGGGAGGTTCAAGCAGTAGATTCTCCGCATTGCGTGAAGGTCTAGAGCCTCCAGAGAGTTTCAGTTTATTCGCCAGGTAGCAGGGAGAGGAGGAGTGCAAGGCTTTGTGGGTGATACAAGCGGTCTTGTAGATAGCTCTAGCCTCGAAGGGAAGCCAGCGGAGGGTGGATAACATCGGTGTGATGTGATCGCTTCTTTTGGCCCCATAAATGAAACGAGCTGCTGAATGGAAGACAGACTTAAGTGGGGACAGGTGAGATTTGGGGAGGCCAGTAAGAAGAGAATTGCAGTAGTCTAGTCTGGAGAGGACCAGCGATTGCACCAGGGTTATAAGGTCCTGCTCCGGGAAGAAGCGACGGATTCCCCAAAGAAGGCGCAGTTGGTAGCGAGCAGATTTTGCAATAGAATTAATGTGGGGAGTTAGATTGAGTTTTTTGTCTAGAATGACACCAAGGGATTTTGCGCTGTCGACAATGATGGGTTTATTGTTGAGTAGATTCATCTGATCCATCCATGATTGAACCGGGGGAGGAGAGAGTGAGGAGGAGAAGAGGAGGAATTCAGTTTTGGAGGGATTCAGAATCAATTGATGAGATGACATCCAGTTTTGAATGGAGTCGAGAGTGGAGCTTAGGATGGAGAGGTCATGAGTGGAGGCAACCTTGAGGTAGAGTTGAGTGTCATCTGCATAGAGATGATAGAGAATCCCGGATTTGCTTAGGAGGTTTCCCAGTGGTTCTAAGTAGAAATTGAACAATGTGGGTGCAAGTATAGAGCCTTGGGGAACACCTTGACCCACCGCCACAGGAGAAGAAAGACTGTTCGCTATTTTGATCATTTGAGATCTGTCAGAGAGGAAGGATGCAAACCATTTAAGCACAGTGCCCTCCAAGCCCATTCTCTGTTGAAGAATATTGAGGAGGGTGTTGTGATTAACAGTGTCGAAGGCTGCGGAAAGGTCAAGGAGAATTAGCAGACAGGACCCCCCTGAGTCGAGTATCCTCAGCGCATCATCAACCACTTGCAGTAGGGCTGTTTCAGTGCTGCAGTTTTGGATGAAGCCGGACTGACAATTGTCAAGAAGATCATTGTCCTTGATATGACGAGAGAGTTGTTTGGCTACACATCTTTCCGTGATCTTCGCAAGAAAGGGAAGGTTGGTGATGGGGCGGAAGTTGTTGAGGTCATTCGCATCAGCAGTGGGCTTTTTCAGCAGAGGGCTGACCTGCCCAGTTTTGAAGGAGACAGGAAGGGAGCCTTGCCAGAGGGAGATGTTGATCAGAGTGATCCAATAGGAGAGGGAATGGGTATAGAAGTCAAAGGCAATGGCACTGGGGATAGGGTCAAGAGAATGGTTGGAGGGCTTTGTTTCGCGTATGCACTTGAGAAGGGCATCTTCAGATATGGGGTCAAAGCTCTGCCAAATGGCTAAGGATTTGCGCTCCTCTGGAGGTGTAGGATGAGCAACCTGATCCACAAGTGATTTCACCTTTCCATCGAAGAAAATAGCGAAATCCGCTGCTCTTTGTAGAATCCTCCACCTTGGAGGTTGGGGGAGAGCAGCTTGGAGTCTTGATGAGATCGAATAGTTTTTTGGGTCTGTTTTTGGCGGAATCAAGGAGGGTTTTGAAGTGCGTCGCTTTCTCAAGGAAGATGTGCTTGTGGTATTTGGATCTTGCTGTGCGAAGCAAGGCTAAATTGTCAGTGGAAGGCAATTGCCTCCATTGCTTCTCCAGGACTCTTAGCTGCTTCCTTCCCTCATAAAGGAATTTGTTGAACCAAGGTGCTGAGGGAGTGGGCCTTATCCTTTTGCTTTTAAGTGGAGCGACGTTATTAATTTCAGCTGCAAGAACTGTGAGGCATTGGGAGGTGAGATCGTCAACAGCTATGTTCGGGTCTAGCCTTGGAAGAGAAAGCAAAGCTGATTCACAGAGGGGACCGACATCAATGTTTTTGGCATCACAGAACCAGGAGATGGCCCTCTTGGGTTGGCCAAGAGTTATAGAGTGTGAAAGTTGAAGAAAGAATGGGATGAGGTGGTGGTCAGACCAATCTACATGAATAGGGGTAGTAGTAGAAAGCATGCCTGCTTTAGAAATAACAAGGTCCAGGATTGCGCCCTTAGAGTGGGTTGGTTCAGTGCAGTGTTGGATAAGATCATTTGCCGAGAGGAAGGTGGCCAGTGAGTTCGCAGAGGAGTCTTGCGGTGCGCCCCAGTGGAGATTGAAGTCACCCACGGTGGTCTGATTGTCACTTTGATAGTATTGGTCGCTGATGAAGTCTTTGAGATCTTCTATAAACGAAGAGCTACTACTACGAGGCGGGCGGTAAATGATATGGAATCTGAGCGGTGAACAGTGTTGCAATTGAAGTTCAAGAGAAAGGCATTCAAAGGTGTGGGAGGAGCTGCTAGGAGACGCTTTAAGTTGGAGGGCGTTTCTGAAGATGACTGCAACACCTCCCCCCGTGTTTTCAGTTCTGTCATTCCTAAATATGGAATAACCTGTGGGTACTAGGAGATCAAACATAGAGTGAGAGGTATTTTTGAACCAGGTCTCTGTGAGGAAGAGCATGTCAAGTTTGTGAAGGGTGATGGTGTCAGAGATTTCAAGTTTGTATTTTACTGCAGATCTGCAGTTGTGAAGCATACAGCGCAGCTCTGTCAAGACTGTTTTGGTGACGGGGGCACTTGGGCTCTGAAGGGTGATCGGGATATTGTACATTTGCGGGGGTGCTCGGGAGGGTTTAGGTGGACGCTTTGTTCTGACAGAGGTGATGGTCGGAATAGTGTAGACAGTGGGGTTGCTAGGGTATGCCTGTTGAAGAAGGGTGGCGTTCAAGGGCTTGTGTGAGTTAACGACGTTTGCAGACGAAAGGTTGAGCTTGGCTGTATTGGGGTGAGGGGGCGAGGTGTATCTCTGGGGAAGTTGGGAGGGAGTAGAGGTGCGTGGAGGGGTGGAGATCTTAGAGCATAAAAGTGAAATGGCAGCTGTAAGCTGGGAGATGGAGGAGATCAGAGAGCCTAGCGTATTTTCCAGTGAGAAAGAGGCAGAGCACGGAAGGTTGGGTGGCTCGATTGAAATAAGGGGGGGTGGAATTGGTGGTGGACGGCAGGGAGAAGTGGGGGGACAGGAGGTGTGTTGGGGGTGGGGTTCACAGGTGGGGAAAGGTGGAGGTTGGGAGCGGGAGTAAGTGGATTGGGGGTTAAGGGAGAGTTGTCATTGTTGGTGTTGCAAGAAGGAGAGGAATTAAGGACAAATTTAGAGGGAGAAAGGTGCGGAACACGTCGGTAGGGAAGTAGGAGGGGGGAGGCCTTTGTGGCGTCATGGGAGTGTAGGAGGTTTGGGAGGAAAAGAGGTGCATTGGTTGCGGAGGTCCTGTCAGTTAGGAGAGGTAGCACTGAGGGAACGGTCATCTGGCAGAGTGAGGGGGGTTGAGAGAAAGGGAAGTTGAGGAGGGGAAGTGGTTCTGCTGGGCCCGAGTGAGGGAGATGGAAGGTGTTCCTAGGAGTGGAAAGGGGGTAGTGCGGCAGTACTGGAGGAGTAGGAGGGAGGAGAGAGATGCAGTGGGAATGTGGCAAAAACGGGGTGAATGACGAGGGGATGAAGGGGTGGAGAGGAGGGATGGAAGGAGGGCTAAGGGGAGCATAGCGAAAGTTAATTGGGGGAGAGTGTTGGAGGAGAGGTGGACTAAAGAGGGGGGTGATGGGAAGAAGTATCGGGGAGGAGAATAGATAGGAGTGTCGTGAAAGTGCAGATGGGACGAGGAGCGTGTTAGCTAGTGGTAAGGCTGAAGTAATGCGGGAGGGGACATACTGTGGGGGAGGAGGATTAAGAGATGAGGTAAGTTGGGGGGGGAAGGGAAGAGGGCCGACCTGCGCTTCTCGAGAGTGCAGCCAATTGGAGTGGGGAGGGGTCGGCGGAGGAGAAAGGGAGTAATGGGTGGAGCTGGAAGGAGAATCAAGGGGAAACCCGGTTGCAGAGACGGGGAGTAAGGAGGGGAAGAGGTGGTCAAAGATCGAGAGGCAGGAGTCTTTGCCTTGGATCATGACAGTACCGTTGTTATAGAGTGAGATAGTGAGGTAGCCATTGAAGCACCCAGAGGGGTAAATTTTTAGTTGTTTCCCATAGGGGATAGAGGAGGAGGAGGTGACGTTAAGGGAATTGTAAAAACTGTTGGACCAAGAGGGTATGTCGCGAGTGAAGAAGATGAAATCGTTTTTGAGCCTCCCAAGACGACCATTGTAAAATTGATCCACAAAAAGGGAGTCCGGGAAACGTTCAATAGTGTTATGCTTAAGTCGTTTTATTGTAGCTTTAGTCTGGTCGGGAGGATAAATGATTTTGTAGCAATTGGCTCCAGACTTAACTCGAGAGGTGGCCATGTTGGGAAGCTGAGGCGAAGGAGGGTGGGGGAGAGATGAGAGGGGTGTTGCTGGGAGAGCGGTAGTGAGGAGAAAAAAAGAGGGCAAAAAGGGGGCGCATAATCCAAAAGTTTATGGTGGAAAAACCGGGTTAATGTGCCGTCAGGCTGTAAAAAGCCCTAAACGATGCAGCTGGCACTACTTGCTGCGCAGCTGTAAAAAGGCCTAAACGGTGCAGCTGGCACTACTTGCTGCGCAGCTGTAAAAGGCCTAAACGGTGCAGCTGGCACTAGTTGCTGCGCAGCTGTAAAATTGTTCAAAATAATTACCACATAATTAAAGAGTTAAGCGGATGGCGATTTTGATGGAGGAATGCATTACTCGCAGACGCCCGCAGTAGGAGCTCACTGCTTCCATGTAACAGCGCCATTATCCCATAGCATCCTGGTAGTTGTAGTTCAGTTTTTCACACGAAGCTCATATTATTTTTCAGCTAATGCCGTCTTTCAAAATCGTATCTCTAGACACCAGTGTTTCGGGATTCCTCCCTCATCATTAGAGAATATTTACTGGTTGCTGGACATGCTGCCAATTTTCTCAGGTAAAATCCCACTCATAGCGTGCAGGCGTTCCAAAGCTTGTCAGCTTGGGGGTGGCTCACAAGAGCCTTTTATCAGTGAAATTGGGTAGGAGTGCACTGCTTGCATGTAACAGCGCCATTGCCCCATAGCGTCTTGGTAGTTGTAGTTCAGTTTTTCACACGAAGTTCATATTATTTTTCAGCTAATTCTGTCTTTCGAAATCGTATCTCTAGAAACCAGTGTTTTGGGATTCCGTAAATATTCTATACTGATGAGGGAGGAATCCCGAAACACAGGTGTCTACAGATACAATTGCCAAAGACGGCATAAGCTGAATAACAATATGAACTTTGTGTGAAAAACTGAACTACAACTACCAAGAGGCTACGGGGTAATGGCACCGTTACATGCAAGCAGTGTGCTCCTACCCACTTTCACTCAATGGTGTCAGCTATAGCCTGTACACGCTGACTAAAATCACAAGACCAGTTTAGGTTTCATTGAAGCTCTGTGCCGGCGCGCCTTTCCAGTGCCAAATGTTCTATTGATTCACACACTGTGATGGACAAAACCCCTGCCCTCCTCCTGGGCAGATGCTTGTCTACTGTGCAGTTCCTGGGTCAGGAGGGGCAAGCTGCTGCTCTCAGTGCATGAATATAGCATAGTTATTCACTGCAATTGGGTAGTGCACATGCACTTTGCATCTGCTTGCTCTCTTCCTGCACTGAAACAACGTAACAACATGCACTCCCACTGAATTGCCGCCCTCTGCATACAAAGCTGTTTCTAGGGCTCTTCTTGGTGCAATGTACTGATCCTGTAGCACTGTCGGAGGCCAGGCCACTCAACGTCAGCAGTCTAGGGGAGAGTAGGGGGTGCCGGTCTGGCAGGAAGTTGAAATTAAAAACATCATACCACAGCCTGAACCCACTGGTTCCTCCCTGAAATCATGATGGTGAAAGTTAGTCTTAGTGTTGCTTAATCAATGTGTCAGTATGAATGTATTACCAATCAACCAGTACAAGTCTTGCAGAACCGTCTGCACAGAGCACTCGCTGACGAGCGAGAGATCAGAGCCTGCGGAGCAACGAGGAGCAACGATCAATGAGGAGTGAGCGGCGTGCTGCAAAGCTGCGGCGGATTTTTTGCCTTTTGTTACCGGAGTTACCGGGACTTGGGACCGGGACGGGGCTCTGTCAACCGCCAATTACCAAATAACCCTAGCGGTAGGCACCCTGTAGACGGTGGCGCGAGAGAGCTGTGAGCTCGCTAGAACGTTATGAACGCGGCCATCACCACTGCTCTGCCGCGGAGGAAATTGAAAAACCGTCCGCAGCGAAAGAAAAAACACGGGCCATCGGCTACAGGCTGCCGGTTCTTACCTATCTCCTACCTGCCTGGCCGAAGCCGATTTTTCTGCTCCGCTGGATTGCCATCCTGTAATCACCAATTGAGGAGAACTACCCCGACCTAGCATCGTCACTGGGGGCTCACACTACTCTTTTTTTCGGACTAAAAATTGCACTAAGACGGTGAGCCACTGCTAGGCTGCTCGCTGGGGGCTACAGATTCCATAATCCAGCTGGTCACGCCGCGTGCGAGGAGTGGCAGCCGCAGGCGGGTGTGATCGCTGAGTTTGAGCGCTGCGACAACAACACCGCCGTAGCAGGACGGGGGAGTCCCGCTACGCCCTGCCCACCACACGTGCTGCGTGTGAGTAGTGGCTGCTGCAGGCGGGTGTGAGCGCTGAGTTGAGCGTTGCGATAACAACACCGCTGCTGCTACGCCCCGCCTTACTACACCAGGCCCTCCCATCAGCCCCATCACCGAGGCGCCACTGAGGAACCCGGGGCGAGCCAGGAGCCGGGTCTCAAGAGCCGGGAGACAGGAGGACTCGCAAGCCGGTGAGTTAGCGCTAAGGCGGCAGACGTACGGAACTTGGCGCAGGTCCGGGCTGGGAGCGGTGTGGGAAGTTGGCCTGGTATATAATGCTCACTAATTCTTAGTGATCACTTTGTACCATGCCAAGCAACCCTTATGATGATTGGTTGTAATTCAACCTTGTAGACCAGTTATCCTAGTGGTAACGTGGACAAAGCAGTCTTAGGCTAAACTCTGAAAGGCATGTGAAGCCAGCTGTATTACCATACACAACCCCCTTGAATAACAAATGAAAGGGACACCACACAGATATATATTGAAAATATATATTGGTTTATTAACTATAAAATCCCCTGGACTCTTTGAGCACAGAAGCACAAGCGTTAAATCACAAGACAGTTTAAAATACACAAAAGTTGCACAATATGGATGAGCCCTAGGGGCCACCTAAACCATATACTAAGAAAGTGGTATAAGAGATACCAATGAGAACAGGAACAGGCCTAGGGCCTTGGGAATCGCTGGAGCTATTCGAGACTAGCAATGATTAAGTCGGGAAAGGCCCGCGGGACTCGGGTGCAGTGTCTAAAGTGCACGCACTTCTCAATGTAAAGTCGATGGTGCGTAAAAAGTACAAAGTTAGTTAGTTCGGAACCTTCCGAGTGACCTAGAATGCTGAAACTTAAGACACAGGCCCTTGAGATGTGTACCAGTGTAGGAACACCGACGGAGCTGAGTTACCTCACCCACAGGAAGCGGGTGCACAGGGTCGAAGTAGTGTCTGGTTTCGTCACGTAGGTCGATGGTGATTGGAGCTGAAGATGCTGCAGGCGGCTCGATGTGAAGAGTTCCGGTGGATCCAAGGGTGGATCTGAAGTTGTGAAGACCTGAAAGCAGAGGGGACAATGTTCAAAGTCACTAGCCAGTGACTACCGTGGAACCAGATTGGAACCAGGCGATGTCGGGTGCAAACAGGCGTTGAGGTGTAGCTTCTCTCTGCAGCCACGTGGACACCGGGGGTCAAGGACGTCCAGGAGTCGGTCACGAGCTGTCCCACGCAGGCTTCTCGCTGTTGGCGGTGTCGGCAACCTGATCGGAGCAAACAGACCTTGGCTAATGCAAGCCACGCAGGAATCGAAAGATGCTTAACACTCGGACCAGCAAGGTCAGAGCGAGTGCTCCTTTTCACAGGAGCTTGGGCAAGTCTGGAGCAACCAGACTTGCAGTGTAGTTCGTCGGTTTCATCGCCAAGATGGCCGCTGACCACGTGGCTAGTGGCCGGGATGGCGCGTCGAGTGGCACAATGCAAAAGGGCCGCACGCAGATCGTGGAGATGCTGGAGGGCTCTTCTTCGGTGCAAAGGCTGCTCGGTGGTGGGGGTTCTCAGTCCCCAAAGCACAACGTCGAGGATGCCTCAGATGCTGCGCAGTCAGCTTTTCGGGTGTCTTCCAAGAGGTCCAGTCCCACGTCACTCAGTGCCTCCACGGGACCCTTCTTTGCAGGGACTGTGGATCGGGCTGTGAGAGGTCTGGGAGTCTGGGTCTTGTCGGGCTCTGGGCTCGGGCTCCAGCGGGAGGCGGCGGCAAAGCAGACGTCGAGTTGCTGGTTGGTGCCTGTGTTCACAGGGTGGCCACTCATAGGCCACAAGGGAGATTCTCTTCAGTCTTCTGAGCAGCAGAATGTCGAAGTCCAGTCGTCTTCTTAGTTTTAAGTTGATTCAGGATGATCTGCTGTGCAATGGCACTGCTCCCACTCTTATTCCCAATCTGAGGGGTGGATCACCTACTAGGTCCCTCCTCTGGGAGGAACCAGGAAGGTGGGCGGTTACACCCCCTTTCCTTTGTCCAGCTCCTCGCCAGGCCTGGGTCTGGAAAGTCCCAGGACCGGTTTGGACTGGCTTATGCACGGGGACACTTGTGTGCCCCGGGCATGTCTGACTCTATTCAGCCCTGTCCTACCCAATACACAAAACCCTGTCTGGGGTGGTGCTCGCACCTCCCAAGGCAGGAAACCCTTTGTCCAAGCCTCCCTCGCTGGAAGGACTCCCAGCAGCAGGAGGTCAGACTCGTGTCTGTGGTGGCAGCATCCATTTTGTGATGCTGAGGCTCTGGTTAACTTTAACCGGGGTTAAGGATACACACATGTCGTGTCCCTCTAGAAGGGTGGAATGCTATCCCCGTCGACAGAACTGTCGAGGGGATAGTATTCCAATTCGTATGACACCTTACTCGACATGTTTTGATAAAGCCAAACCAAAGATAGCATTTAACCGCGAGGATTATAATGCACTTAAGAGTATATGGTATGGCAATATCCCGGAACAGCTTAGGGAGTGGTTCCGGACAGCTGCAGACAGGCTCAGCTCATGCTAGAGCACCATCTCACATATTTCCAAGCACTCTGCCTCCAGGATTGATGAGGCCTTCCATAGGAGTGGCTGATAGGAACATATGTGTCCAGTTTAGGGTTAGGCACAGGCATACTGTACCTAAGTAAGAGGTGATTACACCAACTTACCCCATCTGAGTGATCAGCCAGTTGTGTCAAATATGGAGGCCAGGCCAGGGGTGGCACAATGCATGCTGCAGCCCCTGGTAGGCCTTGGATGCACCTATGCCCTGGGTACCTAGGGTACACTGTTACAGGGGCCAATAAGGTGAACCAGTTCCAATTCGTATGCACCTAAGGTACATGGAGTCCATTTTAAGGAGAGAGCAATTAGCCTGGGGCCCTGAATAGCAGGATCCTAGGCCAACTATGTCAAAAACCAGCTAAACACCAGGCAAAAAGTTTGGGGGTAACCATAGTCGGATATACACCTTCCTACATAACCCCCCCCCCCAAACGAAAGGAGATAAGGCTATCCTTGACCAGGTAAGCCTATATTGCCTAAGTGGCCATATAAGGAAGTACCAGCTCTGGCTTGGTAACCCCCTGTCTCATGGTCCACTAAGCAATCCCTCACCCTAAGGGTATCTGAGGGTCTCCACCATAGGGAATCTCTACCTGTGGTGTGTCTTTGCAAAGTCAAAGGCTGGTGTTGAGATGGAGTACTGAAGTGAGTTTCCTCTGTAGGGCTCAGCTTCCTCCAATCACTCTCCACCATGTGTGCCTTTCTTTCTTTGACTGAGTTGCACTGTGCTCTCAGGGTCAACCTCTGGCTACCTAAAGCTGGAGGCTGGGTCCCTCTGTTTGGTTTACTGGGGGGACAGTTCAGGTTTGGGCCCTGAGGGTCCCAAGTTTGGCTGTGCCCAACAATATCCATCTGGGGGAGGTCCCTAACTACTTTTAAGGGGGATCCCTCAGGAGTTTTTAAAGTTTGCACCTCACTAGGGCTACTAGTTTCGGTGCCCCTAATCTGTTGATGAGGGTGCTTTATTTGACAGGGGGCCCTTTGGGTCTCACTGTCCTTCTTGTCCTCTGCAGCCCTGGGCTGAGTAAGGCAAGGTAGAGAGGGGCAGGTTACCTGCTCCAGACTGGGTCCCACCTGAGAAGGGTCCACTACCATCAGAGGCTCTGTTAGGCCAGGCCTAACAACCTCTGGGACAGTTCCTTCATCAGGGGTAAGATCAGTTCCCTGAGGAGGCTGATCCTTTCTTAAAGTCTGGTGGAAGGGAGATTTCTCTTCCTCCTCAATGCTCTCTGTTTGGGTGGAGTGATCCATCATTTCAGGCTTCACTACCCATGTATCAGTTTGAGTTTGGGCTGTGGCCATCACAGCCCCACCAACCTTTTCAGGAGGAGACTCAGTTTGGGTATGGGCTGTTACTAGTACAGCCCTGCTACTCTTTTCAGGAGGGAAGTTAACTAAAGATGGGGCTGAGGTTTGCTCAGCCCTCCCAACCTTTTCAGGAAGGACATCTTGGATTGGGGCTGTAGCCATCACAGCCCCACTAACCTTTCCATGGAGATTTACCATTTTAGAATGGGTTTGCTGTTCAACCTCAGCCCAGGCTGAGATTTCCAAATCATTACCCAGTAGGCAATCTACAGGTAAGTTTGCTGACACTGCCACTCTCTTTGGGCCAGTGACATCTCCCCAGCTAAGATTAACTACTCCCATGGGATGATTGGTTTCTATGCCATCAATGTTTGTCACCTGATATTTGGCATCAGGTAAAAGTTGCCTTGAGGGGACTAGACATTCAGCCACCATCTTGATGCTAGCCCCTGTGTCTCTGAAGGCCTCAACTTTCAAGCCATTGATGAGGGGCTCCTGTCTATACTTGCTCAAAGTGTTTGGGCAAGCAGTGAAATTGGCAAACCCCATGCCAGTCTCATAGACAAGAGTATCTGAGTTAGAGGACCTGGATAGGCCAGAGTCCACCTGTCCTCCAAAAGTAAACCCACCCAAATTCTTGGGGGTTCTCCCACCACCAGGGGGACCACTGCTAACAGTGACAGGAGGTGTTGGAGCCTTACCTGGAGGTATATTCTCTTTATTGCCATTCTTGGGACAACAGCTATCTGTTTTGTAATGCCCCACCTGTTTACAGGTATGACAATAAGGCTTTTTCTGGGTTGTAGAAGTGTCTTGGGACCCACCCCCATTCTTGGAGTTTTGGGGCCCTGGGGAAGTCTTTTCCATACTTTTATCCCCACCCTTCTCTTGAGGCTTGGTAGTCTCTTTCTTTTGGTCACCACCCTGGTTCTTAGGCCTGATCCTGGTTCTGACCCATTTGTCTGCCCTCCTACCCAATTCTTGTGGGGAGGTCAGATCAGAGTCAACCAGGTGCTGATGTAGAAGCTGATTTTGACAATTACTTAAGATTTGCTCTCAAATAATTAAATTATACAATCCTGTATAGTCAGTAACCTTACTTCCCAGCAACCAGCCTTCCAGAGCCTTAGTGGCACATTCAACAAATTCAGACCAGTCCTGAGTCTGTGTCTTCTGGGTATCCCTGAACATTAACCTGTACTGTTCAGTGGTTAAGCCTAACCCATCAATCAGATTACTCTTCAGGACCATGTAGTTTCTAGAATCCTCATCACTAACTGTGAGGGGTCTGTCTCTGCCTCTACCTTCAAAGGAGAGCCACAGGATTGCTGCCCACTGCTCCTGAGGGATCTGCTGTACCATGCAGGCTCTCTCAAGTGCAGTCATCCATTTGTGGATGTCATCCCCAGCTTTGTAGGGGGGCACAATCTTACTCAGGTTTCTTGTATCAAAAGACCTGTCTTTATCCTTGGGGATAGTGCTGCCACCAGTGGATCCTAATCCACTCTCTCTAGGCTGTCTTGCTCTAGCAAGTTTCTCTTGGGCCAGGGCAACCTCTAACTCTTGTCTCTGGATCCTCAATTCAGCCTCTCTCATATTGGCCTCATGTTCCCTTCTCTGAGGGCTAGTCATCTCCCTTCTGGAGTGACCATGAGAACCTCTAGAAGCATGGGAGTTGTTAGTCACCTGAGTGAGTCCTTCTCCTCCTAGGCTTCTGGTTAAGTCCACCTGGGGGTCTGAATGGGTTGTTCCCAGATTCAGTCCCAAATAGGCTTAAGTTAGCCTGGTTCAATCTACTGACCAGCACCTGACTATTTCTGTCATCATCTGACCCACTGCTCCCCCCTCTTCTGTCTCTTCTTCCTCTTCCTCCTCTGGGTCTACCTGAGGAGCTCCAGTGATGGGGGCTTCCTCATCTACCAGGATGATAGGGACAGGGGTGTCTACAGTGTCATCCTCTGAAGGATGGCCTCCATCAGCATTCCCAGTGGGGTCTGCCTTAGAGGGCTTTAGAGTCTCAGACTGGTCTAAGAGCTCTCTTAGGTGGTCTGTAGTAGGGGAAGGCCCTGTCTTCAGACCCCTTAAGACACAAAGCTGTCTTAATTCCTTAAAGGAAAAAATAGCAAATTTGGATGGTGCCCTTGGAGGGTCACTCTCAACAGGGATGTTCCCAATGGAACCCTCTGCTCCAGACATTGCTCTAGTGTGGGTGGATGTGTTGCAATCTACCTACACTGGTGTTTACCTACTAAACCTATCTAGTAGTTGTAGTCAGGGTGTGCTACTCCCTTTGCTCTACAACAACTAAGTTCAGTAGAACTTAAGTATACTAGTCTTGTTTTATATGTACCTAGCAGGTACCTGTATTATCTTTCAAATGATAATCTCAAAGATTGTAATGGTAAAACAACAGCAAGCTCAGATCCCAATCCGCTGCTCACCAATGTGAGAAGTTGGCCTGGTATATAATGCTCACTAATTCTTAGTGATCACTTTGTACCATGCCAAGCAACCCTTATGATGATTGGTTGTAATTCAACCTTGTAGACCAGTTATCCTAGTGGTAACGTGGACAAAGCAGTCTTAGGCTAAACTCTGAAAGGTATGTGAAGCCAGCTGTATTACCATACACAACCCCCTTGAATACCAAATGAAAGGGACACCACACAGATATATATTGAAAATATATATTGATTTTTTAACTATAAAATCCCCTGGACTCTTTATGAGCACAGAAGCACAAGCGTTAAATCACAAGACAGTTTAAAATACACAAAAGTTGCACAATATGGATGAGCCCTAGGGGCCACCTAAACCATATACTAAGAAAGTGGTATAAGAGATACCAATGAGAACGGGAACAGGCCTAGGGCCTTGGGAATCGCTGGAGCTATTCGAGACTAGCAATGATTAAGTCGGGAAAGGCCCGCGGGACTCGGGTGCAGTGTCTAAAGTGCACTCACTTCTCAATGTAAAGGCTATGGTGCGTAAAAAGTACAAAGTTAGTTAGTTCGGAACCTTCCGAGTGACCTAGAACGCTGAAACTTAAGACACAGGCCCTTGAGATGTGTACCAGTGTAGGAACACCGGCGGAGCTGAGTTACCTCACCCACAGGAAGCGGGTGCACAGGGTCGAAGTAGTGTCGGGTTTCGTCACGCAGGTCGATGGTGCTTGGAGCTGAAGATGCTGCAGGCGGCTCGATGTGAAGAGTTCCGGTGGATCCAAGGGTGGATCTGAAGTTGTGAAGACCTGAAAGCAGAGGGGACAATGTTCAAAGTCACTAGCCAGTGACTACCGTGGAACCAGATTGGAACCAGGCGATGTCGGGTGCAAACAGGCGTTGAGGTGTAGCTTCTCTCTGCAGCCACGTGGACACCGGGGGTCAAGGACGTCCAGGAGTCGGTCACGAGCTATCCCACGCAGGCTTCTCGCTGTTGGCGGTGTCGGCAACCTGATCGGAGCAAACAGACCTTGGCTAATGCAAGCCACGCAGGAATCGAAAGATGCTTAACACTCGGACCAGCAAGGTCAGAGCGAGTGCTCCTTTTCACAGGAGCTTGGGCAAGTCTGGAGCAACCAGACTTGCAGTGTAGTTCGTCGGTTTCGTCGCCAAGATGGCCGCTGACCACGTGGCTAGTGGCCGGGATGGCGCGTCGAGTGGCACAATGCAAAAGGGCCCCACGCAGATCGTGGAGATGCTGGAGGGCTCTTCTTCGGTGCAAAGGCTGCTCGGTGGTGGGGGTTCTCAGTCCCTAAAGCACAACGTCGAGGATGCCTCAGATGCTGCGCAGTCAGCTTTTCAGGTGTTTTCCAAGAGGTCCAGTCCCACGTCACTCGGTGCCTCCACAGGTCCCTTCTTTGCAGGGACTGTGGATCGGGCTGTGAGAGGTCTGGGAGTCTGGGTCTTGTCGGGCTCTGGGCTCGGGCTCCGGCGGGAGGCGGCGGCAAAGCAGACGTCGAGTTGCTGGTTGGTGCCTGTGTTCACAGGGTGGCCACTCCTAGGCCACAAGGGAGATTCTCTTCAGTCTTCTGAGCAGCAGAATGTCGAAGTCCAGTCTTCTTAGTTTTAAGTTGATTCAGGATGATCTGCTGTGCAATGGCACTGCTCCCACTCTTATTCCTAATCTGAGTGGTGGATCACCTACTAGGTCCCTCCTCTGGGAGGAACCAGGAAGGGGGTCGGTTACACCCCCTTTCCTTTGTCCAGCTCCTCGCCAGGCCTGGGTCTGGAAAGTCCCAGGACCGGTTTGGACTGGCTTATGCACGGGGACACCTTGTGTGCCCCGGGCATGTCTGACTCTATTCAGCCCTGTCCTACCCTATACACAAAACCCTGTCTGGGGTGGTGCTCGCACCTCCCAAGGCAGGAAACCCTTTGTCCAAACCTCCCTCGCTGGAAGGACTCCCAGCAGCAGGAGGTCAGACTCGTGTCTGTGGTGGCAGCATCCATTTTGTGATGCTGAGGCTCTGGTTAACTTTAACCGGGGTTAAGGCTACACACATGTTGTGTCCCTCTAGAAGGGTGGAATGCTATCCCCGTCGACAGAACTGTAGAGGGGATAGTATTCCAATTCGTATGACACCTTACTCGACATGTTTTGATAAAGCCAAACCAAAGATAGCATTTAACCGCGAGGATTATAATGCACTTAAGAGTATATGGTATGGCAATATCCCGGAACAGCTTAGGGAGTGGTTCCCGACAGCTGCAGACAGGCTCCGCTCATGCTAGAGCACCATCTCACATATTTCCAAGCACTCTGCCTCCAGGATTGATGAGGCCTTCCATAGGAGTGGCTGATAGGAACATATGTGTCCAGTTTAGGGTTAGGCAAAGGCATACTGTACCTAAGTAAGAGGTGATTACACCAACTTACCCCAGCTGAGTGATCACCAGTTGTGTCAAATATGGAGGCCAGGCCAGGGGTGGCACAATGCATGCTGCAGCCCCTGGTAGGCCTTGGATGCACCTATGCCCTGGGTACCTAGGGTACACTGTTACAGGGGCCAATAAGGTGAACCAGTTCCAATTCGTATGCACCTAAGGTACATGGAGTCCATTTTAAGGAGAGAGCAATTAGCCTGGGGCCCTGTATAGCAGGATCCCAGGCCAACTATGTCAAAAACCAGCTAAACACCAGGCAAAAAGTTTGGGGGTAACCATAGTCAGATATCCACCTTCCTACAAGCGGCACATGCAGTAAAAAACTAGAGCCTCAAAACCCACGGGCAGTTCTTGGGCCATTGGCTGCGGTTTTGTGCAGCATCAAGCAGGACCAAGCAGGAGCTGCACAGCAGCAGGAACAGTAGTAGCGTGCGGCGAGGGCAGGGACAACTTCACCTGTCACAATAAGGCTGCAGGTCACCCCCCTGCAGGAGAACAGGCCGATCCCTGTCTCCCCCCCCACCACAGTGAGCACGCCCCCCGGCCGAACCAGGAAAGAACTAATCTGGGCAAATAATGAGGACCAGAAACTCGACCTTAATACAATCACAGGAAAAGCCCCGCCCCCACAGATCAGCTAGGAGACTGAAGGCGAAGCTTTTCTATCCCCCAGGAGTTGGGGGCTCGCATCCAGGGCTGGGACACTAAGACGAGGAACTTTTAGGATCACCCGGAACCACCGGAGCAACGCCGACGTCACCGGGACCTCCAATCACGCTTCCAGCACTGACATTGATACAAGCCCTGACCCCTGTAGCTCCATTGGGGAAGACCCGCAGCCCGCTCAAGCAAACTTCCCACACGCCTCGGTCTGGCGCTAAAGATACTGCAGGGATCAGAGATATAAGAAGCTTTCTGTGCCCTAAAGTAACTAGCTCAGCCGAACCCCTCAGGACTTCAAATTGTACTTCGCCCAATAAAGTATTGGAGGCCGGGCAGATTCCAAGCCCCATAGCCAACTGGGCACTAGGCATACCTCTTTTACCAATAATAACCATGCTCCAGGCAGGAAAACCCCTCAAATTAGAGTCATCAGACAGGGTTGCACCCAGGTATGGTCAACCCAGAATCACAGCTCCGATTTACCAACAACTGGAAGATTTCCAACCGAGCTTGACCTTGACCTTAAATGGAGCATTTACGTTCGACGAACCTAAGAGCACAAATTCAGAGAACGAAAGAAGAGCCTTGGGAAACGGAGCGCACTTGCCCGACACGCCCATTAGCACTCATGCACTTAACTAAGGAGGAACCCCAGAAACATCGGCCGCCCTGCAAAATCAGCCACTGAACCCGTCGAGATGGAACACCCCAGAGCAAGATAAAATGGCCAAGCCACCATCACCAGTGAGTAGTCACAGGGACAAGGGGGAGAAGTCCCCTGTGATTACAGATTATTTATCACTGATTAACGAGGCACTCATTTCAATGACAGGTGCAGCAATAATGCATGCCGACAAACTTGACGCCCAGATCAACATATTACAAATCGTCGCAAATCTGAACTCTGGGATTGACTCAAAACCGGATCAACTGAATTCTCTGATACGCAGAGCACAGGACAGCACAAACTTTAAGCCAGAGTCATGCAGCTGTAGCCCAATCCTGCACAGCTTAGGAAACCTCCCAAGTGTCATGACGACATTAATAGAGGGCCTTAAGAAAGAATCAAGCAAGAACCAGATCTCACAGGACTCGGCTCAGGTTTCTTCAAAAACACAAGGCCCCACAAATCTCCGGAAATGCGGCACAAACTCAGAAAGGAGAAAAGAGTGTCAGTGCGGCGCCTCTAGCAACGACTAATGTGAGCAGTACAAATGTTACCTCGAACCAGATTAAAAATCAAGACGCTCAGCACTCCACCAAACCGACCAGCCCAGAACTCCAAACTTTATCCAGGAAAAATAAGAAAAAATTAAAAACATTTAACAAGGCGAATAAAAACAAATCCTATGCTTCCAGTTCTATCCGGCAATGGCTACGGCCTGATAACCAGATGCCTGATCACACCGAGAGCCAGCAAACAACCCAATCGGCAGCAACTACTAAAATGGTAGAAACAATTGAGTCAACCCCGGATGCTTCAAACATAATCAATGCAGTAATAGAGTCGACAACGCTGGCTTCCTTTGCAGCTCCTCAGCTAGCCCCAGCACCGTCATCACAAAACCAAGCAAATAACTCACAAGTACAAACCAGTGGGGAAGTGAACCAAGGATCAACAAGCGACTATGACTTGCGTCCAACAAACTCACAGCCCGCCGCTCAATCAATGACCATGACGCGCCGAGCAATTCAATTGTCATCGGACACCATTAAACCAGAGCACGCTGAAAACATGCCGTCTAACAACGGCCCGTCCAGCTCACCGCTCATGGCGGCTTTCCAGCAGAACACAGGGCTAACAAAGCAGGCACACGCCCACCCACCTGATGCGGCGCAGCCACCACTATTTGACGCCCAGGCAAAAAAGTGGAAGGATGCGGACTCTGCAGGCCTACCAAACTACACGCAAATCCAGGACCGGAAAATAATGCTGTACCCTGACTGTTTCACAGGGAAAGTGGGACATCCTCAACCGTAGCAACCTTTTAACACTTTGCGCAAACATCCCAGGGCTGGAAGGGATAAAAACTACAGATATTGAGACCATCTCTTTCCTGCTGCCAGACCAGGAGGAGAAAAATGAAACCACAGAATTAATTTTTACCACTACGAATATGGCTGAGGCACTGAAAAGTCAACAAAAGGTACTGGAAAGCTGGGGTATGAAAATAAAGTATAAGCTTGCGCAAAAATACCCCCTAATCTTAAAAACTAATTTCTCGCACTTCCAGCAGGAAAGCCCGGAACAGCTAGCTGAAGGGCGACTACGCTCGAACGCCTCCTCTATTTATGCCCTAAATGCGATGTACATTCTTCAGGGGTCCAAAGGCAGTACAAACACAGGTTCAATCAACGGCACCCCAATCAAGATAACAACCAACTTGAGCCAAGGCAAACGCTTATGCGTAACAAAGGGGTGTGCGAGCAAAGACTGGTCTTGGCTGCCGCAAATACTAAATCCCAGCTCCTAACAGCCATTGCCTTGAAGACACCGGCCAACCCTATCAATGCATGACCAACACGCAACTGGAACCCTTAAATAAAAACCGGACCTCTAACAACTTGAAAATCATGACCTGGAACGTCGCTGGGCTCAAAAGGCTGCTCCAAAATCAAACTACGGTGAAATTCATGGAGGAAGCGGACATAATCTGTATACAAGAATCCTGGTTTATCAACCCTCTCTCATTAAGAGGATATGCAGAATATGGTAAAGCAGCAAAAAAGACCAACATCTTTGGAAGACCATCGGGGGGACATGCGTCTACATAAAGCATTCGTTGAAATTGGAATTCGCGGAAATAAACAACCTTCCAGACTCGCTCCATGCGGGCATCCTGAAAGGCCGCCACTTGACAAATGGGAACTTTTCAATCTTACTTATTAATATTTACTATAATCCACACGGGCCTACAGCCAACCCGCTGACGTTTACAAACTATTTAGAGTCCTTACTACTCCAATTTCCGTCATTAGAATGCATCATCCTTGGTGACCTCAACACCCATAACATAGGGGCGCAATCCACAAAAAGTCACCAGTCCGGGACCACCACTGCACTAAATGACCTACTAAAATCTTACAAACTGGCGACAGCGCATTCAGTTCATTTAATGAACAGCCCAGGAGCTATTGTGGGTCATACGTACAACAACCAAACGACGATCGACTACATCATCTTAAGTGACAAACTGCAACCCATGATGTCACATTTCTCAGTTCATCCGCGCAGTGACAGCGATCATGCCGCCCTAACCATCACGCTGAACTTTACAGTGAATACACGCCACAGGCTACAATGCATTGGAGCAGCCGACGGCGAAGAACTGATAAAGTTACCCAGAAGAATTAAATGGGGGCCGATTTTATTTACCTCATTTAACAACTGGGCAAACTCGTGGATAGGCTGGCCACCAATTGAACAGAAGAAGGGTGCTATAGCAACATGGAACGGCATAACCGGGACCCTGGTGGCGAAACTTTGTGGGGACACAGATAGAACAACCTACTGGCATCCCCCAACTGCATATGGACACAACGAAATCATTAAAATAAGTGCTAAACAACTGAACACGAAACGAAAAGCCTTTCGCAAAATCGGTTCAAACTCAAACAAAATACAATTACAAGAAGCCACAAATAGCCACTCCAAGAAGGTTTGGGATGCAAAACGTGACCACTGCGAAGCACAATGGCTAAAAATCTTCGACCTGTTGAGCCCCGGGAAATCGCAAGAGTTCTGGAGCTACCTAAGCAATCTCAGACGAGGTACAAACCATAGAGAAAACTCCCTTGAGGCATCCATTTGGGTCGCCCATGTAAAAGCCCTTTATAACGAAGAGGGATTATTTAACCAGCAAAATGACGCACCCGCAGCAGGTGATGAGCCAGACACTGTTACCGAAAAGAAGGCCCCGCCCGGAAAAATGTTAGTGTCCAAAATACTAAAAAACATCAGGCAAAATGGCGCTCCGGGCCCTAATGGCCTTCCTAGCCACTTATTCAAAGCGAACATCGAATTTTGGTCCGAAAATCTGACCCACCTGTATGCTGGCTCTTGGGGGACGTACCAGACTCATGGAGAGGCTCGCTCTTACAACCAATCCATAAGAAAGGCCCCAAAACAGATCCATCAGACTACCGTATGATCGTCCTCCTGGACATCGAGGGAAAAGCTTACGCTAGTGCCATCCTGAGGGACCTTGCAGACTGGACGAGCGAAGAAGGCCTCCTCCCATTCTGCCAAACCGGATTTACACCTGGGTCTGCCACTGTAGATAACATCACCGCACTTTCCTTTCTGGTCCAACAAACACGGTCGTGCAAAAGCCTCCCCCTATTCGCGAGCTTCATTGATTACTCGGCAGCGTTTGATGGGGTAGATCGCGCCACCCTGTGGAGAAAGCTGGCTCAATGGAACATCAACTCTTCCCTGCTAAGAGCGATCCAGTCGTTGTACCAAAAAACGTGGGTTAGGATCAAACTCTCGAGGGACTCCGCATCCGCTAAGATTGACACAGATCGAGGCCTAAAACAAGGGTGCGTCTTGGCCCCACTGTTGTTCAATCTATATACAGCCGACATTGAGAGGGCCTTGTCCGGGGCAGCCGTAGCAACCCCAAAGATCGGAGGGACCAAAATCCAATTTATGCAATATGCTGATGATTTGGTACTTCTTGAGCAAACTAAAATTGGGTTACAAAAGGCACTGACGGCACTTGCAGTATACAACAAGAAAAACAGGCTGGCAGCAAATCCCTCCAAATCAAAAGTAATCATCTTCGGACACTACCCAAAGAAAAAATCAGTAAGATGGAGGCTTGGTCATCTCTCCTTGGAAACCACACAGCGATACACCTACCTGGGCATTTGCTACCAAGAGTCGGGGCTTCCAAGCGTCCACTTAAAGAAAATTCAAGGAAAAGGCAAAACCATCACCTATGCACTCTGCAAGTTACAAGCCTCATTATATAGCCCCTCTACAACAGCTATTCAAAGAGTACTCAAAGCTAAGTTAATGCCGGCCCTCAATTATGCTCAACAAGCGTTCACGGGTAAACTCAACAAGGACCTAGAAAAATACACTGCAGAGCTTATAAGAGACTGTTCCACTTACCAAGGTGCACCAGAAACACGCTCGTCCATCTAGTGTTCTCGCTCAAGCAGCAAAATCTGGAAGAGATGGCCGCCTTAAATAAATATTACTTCCTTACAACAGTGGCACACGGGAACACACTCAAGGCTGTATTGAAACATATCTTCACGGAACCTGGGAATCCCTGGTCAGCCACTCTTAATGCGGCAAAGGATCTTCTCCACCTAGCAACAGAGTCCTGGAATCCCGAACACGTCAGTTATACTGCGATCAAAAACGCAATTAAAAAACAAGTACGTGCGCGTTCGCAAGAACTGGACCTGGAGTCATTGGCTAAAAGAAACTTTCACGAGTCCCTATGCCTGTCGCACACTGTGCACAACCCTAAATCCCACCTCACGCAGGCTGTGCGCCGTGCAGCCCTTCATAAGATTTTAGCCTGCAGACTACACCCCCTGCCCCTAAAAGAACTATACGCCTCTGAACTGGCTCGTCTAGCTGCACTGGAATGTAGGCTCTGCAGGTACAAAGGAGAGTCACTGGCCCACCTCTTATTTTGTTGCCCTGCGCTGCGCATGGCTCGCAGTCTCTACCTCAGGCCTATCTTAATACAAGTGGGGTCACGCACCGCAAAGGAGGCAATTTACCAACTATACACACTAACAATGGTAAAACAGATGGCCTCTTTCGGAAAATATATCCATCAGACACGGTCCAAGCTGATGGCCACCCAGGGCACACATGAATAGAGACCTTGCAGACACACATTGGGCTGCCCCACTATGAACCCTTCTCACTGTATCCACCAGCGCCCAGTACACAAACTTGCTTGCCGACACTCTCTTGGTTTTAACTTTTGCAATTTTGTATTCTGGTTTTTAATGTAATGGTTTTGAGTAACCACACATTAAAGTATTCATTCATTCATTCACTCGCTGCGCCGCTGCTGTTATGGTCACTGTCACTGATTATTCAAAATTTCCTAGGCAACAAGTGACCTGAAAATGTTCAGGTTAGATAAGGAACTGAGGATAGAGTAGAAGCCTCAATGCACTGACCACAACAATTTACTTGATAAAAATATATATCTGTCACGCACGATGTGGTGCGGTTAAATTTATCTTTAATACGGCAGTAAAGAGTTGCCGCAATTTTGTGTCCCCCAGAACCTTGTTGAGTGGGAGGTCATCCTCGTATGTATTGGTAACAGGGATAGACATGTGTAGAGTACGCACCACTGTATTCAAGAATTTAAAATTCAAGAATGTGATATCATACTGTCAAGGGGGAGGCAACCCATATTTGGGGGTTGCCCATGCCGATACACGGCAAGATTAACATGAAACTGTACATAATTTTGATACAGGTTAAAAATGCTCATGTTTATGTTTGCGCAAAAACACATTTAAAGATGGCGCTCATTGATATGTACAACACAGTTCCTTGTCTGTTATCACGATTTACGGGCTCTTTTAAATGGCGCCACGCATCGCGTTCCCTTATGACACCGAGGAAGGGACGCTTCCTGAAACGCGTCTGTCTTTAATAAAAGTTTGTTGAAAACTGTAAGAACCCGTGAGTGCTGCCGTTTTCTTCTGCCTGGATGGGATTGTGAGGAAAGCTGTGGAGCAGTTAAAAAAACAATATATATATATATATATATATATATATATATATATATATATATATATATATATATATATATATATATATATATATATATATATATATATATATATATATATATATAAAATTACAGCATATACCTCAAACACAGTACATCAAAATTTTAAAACAAATCAGGAGTTGGTCACATTAACATAAATGTCGCTCCTTAATTATTTAAAAGCATATGCACAATATCATGAAAAAACACAATATAGATTAATATTTGTTAAATACTGTTCATATGGTTAAAACACAATTATTAATATCTATGCAGTCCATTTAATGTCGTCATCTGTCTCTACGCGCGTTTCGGCGAATAACCGCCTTCTTCAGAAGAATAGCTTTTTTGTTCTAAAAGATACAGAACAAGTGCATATTTCATATTTATTTATAAATATGCAATATGTACTTAGATATTAATAATTGTGTTTTAACCATATGAACAGTATTTAACAAATATTAATCTGTATTGTGTTTTTTCATGATATTGTGCATATGCTTTGTTTTTAAATTCTTAAGGAGCGACATTTATGTTAATGTGACCAACTCCTGATTTGTTTTAAAATTTTGATGTACTGTGTTTGAGGTACATGCTGTAATTTTGAATAAATATATATATATTTTTTTTTATCAAGTAAATTGTTGTGGTCAGTGCATTGAGGCTTCTACTCTATCCTCAGTTCCTTATCTAACCTGAACATTTTCAGGTCACTTGTTGCCTAGGAAATTTTGAATAATCTGCATTTGCCCTGTCCTAGGAACTTTGTGGAATCAGGGGGTCCTTGTTTCATTGTAAATGGTCACTGTCACGGTCACTCCCAGCTTCTCCCTCACATCGCGCAGGTGTTGTGAACGCACTACAAATGCGTGATTAATGCATTTTTGTGTGGTGATGCTGACCACCACACTAATAGCCCTAATCGAACACCTGATGCGTGGTACTTTGTAGGACTGCTTCTGTTAACTGCTAAACGCATGGCTCATAGGACCTTTGTGACGGTAATGTCGGAAGTTAGCCATTTACATATAGTTGGACGGATTATTGTATTGGATCAGTTCCAAGCAAGGGCTAGTCCCTCACCGCTTGCCATCGTCCTATATACTAGATTGCTGCACACTGTGCAGGACAAGGTATAAGGGTTTTCAGAGGAGTCTATAGACTTTACACCACTGAGCCGACTGATTAATTTGCCTGATTCAACAAGGTGGATATCCAGACTATACACGCACACCTCACACTATAGAACTAGTCGTTCTAACTGGTCCCGAAAGGCCTGGAAAAACTAATCAATCAAGCATTTGTAGAGCACACTACTCACCCGCGAGGGTCTCGAGGCGCTAAGGCGGGCAGGGGGGAGGGTGGGCGCGGGGGGGGACTGCTACTGCTTGAACAGCCAGGTCTTGAGAAGTCTCCTGAAGGTCACCAGGTCCTGGGTCTGTTGCAGGTGGATGGGGAGAGTGTTCCATGTCTTAGCGTTGAGGTGGGAGAAAGATCTGCCACCTATGGTCGTTGGTTGGATGCATGGGATGGTGGCGAGGGAGAGGTCAGTGGAGCAGAGCTGGCAGTTGGGAGTGTAGAAGGTGAGTAGTTTGTTGAGGTATGTTGGTCCGGTGTGGAGTGCTTTGTGAGTGTGGGTGAGGAGTTTGAAGGTGATCCTCTTGATGACAGGGAGCCAGTGCAGGTCTCTCAGGTGGGCAGTGATGTGGCTGTGGCGGAGGATGTCAAGGACGAGGCATGCGGAGGCATTCTGTATGCGTTGAAAGTCTTTTCTGGAGTTTGGCCGTGATTCCAGCGTTGAGGGCTTTGATGTAGTCTAGCCTCTGGTGACAAGGGTCTGGGTGACTGTCCTTCTGGTTTCGGCGGGGATCCATCTGTAGATCTTGCGAAGTATGCGGAGGGTGTTGAAGCAGAAGATGGGGACAGCGTTGACTTGCTGGGTCATTGACAGTGATGAGTCCAGGATGAACCCCAGGTTGCGTGCATGGTCGGTGGGTGTCGGTGCAGCTCCTAGCTAGGCCGGCCACCAGAAGTCGTCCCAGGCGGAGGGGGTGGAGCCGAGGATGAGGACCTCCGTCTTGTCCGAGTTCAGATTCTAAGGGGTTTCCTTTACCGACACACAATAGTCATGCTGCGGCACACAGACTAGATTTATATCAATGAACTACCAACAGAAACTGCACACTTCAAAATGTTTACACTAGGTGTATATAATCTCTCATAGGCAGCATAGAATAGAGCAAGTCTAGCCACATTATTATTTGCGCTGTGGCGAGTAATTTGCTGTTTTTCTCCACTTAGCCTGGTCTTGCCCATCTATATTAGATACTGACAGGCTGTCATGAATTTGACAACAGATATGACAGGCCAACAGCAGGAGATCTAGCCACTGACTGCAATTTGGGGAATTTGTAGGAGTTTGGGGTTCAATGGCTGACAACACAAGCACTATTGATGGTCAAAAGCATAGTGGCTATGACAGAAAGTACCCACGATGGAATATATTATACTGCAACCACAGAACTCAAGGCAGAAAGCTATATGGGACACTTTTATGGAATATCTGAATCGAAGAGCTACGAATACACAGCAGGAAAGATTGCAGAGGAAAGATATGAGTTTGCCATGGTTTGAAGGGGGAAGCACTAATGCTTTATAATGTACTGAGATACAGTGTCACTATTAATGCAGATCCTGGCCTGAGAAAATATGCTGATGATGGCGTACTCAAAGAAAAGAACTGTTTCTTGTGTCCCACGTTTTCAGATCACTTTGGTCCTGGAGGACCTACCACTTGTCGAAAAAGACAAGTAGAAAGAAGTGCAATG
Organism: Lissotriton vulgaris; assembly: GCF_964263255.1. Lineage (NCBI taxonomy): Eukaryota > Metazoa > Chordata > Amphibia > Caudata > Salamandridae > Lissotriton > Lissotriton vulgaris. Next base: position 823,971,574 of record NC_141695.1, on the reverse strand, counting down.
AGCATTAGTCACATATAGTACGATATAGAGGCTGCTATGGTAATTACATAGATGTGTGTATGTATATACGCTCTGTGACCAAAATAAAAATGTAAACAAATAAAAAGCTTTTACGTAGATTTTTACAAGAACCTTAGGGTAGACAATCAACTTTTTGGGGGGTTATCCAGAGCAAAGAAATGGAAAAATGTGAAGATGAGAGCCTTGTTGAGTTGCATACTGCTCTTTATTAAACTTCTGGTACACAATGGCGCAGATTCTGCACCAAAAAGTCTGAGGGCCCATTCCACCATGGCCAAGGCTGCTACTACTGCGAAGGTGAGCTGTCCTTGATATCTGCCAGGCTACGATGTGAACGTCCGTGCATATGTTCATGAAGCACTACTGCATTGACAGTTCAGTCTCCTCTCAGTTCTGCAAGACTTTTTGTTCTGAGCCCATTCCACAGATCCCCTACTTTAGGGGCAGGTACTGCTTTGGTATCTATTTTAAAGTGAGAAATCTGCAGTTAGAAGTATCCATCGGGTAAATGCACTTTATGGTGTATACTTTATCTAACCGTAGATTCCTCAGGGTCTTCCCACCTCCCTGTTCTGTGGACTGGTCTCTTCTTAACATCAAAAACAGTTCCAATTTATCAACACACTGCTACCAACAATTGTTCATGCTCTGCATCTGAAGGCATGGAAAATGAAAGACCAAAAACTGACCTCTGCGCGTGGGCTGTGTAGGAGAGTAGGGTCTGCAATCCTATGATCACCCAGATTTTTTGCTTTTGTTTCACTGGTTTACGACTTTCTCTGGCTGTGGGCCTGCCAATCAGACCCACAGCCTGGCTGTTCTCTCTCTAAATTACAACATGTACCCTAGGTGCATTTACCAATTGGTACTGGGCCACCTTATCAGACCCTGTAACTCAGGGCATAGGTGTACCCAGGGCCTACCAGGGGCTGAAGCATGTATTATGCCACCCCTGGCTGGCCTCCTAAATTTGACACAACTGGCTGCATGACAGCTGGGGCAAAGTCGTGTAATCACCCTTTGCTGTAGATAGAGTATACCTATATCTAACCCTAAAATGGACACACAGATTCCTATCAGTCACTCCTATGGCAGGCCTTGACAATCCTGAAGGCAGAGTGCGTGGAATCGTGTGAGATGGTGCTCTGGCATGAGCTGAGCCTGTCTGCAGCTTGCGGAACCAAGTCCTAATAGCTGTTCCATGATAACGCATACCATATACTCTTAAGTGCATTATAATCCTCGCGGTTAAATGCTATCTTTGGTATTGCTTTATCAAAAACATGTCGAGTAAGGTGTCATACGAATTGGAATACTAACCCCTCTCCAATTCTGGCGACGGGGTTAGCATTCCACCCTTCTAGAGGGACACGACATGTATGTAACTGTGAACCCCGGTTAAAGTTAAACGAAGCCTCAGCTCCACAAAATGGATGCTGCCACCACAGACACGAGTCTGACCTCCTGCTGCTGGGAGTCCTTCCAGCGAGGAGAGCCTGGACAAAGGGTTTCCTGTCCGGGGCGGTGCTAGCACCATCCCGGACAGGGTTTTTTGTATCCCGGGTAGGCAGGGCTTTACAGGAAGGTGACTGCTGAGTGGCACCCCGGTGCTCACTACGCATAGGCCGGTCAGAACCAGTTCCAGGGGCACACCAGCCCCTGGCCTGGGGAAAGTCCGGCATGGGAGAGGGGTGTGACCACCCCCCTCCTAGTCCCACCCATAGGCAGGACATAGTCACCGGGTCAGCCCCCTTTTTTAGTATAAAGATTGGAGCGGGCCCCCTGTTCAAATTAGATCATCTTTGGAATCAAGACACGACTTTCTGCGAAAGGACATCAAGATTTCTTCTTCAAGATTCTCCCTTGTGACTAAGGAGTAGTCACCCTGCATCAGCGGGCACCATCCTAAGAACACTGCGGTCTGATGCAAGTCCTTCCTCAGGAATCCGACGACACAGCTCGACGAGACCCGGCTTCCCTGGCACCTCTGACCTCTACTCACCTCTACAGCCAAGCTGAGAACCGTGAGTGCGACGAGACCTCGAGGGACCGACGATCGCCAAGACTGCACGACTTCTTTGCAACAAGCCCACCGAGTATTCCACTGGTGAGTGCTTTGGGGTCCGAGAAGCCCCAACCCTGAGCAGCTCCAGCACCGAAGATCAGCCCTCCAGCATCTCCACGATCTGCGTGGGGCCCTTCTGTTTTTCGCTGTTCACCGCGCTGTGTGGCTACTAGCCGGCTGGCTTGTGGCCTTCTTCACGACGCCCGACGACATCACTACTGCTGGTCTGGTTGCTCCAGACTGGCCCTTGCTTCCTTTCAAGAGAGAAGCACCCCGGACCCTCCTGGTCCACTCCAGACGCCATTTTGAGTCTACCGCGTGGGCTTGAATTTGCCAAGGCTTTGTTGCCCAATCCTGGGTCCAGCGACGCCGACAGCTTCATCCATCGTGGGACAGCTCGCTCCTCCATCCTGGTCGCCGACAACGCCTCCTGGTCTGTGAGATCTGCAGAGCCCAGCGTCACCCACTCACCTAGCCGAGGTGACTACCATCCGGTACCCTCCTGGTGCCACCTGACTACTGGCTAGTAGTCTCGAACTTGGTCCCCTCTGCTTTCAGGTATCGTCCATCTTCAAGATCCAGGCTTGGATCACTTCGAACTCTCTTCACTGGTCGCCTGCCAGCATCTTTCTTCCAGGCTCCTGGTCCGTCTACGAGGATTCCCGACGTCTTTTGAGACATATGCAGCTGCAGCCCCTGGGCTAGGTAATTTCGGCATTTCGGTGCCCCAGCATAGCCTCACTATCCAAGGGTCAGAATCCACTTTCGTTTTCCTCCTACCAGGTCGGGTTCGCCCGAGAACACTAACTCTGTGAAATCTAGCTACCATAGACTTTGTCCCGCATCACGCGTGAGAGTGCACACTCTGCACCCGAGTCCCCTAGGCCTCCTAGAAGTAATCTGAAGATTCTATAGTCAAGACCTAGCGATTCCAAAGCCTATTAGTACTGTTCTTACCTGCTAGTAATTTCGCATTCCACTTTGAGTATATGGTTTTCCGTGCCCCTCGGGCATTTGTATATACTGTGCTAACTTAAGTATTTTCGTAAGAGTTTTGTTTTGTGCTTAGTAGCCTGTCCTCATAAAGAGTACAGGGCTGTTGTGATTCTTAATAAATATACTGTTTATTTTCATAACACTTGTGTGGTGTCCTTTCACTTGGTGTTCAAGGGGTATATGTGTGGTATAACAGCTGGCTTAACACGCCCTCTCGAGTCTTTAGCCTTAGACTGCTCGTATCCACGCTACTAGGATAGCTGGTCTATAAGGTTGACTTACAACCAATCATCAATAAGGGTTGCTGGACTGATACATAGTGTTCACTAGAATAGTGAGCACTGCATATCAGGCCACCTTCTCACAGGCTGGACCTGATATGCAGCTCTCCTCCATCACTTTTAGGTTGGTATGGAACCAGCATAGAACCACACAATGCCACCTACTGGTGGTATGTAACAGCAATTGGTTCTGTTGCGAAGTGCTATATTTCTTTATTGAGAACCTTATTTATCTCCTGATCGACTAGGAATTGCCAATTGCATGGTACAACAAATAAGTAGAAAATCAATATATCGTGGAGCAACAAAGATAATGACTTATCGAGAAGGCACACAGGACTGTCGTACCATATACAGTAACAAAAATTAAATATTGGACAAAGTGTATCAAACATGAAAAACATTAAATACGCAGGACATTTAACAATGGAACATAAAATGCACAAATGACTCAATTGGGTGTCCAATAGAAACTCGTATGTATGTTCAGGCACATATCCTCATTTGTTGGATGTCAAGTAGGCGAGACACTGATACGTAATACCTATTGATATTGTCGATGTTGTGACCCATTTAAGTTGTGTGTTCATACCAAACATCACCATGAGTTATCATCGGGAATAAGAAAAAACAGCTTGGTCTAGGTGTGTGGCAGCCTAATGCTAGGTGCTATGTTCCAACCGTGAATGTTGATCAGACGATTCAGAGGTAAAATGGTCCCTTAGTATTGGGGAAACGGGACCTCATATAATTGGTAAGTCCACCTCTGTAAATAAGGTGCGGTGTTGCATCCAATAAAGGGACCATACCAATGATTAACCCCAAAGAAGGTTCAGCTAAATGGCCAATATCACTGAGATCCATAGCATATTCTCGTAGTTGCCAGAGAAAGAGTGAATTGTACCTCACCAGAGGGAAACCAAATTTAATTTCTGACAACTTTTGAGCCCAGTGCCACTGCACCTACAGCACTGACTGCCTGTTTAGTAGTAAAATATAGCAATTTTAGGTGTTTAGTGGGGTGCCTGGAGCTTTTGATCCTGGTGCCACTGCACCTGCTTCACCATTCAAATCATGACCGTATTGCCTGCTAGATAAATACATTTGTGATTGTCTTATTTAGTAGTAAAAATTAGCAATAATCTGGGTTTACCGGGCTCCCTAGAGCTTTTGGCCCCAGTGCTGCTGCACCATTCAAATCAAGTTATTTTAAACTGCAAGGTTACTGCAATTGTGACTGCCTGTTTAGTAGTCAATATAGCGATATTATGTGTTTAGAGGAGTTCTGACAACTTTTATGCCTGGTGCTACTGCACCTGCTGCACCATTGAAATCATGCCCTAGTGCCTGGAAGATAACTGCACTTGTGACTGCCTGTTTTGTTGTAAAAAGAACGTAATATCAAAATGGTATCCTACGTGGACGATACCCAGCTGGTATTCACCTTCTCCAACAACCCTGCTCAGGACCAACTTAAATTCCGTGCTGATGTGCTGGCCATCAGCGACTGGATGGCAAATAATTACTTGCAGCTTAATTCAGCCAAGACAAAGGTGCTCTTGGTTGGCTGTGACATCCACAAGTGGGCCGACCAATGGTGGCCTGCAACCCTGAGCACCCCTCCCCCTCCGAAAAATGCAATCAAAGAGTTAGGGGACTTGATCGACACCACCCTCTCATTCGAGCCCCATGCTAAAAAAGTGTTTGGTACCTGTTTCGGCCTTCTGCGCGGCCCAAAACCCATAGGGAATCTTTGATGCTGCCAACTGATAGTCCAAGCAGTTGTTCAATTGCGCCTTGAATACTGCAATGGTCTTCTGCTCGGCGTACACAAAACAGTAACTGCAAGACTTCAACGGGTACAGAATGCTGCAGCACATACTCTGTTTGCCCTGCGTAGGAACTGCCACATCTCCAATCTCCTTTGCCGCCTCCACTGGCTGCCAATCAAACCGCAAGCCCAGTTTAAAACCTTCTTCACTACACATAAGATCGTACATGGCCAGGGCCCCAAATCCTGCAGGGACTATGTACACCTTGTGTTACATTGCGAGCGCGGTGCTCGGCTGAGCACCATTTGCTGTGTGTCCGCAGATACAGTGCTGGGGTTCGCTCCTTCAAAGCCCAGGCCCCTGCACTATGGAACTCTATCCCACTTGATGCCCGCAGCAAGTGCTGGTATGCCCTGTTGCTGGGGCAGCCATGCGCTTTATAAAAACCCCTAACATTAACATTAACTGCACCAGCTTGACCCTTCAAATAATGACCCTGTTTTCTGCAAGGTAACCAATTGTAGTTGCCTGTTTAGGAATAAAATATAGTAATATTAGGCGTTTAGTGGGGTGCCTGGAGCTTTTGGTCCCGGTGCCACTGCACCTGCTGCATTTTTAAATCATGACCCCAGCACTTGCTGGATAAGTACACTTGTGACTGTCTGTTTAGTTGTAAAATATAGCAATATTTAAGGTTTAGTGGAGTTGACAACTTTTGCCCAGGTGCTACTGCACCTGCTGCACCATTCAAATCACAATCATGTTTTCTGCAAGATAACTGCACTTGTGATTGCCTGTTCAGTAGAAATATAGCAATTGTAGGGGTTTAACTGGGAGGCCTAGAGCTTTTGGTCCTGGTGTCTCACTGCACTTGCTGCCCAATTGAAATCATGACCCTCTTCTCTGCAAAGTAACTGCAGTTGTGACTGCCAGTTTAGTTTTAAATTGTAGTAATAATCTGGGTTTAGTGGCGCCCTGAGAGCTTTTGGCCCGGGTGCCACTGCACCTGCTGCACCATTCCAGTCAAGTCCCTTTTAATTGCAAGATCACGGCAATTGTGACAGCTTGTTTAGTAGTCAAATATAGCAATGTTATGTGTTTAGAGGCATTCCAACATCTTTTTTGACCCGGTGCAAGTGCACCTGCTGCACCATTCAAATCATGATCCTGTTGTCTGCAAAGTAACTGCACTTGTGGCTGCCTGTTTAGTAGTGAAATATTGCATAGCTCTTATATATTATCTTTATTTTTATAGTGCAATGTTTATTACAACATTTATAATTTGATCATAATGACCAAATAGATAAAGTTGAAAAAACCAATCCCATAATGCCTACAAAGTTCAAAGAAAGGGACTGAGGCATGAATAGGAAATGCCACAAACATTCTAAGGCTAAAGCACCTACTTTACACAACTAAGTATAAAAAAACAAAAGCATTCCGCATACTGTTAGTTGCCTGCCTTTTCTGTGGGAAGAGATCTTATCTTGACTGTGAATGGGGCTTAAACAGTGTCAACAGCTTTAGTAGAAGTATCGTAAATGCGTGCAGCCAGGGTGAGTTTACCCAAAAAAAATAACACACCAAAGCAAATGAACACAGTAATTCGCCAATGGGAACTGATAAGAGCTCCCTTAAGATCTATTAAATACAAGAAATTTTACAAGCACAGAGCAAGCGCTGTGCAGGCGAAACCTAAAAAGCCTGGCCGTTTGGGCTGGACTGTTCTCATGAGGACCAGGGTCAAGACTGATTTGCATATGGCAGGGTCCAAACTGGGGTGGTGTATTGCGCAGAAGAACAATGATGGATTAAATCCAGATCTGTGTCTGAAAAGTTTCAGCACTCCGTCCATCATCTTATTGTGTTTGCTTTAAAACCTAAAAAGGCCCCTCACATTATCAGCTTCCGCCAAGCACATCAGCATCAGAGTTCTAGCCTCCCAAAATAACCCTTAGAAGACCACAAAACATTACAGTGATGAGCCAAAAATAAGGTGTCACGTGTAGAGTTTAGGGAAGACCACAACATCATATTCATAAATGTCTCACAATCAATGAACATGAACCAAGATCGGATCGAAGTCTGTGCCTGGTTGGTGGGAACACTACCTCAGGACTGTTTTGATGATGCAGTTGTCCAAAGCTAAAAAGAGTCTGAAAAGCAGAGTGCAGTTGGAAAAGGAACCTAGCGCAGAAGTATGAACTATGAATTTTCAAACATTTGCTCAAATATTCCAATCATTTTCAGTAATGGTCTTCCAACTCTTTTGCAAAAGAAATCTCTGCTCGCCTTTGCCCCATCTACAACTGTCTGTACACAGGTTGCTCGTGTGGAGCCACCCAAATTGTCTTCAGTCTAGAGCCCTTGGAATTGGAGAATGAGGAAATAACAATAGCAGTGTCCCAATATCTACAGGAAATCAACAATAGATACCCCTTAAATGATTTGTCTGTGTCCTAAAATAGAGTATCACAAAAAAATTCTCTAGCATTAATAGTCAGGCAATGCAACTAGCACTGGAAATATTTCTAAATGTGCAAGGAGTGTATGCCTGGATAAGGACACTTATCCACAAAGCACCTTACAGACACTGTGGTATATATGTACCCATCATCAGTGCCTGTGTGACGAATATGGGGTACGGGGTAAGAGTATTTTAATCACCCTCTTTCCTTAATTCAGGCCCATATAATACCTGTAGGTAGTTGGCGTAGTATGTGGTGCACACTCAAAGAAGGTATGCACCTTGCAATAATCCAGGCAAACCCTATGGTGATTTTAAGTAGACTTTGATAAGCATACAAAGCTCTCAAAGTGGTAGCTGTAGAGAGCAGCCTTCAGGCTTATCCTGAAGGAGTGTTAAGCAGCTTGTTTTACCACATTAAATCAATAGTGTAAATGAGATGAAAATTAACCACTCAGTGTTTGTAAGAAAATGATTCTATTTATTACACAATACAATCACTAACACACTGGTATATCTCCTACCTGGAGATATCAATAGCACACACAAGAATACTTCAAAAAAATCAGGTAAGTAGCACAAAAATACACTGGTCTCCAGGGGGAGACCAAACCATTTACTAAGAAAGTGGAAAGTGAACTGCAAAGGAGAACAGGACTTGGACCATAAGACTCAGAGGAGCTGGGAGAGCCAGGACCCACCCATGATAAGTACCCAGGAACCCCACAGAGGCTGTGTGCAGAGTTGAAAGAGTCACATGCCCAATAAAAGTCAATGGAGAACTTATGGTTGCAGTTTTAGAGACAGAGGACCTTTCCCAGTGCAACCTGTGTTGCTGAGCCTCTAGAAGTCCCTAGTAGCAGCAGACCGGTCAGCTTTGTTGCTGTGCCTACAGGTGCAGGGGAGTGACTCTTTAACTCCAAGAGAGATTTATTCAGATATCCTTGATGCCCTAAGGTCTTCTGAAGAACCTGGGTGTAGCACAGACACAGAGGAGGCAGAAGACTTGAAGAATATCAAGACTAGGAACAACAGGAGTCTTCCTTAATGCAGTGTCGGGTCCAGTTGAAATCCATCAAAGTACAATTGTCCAGACTTTCGAAGAGTGTCTTGGTTTCAGAGGCAAGCCTTTTTCCATGATAAATCTGACGACCCGCCCACAGGGTAGCCCTTAAATACCCATTGAAAGGGTTGGAACGACTCTGGGGTCCCTCCAGAGGATCGGCTGGACAGAGGAGAGGATACTTCACTGTCCTTTGTCCAGTTTCGCGCCAGAGTTGGAACCAAGGGTTCCTGAACTGGCTTAAACCGCAGTATGCAAGGAGCGCTCCACTTGTGCCGTTTAATGCAGTCTGGTGCCGCTGGAAAGCGCCCCACCCTAGGCCAATACACTAAGTCCTATCATGGGAGTGGTTACCCCTCCCTGTGACAGGAAACCTAGTTTTATACTTTCCCCTGCTCGAGCTGAGCTCAGCAGCAGTAGCAGCGACACTAGCTTGCTGACAGACCCTAAAAGGCGGTTATCGGGAGTACAGGGGGAGGGGTACCCTAAGGAGCCCCCAGTACATGGGATCATACTTCCAACACAGGAATCGGTATTGGGGTATGATCACAATATGTTTGATATCAAACGTGATCAGGTTCGGTGTAGGCATTATCTAGTTAGACATTTCGTAATGACTGATGTCCACTGTATACCTTAAAATGTCTGACCATACTTGCAAAGCCTGGAGTATCAACTCCGGGGTTTGTAGGGGTGTCCTTCTCATGCAGGGGCACCCTCACACTTGTAACAAAGCCTACCATAGGGATGACTTGTAGGTTTTAAGTAGAATGACCTCAGATATAAGGAAACGTGTATCTGTTGTGAGGGATGCAAGCACAATCTCATACAGGCTGCAATGGTAGGCCTGTAGTCGGAGTTTAAGTGGACTCCCATGGGTGACACAACACATGCTGCAGCCCATGGGAGACCCCTGGTGTACCTATGCCCTGGGTACCTCAGTACCATATACTAGGGACTTATAAGCGTACGCCAGTAGCCAATTGTGGAGGTACCAGAGCCAATTTAGGGGAGAGAGCACAGTTGCGGAGGTCCTGATTAGCAGGATCCCAGCAGACTACAGTCAAAACACACGGACACCAGGCAGAAAGTGGGGGTAACCAAAAAAGCAGATCCTACTTTCCTACAATAACCACAGCATTCTTGGAGGAGAGTGACTTACGTAAAGACAATTCAGATCAGTACCTCCATACAATTCTAGCATGTCCTCTCAATTCAGGAGCCGGATTTTAGCACCTGACAGCTGTAAAATGAGTACTGCTTGAAATGTACATTTAAAAGTACTACTAAACCAATTTCATTTCTGGTGTGTTGAACCAGGTTTTTTGCTGTAGAAGGATGTAATCATATTTGCAGAGCTATCTGGAGAGAACTTGCTTCCTTCTTTGGCACCACAATTGAGCCTAAACAAGGTGGTAAAAATATAAATAAGGCATGGCATCTTTCGACAATGTTTAGACATGGTTACCGGACATACGTAAGCCAGTGGTTTCCTACTAGGAGAAGATGATGACGATGTTTGTGGAGATGATGATGGTATCTGTTTAGATGGGACTGGTGGCAGAGAGGAGGAAGGTTCGGCCGTCCACAGCAGGTTAGTCTGATATGACGAGCAAAGGCAGGCCATCCTTCAAGGTGTGTGGTATTGGAGCAGAAACGTGTTACATTTCCTACTTCCCTGAATATTTTCTGTAACCCTCCCCTCTATTATCACTTTGCTGTCCTTACACTACTTTCTACTCTCCTGCTCCTCACCTATGATCTGTCCCTCATCCTCTCCCCACGTTCCTCCCTCTTGCCACTGCATTCACTGCCCCTCTACTTGTATCTATCCCTGCCACTCTCCTCGCAGCACCTCTGCTACTCTCTCCACTAGTGTCCCATCTCTCTCCTCCAGGTGGCCCAGTCCTGGCACATGTGCATCTATGCCCTTTACTGCACTGCTGTACTAGTCCTTAGTGATGTCTCTGTACCTCTTCTCACAGCCGCCCATCCAACTGTCCACTCCTCCGTCCCACTTTCCTCTGTCTATGAATATTTCACTTCTGCTTCACTCCCCACTGCTGTCTTCCTTCCAGCGACTGACCTTCCCTACATGCCCTTGCCTCCAGATTCCACGATGTAGAGCTTGCCAGAGGCACCAATGCCCCTTCTACAAGAGGTTTGTGCTAGTCAGCCCTGTTCCCAGAAAGCCTTTGGAAATCAGGGACCACTAGGTAATCATTGTAATAATTACTACTAGCTGTCTCTGGGTCTCTCGGAAACGCACACTAGTGCCACATCACTGAAGTGGCAAGATCCTCCCCTTTAGGCTGAGACTCCTGGTACGGCCAACACTTACTCTGGGGGAAGGATATGACCTTCACGCTCTTTCAGTATGTCAATTAAACTTAAAGCAAGTGGATACTTTAGTAAAAGGACAACAAGGTGCTCATTCTGTCTGCTGTGGAGCCTAAGCGTGTTATCTGGGTTGTGCAAGCATGCCCAGAGGGCATTAGTCTTGTCAGCCTTGCTGTATATGGTTTGTGCATCAGCACATTTGAATGTCTTAGCCATTGGGTGGAATTTTGAGATGCTCTTTTTGTTATGTCTCCAAACTCAGGGGAAACATGTAGCTTTTGTCTCCTTACACTGGGGAACTTAACTGTTGAGGGAATGAACGGAGGGTCAAACACTCGCCATTGCAGCCATTCAAAGGGGAGCCTGTCACAGGAGTAGTTGAATCAGAAGGTAGCGGCAGTGCAAAGCAATTCACCCCCTCGGCATTATGGTCTCTCCTGTTCCTGGCAGCTTCAGTTCAACCATTATCCCTTCTCTCCGTGGGAAGTGGGCCTTTGGGTCAGTTGGGCTGCAATGTTAATACCACAGTGTCGAGCAGATTGCCCATGAAGGCAGAATTCCTCATGACAATATTCACCAATGTGGTCCTCCGAGTTGTTTGGCTTGTTGAGGCACGTTCTCACCATGAGGGGTAGTCTGTCGCCTTCTCCTGTCACAGCAACAGCAGGTCATTGTCCGCAATCCTCCAGTCTGATCCTTACTTGAGGGCAGTCAATCGTTCTGCCCATATTCCGATACTCGGTCATAAACCGTTTGTTTGAAATCAAAGGCGAACTACAATGTCTGGCTTAGAAAGCCCATTAATATTCGCAGACATTGGCTGTTGGAGCAAGTACAATCAGCCAATCATAATTCTATAATGTTCCTATTGATTATGATTTCATGGTGATAATAGACATACCATAGCAGAGCCACAGGATGTGTATTTATCTCAACCAGTCCTCCTGCCATTTAGGGTCGGAGACCGTTCTTCCTCCAATCATGTACTGAAGCAGTCCACCTGGCCAGATTGCCCTTTGTGAACCTCTTGGTCCTCGGGGTCGGCCTGACGCTAGCTAGACCAGCCACTGGGGAGCGCGTGTAGTGCACCACCCACTGCCTGGCTGCTGAGTTCCTATGAGAGCGGAACGAGGCCAAGACCTAGAATGTTATCCCTGACTCTGCAAACTAAAGCCAACAAAATGCCCAGACAATAATGAGATAAAGTACTTGTAGGCGGTTTAATGTCTTTACCAACAGAAAGATTACACATCCAGGATTACATAAATAATGTTAAGTCAACGATACCCTTCGCCGTTTCAGCAACTCCAGGCGGAACACCTCTCAGCCGACAATTCTGAGCGAACCTTGGGGACAAACCGTCCTCCGCAAGAGCCCCTGTCCTGGTAGCACACCAACGGAGGACACCGTGCAAAGTAGCGGCCGAAAATGCCGCTCGAGTTCCGCTTGCTGCGGCAGGGTATGTGTTTATGCTTCAGGGTATCTCACCAGCAGTTGCGTCACTGCTTTGAACCCCCTTAGCACTTCGTAAGGCTTGCCTGCTTAGGAGGGTTTTCCAGAGCCCCAGCCGATGGTTCCTTTTCTCCCTATGAGGTAGATGGCAAGCGCTGAAGCAGAAACGAAGTAGGGCGGCCGTCCGTCTCTCCGCTGTTTCATGAACCTTCCTCGAGGCTCTGAAGATCCGGCAAAGACTAAAGGGAGACAAACGCTAACCTCGCGTTTCTCCCGAGGTAAGCTAACTGCCGTTAGCGTTCGTCAATTTCCGACGCTGCTGCTAACTGGCGGGCGCCATTTATGCCGTGGCCAACCTGCGCATGCTTTGCGCACGGCCCCCTGGGCATCGTAGTTCCAGTGGCGTAGCGGTGACGTCATGCCTGCGTTGCCCGCCGCCGCGCGTAGGCTGCAGGCTCGGAAGGCGGCTGCCGCGGACGTTTTTCGGGGTCTTCTGCTGTCTGGCCCTGCTTCCAGGTACGAGGGGGGGGGGTCTCGGGGTGCGGTACTGACACCCTTAGACTTTTCAGTAACTCTTGGTGTGGCTGAGCATACACCTCTTCTTGATCACATCATACAGTTGGGAGGTGGATGACACTGGCCTGGCCTTGCCTTCAATTAATTTCCTGTACATGATTGTACCTTCAACATTTGGGATGGGTCTTCACATTACCCTTTAGTGACCTAGATTTTGGCGCACTTCGGTGTTTTCCATTGTCCCTGTGTTTTAAAGTTTGCCAAAACTAACAAGTCACAACTTCCCATTTGAATTGTTTGCAGGTGGCACACAGCTATTTTGGGATAGGAGAGGGTTCTCTGACAATATGATAATCTAGTAGGATATTTGGGTGGTATTTAAAATTTGTTGCAGCTGAGCTGGCTTCGCTGCGTTTCTTCTAAAACAAATCATAATATTTAGCATAAGTTCCTTGGTTACAAAACACAAATCCATCATCTCACCCTCCTTCATGGACCCGTAAGAATCTGTGGGTAAAAAGATAGAAAAAAGATCTGTACAAGTAGCCAAGATAACATCTATATTTTTAAGTCCTATTTAAATGCCCATCGTTTTATGATTGGCCATATGGTCAGCTCAAAATTCATTTTATGGTAACACCCTATATGGGCATCTCTGAAAGACCTGTTTTTAAGGTTCGCTGATTTTTTCATCATTGTATCCTAGAGGAACAAATAAATGTCTACTCTTCTGGCTTAGTTTTTACATGTATTCAAAATGTATACATGTAAGAGAAAATCGCAAGCTAGGCTCCATCCAAAACCATCAGTCTATCTGCTACTTCCATCTCTCAGCCAGTTTGCAAGCAATGAAGGCAAAAGGAGTTGAACACTGTCATCCTAAATGCACCTCAAATTGACACATTACGTTTATTTCCATGGGGAACACCTATGACTTTGCTTGACTGTATCTACTTAGTTTTCGCAGCATATTATCTAGAGATTGGCTTCGCTTGTATATAACACTGTATAAGTGTAGTAACTCAGTTGTTGTTGCCCCTCGCACACACATGGCTCTTCCCTCAACTTCCCACCATCCACACCACTTCTTGCTTGACAGCTGATGAGACTTTGTTTACATTTGTACCGGCATACTCGCAGAGCGCTGCCTGCCGTGAGGGGAACGGCACCAGCGCTAGGAGCTTGCAGCACGATCCTGCACCACCCAGCATCCACGGACGCCGTGAGGGGAACGGCAGTAGTCACACCAGGACTACATTGCCCAGCAGCACTGGGGGCCGACGCAGTCTTCTGACATCACCAACGCGCGGGACGCGTGTGGGCAGCGCCGGGCTAGGCCCGGGCAGAGGGCGGGCCATCTGTGGCCATCTGTGGCCATCAGGGGCCAGAAGGAGGCCGGGCTGGGCCACCCCTCTTGGTCGTAGTATGGGGAAGCGCAAGCTACATACTAAAGAAGGGGAAGGTAAGAAGGCTAAGGTGCCCCGAAAATCTGAAACTTTTATTTCATATTTGACTTCTGCAGTGGGAGCACTAAATGAACAAATTTCTACTGTTGAAAAGGAATTGGGACTTGACCCATGTACTGATACTTTGCCCACCCAGAACGGTCTGCCTTCCCCCAGTGGGGTGCTCCCCATCACACTTGAACCAGACATTGTTGTGGTCAATTCGACTCAAGGTGTACAGGACCAGCAAACTAGTTTAAATACCTCCGAGAGAACTAGCCCAAGGGACCCTAGAACACAAAAAGGCACCACAGAACCCACCTGTAAACGTAATAAAAGGAAGAAAATCGCTACTTTGTCTACAGGGAATGTGACCAATAGATCTACCCATGGGCTCCCAACAAACGTCTCGGACCTAATTGAGGAATTGATTGAATCTCACTTGGAGCCCATTCTCGTGAATATAGGCAAGGAAATTGTGGACACCTTGAATTTTTGTGTTGCAAATATAGCTAAGAAATGTGAAAGTATCGATATATTTTTAAGGGATGCTAAGTCCCATTTCACAGTTCTTACTGAGGCAAAAGATACAGGAGCTAACCAAACTAGGATGTCTAGAATGTCTAGTCAGGCTATGGACACTGTGCCTCATTTGGGGGAGATTATGCCGATTAAGTCGGGAGCTCCTAGTCAGGAGGCGTTGAGGCCAATCTCCACCTTGGCGGTACATAAATACTTATCGCCTGACGAGGGCAAACATCTTAGCTCACCTTACAAAAGTGGTCATGTTACAAACCATCGTCCCACTAAAATATCTACATTACATCTCCCCCCACAAGCTGCCCCATTAGTGGTAGTCCTGACAGGAATCCCACCTCTTAAAAATGGAGCTGTAGAATCTGACAATGATCTTTTGAACAGAACCAAAAGTTGGTGTTCACAATTTAGCAGTGGGAGTGCTGACATTGCTTCTAGCATGATCTCGGCCAGAAGAGTCGAGTGGGTGGGGAAACGGAAAAAGACCATCCCAGGAGATTGTGTAGTTGTCAATTTCAACAGACCTAATATCGTGGACATACTGCTCTGGGATGGCTCAGAGCTAGATGGGCAGGGTATTAGACCACTTCACCTGGGTTATTTCTATCCACCATCCAACCTCCCACTTCTTGTAACATGTCGGCCTGTAGTTCCTACAGCTCACTGTTCTACTTTGAAAGATAATAACACCAAGTGCTATTCCTATCAATCGCAACAGGCCCAATTGAGAGCAGTAAAAACAGTCACGATAGATAGGAATGACACAGGCCATAACAATGACCTAGCAGTCACAAATAGATTTTCTGCCCTCTCAAGTCTGGACACTAATGATTGACAACCACTTACAGAACCAGACAATACGCCTACCATTACATTGGACAATCCACTGCTCCCTAATTCCACGTGTAAAATAATTAGTTGGAACATGGCTGGCCTTGGTAAAAAATTAAAAGATGATAGATGGATACATTTTGTGACAAAACATGAGATAATAGCCCTACAAGAGACTTGGGACACAAGTGATTTTTTTCACTTAGACGGCTATCGTAGCTTTCACGTTAAGGCAACACCAGGACAGGGAGGCAGATCAAAAGGGGGTCTATGTATTCTAACTTCACTCAGACTCCCAGGCTCATTTAGTAATTTGGGGTGGTTGTCGGAAAATTTACAAGGATTAGAATGGAGTCGCCCCAAATATCCTAAGATATTATTCTAACATTTTTATAATGCGCCAGAGAAGGTCACACAAAATTTGCACCTAAATACACTGGCTTCTTATTTAGAACACTATAAGTCGACACAAACTGTCATATTCGACATAATCCTAATGGGAGATTTTAATATTCATCCTTGTGTCTGGAATTGTTTAGATAAACACAATATAGGCCCACCTGGCTCAATCTCTACACACTTTGAGCACTCACCCCAAGGTGAGTTGTTAGAAGACCTCCTTGCAAACAATAATCTTTATGAAGTTGAGGGAAGCGGAGGGGAGGAAAGGGCCCCGACCTTTGTAGGCCGGGACGCAGAAACTATAATTGATTACATTTTCGTTTCCCCTGGTGTGGTACAGTTATGTTCCTCTATAGAGGTCACAATTTCGATCTTTAGTGATCATAACCCTTTAATCATGACTATATACAGGGGGAAGGACATAGACATCAAGCAGTCAAAAGAGGACTGTAATCCCGATAAACTCATTCCTAAAGATCAGGGGAGGAGGCTCAACTGGGCAAAGGTGGTACCAGACACTTTTTTTAAGGATCTAGAGCAGAAAGTTAAGGAGGACATGGCTATATGTCTGGATATTTCGGCTGATGGGAAACAGGTCATAGACTCTTTTTCCACTATCTGCTCTCAAGTGAGTCTTGACTAAAATATAAAAAGAGGAGGTATTGCATAGATCAGCCAAGGTGGTTTGACGAGTTATGTTCAAAAGCCCATAAAGAACTACTGC
The DNA here is from genome assembly GCF_964263255.1 of Lissotriton vulgaris. NCBI lineage: Eukaryota > Metazoa > Chordata > Amphibia > Caudata > Salamandridae > Lissotriton > Lissotriton vulgaris. Next base: position 823,954,662 of record NC_141695.1, on the reverse strand, counting down.
TTGCACTAAAACAAAATCCGAGAAGCAAGGAAAGGGTGGCCGCACTAAGGAAAAATTATAAATTTGCCACGGCCAACCGTAAAAAATGTATAAAGGAGGAGGCATGGGATAATCTCATGTCACCGGATGTGCAAAAAGATAGTTCAAAATTCTGGGCTGTAATAAACCATCCTTACTTTTCTGGCTCAAATAATTCAGTGATGGACTCTGTAATCCCTGATGAGTCATGGGTCGCTCACTTTAGCAAAATATATGATAGTATTGATGAGCCCATAATAGTGATGGACCTTATAGAACCTGGTCTAGAACCCCCTGTGCGATTCGAGGAGAAGGAGGTACAAAAAGCTATTATGGAGATGACAAAAAATAAGGCCCCGGGGCCAGATGGGGTGCCAGCAGACCTTTATAGGTCCCCGTTGGAGTTTTGGGCTAAGTTGCTTACAAATGTCTTCAACTCCACAATTACTACAGGGTTTCCCCCCTCCTGGGCCACATCTTTCATAATACCAATCTTTAAAAAAGGTTCAAGATCTGACCCTGCCTGTTATAGGCCCATCTCGCTGATTTACTCTGCCGTCAAAATCTTGGGCAGAGTCATCTTGCAGAGAATGGGCCAACACCTGGAAGAGAGGAGGGTCCTGTCTGAATTACAATATGGGTTCAGGGCCAAAAGGGGTACTCTTGACCAATGCCTTAACCTCCACATGTTAATTAATAAATATACCTTAGCCAAGGAGGGTCTGCTTTATATGGCCTTTATGGACCTTTCATCGGCCTTTGATCTTGTTAATCGTGGTAAACTTTGGGCTACTCTAATTAATATAGGGTTTGATCCTCCATTGGTCAATTATTTAGCGGCTCTGCATCAAGACCTGAGGGCCACTATCAGAACCAATAGTGAGGGAAGATCTACGAGTTTCTTTAATTCGAAACGAGGGGTAAGGCAGGGGTGCATTTTGGCACCCCTCCTATTCAGTCTATATATAAATTCCCTCGAATCAACTCTGAAAGGGTCCACTTCTGACGTCCCACGTGTGGGGGAGTACTTGGTGCCAGTACTCCTCTACGCGGATGACGCGGTACTGCTTGCCCGTACTGGGGTAGGGCTGCAGAAACTTTTGGACGACTTTGGGGAATTTATGTCTACATTGGATCTGCAAGTAAATAATAAAAAATCCCACGTCATGGTTGCGGGGAAGCGCTCGAAACATGTAAAGTTGAGAAAGTTCCTCTGTAATGGTGAAGAAATCTCTAGAGTCCCGGTCTTTACCTATCTGGGCGTACTTTTTGATGAAAAGGGCACCTGGAAACCGCAACTGAATGCTAAAGGTCTAGCTGTCACTAGAACCAATTCTGCTCTATTGAGTTTTGCAAAACGCCTCGGTTCACGCCCAATAGAAGCACTATTGACAGTCTACAAATCAAAAAGCCTATCTATAGCCAAGTGCGGTGCCTCTTTATGGGGCTATTTACCACAAGACAAAGTCCAGGTGGCAGAAAATAAGTTCTTAAGAGCTCTTTTAGTGGTCCCCCAATCAACCCCAGTACTGTCAATCCACACCGAGTTAGGTCTTGGCTACATTAGTGAACAACTACAATTGGCACCTCTGATTTGCTGGGCCAAGACCTGGTTGAATCCTGACATCAGTCTAAATCACTCCATTCTTAAAGACTGTATGTCGTTGGATAAAGCCAATAACATCCCTTGTTGGTTTACATTAAAAACACCTTTTCGAAGTTGGGGAGGCCAGAACTATATTTTTCCCTGAGCTCCATCAAGAAGGGTGATGTTCTTTGGATTAAGAAAAACTTTCTAGAACGAGTGACAATAGAGCGAGAGGAACTAGAGGTCCAAAAATCGGGGGTTAGGGCTAATTATATACTCCAGACCACCCCTAAGGTGGAGCCCTATTTGATCATTGTTACTCGACCTTACCACCGTAATCTCCTTGTGAGATTTAGACTTAACATCATACAGCATTCCCTGGGGAATCGTCCAGCATGGGGAAAATCTGACACATCCATCCCCTGTAGCTGTGACAATCTCTCTGATCAGACACTGATGCACTTTATAATGTTTTGCGGCCATTACGACGAATGTAGGAGATTGTTTTTAACACCCATTTTGAGAGAAGTAGGGTTCAGACAAGTTCGCCCCGCTCTCCGTTATTTACAACTCCTGGGTAGCATCAGGGTAATATATGAGGTCGCAAGTTTTTTGGTTGCTGCTATGCGAGTTAAGTCTAGAAACCTGAAATCAAACAGTCCCTGAAATGTGCCAAATTTTTACCACTTGCTAGTCTAACCATGAAATGCTATATTTTTATGTAAATATATGAACTGTTTTTATAAGAAATGTTTTTAAATATTTGAATTGTTGATTTTTATATGTGATGTAATTGCTTTTATGATTTTAACTAATCGAATAAAGCTTGTGTTGACTGACTGACTGACATTTGTACCGGACTGTACTTTAGGACTGGCTACAGCTCTTCCTCATGAGTACCTTGTGATTGGACCTGTCTGCATTCCTCTCTTGAGAAGCTGACTGTATGACCAAGTATCTAAAGACCCCATTGCATGACTTCTGTTAACTAAGCTGTATTTTGTTGTATACCTGTAGGAGCAGAACCGGCTCTACGCCTGCTCAAATACAGTCTCCTCAGCAACTTTTAAACAGTCTCATCGGTATGTGAAATTGTGGGTGAAGCTGGTAACCCCTCTGATAAAGAACTTCTTCTGAGACTGGACGCAGCACAGCAGGTGACTTCACTTTTGATTTTCTTCCATGGATGTGGTGTCTGTATACAGTTTGCAGTAATTCTTCTTGCTTCACGCAGCAGCTTTGGACAGTGCTATTCAGTTTAGTTGACTGTTTTCATGGGGATGGCGCCTTGGCCACATTCATAAGGTACTCACCAGTTGCTTACCTGAGTCAGTCATACATTCACACTTTTGGAATATTCATCATCATTTGGCTGGTAATGATCAGAGTTTTACTATTGTTATATCTCACTTAAAAGTTTAGTGCATGGTACTTTTTCGTTTTTCTAGCATTTACTGAACTGGAGCCAAAGCCCACTCCAAGTGGCCATTTTACATTCACGTGAGCACTGCTGGGAGGATCGTAGGTCAATTTGTGAAATATAGTAACATTGGAAGAGAAAATGAGCACCATGTGCATCAATGGAAGGATAAATAAAAACAGAGCTCATTTTGTGGATTTTTTGATCTTTGAAATACCCCAGTCATAGGTTGGGACTGCAGTGGGACCAGCTCGCCCCCCTAGGGTGTTCGGGTTGAGCCCAGCCTATTTGTTCTGATCATTCTGAGGTTCCACAGATGTCCAGCACTGGCTCTCCTGACCAGCTTTAGCCCTTGGGAGTGACAAGATAAAATATAGAAACTGCTCATGCCTGAATGATGATGGTCCACACCAGCAGAGTTTAGGGTAATGCTGATACAAAGCATCCTGTTAGAAATGTTGGAGCCTAAATCCATGGCCAGCAGCTCTTCAGCAGAATTCAGTACACAGGGTCGCCAGATTCTGAAGCTATCACTGCACCTCACTAATGCTGCGATTGACAGCGCAAGACCTGTAGAGAGCCAATCACCATGTGACTTAAGTGCTTGGTGATTGACCGTATTGATGCCCAATGCTTTCAGTCACCATGTTAGTTCTGGGGCAGAGGTGCTGTGGCGGTATCCCGAATTGGGTGCTTAGGACCATGAGTATGAAGCAAGGCAGACTCAGCAGGTGTATCGAAGTCTGCCAATGCAAGCTGTGTATGAACAGAGGCTTGAATACTGCAGGTGTGTTGGGAAGTTGTTGTGCCTGCTCCAGGCATTACATTATTGTTGTTACTATCCTGGACTGGGAGGCGAAGCTTCATGACTCCGAACATAAGAAAAACGTGTGGCCCTCCCATAATTCCTGCTTCAAGTTGCAGGAGCATACTTGATCCTGCTCCTCAGATCATTCAAGCGAGAGGTCAAATATGTGATCAAAAATCAAAGTACAAAGGCAATCTCAAAAAACCCAAAGTGAGACTTAATCCCTTCCCACCACAGTTACAGACCAATTTCCCAATTGATACCGGTGTGCTTTGAGTTCCCCAGGCAGCCTCTATTTTGTCCAATCTGCTATTTCCGTGTATTCCTCTTTGGCCATTTCGCTCTGTTGAAAATTTTGAGGACCTGGATGTTTTCCTCTTAAGTGCTCCTTGCAGCACTTTTTTGTCATGTCGGTCTATACAGCTTATTCTTTCTGAGACTAGTGCTGAGACGCCCTATTGCTGGGGCAGCAATGCGCTCTACAACTTTTATAGCATAATATTTCCCAGGCAATTGGTGAATCTGCAGCAAATAGAAACCTTTGAGTATGCCATGTTGCATATTTTTGTCACATTTCTGGCTCCCTTTGCTGCGCCTTTGGACCCCAGGGAACCATCAGAGGCCTCTAGTCACGTTCCGCTGACGGATCCGTCCTCTGCACCTTCAGACCCCTAGTGTTGCTCTGATATGAATTTACCTTACATAAATGAAAAGGCAAGAGGCGTTTGGCAAAACAGGAACAAGTTAGTTTAATTGAACACTGTGGCCGGGAGACCCTGGACAGAATGCGTCTGCCCAAATCTCTCGATGTGCAAAGTTTTGGCCATCAACTCATACAGTTCACGAGGTACAGTAAAACACTTTTCTACATTCCAAAAAAGCATCTCCGTTGTAAATCAAAAACAGGGGCATTTGATAAGGACACAGATGGCTCTCTTGGGGAGAGCTTGTGTGGACCAGTGTGTTTGTGTCCAGAAGTCCGGCATGTGGAGCGCGTGATCACTATGTATGGTGTGCCTGTCGTGTCCTGAGTTTTTGAGTGTGCCGTGCCTATCTAGATGAGGTATCAAGTTTTGTAATATTTCTGGGGGAACACAAGCCTTTGGCCAAATGAGATTTATTGGGGCCAAATAGCTCTGACTTGTTTGTGGTGCAGATATCTATCTCTGGAATCGACCTGGGTTTTCCCTGGGTGCATGTTTGTCTCTGGTTTATGGGGGACCCAACCTTTGCCCTTTTACTCAATAGGCATGGGCTTGGGTTGCAGGGCCTGCCTGACCACGTATCTCTGATTTGACGTCGGAGAGGGCATCTTGGGTGAATCTGATAGCAATAATGCTTATTCATCAGAACTCCTAAAAGTAATATATCAGCTACTGGTATCATGTTTTTTGACATTATCCTTATTACACAGTTAATAAACAAAATGAGTTAATAAACAAAATGGGACAAAACTTTCAAAAATCCAACTAGGGGAACCAGAGGGATGACTTGTTAAGGTTTTAAGTAGGAATAGGTCCAATAAACACAAAGTGCCAAGGATAATCAATGGTTGCGGTAGAACACAGACAGTGCACAATTTGATCCTAACTTCGTTGGCTGCACTAAACCGATTCATCCTGGTCAAAGATTTTACCTTCTGATGATTTTAGTCTTAAGTCCCAAGCAAGAGTACACTTCTAAATCTCCCAAACACCTTAGGGGAGACATTTAGAGACTCACAGGGTTATAAGCCGAGGCCAACAGGAGAGTCCAGCCTAGGTCCAAATGCCACTGACCAGCTGGGCAGTTGCAGGAAAAGGCCTCTTGTAGCTTGTAATGGCCTTGTGGCTTTAACAGGTCAACCTTATGAGTCGTGAAGTCTACTTCTTTGTCCTAGGTACCAGGGAGCGAGCAAGTCCTGTCCTCCAGGGCTCTAATCAAGTTGCAGTCCGCTGGTTCTGTCCTCTTCTAATCTTCCTCATGTCCAGGAGTGTTCTGAAGTGGGTGTCTGGAGTTGCAACATTTATGCCTGACACAACTAGTGGGTACGAATGACCCCAGGAGATACCTTAACCAACGGGGTAAAGGTTCTTGGGTTTACCCTATCCAATTCAGGCATTTTCAAGATTGCCGAAGCCTTCAGTCACACTAAACTTAGCCTCTGAGAACAAGGGTGTACGCCCAGAGAGTTGACTGTTATAAGTGTCCTCTAACATCTGCCACCAAAATCCAGTTAGATGCAGTCCTTGTATCCACAACAACCTCCTAGGCAATCTCTTTTAACAAAGATTAGAATTCTGCGACCAGACAATGAACACTCACTCAAATTGTTTTGGTAACCTGTTTCCATCCTTTGTGCCCCAAATGTTATACGTAAACCTAGCAGACTTGTCAAACAAGCTGTTACACTGCAATGTCAAAAAGTATCATTCTAGCCCACTTGCATATTCTGTCAGGAGCAAAAGGCTCAACTGTGCCCATTTGGGTTAGCTGTTTGTTTTGCTCCTCGGAGCAAGTTCACCCTCGTTCACACATTTATTCTGTAACAATTCAGGGAGTGAGATCAGGATTTTGTCTATGAAGCAGTGTGTCGTCAGACAATGTCTATCCATCCCCAGAGCATGCAGACATCATTATGCTAGCAGATAGTGGTGTGGAAGATTGCCTGTTGCTCCACAGAAACATAATACATATTGAACAAGAAGAGGTAAGGAAGGTGTAAAGGAACACAGGGGGTTAGAGGGTGAAGGGGTGACCTCCGTATATTTTGCCAGATGGGCGAGTACGACTGTTTAGAGTGTTGTCTGAGCTGTAAGTTCTGTATTATTCCACTTCACCAGGTGTATGGTGATATGAGTGTCCTGCTTCCTCTGCGCATAACCGCAGGTAGGTTTGCAGCAGTTCCCATATGTGTCTAGGCTGGGCCTGGGTGAGTATAAGGTCCCAGTTGATTGAGTGCTACCCCTGGCGTCTACCCCAGTACATTGTTATGCATCTTTTTGCAAGCAGCTAGAGCATGGCCTCCAGTTTACTGCCACCTGTCAGCAGGTACTTCACATACCCAAGTAGCACGGTCAAGCGGGATCGTTCTATTGGCAGGTCAAGCATCTTGTCGATTGCCTCAAAAATGGTCTCCCAGTATTGTTGGTTGCTGAGACATTCCCAGGCGAGGTAGAAGAAGGTCTCAATGGGGGATCTGCATCGCCGGCAGTGCGCCTCATACATCGAGCCATTCAGGGGATCTGTACAGCCTATGTAGAAATTTAAAATGGATAAGGCAGAGCTGGTAATTTGGGGATAGGGTTCATGCCTCCATGCAGCTGAAGGTCCACTGCTCCTGCATGATTGACATGCCAAGCGAGGCCTCCCATTCCTGCTGAGCTCTCGGGCTACAGATGGGGGCTGCGCGCTGCATGTCTGAGGTTAATCGCGTGATCAACTTGCATGGGGAGTTTTTTTTTTTTAAATGCTTGAGAGTGTGGAACGTGGGTGGCGCAGCTGGAAAGGATGCGGGGTAAGCGTGCAATGACACTCGCTGCTGATAATAGGTCATCTGTTCCAGTGTAGTCCGGTCCACTCTATCCTCTTTGAGAGCATTTTTACTGCAAGGACATGTTTAACATTAAACTTTTACATGTTCTACTTTTAAATACCGTGGACCCTGCCTTTATGGGCGTTAAGCCCTACTTAGGGTTACTTATAAGTATCGCAAAGCTAGATGTAGGCCTATATAAAGGGGGTTATTTTGACTGCTCAACTTTGCATTTACAACCTGCACAGCCAGGCTACAGGTAGCATTCCTGCAGTTATATTAACATTGTAGATGGCACAATGGTTTCTACAGACCACTTGTTAAATGTAACTTGCAGGCACTGTGGTTACACCTTGATCTCGTATGCTAGGGACTTATACGCAAGTTCAATATGGCAATCACATGTATTCCAATGTTTCCATGTTGAAAGGAGGAGCACAATCATTTTACTGCTTGTTGGCAGGAGTAAAGTGCGCAGAGTTCTATAGCCAGCAAAAATAGGGTTTAGTAAAAAGGCAAATTATTTGGGGTGACTCTGAAAAAAAGAAGCAGATTTCCAACAGGATGGGTGCTTCTGACCACAGATTCCTCATCATTAGAAAAGATGCCAAAGTAGTACCTCCCAAAGGTGGAGGGTCTGAGGGGTGGACTCAAACCAAAAAGGAGCGAATGAATGAAAAAGTTATTAGTTTCAGACCTGGATGTTAAGGCAGCAGTGCTTTGAGTACATGTTCAGTGACGTCCACATCGCGTATTAGGAGATGGCAAGATCAGGCATTCAGCGAGCCAATGCAGTGGTAGCAGTTTTGGACCAGGTAGAATAGGCCCTTAGTCTTCTGGAGGCTGCTTCTTGGCCAATGCGTAGAATATATTACTACAGATAATGTCCACCTTGACACAGTACATTTCTGCACCACCATACCTCTCTTTGCTTCAAGAACCTCAGAAAAAGTGGATTGTCCACCTGATGGTCTTTGGTACCATCTATTTAAAAACATACAGCTTTTTCCTGTCTAGTTGATTGAGTCTCTCACTCTTTTATAGCATGAGGGGGAGCCAAGAATGTTGGCAAGGTGATGGATAGTCCAATGTGTAATAGATCATAACTTTTAGAAAAGAGGCCACTCAGGTCCTCAACACTAGTGTTTTTGGGGGAAAATGTTGTGTAAGGCAGCTGCACCGAGAGCCTGGTGCTCACTTGCACAATGAGCTGAAGTGATTCCAGCAAGAAGACAATTTTGAAATTCAGAAGACACAACAAGCAGCTGTGTACTGGCTTGAAGTGTGTGTCCACGAGGAATGTCTGGGGCAAATAAATATCCCACTATTACAGACAGTTTGGGATGGAATATGTGTCAAACCTTTAAACAACACAGCAGGTGACTTAAACAAGGATGGTTGGTCCAGCAAACAAACAAAAGTCCAACAGAGCAGACAACCTGCAATAATGACTTCACTGGTGATTGTACACTGCTCACCCCAAGCAATCTATGGTGTCAGACCAGCATGATTCACATATATCAGCATGATTCACATATATCGCTGCATCCTGACTATCTTGAATGGTCAACCACATAGGCCCTAAACTCTTCCGAGACCACTGTCTCATGGGAAGTGTGTATAATGGCCTAGTAGGCAACAGGCATTGACCTAAAGGCTAGGCTGGCTGACTTGGACAAACATTTAATTTCCCTGGTATCCTTTTCGACTCCCTGTCCGATTGCGGGAAGCCAATTAGGATTCACCTTGCTGATGGAAATTTGGACACTAACATTCTCATGAGTAGGATGCCAAGTAAAAAAATCAGGGTCATGAGATGCTGGTCTGTGGCCACTTGTCTGCTCATTGGTGGGCAAGAGCAAGATTTACTCCAAGTTCGTATAAGGGTGTTGGTTAGGGCTTCCTTGAACAGTACGTAGTGGTCCGAAGAAGTCAGACCAGACTGAAGAATTTAGGTAAGCACATTTGTTTTAACCTCCGCAGTGGGGAGTTGTTGATCCAGGACCTCAGCAGCAAGCCTGATGACTGCCACAAAGAAATCAGTCTGTTCCTTTGGTGGCCCAAGTTGAGAAATAAGCCCTTATTGGGAGAATTACCAAGTCTGCTGGTGTCTTATAAATCCATATAGACTATTGTTAGACATTTAGTTGGTGGTTGACTGGGTTATGAGCCCTAGCCAAGCAGCAACCAAAATCCTAGTCCGGGTAAGAAGAGGACAAATCCTAAATTAACCTGTGCCCACTCTCTGGTAGCTTGGCACAGAATAATCCGATTTAACTTTAGAGGCAGTGTGTAAAGTATTTGTGCAACACTTCAAACAGTGAAAACACCACACACAAAGTGCACTTTACTATGGATTTATAAGTAAATTAAATATGCAAATTGGTTATGAGCCAATAATGTTGTTTTTTAGGGGGCGAGCATGTGCACTTTAGCACTGGTTAGCAATGGTAAAGTGCTGAGTCCAAAGACCAGCTAAAACTAATTCAGCAAAAAGTAGGAGGAGGAAGGCAACATGTGTTTGGATAACCCTGCCCAAAGGGCCATTACCAATAGTCATAATATGGCAATAAATCATCTCCATTATCTTCAAATTACAGCAAACTCTGGTCTGAAAAGCTGGTGAAGAAACTGAGGGAGGCTCTGGGGTAGAGGAAGGGTTTTGTCTGAATCTGATTATATGGAAACTAGCTTCACTGAAGTGCATTCAGGGTGCAACATCATTTGGAGCTGATGTGGATTTGGCTCTGGGTCAGACACAAGTCTAAGCAGAAATCCACTTCTGGTGCCTGCAATGTCTCGACTGGTGTTTACAGGGCAGGGACCAGCGCAGGTCTTTGATCCAGAATGGAAGCTTGCACCAGAGTCCGTGCGAAACCTAAGGTGGGTTCAGAAATCCCCAAGGACATATGTGCCAGTGGTAAGCCACTGGATGAACCTACGGACCCTTAGGGCCTGAAGGAGCGCCAGAGGGAGATGGAAGAGTGCCAAAAATATACAGCATTGCCTTTCTTAGGGCCTTGTCCTGCTGTGGTGTTGCCAATGTCCCAGTAATCTCAAGCATATCAGGATAAACTGTGGGATTATCATCTTAGTGGGAGATGAAGGACAATTTTGAGAGAGCTAGAGAGTTGAAGAATGGGGTTAAGTGATGCTTTCCCTTCCTATGTTTCCACTTGGATTTTGACTTACCAGATAACTTTGACCACAAAGAGGACCTATGGTGGGAGCTGCCTTAAGAGCAGGAATCTGTCCGCACCCAGGAATGGGACTGGCAAGGCTTCTTTTGATGTTCGACAATGTACAGCTTCACTTCACATCTGTGTCACCTTTGGGTGCATGAGGACACATTCTTCACTTGACTTGGAGTTGTGTTCTGAGCCTAAATAGTATAGGCACATGTGTGCGGATCAGTCACCAACATTTCTTTGAGTTAGCCATAGCATAGCATGGTTTGAACCCTACAGTCTTACATGGGGACATTGTTCCTTCACACACTGGAATTGAGTTTGAAAACATTTCATTAACGGACTATGAAAGGGAGCAGAGCTCTGGATCCAGGTTTAAAGGCACAGAAAGTAAGGAACTGACATTGGTTCACAGTGGTGGTGCGTATATCGTTCTTCACTACTGCGGTGGATTGAAGTCAGTTCGAAGCTCCAAAGTGCCACCTGGTGCATGAGGAATATTTTAAAGGTGAAGGATCTGAAGTTAGAAGTATCCATCTAAAACCAATATAACACCAAAATGAAAAGAAATAGCGTGAAACAGGTGAGCACCTCGCACATGGAAACTGAAATCTTTTTTTTAATGTAAAATATTCTAATAACATAAACAACAAAGACCTGGCAGTACATCAATTAACAGTTATATACCATACTGTTTTTGACGGGTATCCAACTTCTCATCAATGGTTTTGTTATGGTCCATTATCAAGTTTAAGCAGTAAACCATTCTTGGGTACAGTTCGATGTGTTACAGCATATATTGTACCCCCTCAACTCCCCCTAGCCCTACTCCTATTTACTATCTCATATTCTTCTATATTGTGTGCATTTGCCCCAGATTTTGTCCCACTTCTTTGGGCATCCTACGGCCTGGAAGACCACTTTTTTCGGCGGCGAAGCACCAATCTAAGTCTTCCTTCCACTTTGCTACGCTCGAGGTTTGATTCGCCCCCACTCCCTTGCTATATTTCGCTTGGCTACTATGCCTGCAGTCGTGAGCCAAATCTTTGAATATTTCAGCAATTTGTCTTCTCCAGATACACATAAGATATGCCATTTAGGTCCCTTTGTTATAGCTTGGTCTGTCACTTCCGACATAACCTCTATTATTTCATTCCAGAATTGTTGGATTTGTGAACATGACCACAGTATATGGTAAAAGGTGCCTACTTCCCCAAATCCCCTTACACACTAATCTGTGTTGCTTCATCCTATCTGCCGTAGCAACGCTCTTGAAGTGTATGATCTGTGTAGTATGCGCAGTTGAACGAGGCAAAATCTTGCTCTAATTGCTACCTCCCTTGGACTCTATTGCTTCTATCCATTCATCATTGTCAAGTGTCCAGACCTCACGAAGAGCCCACAGGGGGTCTGGGGAGTTATTCACTATCTTTTTGTATTCTAAAAGTGGCTTTCTCTAGCATGGGTAAATGAGTATTCTGTCTTCGAGTGGGGTGTATTCTGCTACTTGTTCTCCGTCTGGAATGTCTCCTCAGGGCATATTTTAGTTGTAGGTACCGCGGGAATTCTGAGTCCTTCATCCGATACTACTCTTTTAAGTTTGTGAAGTCTATTATAAGCTTGCCCAATCCATATATCTCCTAGGTGCTCAAGTCCTATAATCTGCCATTTACGAAATCCCTCTAGCTGGCCCACCACTCGCAGTAGGTCACTATCCCACAGCGGAGGCCGTCCCATCAATTTATCTTTCCAGCCTAGAAATGTTGTTGCTTCCCTCCATACACATACTGTAGTTTGTGTGTGTATGGGTAGTGTGGTTTCTGTCCACCGGCCATGTAGCGCGGCTACGTAGCCTCAATGCCCCATGCAATGATGGTCAACTCTGTATGCTGGTTCCTCCCGTCCCATGAACAACCACTGATTGATAGCTACTAATTGCGCTGCCCAATAGTATTTTTTAGTGTCCCGAATTGCTAGCCCGCCCTCAAACACATTCCGCTGCAACTTACTTAGGGCTGTTCTAGACTGCTCTCCATCCCATAGGAGTTGCCTGAGTTCCATATCAATTTTCTTTAAAAAAAACTGTTTGGTATTCGACAAGGGATATTTTTCAGAATATATAGAAATCTTGGCAGCGCCATCATTTTGAATAACGCAGCCTACCCCATTAAGGACAGTGGGAGTTTCCTCCAATGTATGTCTCTGCAGTTGTTGGGGAATTAGGTTGTCTTCTAAGAATGCACTACCTGCCTTTGAAAATATTATGCCAAGGTATGGAAACTGAAATCTTGAGTGCTCTCCTTTTACAACTGCAAGTTCCTGCATGGGATTGACAAACCGTAGAAGGTGTAGTATTGAGAAGGTGACTGAAAATTGAATATATTTGCTTTCCTATAGTCTGGCAATTTATGCAGTGCTCACCACAAACCATAATAAAGGGTACATGTGCACTGGTGGGGAACTTTCTTCATTAGGAGCTTTTAAGTTTTTTAATTCATTTAAGATATGGAAACCTATGACTACAAGTAGTGAGAGTTTACAGACATGGCGAAAAAACACTGCTGTAGTCATCTAATACCAGGTCCACCACACCAAAATGTGTTTACATTTATGAAAAAAAAGTCTATTAGTTTCAGGACAAATGCACATCAATATTTTGTCTTCTTGCTCCCCCTTCTAATTTGTTTTCTTATGAGGAATTCTTCTGGCCGCAGGTTCCTGACCTTGTGATTATCCCAAGGCACCAGACTTGATCCAGAGATTTTTCTCAGCAATTTCCTCTTCCGCTGGTAAGTGGTCATACGGTTCTTCATCTGGTCTGTCCTGCCTCGAAAGTGAAGTCGGGCCACAAAGTAACCACCAATTCTGTCCATTGACATCAGTTCCATTCTTTCAACACCTTCTAATGCGGATCAGAAGCTCGCTCTCTCGATTTCTATTGATTAGCAGAAACCACTGTCCTCAAATTTTCTCAAGTGTACAAAGGACGTGTCTCCCACCTAAACAGGGCTCAAACCCTGTAAAGATTGCCAGGAACAGTGATGGAATCGTCCAAGAATCTGGATTGGCATGTGTGCGTAGAGGTGGTCTACAAGACCTGTGGATGCCCATGGAAGCACACCAAGGTTTTTGGGCCAATGGAAAGAGGCCCGGAACACTACACAGGGCTGAGACACTACAATACCTGCTGCAATCCTCGGTAATGCAGGTTTGTAGGAGGTTGCACCCCTTGCTGCTGACCATGAAAATAAAGTCTTTGGAAATATATACTGTATTGTGGTTTTGCTGAGCTGCCATCGAGAGTTCTCTTGTTATGGAAAACTTAATGAAAAGAGATTTTAAAAACCTGATGTCAGTGATAGTCCTGAACAGGGACTGCCTCTGGTGTCTTAGCTCCTCACATGGCTCGAAGTTGTGTGACAAATGGGCTTGAATGAACCCAAATGCCATCCAGGACCGCAAGGTCAAACTCTATATTGCCAAGCACTGCAGGAAAGGTTAGAAACCCTAATCCCCGTCGAAGTTCCAGACACGTTCTCTATCCAAAGACCGCACCCGAGAGTGATCCTCATTTCACTCCAAATCTCCAGATATGTCAAAATAGAACAAATATAAGAAATCAAAACTACTCCCTCTCTTCCTACCACTCTGGTCATGAGAAGTCATTGGGAGTGGCCCAGGGGCTTCTTATTTTCCTTGCCCCTTTCTATCTGATCATGCCAGGTGGCTCAAGAGCGCTATTCAGTTGGATTTGAAGACTAAGTGGGCTCAGCACCAAGACAACCCCTCAGTTTCTATCCAGGTGTCAGAAGATACTGCGAAAGATCTGCAGTGGGGGTTGCTGGACCTCAATTGAACCGGCAGCAGATGCCTATACTTACCCCACCAAGAACTAACAGCTGGATGGGGAGGCAGAGATCAGAGGGCTCTGGCCTCCAGCAGAAACACACCTCCACATCTATCTGTTGGAGTTGTAGGCAATTTGCTTGGCAAGGTTCGGGTGACTCCCACCATCAAGAGGGAACAGGTGCAGTTTCTTATGGTCAACACTTCCCCCATGTGGTACTGCAAAAAGTAGGGTGGGGTGGGGTCATGGGTCGTTTGCCAAGAGGCTTTACGCCTCTGGAACTGGCAGAGTTGTCAATGCTTCTCCCTGGTTGTACTACACTTAGCAGTATCTTTAAATGCTAGGGTGAACAAACACATCCGGCATTGTGTAGCGGATCACAAATGGTGGCTACAATCCATTGTGTTACAGGGCTTTTTCCACCAATGGGGAGAAACCGGTCTAGATTTTTTTCACCAGTGCTGAGAACGCCCCATGTCCAAACAATTGTGCGTTGGAATTACCAAGCATCTCCCTCAGTGATGCCTTTCAGTTGGACTCTAGCTCAAGACTCCTGTATGCCTTTCTGCCTCTACATCCTCTGTCCACATTTCTGAAGATCAGGAACGACTGAGCCCAAGTCATCCTGGCAGGCTCTAGATTGGGACAGGAGTGTGTTACCCGAAACCTCTGGAGTCCTGCATAAGAATCTACACAACATTAAACTCCTTAAATTGAGATTGAGCAGCAGCATTTAATGTGTTTTATCTGTCACCTGAACTGGTGTGTGTCATCCTAGTCACAAGACTTCCTTCTATGAGGTCAACTTATGCAAGCCACTGGAACTGGTTTGTGGTGATAAATTTCTTACCGGCTTATCGAGGAAAAGTATTTAATCTTCTGACCTTCTTGAACCAAGGATGTGGTCAGTGTGCCAACCAGAGCCAGAAGATCACTTGGACTACAGATAAAACACAATCTGCTGAGCAATGTTTGCAGAAGATGTGCTTCTGGTAACAGAGTTCCATGTCACAAGATTGTGACAATCCGTGGAAACACCAGTCCTCCTTCATAAATGATTCACACACTCAAGGAGCACTAGAAAACAGACTGTGTTTCAAAAATGTTTTATTTTAAAAGCCCAATCTAGTGCATATGATCTAAATTGTAAATACACAGAATATAAATGAATAAATATTATGAACAGCAAGAAACACTCCAACATTGTTATTATAGCTCCCTGCAGTTGTTTGCTACTTTTGAGCAGTATGCTAGCTCTAGCAGATTAGTAATAACACGCCTAGTTTGAGTTTCATAGGTGGTGTGCACTCATATACCAGATTCATAGGGTTTATGGTAATCGGTTAAAAATGATAATTAACTATAAAACAACCCTGATGCCAACATTTCCTATTTTACTTGAAACTGAAAAACACAGCATTTCCCCACACTTGACTGCTTTTGTGCCATTTAGTGTCACTACAGTATAAGTGCAGCTCGAAGTAACTGAGAGAATGGAAAACAGTTTCCCAAATGTATTAACAGGCCATTATTCCGGGGTGGCCCGACACTGGCTCTGGCATGGGCCCATGCGCTTTGGCATCCCCGGGGGAGGGAGTATCCTTTGCAGGCGACCTCTAGTATCACTAATGAACACATTTCTTACCTTCTGTAATGCATTATCTGGTAGAGACTCTATCTAGCTATAGATTCCTTACCTTTGAAGTTCCCAGGCGCCAGGCTGGACCCTGAAACCTTTGCTGAGCAATACCCCTTGTGTGTGACTTTGGGTGCCTCCATTCAGCTCCACGTGACGTCGGCATCTGTAGCATGTTATGACGCAGTGCCTACCTAGGCACCACCCAAGCACGTGCATGACAGTACTTTTTGTATTTTCCATGCCAGAAGCGCAGAGCCATGAAGTAACTGATCGTGTGCAAAATGAGGGCCCTGAAAAGGGGAACAACCCTAGCCCTACAGTATCCGTCCACAAAGCGGGGAGGCTTGTGTGGGTGGGGCTATAAGGAATCTTCAGCTAGATAGACTCTACCAGATAATGCGTTGCCGGATGTAAGTAACTGCGGCATGACAAAGGTGCTTGGGTGAAACAAGTGAGCCAGCCTTTTTAGAGATCTATTTACAATAAACTTGAAGGGAGAGTGCTGGTCTGGCTCCCGCAAAAAAGCAGACAGACCGGAAAGGTAACCCTAGAGAGTTCCCAAGGCAGAGCCCTGCTAGGCAAGGGTTGGAATGAATAAAAGGACATTAGAAAGAGAAGCAGAAACAGGATCAATAGACCTTTCGGTACAGTACTAATTTCTGCCAATGGCAGGCGTATACTGTCTCAGTGGAGGGCCGACTGGCTACCAGAATAACATTACAGACTTCAGGAGGAAGGTCAAAGGCTATCAACTGTCGCCCTCAATCTCCACGCATGGAGGCGCGTAGAGTTGAGTGGTTCGGATGGTGAACCCTCCCCTGCTGCTGCGACAGAAGACCCTCCCGAAGGGGCATCCTGATCGGAGGATCGACAGCTATTCTCAGAAGCTCTGGATACAAGACTCTCCTTGCCCAGTCTGGAGCCACAAGAATGACTTGAACCCGGTTGCTTCTGATCTTCTTCAGAACCCTGGGTAGGAGTGACATAGGCGGAAAGGATTACAATAGGCCTGAAATCTACTGGCGACGAAATAAGTCGCCAAACGATAGCGGCCTTGGAAACTCCAGACCGCAGTACTGCTGACATTGCATGTTCTCTTTGGAGGTGAACAAATCTAACCAAGGTTCTCCCCACTGCTGAAAGAGACATTGCGCCACCTCCGACTGGAGACGCCACTCGTGATTCGCTAGGCATCGACAGCAGTTTACGCCATTCTGTTGTTCAGAGAACCTGCCAGGTGTTGACTCACCAGGGTTATGCCCTACTGTCCAGCTTTGTCCGGAAATGAAGGGCCTCTCGACAAAGGGCTTGTTGCAGTACCACATAGCGGTGCTGTTGTCCGTGAACACCTGCACTAGCTTCCCCTTGACAGAGGGAAGAAATGCTTTCAATGCCAACCGAATCTCATGGAGCTCCAACATATTTATCTGAAACTCTGACTCTGCAGGAGACCAGTGTCCCCTGAGCTCCACCTCTCCTAGATCCCCATCCCAGAAGTGATGCATCTGTCAACAACTGAGATCTGGCTGCGGAAGGGAGAGGGGTCTGCCGTTGACCCAATCGCAGTTTGTCAAACACCACTGCAGATCTTTCGCAGTTCCTTCCAAGATCTGAACCATGTCGGTGAGTCTTGCCCGATGCTGTGCCCATTTGAACTTCAAATCCCACTGCAGAGCCGGCATATGCCATCTGGTATGTCTTACCAACAGGATGCAGGAGGCCATGAGGCCCAACAACCTCAGTCAGTCTCACCGAAATCCAGGATAGAGGCTGAAATATTGGAATCATAGACTTAATATCCTGGAATCACTGCTAGGAAGGATATGCATGAAACTGCACTGTATTCAAAACAGCTCTGATGAAAGGGAGTGTCTGAGAAGGAGTCAGGTGTGACTTCATCATGTTTATAGAGAACCCCAGCGAATGCAGGTGGTTTGCCATAGTCTGAAGGAGGGAGACGTCTGCCTGGGAAGAGGACGCCTTCAACAGCCAGTTGTTGAGGTAGGGAAAGACCGACTCACCTAACCTACGCTGATGAGCCATCACCTTGGTGAACACCCGAGGGGGACTGGTAAGGCCAAATGGGAGCACAGTTAACTGAAAGTGCTTGCAGACTACCTTGAACTGCAGGTAACGCCTATGTCAAGTCAAGTCAAAGATCTTTATTCGGATTAAACATCCATAAAAGTACATAAAATCACACAGTCATCCATAACACATAGTACATCAGTCTTCCTGTTTTTAAAAAGGAGCTAATAATATCATATAGTAAAACCATCTAGTTCATCATAATGTGTGTTTACAAATAACCGCAAGAAAAGAATATCAGCAAATTTTAAATACACAATAAAATACACAACAGTTGGGGACAGTTACAGTTCATGTCTATAATATGTGCAAAGTGCAACTTCTTGTGCAAAAAGCAATGTGCAAACTAAGCGAATAAAGTGCAAAACGTTTCAAGCCAAGTTCAATGACGCTCTTGAACGGACAGCAGATTTGAGAAAACAACTGACTCTAAAAATTACTTCATCAGAGCTCAGCCTCAGTAAATCGCCAAAGGCTAAATTAAAATCGTGCTGGGCAGTTTTACGGAAATATGGCATTAAGAAATGTTTAGTGTATTTTGCATAAAAGCCACAAAAAAGCGTAAAATGTAGAAGGCTTTGTTTGCCGCCATGGTTACATGGGCAGGTTAAGTTTTCTAAATTTCTGTTAAATCCTATTGGGAAGCATAATAGGTTTTTAATGCTCCCATCCCTGAACCGAAACAGCAGGCTCCTGTTCCATTTACTCATCTTTCTACAGAGGTAGCCTTCAGGTAAGTTAAAAGGCCTATCACTAGATACCAAGAGGGTTAAATACCTTATAGTGGCCGGTTTTATAAGATCTTTCTTTTCCCTCTCGCAATTGTAAAAATTGTACAAAGCTCTTTTTACTAGATTCTTGTGTGAGCAATCTATTATGTGGGGAGATGTAAATAAATGCCCATGCTCTACACTCACTAGACTTTTTTCCACCGCTCCAAGCCATGGTATGTGGCTGGCCCGATCACAATTTAGGCAATCCATAATGATGTCACGGGTTAGTGACGCGGCTGGGTTCATCCATATATTCAGCCAAAACAGAGCAGGTCTAGATTTTATAACGTCCTCTGTGTACTTAAGGCTCAATTCTTGGTGACACAAAAAAGTTGGGGCAGAAATAACCCCCCCCCCCCCCCCAAAATCTTCCTGCAAAACCTGTTCTCCACAGTCTGTATATTAAAACAGTTTGTGTAACCCCATACCTCTGCACCGTAGGTTCCTGTTGGTAAACATTGAGTCTTATAAATTTGTAACATTGATATAATACCCTCAGCATTTTGGGGTTGGCGAAGTGAGGTGACAGAATTTATAGCTTTGTTCAGTTTGTTTCTTCCATGGGCGACATGCGGTTGCCATGAACCAGAATCAGCGAACAACAGGCCTAGATATGGAAAAGTACTTGTGCATTTTAAAACATTATTCCCTATTAAAATATGATTGATCTTATGTTTTTTAGGACCACAGCACATTATAAAAGATTTGTTAAAATTAGTACAGAGGCCAATCCCAGCCATATACGTAACAAAGCCTGAAATTAAAATTCGCAAAGCATTGGGTGTACGAGCCATAAGTACCTCGTCATCCGCATAAAGGAGAGCGGGAAGTGATCTACCATTGACTTGCGGGACATCAGATGTTAATTTACACACAGAATTACTTAGTTCATTTATGTACAAAATAAAAAGCAGGGGGCCAGGACGCACCCTTGTCTGACCCCCCTGCCAATAAAAATATCACTGGAGACTTCACCAAGGGTGTTTATACGGACACGAGCTCTCAAATCACTATGCAAGTGAGCCAAAAAATAAACTAATGATTCATCTAAACCATAATTCAACAAAACTGACCATAAACGGGACCGGTTGACAAAATCAAAAGCAGAACTTAAATCCATGAAACCTAAATAAAAAGGGGATTTTTTTGCAATAGTATACTTTGCCATTAATAGATTTAAATTTAGGCATTGTTCCACAGTGCCCACATGGCTCCTAAAGCCTAGCTGGCATGGGTGTAGGATGGAGTTATCTTCCGCCCAAACTCTAATCCTGTTAAAAAGGACCCTGCCTAAGATCTTCAGAGTGTTATCGATTAAAGATATCGGTCGATAACAGGCAGGGTCCGATCTATTTCCTTTTTTGAAGATGGGCACAATGGTACTATTTGACCAAGTTTCTGGGGGTGGGGTGTGGGATAAATGGTTAAAGATGTTACATAGTAATGGCGCCCAAAAGTCTGGTTCCGATTTAATTTGGTCGATATATAGGCCATCGGGCCCAGGAGCTTTGTTCCCCGCGCATTCCAAGATGGCATCTTCTACCTCCATCAGGGTGATGTTCAATGGGGTTAATGGAGGGACAGTGCCCGTGGGGTTAAGGGGGGCCTCATAAATTTTCGAAAAGTGGTCCACCCACACATCCCCGGGTATATTACAATTTATAGGTGTGATATTAGTTCCTAATGATCTTAAACTCTTAACTTCGCTCCAGAACCCAGAGACATCCCTCAGTGACGCAAAGCGCACGAGAGAGTCCCAATGCTCTCTTAGTAGCTCCTCTGATCTTGTTTTGAGTGCGTGTTTATAATTAGCCCTCAATCTCCTCACAGCAGACTGATCTCGTGGGTCGGCTGTGAGGGCAGCCCTTAGTTCCCGATTGGCTTTAGAGCATAAGGAGTTGAACCACCGTGGTTGTGTGTAATTGGTGGTTCGAGCTGGTTTAGAAATCTCCATTTTTATAGCTTTACAAAGGTCCGTAAAAGCCTCGATAATGACATGTTCAGTACTGTCGGTGGATAGGCAGGCTGACACTAATTGGGGGTGATTTTGAATGGTGCGAGTTAAAACTCCCTTATTATCAACCCCCCTCCAAACCACCCTAAGTTTGTCTGTGGAAGCTACTAGATTTTGTGCCCCAATTTCTCTCTTGTTCCCCACTTTTTTGATGGATTGAAGGCTAATTAAAATCGGATAGTGATCACTATAGGGAACATTAACCACCTTGGCCTTTAAGAGGAGATCTCCTAAGAGAGAGGATAAATTATTTATTCATGTGCAATATATTTCATGTATAACGAACGGAGTATGTATTATAAATGAATTCAGCTCTTTCGGGCAACTGACCTTGTACAGCATAATTTAACCTTGATCATGTCTAGCCCCCAAAACCCCTTTTATTAGGTTTATAATGGTTTTTATCTGATTTTTAACTGTTGCATCTTTGAGGTCTCTTTTTTTAGCATAATATGCTACATTTGTATGTGTTTTGTTTTGCTTGTATGGTTTGTTTTACAAATCGAATAAAGCTTTGAAACTGAAACTGACATGTTCAGTACTGTCGGTGGATAGGCAGGCTGACACTAATTGGGGGTGATTTTGAATGGTGCAAGTTAAAACTCCCTTATTATCAACCCCCCTCCAAACCACCCTAAGTTTGTCTGTGGAAGCTACTAGATTTTGTGCCCCAATTTCTCTCTTGTTCCCCACTTTTTTGATGGATTGAAGGCTAATTAAAATCGGATAGTGGTCACTATAGGGAACATTAACCACCTTGGCCTTTAAGAAGAGATCTCCTAAGAGAGAGGATAAAAATACATAATCTATTGTGGTTGAGCACCCTCACTCTACATAAGTGGCCTCAGGGTCCTCGATCCCATTAATATTTGCCTTTTCCATAGCGTTAACTAGATCACGACGGGCTAAATGGTCAAGCAGTTCCACTCCTCTTTTACAGCTAGGGGTTTTTGGATAAATATGGGCATTAAAGTCCCCCCCCTATACAAATGCCATTAAAATTGCCATATTTGTGACCCTCCACGATTTCATCAATAAAATCAAATTATCTTATGAAATTGGGGTTGGGGTGAGTTGTGAAGTCATTATTATAAAAATTGATTATACATAACTTAATCCTACTGATGTATATCAGCGCCTGAAAGCTCTTATCATTAACAGGTAATATTTTGGTTTTGACTCCTGCCGTGATTTTAGCCCAAATAGATAGTCCCCCACTGGGGCGGCCCATGGTCGGGGCAAGTGCAGTCTGATTATGACAGCTGTACCCTTCCTGAAGGAGGGGGCTAATGCACCACGTCTCCTGGAACAACAGGACATCAAAGTTAGTAACCCACTCTATCCACTCCTTAATTTGTGTTTTAGCATTAAGACCAGCGATGTTCCAGCTCAATATGCTCAGATCGCCAGTGGGTGTGGGGATATTGAAGCCCTGGAAAGATGTTAAAGGTGTGTTTGGTAATACAGGTACTCCTGGTTCATTGGGCACCATTATAGATAGGCAAGTCGGCATTTCAGCTATGGGATCAATTATGTACAGTTGGTCATTGTGTGTTATATCTGGGGGGAATGATTGTGGTAGTCATTCAAAACTACTCAACTCCGATAAGGCACTAAATCTGTTGAACAGGGGATAAGGTGATGGGGCTTGATTAAATGGTCTCTGGGGGGGGGCCTGTAAAAATAGCCTAATGGAAGTAGAGTTATAATAGTTGATGGACCAGGATGGGTATTATTGTTGTTAAGAATGTATTTGGCTGTCCCAGGGTTGCGAAAATTAATCACAATACAGTCGCCGTTAATGTTCTTAAATAAAGGGCCAACCCAGCTTACTCGGTGAGCTGACAAGATTTCATTAGAAATGTCATGGCCTACCCCTTTGTGTTTACACAGCCAATCTATAAGTTTATTATTTAACTGGACCCAAGACTCCCCTTGGCCTTCTTTAAGCGGTGGAACACCTGCTAGAACTAAGACGTATGGACATGCATCTGGTGGTAGATGCAGGGTAGGTCCCTGAGATTTTACAGGCCTTGTTCTCACAGCAGGCCCCTTATCAGGGGCAGAGGTGTTTAAAGCCCCTGATTTGGGAACAGCAGGAGTAGGGACATCCTTTGATGGTCCGCTGACCAAACAGGTAGTAACTAGAATTTCCGGCTGCCATGACCAGGGTGTGCTGTGGTTTCGTGGCAGGTGGGGTTTTCCCTGCAGTATTACTCCTGGGGGCGGCAATGGGTACAGATGTACTACTACAAACAGACTCGGTCTTTCACTAGATGATCTCCCCTCAGTAGGTCAAGGCTAATCTGTCCCTTCCTTTTTACATCTTCCTTTTTTACAAGATTTTCCAGCCTATCTAATCGTTTAAAAATAGTATTAAATTGCTTGATCATTTGACTTTCCATTTGTTTAACAATAGTATCTACAATAGTCTCAATAAGATTCCCATTAGTCTTTGGTTGGCTGATGCTGTCAAATAATGACTCAGTCTGTGTGCAAACAGAGGTATAGCCATCATTTACAAGAGTTTTAGGGGGTGCAACAAGAACCGCGTCATCAAGTGGTATTGGCTCGTTCGTGTCAGCGCCACCCCCAATAGTTCTTTATTCCGTTTGGACCACATACTCTGGGGGGTTGGCTGGCTCTTGTTGCGAGGGGGTTGCTTCCAGATGGTTTGGTTGTACCTCTTTTTCTTTTCTCCCCACCAGGTTTGTTACTCGGGGACAGAGGGACAGCTGAGTCTGATAAGGGTTCCGTAATAATAATAGAGTTGCTCCCACCTGACAGTGGTTCCAAAGAGCTAGCTGGTAATGATGATTTCATGACTGTAACCACAGGTGAAAGCGGGAGGGCGTTATTAGAGTTTGCCAAAGGTGAATCAGGGAGTATGCTTGCAGGACCCATTGACATCCTCCTCTCAGTGTTCGCAA
Source organism: Lissotriton vulgaris (assembly GCF_964263255.1). Lineage (NCBI taxonomy): Eukaryota > Metazoa > Chordata > Amphibia > Caudata > Salamandridae > Lissotriton > Lissotriton vulgaris. Next base: position 823,930,835 of record NC_141695.1, on the reverse strand, counting down.
TTTCAGTGGTTACCATGTTGAAAGCGTTTTCCAACATGCTTTCCAGAGAGAGTTGGGATACTGAGGGTCTTTCAGATGCTTGTGCCACGTTACTAATATTTCTTTTCACCATTGTGGAAGTCAATAGGTCAGACTCACCTATTACAGCAGCTTAGGGAGGTGGCCCAGCCCAGCCTCTTCTGGCCTCTGAGGGCCACAGATGGCCCGCCCTTTGCCCGGGCTTCGCTCTGCGTCCCGCGACGCGGGGCTGGCGGTAATTTCAAGCGCCTCCGGGAGCCGGAACAACGGCGTCGGCTTCCGGCTGGAAGCAGTGCAGGCTGGGGAGTGTAGTATCCCTCCGCACAGCGGCCGCGGGATGTCTGGCTGCGGCGGCGGGAGGGAGAGCTGCAAAACACAGGATGCGGCGAGAGCCGTGTAAGCCCCCTTCCAGGTCAGCAGTCAGGGGAACCTGAGGACACCCGCTCCACCGGGGCTGGCGGTAATTTCAAGCTCCTCCGGGCGCGGGAACAATGGCGTCGGCTTCCGGCTGGAAGCAGTGCAGGCTGGGGAGTGTAGTCTCCCTCCGCACAGCGGCCGCGGGATGTCTGGCTGCGGCGGCGGGAGGGAGAGCTGCAAAACACAGGATGCGGCGAGAGCCGTGTAAGCCCCCTTCCAGGTCAGCAGTCAGGGGAACCTGAGGACACCCGCTCCACCGGTTCTGAAACTGGGATGGTGCAGTGAGCTAAAAAACGGTGTTGGATCTAGCCCTGATCTTTTGACTGGGTGAGAGCTTTCTGTTTAATTCAGAGACTCTGTCCCTCACCACCCCTTTTTGTAAATATTTTTGTCCACCCTAAGCGTGGAAGGGTATTCTCAGATGTGAGACCCTTGCTCATTGCACCATCAGGATTCAAGCAAACCGGGCCGAAGACGGCTGTAATGCCAGAAACCGGTCCCCGGGAGTTTGTTTCCTTCCCAGTGTAAGAATTGGCTTCTGTAGTTTGGTTTGTCCTGTTCCCATCATGCACTGGGACAGGAACAGACTAATTTGCATACAGCCAGGTTCTGAAACTGGGATGGTGCAGTGAGCTAAAAAACGGTGTTGGATCTAGCCCTGATCTTTTGACTGGGTGAGAGCTTTCTGTTTAATTCAGAGACTCTGTCCCTCACCACCCCTTTTTGTAAATACCCGCTCCACCGGGGCTGGCGGTAATTTCAAGCGCCTCCGGGCGCGGGAACAATGGCGTCGGCTTCCGGCTGGAAGCAGTGCAGGCTGGGGAGTGTAGTCTCCCTCCGCACAGCGGCCGCGGGATGTCTGGCTGCGGTGGCGGGAGTGAGAGCTGCAAAACACAGGATGCGGCGAGAGCCGTGTAAGCCCCCTTCCAGGTCAGCAGTCAGGGGAACCTGAGGACACCTGTGGCCTGGCCAGATGGGAATGTGAAAATGTGCATCCTTCAGTTCAAACGCTACCATCCAGTCTTCCTGGTCTAGGGCAGACCAGACCGGAGCCAGAGTGAGCATTTTGAATTTATCTTTTTTGAGGAAGAGATTGACGGTCTGAAGATCTGAAATGGGCTGTAGCCCCTTGTTCTTATTTGGAATCGAAAAGTAGGTGGAATAACAGCCACTGCCTACTTCTGAAACTGGGACCCTTTCTAAAGCTCCCTTGGCCAATAGAGCCGTAACCTTTTGGAGCAACTTTTAATGATCCTCCATCAGTCGTTCCTGACTTGGCAGAATAGTAGGAGGAAAAGAAAGGAAAGGTAGAGAATAGCCTTCCCGGACGATATGCAAGATCCATTTGTCTGATGTTATGGATCTCCTGTGGGGAAGATGATGCTGAAAATGCACCTCCTACTTGGTCTTTAGGAAACTCCTAAAAACCTTTTTGTTTTAACCTCTCTGCATTACCTGGTTCCACTTCCCTACCTCTCTTTTTGCTAAGTAAGCGCAGAGATGCCCACGGGTGAGTCGTGCGCTATAGAAGAGCCCCTATCTTAACATAACATGAGTTCTCCCACCAACTGGAGTAGTGTGGTGTCATACAATCAGCCTAGGAGGGCTTGGAGGCTGCGGCTGCTGGGGGCAGTGTGGTAGATGAATTCTGGCCTCCATTCGAGATCGGAATGCATTGCGTGCACGCACGGCTTCGGTAGTCTGTGCAGGATGGTGACTCGGGTAGGGCTGACGTGCCAGGAAAAGGGCGAAAGGAAGCCTGGCCATGAGGAGTGGAGGAAAGGCCCAAGAAACTGGCTGTAGCACCAGAATCCTTAAACCTTACCAGGGCCGAGCCTAGCTTTTCCCTGAAAAGATGAGTTCCATCGAAGGGTATGCCTATAAAATTAGCTTGACATTGCCCGAGAAGCTAGTGGTACGAAGCCAGTCATGGCGTCTCATGACCACGGTCGCTGAAATCGATCTGCCCATTGAACCGGTCGTATCTAACCCAGACTGTATGGCGAATTTTGCTGCATCTCTTCCATCCTTGCCAACTTGGGGGAGCGCGGTCCCGGCCTCCTCCAGTTCTTGTGGCAGCACTTGCGCTACCGTCTCCTAAAGGGAATGGGAGAAACGCCCAATAAGCATGCAGTATTCACCGACCGCAATGCAAGGCTGGAGAAGAAAACATCTTCGGAAATAAATCCAGCCTCTTGGATACCCTTCGGGAGGGGCAGAAGGGAATGCGCCTTGGGACGTAGAGGCCTGCACCACCAAACACTCTGGGGTGGGGTGTAGGCTGAGGAACTTTGGGTTGCCTGGAGCTGGGCAATGGCGGTGTGCATTTTTCCAATTCACAGGAGCCCCTGTGGTAGATTTGGACCAAGGTCCTAGAAGGAAGTCCGTAAGTGCTTCATTAAAGGGCAACAGGGGTTCGTAAGTGGAAGCCCCAGATTGAAGCACCTCTGTCAGGAGATTAGTCCTGACTTGCACGAAGGGCAGTTACAGTCCGAGGACCTCAGTTGCCCTCTTTACCACGCAGTGGGCAAAAGAACGATGGATTTAATCCAGATCTTTTGACTGGGAAGAATGTTTGCATTGTCAGCATTCCATCCATCATGTGTTTGCTGTTACACTTTTCAGCCTAAGTGGGATGGTTATGCCCAGACGTGGGTCCCTTGCTCACTGTGCTACTGGATTCAAGCTAGCCTGGCTGAAGAAGGGTGACATACCCTGAAACCGGTCCCAGAATGCTTGTTTCCAGTCCAGGGAGGACCTGGCATGGCTGTTCGGTCTGGACTGTTACCCAAAATCAAGGCTGATTTGTGTATAGCTGGGTCCAAACTGGGGTGGCGCAGTGGGCAAAAGAACAATGGATTTAACACAGATATTTTGACTGGGGTAGAATGTTTGCATTGTCAGCATTCCGTCCATCATTTGTTTGCTATAGCACTCTATACCACCATCACATAGGACGCTCCCTCCTCCGTAGTCACCATAGGAGGTGAGAGCATGCTTGTATCTGGGGAAGTATCCAGACCATTGGCCACCCAAAGTTCCCCATACCAGTCCAAATTCTCCTCGGAGACATTCTATTTCTCAAGAAGGTCCCCAGACACCTCCCATTCATCTCTTGAGCTTAGCACGTCTTCAAAAGGCTCAGGCAGCAACATAGAACGTCTGGGTTCTGTCAATGTTGGAATCAGCGTCGATAGACGCCGTTCTGGCTCTCTGTCATTGGGATTGAGGATGGGGCTTGCTCTACCGATGGGCGTCGGTGACATCGCAGGCACTGACTTCAGGTTCAACAACGGAGAAGGTCGCATTGGCACGACCGGTGTCAAACTGGATCCGGGTTCGGATCCCTGAGGCCCCACCGGCGTTGTGGGCGGAGCTGACGGCGTTGAACCCAATAGGGCCCCTTCCGAACTTGCGGGGCCCGAAGGCTCTCCAGCAGGGTCATTCAGCTCAAACACACGGCACATGGCCTCATAAAATTCTTTTATTTGAGCGGGCCAGTTGGGGTGAAGGCGAAGTTCACTTGGACTTCTTCTACTTCTGCTTCTACCCCGAGTGTCCCAAGGACCTGGAATGGGAGGAAGAGAAATTAGGGCTCCAGGAGCGGTCCCATGACGACCTCTTCGAACGGACCTAGACCTCCTCGGATTCTCGCTTGATGGTGTCGACTGCAGGGCCGCGAGTAACTTCATTGCTCGGTCCCTCAAGGTCTTTGGAGCCATTGCCCGACAGTCCGAACACCACTTTGTATCGTGGTCGCGCTTGGGACACCAAAGACATACACAGTGGGGATCAGTAACTGACATCATACGGGAACAAGTCCCGCATGTTTTGAAAACGTTCTTCCTCAAAGACATCCCTCGCACACAAAGGTGATTCCAAAAATGTTGACAAAAGTAGAGTAAAAGCCTGCAAAAAAGCAGCAGAAGGGTAGCTCTTCACGGATCGGCGCTTAACTGGCGCGGAAAGAAAAGAACGGACTTTAGTGCGCCTGGGTATGTGGGCCCGCTACGTCATAACCGACACCACGCGGAGCCACCCGACGTCACAAGGGTATTGCTCAGCAATAGTTTCCAGGTCCAGCCTGACGCCTTGGAAATTCAAAGGTAAGGAATCTGCAGCTAGAAGTCTTTCAGATGATGCTAGGAATTTCCTTTTCTGGGCAGCACACAGCAGAAAAGTTAAAATATGTGTTAGAAGCAGACTAAATACAACAACATTCTATTCATCATACAGGACTGCAGCACAGCAGATCTGCTGCTGCCAGCATGCTTAGAGAGGCTGGATGGATGGACTTGTGAGACTCACAGCCAGGTGTGATTTCTTGATTAGGGCGGCAGTGCTCCGCCCGTCTTCAATTTCTGCATCAATTTTTGTCACGTTACAAATGTTTAATTCATTATAACTTGAATGAGTGAGATCCTTGCACTGCGCAAGGGTCAGGCAAAAGCAGGCACTTTCTATACGCACATACAGCGCATGTGCTGGCCATTGCAGGATTTATAGGGTTTACCTGATCCCAGCCCTGGTCTCCGGCAGCCTACAACACTGTAAGGCACTGCCATCTCACTACAGCCTCGCTGATTGAAAATAGCCTGGGCGCTTCAAGCATAAGCCCTGGGTTTCCGAGTCTGTTTATCAATCAGCAAGGCTGTGTTCTGCTATGGCCCACCTATTTCCTAACTCGTCACAGGGTAGGGTGGGAACAAGCCTCCATGACCCCACCCTACTCTGGGAGGAGCTGAGAGAAGTTTTCGGTGCACACAACTGCACAGATCTCATCAATCACAGAAAAACTCTACTTACTAGGTCAGCACTGTAAACTACTTGTTTACTCTGATTTGCTGCGTAGATGCTACACACAACTTCCAATTTATAACTCTGTTCGTCTTCACTAGTATGAACATGATGTCGATGAGATTCAAAAGAGTCCACTTTCTGTTTTTCTGTGTTGGCAACTGGCCCGATATGCACACTTCGCAGGAGGTCCCTCTGTCTTTGGCAATTGACCTTATTTACTACGACAACTAAATGTTTGAGGCATGTGGGCTGCTGAATTCATATCTTGTGCATAGATCGCCGCCTAGTGTTGGGTCCGGATGATTGGACTTTGTTGTCTTGGAAGAGTCTTCGAAGTATCACGAGATAGGTGACACCTCCCTTGGACTACAGTGCGCATGGGCATCTTCTCCATCCTCAGATTGTTTTTTTCCGCCATTGAGTTCGGATGCTAATTCCTACTCCAACTTTGGAATCAAAAACAAAACTTTTCTAAAGGCCAAAAGGCCTTCGATTCGACGGTATTGTTCTCGCTCGGTACCTCTCTACTCGATCCAGCCTTCCATCTCGAATCGGTTGTCGACGAGGGCCATTGGGCCTTTTCGACGCCACGTGAGTCGACCGTCGATGGAAAGAAGCCCGTTTAAAAGGTGCCCACAATGCCACTCCAAGTTCCCACATACTGATAAGCACTCAATATGCAACAAGTGCCTTTCCCCAGACCATAAGGAAGAAGCCTGTCCAGCCTGCGCCCAGTTTCGATCAAAGAAAACTATTTGAAACCGACGGGCCGCTAGGCAAGAAATGCAGCGACAGGCACCGGAACCGGACAACATCTTCGATGATGACCAGGATCTACAGGAAGCTCCAGACTCGGACCTAAAAATCGTCACCGTCGAGGACTACTCTGACTCCGATGACGACATCCCACCGGGGCAAATCGTGAGGACCCTGACCCCGACACCAACTACCCCGTTACCAAAGGCTCCGGTCAAGGCATCGCCAAAAGGCCTTAGCCAAGATCATAAAAAAGTTTTGCAAGCCCCGCCATCCGGCTCGGCTCCAAAATCAAAACCGAAACCTTCTAAGACCCCAGGGCCCAGTACCATCGTCCCAAAGAAGGTTCCAGAGCCAAAGAAGGTCGTCGGCCCGAAGGGCGTCGATCCGAAAAAGGCCATACAGCCTAAGAGCATCGAGCCAAAAAAGACTGTCGACCCCAAGAAGGCCGCCCAGCCGAAAATTGTCGACCCAAGAGGGGTTGTCGAACCGAACAAAGGCACAGAAGCAAATGTTGCCAACCCGAACAAGCCTACTGTTCCAAAATCCGTCGACCCGGCAAAAGGTGCCGTACCGAAACCCGCGCCGAGGCCGGAAAAACCTGTCGACCCGAAGACACCGGCTCCAAAAACACCAGTCGATCCAAAAAATACCATCGACTCGGAAAAGGACACTCCTCCAAAAAAACCTACGGAGCACAAGAAACGCGTCGAACCGAAAATTCCGGTCGACCCGAAAAAAGGCCCAGAGCCGAAAAAATCCGTTACTAAGCCAAAAGTCGTCGAAAGACCAAAGTCTAACACTCAACCCAGGACTGTAGAGGAAGAACTCTTCCACCCAGATCCCTCTGACGACCAGGCAAAGATATACATTAATCCAGAGACTGGTAAAGTTACCATCCTGCATAGAAAAAAAAGGCCTTTGGACTTTGAACCTCAGACCCCTATTCCATTAAAGAAAAAGGACTTTGGGACTTCTCCCTCTAGACCCTTCATTCCTTTTCAGCCTATCATGCCTACTACACCTTTTATTACCTACTCTCCTTATTCTCCTTCTCACCACGGGGACAATGAAGGTAACATGGGGGATGAGCCACAGCCTCTATATGATTTCCCACAAGATCCTGAACCACAAGAGGAACCATGGGAGGAGCCAACAGACCCTTACAACACTGATATACCCTCTTATCCTACTAAGGGGTCACCTACTGATGACACCGTAGTCTTTAATCAACTCATAGACAGGGTAGCACAATTCCACAATGTAGATATGCATAACGACCCTGTTGAGGAAGACTTCTTGTTTCACACCTTCCCTACATCAGAAAAAAGTGTCAAAACACTTCCCATGTTAAAGGGAGTTCTGAAACATGAACTTGACATATTTAAGGATACAGCCAGGGCACGGGTAATCAACCCCAGAATAGAAAAAAAGTATAGGGCAGCTCCTACAGACCCTACTTACATCAGAGGGCAGTTACCACTAGACTCCCTGGTAGTGGCCAACGCACGAAAAAGAGCCAACTCCCAAACGACTGGGGAAGCACCTCCCCCCGACAAGGAGTCAAAAATACTAGAGGCATCAGGCAAAAGGGTAGCAGCACAAACCTCCAACTCATGGAGAATTGCTAATACACAAGCCCTACTGGCTCGTTACGACAGGGCGCATTACGATCAGCTAGAAAGCCTAATGCAACACCTACCTGAGCCTTTCAAAGCACAAGCCGAGGATCTTATACAAGAGGGAAAATTTATAACAAACGCCTACATCAAATGCGCGCTTGACGCAGCAGACACTGCAGCTAGGTCAATCAACACTAGCGTCCTACTACGCAGACATGCATGGCTGCGTATTTCTGGTTTTAAAAATGAGGTGCAGTCCACCATTCTTAACCAGCCTGTCAATCAGGATTTTCTATTTGGCCCTGCTGTCGACACCATTTTGGATAAAATGAAAAAGGACACAGAGACTGCAAAATCAATGGGGGCATTGCAATTTCAGCAACATAGAGGCTCCTTTCGTCGCTCCTCATACAGAGAAACTACACGAGGAAATACCTCACAAACATCTGCCTCATACAATAGTAACACACAAGGTTTCGTCAACAAGAACACAAACAGAGGAGGTTACAGGGGAAACAACAATAAGGGAAGAGGACGTGGAGGCAATAACACCAGAGCCTCCATGGCCACAAAACAGTGACTTCATTACGCTACCTCCAGACCACCTAACACCGGTCAGAGGCAGACTCCAACAGTTCCTGCCTGTCCGGAATGCAATTACCACAGACAGGTGGGTGAGAGAAATGATCCAGTCTGGCTGTTGCCTAGAACTGACTTCCACACCACCAAACATACCACCCAGACATCGTCCAATGTCCAGGGAACACATCACCCTGCTACAACAAGAGGTGAACTGCATGCTAGAAAAGGGGGCCATAGAGCAAGTCCCTTTCCAACAGCAAGGGGCAGGAGTGTACTTCCTATACTTCCTTATTCCCAAGAAGGATGGTTCCCTCAGACCAATATTGGACCTCAGACCCCTAAATCAATACATACTATCGGAGCACTTTCATATGATCACACTACAACAAGTGCTCCCATTGCTACAACAAGGAGATTTCCTAGTAACACTAGACCTCAAAGATGCGTATTTTCACATACCCATCCATCCAGCCCACAGAAAATACCTCGGGTTCACAATAGAAGGTCAACACTACCAATTTGAGGTTTTGCCCTTCGGGGTTACCACGGCTCCAAGAGTGTTTACAAAATGCTTAGCGACAGTAGCAGCACATCTCAGAAGGCAACACATCCATGTGTACCCTTATCTGGACGATTGGCTGATACAGGCAAAATCGTACCAACAGTGCGCTGCACACACGTCTCAAACAATCCAGTTGCTACACAGCCTAGGCTTTTCAATCAACTACGCAAAATCACATCTGCAACCGTCCCACAAACAGCGGTACCTGGGAGCCACTATAGACACCTCGGTGGCAAAGGCATATCCAAACTCAGCAAGGATAGCCAGTATGCAGACACTCATTCGCAAATTCCTGCCAAAACACTCTCTGCCAGCTCAAGTCTTCATGCAGCTCATAAGCATGATGGCCTCCTGCATATTCATTGTCCCCATGCCAGACTTCAAATGCGCCCATTACAGGAATGCCTAGCACGGCAATGGAACCAGGCTCAAGGACAACTAAAGACCTAGTGTTGGTAAACAGTCGCACTCACACCTCTCTGCAGTGGTGGAACCCACAAAACCTTTCCAAGGGGCGACTGTTCCAAGAGCCGGTTCCACAACTAGTACTAACAGCGGACGCATCACCGACAGGCTGGGGAGCCCATCTCCTTCAATACACAGTACAACAGCTCTAGACAAACAAACAGAAAAAGCTGCATATCAACCAACTGGAATTGCTAGCAATATTCGTAGCCCTAAAAGCATTTCAGAAATACTTGTACAGCAAGACGGTGTTGATCTGGACGGACAACATGACCGCAATGTACTATATCCAGAAACAGAGAGGAACGCACTCTCCACAGCTGTCCCATCTGGCACAAAGCATATGGAACACCTTCCAGGGAAGGACAATCAGGTTGCCGACCTGCTCAGCAGGCACAGCCAACAACTACATGAATGGGAGATTCACCCCCAGGTTCTCCAGCCAGTCAGTCAGTCAGAATATCTTTATTCGACTTTTTGCAAGTCATACAAAGAACAAACAAATAAAAACAATTACATTACATACAATGCATACAATACTTCTATCTACATTTTACAAGAGAAAAACCAACTAAACATTTAAAAAGGTTATATATGTGGTTAAAAAAGCTTTACATTTCATACCATAAAATGCATAAAAAAAGCCACTAATTTTAAGATAAGATTTGGCCAACAGATTTCGCCCTTGCGGCAGCTACCAAAAAGTTTGCCATACAAAAAGTAATGCGTGGGTTAGGTAAAAGTTGTAAAAAGAGCAAAGCTGGTCGCACTTGTACGAAGCCTGCTTCTTTCAAGATGGGAAGCAAATATTTATTTCTCTGCTCGTGATACAAACTGCAAAACATGACAAAGTGCAAAGTGTCCTGCACCGAAAAATTATCGCAGCTGCACGGTGGGGCCAACTCAGGTTTCTGCCAGCTCTTAAAAGAACCCAAGTAAAAATGTAGCAAATTAAATCTGAACTTTGTTAATAAAAACCTGTGATAGGGAAATTTGACAAAACTCAGATAAGGGGCGAGTGAGGGTGAGCAAACCAGAAGGCTATGGGCCCTTACCGCTGGTTTCAGCAATTCGTATTCCTCCCGCCGTGCTTCCTGCCTATCCCTGAATGACTTTTTGATAATATCTATGTCCTGTCCCCTAATTTTTTCTGGGGATGAAAAAAGTTCCGGGCGACCTAGATCTGCAAACATTTTAGCTATATAGGCCAACCACGGGATGCTATTCTGTTTGTCCAGGGATAAGACGTCGCGCAGAATTGTGTGGTTCAAAGGGAGATCTTCATTCCTCTACATTTTCATCCACAAAATCAGCGGTGCAAGGCTCAGGGTATCAGACAGATAGGGCAAGCCCACCTCTTTGTGAATAGAATACGTTGGGGTTGATTGTGGGACTGAGAGCAGAGATCTGATAAATCTGTTCTCTGCTCTCTGAATTGGGTCAAGGTTTACATACCCCCACAAAGGGGAACCATAAGACGCTATGGCCACCGGTTTACTCGTGTAAATTTTCAAAAGGGCTTCCATGGGCCTGGCCCCTAGCTTACCTGCAAAACCCAATATTGCTGAAGACGACCTTATTACTGCCAGCCTTTTTGCTCTTATCTGAGGGCCCCAAGTTCCTTTCTGATCAAACGTTACCCCCAAATAGGGAAATGTGGTTACATAGGTGACGGGAACTGCCCTACAAAAAAATTTGTATGTCTTTTTTTGTTACACTCACGTCCCATTACCATTGTGTGTGATTTAGAGGCGTTAACCTTAAGGTCCAGGCTCTCCATAAAAGAGCCAAAGGCGTCCAGGAGATGCTGTAGGCCTACACCAGTACGGGCTATCAACACTGCGTCATCCGCATACAGGAGTGCCGGTATTTTAACACCTCCTGCATGCGGAACGTCGGCTACCTGACCCCGCAGATGACCGCCCAGCCCATTGATATAAATGGTAAATAGTGAGGGGGCTAAGATGCAGCCTTGCCGCACCCCCTTTAAGGATTTAAACAAAGGGGTGCGTCTACCGTCATTTGTAACTCGGACAGCTGCAAAAAGCTCCTGATGCAAGGTGGCCATAAACACAACCAGCGACTCATCGATGCCCATCTCTAACAAAATCAGCCACAGTTTCGTCCTATTCACCAGATCGAAGGCCGAGGAGAGGTCCATGAATGCGAGAAACACGGAACCCTCCTTAGCCACTGTATATTTAGAGATCAGCAGGTGCAGATTTATGCATTGTTCGATGGTCCCTTTTCTTTCTCTGAATCCATATTGTAGTTCAGACAGCTCTCAACATTCTCCCTAAGTCTGGCCAAAAGAACTCTACCTAAGATTTTTATGGTTGAGTCCAAAAGAGATATAGGCCTGTAGAAAGCGGGATCATCCCGCTGACCTTTGTTTTTATAAATGGGGACAATGGTGGATGTGGCCCAAGAACTAGGGGCTTGATTATCGTTAGCTGCGTTGAACACTTTTGGCAAAACCTCCGCCCACAATTTAGGTGAATACATAAAGAAGTCAGCAGGGACACCGTCAGGACCAGGTGCCTTGTGTCTTGTTGTAGCCAATAATGCTTTTTCCACTTCTTCGGGGTTAAACACAATAGGGTGTGTAGCTACCACCGGCAATATGGCATTTTTAGATCCTTCGTCCTCACCCTCATAAACATTTTTAAAATGATTTAGCCAATTTTCGTCAGTGATCACGCAGTCCATGGGAACATTTTTATCATCGGAAAATAGAGGCTGTTTTATAATCTCCCAGAATCTCCTACTATCCTTCAACACTGCCGCTGAGAGGAGATTTTCCCATGATTCGCGTTTGATAATATCCTTGCGTTTCTTCATGGCTGCCTTATAGTTTTTCCTTAATCTAACAATGTCTTCTCCAACCCTAGGGGAGATTTTGAAGGCTGCCATCAGTGCTCTATGGGCTTTTGAACATGCAGAGTCAAACCAGCGCTTAGTTTCAGGCAATCCCTTTTTTGGTTTGGCTAAAAGGTCCTTAGCCACCTGGCTACAAATTGCCTCGTACGCTGCTATTACTTCTTTACCTTGTGCGCCGTTTTTTTGACAAATGTCCACCTTATCTTTTATTTTAGGGAAGTTTTTTCCATAGAAATGTTCCGGGATCACTTTGGCCCATTTCAATCGTCTATCTTGGTCGTGGGGCCTCAGGGGATTTACCGGATTTAGCACTGTTGGCGGTGCTCCCATCTGGCCTCCCCAGGCCACTTCAAGTAATACAGGGTTGTGATCGCTATAAGGTGTTATGACTGTTCGATAATCCATAGTCCGGGTTAGGATGCCTTGTGAGACGAAAATATAGTCGATCACTGATCCGTGAGGGGTGCCAGTAAAGGTCGGCGCCCTCAGGCCCCTGTCAGGTTCATACAAATCGTGGTTAGCAAGAAATTCTTCTAACTCGTACCCCTCTATAGAATGTTCAAAGTGGGGTCCCAGTGGGGCCTCCTCATCATCCTCATTGACATTGTCACTACTTCCCTTACAGGCTAGATTACATAAATGAATATTAAAATCGCCTAATAAAATAAACTCATAAGCAAACTTGATATTCTGTGACACTGAATTTAAAATGCTGTCTAGGTTAGCGACATTTCTACCTCTGTGTTCGCTATTCCCAGAATTATAAAAGTTGACATAAATGGTCCTACTATTATTATTAGTCACCCTTTCAACCATTAGGATGTTAACGGAGTCTGTATTAATCTGTCTATAACTTCCCTTCAGGTCTAGGGAAAACATAATTACCAGGCCACCTTTGGCTCTGCCCATACGACTAGGGACAGCAGGTTTAGAGAAACTAGTGAATCCATCCCACCAAAAGTTGTCGGATGTATCCCATGTTTCTTGCAGAGCGATTATGTGGTAATTGGAGATAAAGCTCAAACAGGCATTGTCCTGTCGTTTTGCGTTTGAGCCTGCAATATTCCAGCTTATGATTTTACAGGAGTCAGTTGGTATCCTAGGCTCTTTTACCCCCACCAAGGACCCTTTAGCTATGCGTGAGGATGAAACCCCCTCATTTAATACCACTTCGGGAGGGCTCAATATTCGGTCGATATTCAAAATCGGCTTTTCGCGAGCCACCCCCTGATCGAATGACCGGGGGTGGTCGCGCTCTCGCAACTCATTTCTCTCTGGTGCTTCGTTAGAAGTAGGCTCGCTATGGTCTTCACCAATATAACGTTGGCCACTGATTAATAGGGGCATATTTCTAGACTCGCTTACTAGGACAATTCCAGGTTTAAGTCAATCACAGTTGTTTAGATCGGATAAAGGGCCATACCTGTTCCCCATTCCGCATCCCCAATCAAAGGGAGTAGCTACCTGACCTTGACCAATAACTGAGGTATTCCACATAGGTTGTGGCGTATTTGGGCGTAGCAGGAACTGTTCATTTCTCATCCGTGGTATGAACCTGTTGCTCTGTCCAACAAAGTCTAGACCCGGGAAGCCAGGTCCCCAACCATTAATGGCTGGGTCAAATGGCATGGCAGGCCTGAAATTTGGTTCTTGCGGATAATTAAATCTTCCAGGCTCAAAGTAAGACATGGGCCAAAAACGGTTGTTGGGATGTCGGGGTCTAGTACCCCCTTCCCAGCTGGTGGCATTGTTCACTCTCTTGGCTCTAGGAGTATTAGAGAAAGTGGCAAGCTGGGCCTCACTAAAGAAAAATTTTAGGGTGAGGGGGATTATGGAACCACTACGCCGTTGGGGTGGGAAGATATTGGACAAAATGTTTGGGAGGACGTCCGCATTAGCGAAGTTTATAATCACGCAGTCCCCCTTAAATTTTTTAGGCTTAGTCCCGATCCAAGATATCCTCCTGGTCATGACGATGTCCCTTGCTAAGCTATCCAACCCTTGATGAGCCATATGCATATTAGTGGTGAGCCAATGTAGCGCTTTATCTTTCAAGTCCTGTTTAGATTCTATTTTCTCTTGCGGTAAAACAGGAACATTTGCAAGTACAAGCACTACTGGGGAGGCTTCCAAAATGAATTGGGCTGAAACGTCCTCGTGTTTTGATCCTCTTGTGTCGCCAGTTGTGGAGGACAAAACGGCTCCTACTGCTGCTTCCTGACTAGGTGCCGGTAGGGAAGGTGACGGTAGTGGCTGCTCAGGTAGGGTGGACTGTGATGCGTTCTCAGTAGGTATGACCTCCGCATCTCCAGTCACCAATTTTGTAACAAGGGAGGATAAGTTCTCCACCTCTTCAACCAACTTATTATGTACTACACCCGCCTTTTTGACCTCCGATGTTAATTTGTCCAGTTTCCCAATCAGAGGCTTAATGATTGTCCTGATTTTAATATCAATCATTTCTTGTATCCGATTAAATAAGTCGTCATCAATGATACGTCTTGACTCTGCTTCCGCGTCAAGCTCAACATATTGCACTTCACGTCTTGGGGGTGGTGTGGCCAACTTTTTCTTACCTTGTTGTTTCCCCCCTCGCTTTGAGTGAGATTTTCTACAGGCTCTCACAGCCCGTGGTGCGGGCTGTTCCGGAGATCATGCTTCTTCCACTGTAATTATCTGATGGTTGGAGTCAGAATCAATATTAGCAGACAAATTTACCAAGACCTCGGGATCTTCTTCGTCGCTACCATGATCTTGTAGGATATGATCTGATCTATTTATTGGTGGAATCTCTAGCGGTGTAACCGACGTCAGTGTGGATGATGCACTTGAAGACGGGCTTACTGGGGGCAAGACTGGGGATTGGCTCAGGCCTAAAGATTGCCTCCTCTCATTATTGATCTTACTGACCTTTTGTACGACATATGAGTACATAGTATTGAGTGGCTCAGTAGCAACGGGTGCCAATTTCTTCTTCCCCATGTTGCCTACTACCTGTAGCGAGAGGCCAAGGTGAGTGAACAGTATCACAGGGTAGAGTTCAGGGGCAATGGGCAAATGACAACTAGACAGAGAGTTATGGACAGCCTTGAGTGATTCTTTAATGATACCAAACAATGGGCGTCAGGGGGGTGGCCTCGCCTGGCCTTCTCGGCCCCGGGCGTCCCGCTCGCGTCCCGCGACGCGGAGGGCTCGCTTCTTTTGAAGCCCCTCCTGACGCGTATACCGTGTCAGAGAACGCGCCGCCGCAAAGGCTCACAGGAACCGTAGTCCCGGTGCGGCGGCGCGGCTGGCGGTGCTGGTGAACTGGCGGTGGTTAGCCCAGGGAGAACTCCTGCGTGGAATGTCCTCTCCGCTCGTGCTCCTGACAAGGTAAGCCTCTCCTTCCTTGGCTGAATAGGACCCCCCCGCTCCGCCGAGGGCTCGCTTCTTTTGAAGCCCCTCCTGACGCGTATACCGCGTCAGGGAACGCGCCGCCGCAAAGGCTCACAGGAACTGTAGTCCCGGTGCGGCGGCGCGGCTGGCGGTGCTGGTGAACTGGCGGTGGTTAGCCCAGGGAGAACTCCTGCGTGCAATGTCCTCTCCGCTCGTGCTCCTGACAAGGTAAGCCTCTCCTTCCTTGGCTGAATAGGACCCCCCCGCTCCGCCGAGGGCTCGCTTCTTTTGAAGCCCCTCCTGACGCGTATACCGCGTCAGGGAACGCGCCGCCACAAAGGCTCACGGGAACCGTAGTCCCGGTGCGGCGGCGCGGCTGGCGGTGCTGGTGAACTGGCGGTGGTTAGCCCAGGGAGAACTCCTGCGTGCAATGTCCTCTCCGCTCGTGCTCCTGACAAGGTAAGCCTCTCCTTCCTTGGCTGAATAGGACCCCCCCGCTCCGCCGGGGGCTCGCTTCTTTTGAAGCCCCTCCTGACGCGTATACCGCGTCAGGGAACGCGCCGCCGCAAAGGCTCACGGGAACCGTAGTCCCGGTGCGGCGGCGCGGCTGGCGGTGCTGGTGAACTGCCGGTGGTTAGCCCAGGGAGAACTCCTGCGTGCAATGTCCTCTCCGCTCGTGCTCCTGACAAGGAAAGCCTCTCCTTCCTTGGCTGAATAGGACCCCCCCGCTCCGCAGAGGGCTCGCTTCTTTTGAAGCCCCTCCTGACGCGTATACCGCGTCAGAGAACGCGCCGCCGCAAAGGCTCACGGGAACCGTAGTCCCGGTGCGGCGGCGCGGCTGGCGGTGCTGGTGAACTGGCGGTGGTTAGCCCAGGGAGAACTCCTGCGTGCAATGTCCTCTCCGCTCGTGCTCCTGACAAGGTAAGCCTCTCCTTCCTTGGCTGAATAGGCTGTTTGTGGGCTGGGCCAACGTTATTATAACGTCACTGCGTTTACTCCTGTTTGCATTGTGCGTCGTTTCTTCGAGGAGTGGGGTCGCCCAGAAATAGACCTGTTCGCCACAAAAGAAACTCAAAATGCCAGTACTTTGCTGCCAGGTTCCCACATCCATTGTCACAGGGCAATGCGATATGGATGAACTGGTCAGGCAGATTTGCGTACGCTTTTCCCCCAGCACCGCTGATCCCTCTCGTGGCACGCAAACTGCGGCAACACTCCCTCACACTAATCCTAGTTGCTCCCACATGGGCGAGACAACCGTGGTACACAACCTAGAATTCTCAGTAGTTCCTCATCAAAGACTGTGCCTTGCACCTTATCTTCTAACTCAGAACCATGGAGAAATCAGACACCCAGATCCCAATCAAATGAACCTAGCGATCTGGCTCCTGAGATCTTAGAGTTTGGATACCTTAACTTGCCCCCAGATTGCATGAACATCATTAGGGAGGCAAGAAGACCAACCACACGAGCGTGCTATGCAGCTAAATGGAAGAGATTTGTTATTTACTGCAACAATAATCAAATCAACCCCTTAGACGCTTCAATACAAAACATTATATGTTACCTGCTACATCTACAAAGCTGTAACTTGGCATACTCTTCAATACGACTACACCTCGCTGCTATAGCAGCATACCTTCAAAACAGGCAACACCTTTCACTGTTTAGAGTTCCAGCAATCAAAGCCTTCATGGAGGGTTTAAAAAGGGTGATTCCTCTGAGGCACCACCCTTCCCCAGTCTGGAATCTAAATATAGTTCTTACCAGACTCATGGGCCCTCCTTTTGAACCTCTACATTCATGCGAACTACAATTCTTAACGTGGAAGGTTGCATTCTTGGTTGCCATCACCTCACTCAGAAGAGTGAGCGAATTACAAGCACTAACAATTCAAGAACCTTTCATGCAGGTACATGCCAACAGGGTGGTTCTTAGAACAAACCCTAAATTCATGCCTAAGGTTGTATCCAATTTCCATATCAACCAATCAATAGAACTGCCAGTGTTCTTTCAAAATCCACATTCAGTAGCTGAGAGAGCCCTGCACACATTAGATGTAAAGAGAGCTCTACTTTATTATGTGGACAGAACTAAATCCTTTAGGAAAACAAAACAACTGTTTGTTGCTTTTGCCCCACAACACAAAGGGAATCCAATTTAAAAATCAGGAATAGCCAGATGGATAGTTAAATGCATTCAAATATGCTATCAAAAGGCAAAACGCACTTTAACCGTCCCCCCAAGAGCACACTCCACAAGAAAAATGGGGGCATCCATGGCTTTACTAGGAAATATTCCTCTTGAAGATATCTGTAAGGCAGCCACATGGACCACCATACACACTTTCACAAAACACTACTGTGTAGACGTGCAAACAAAACAGCAAGCTGCTGTAGGCCAGGCTGTCCTCAAAACAATTTTTCAAACTGCTGCAGCTGGCACAGGTAGCCACCGCTAGAGGAGATACTGCTATACAGTCTATGCACAAGATATGAATTCAGCAGCCCACATGCCTCAAAGGGAATATGCTACTTACCAGTATGCATCTGTTCTTGGCATGTAGGGCTGCTGACATTCATATCTCCCGCCCTCCTCCCCGGTGCCTGTAGCAGCTGCAGCATTATCTCTGGCATGGCTATCTCTTACTTTACTATCTCCATCTCTGCCACAATGGCGAAAAACAATCTGAGGATGGAGAAGATGCCCATGCGCACTGTAGTCCAAGGGAGGAGTCACCTATCTTGTGATACTTCGAAGACTCTTCCAAGACAACAAAGTGCAATCATCCGGACCCAACACTAGGCGGCGATCTATGCACAAGATATGAATGTCAGCAGCCCTACATGCCAAGAACAGATGCATTCTGGTAAGTAGCATATTCCTTTCCAGTATTTGGGTCGGAGGAAACGGGTGTAACTAGTCTCTAGCATCCCAGAGGATAGACCGCCCAGATGGTTATAGTTTATCCCTTTTGAAACACTATTTAAAAAGAAAAATAGTAACACTTCAAAGGCAGGCAGCGGTCCAGCGGAGATGGGTTCCTTAGTAACAGTGGTGTAGCAAGACAGAATGAGCCACAGGAGGCATTCGTCCCTTAGCAGTCAGTCAGTGTGAGCTCATGGAAGAGTGGCTGAGTATGTTCCCACATTGCGTCACAAGCTCATCCTCCGGCCTAGCTGTCTTTCCCGGCCTCCGGTGTAGTCCTCTCTCAGTCCTTGTTCACTCTCCTGCACCTGTACCCCTAGGGCTTGTTCTTGCACCTCCAGGATGAACAAATAACCCGGTCTCAACAATTAGTTTACACAAAGTTTGATGCTTTTTAGGCACCTTCCAAATGCAGTGCAACTCCCAGTAAAGATCTCTCCATTTAATCTGGACAACGTAGTATTTCAACGATCTTTATTACCTTTGAGTAATGTGTACAAATTTGGTTTGGCTATAATTTGTTGAATTCAACATGCAAAGGCCGTTTTAACCCACAAACTGTCAGTTTACAAAAAAAATGTGTTTTCATTGAAGCCAAATGCAGGGGTGGCCGTCACGGCTTGCAGGTGGAGGGGTGGGCACGGGAGGGGGACAATGGACAGGGCTCCCGTGGGCGGCTTTAAAAAAAATAAAATGTGCAGCGTTGTGATTGGTCTGAGCGCCGTGACGCAGCGCTCAGCCAGGGGCGGTAGGGGTGGGCATGTTACCTTTTCAGGCTATAATGAAGCCTGCATGGAGAACAGGAGAGTGTGCGTGACTGCTTTGGGCAGCCAGAGAGGGATGACCAAACAGTCACTGCGCACAGGAGTGTCTACCATTCCTCCCCTGCAGCTCTGCCCTGCCCCCTCACGCACTGCTGCAGCAGGAGGAAAAAATAAAATAACATTCAGTTATCATTTTATTTTTTCCTTTCATTGCTGCTCCTGGCAGTGGAGCGACGCTCCTCTGTCTTAGCGGAGGAGCTGCCAGTGGCCAAATGGCCACCAAGCTTGAAGAGTTTCTCTCCACCAAAGCTATATTTAGAACAGTTTGTGAGTCGGATCGCTGCTCTGTGGTCAGATTTCAACACTTTAAGGCATGTTTGTGTGATCCTGTGTCCGCAGGGGCGGCCTTAGGCATGTGCAAGCTGTGCCAAACCCCAGGGGCGGCCACGCCAATATATATCCTTAATATAATAATCCCCTGAGGATGGCTACATATTTGCGTGGCGGCCCCTGGCAGGGATTTGGCGGCCTCTGGCTCTGTTCCACTTCCAAACACCCTGACCCCCCCTCTTCATTGGCCTCCGTGCCTGCGTTCCTCCGGGGGTCCCCTACCTACGCTCCCTGCCCAGGGCCACCATGAGCCTAGAGCCGCCCCTGGTGTCCGGCTTGTGTACCCCAGATTTTGACCTTTAATTCCAGTGTTGGATTTATGTTCACTGACATTTAGTTTGACTGTCACAATGCTGCCAGTGTGACTCTGGGCTCCTTGGTTGGGTCCTCGGTCTCCCAGAAAAAGCTGCAACAGCAAGAGAGGTAGGCGAAAATAAAGAAAAACAGCTGTGCACATGTATATACTGCTTTAAACGTATCTGAGGAAGAGGGGGTTCCAAGCTGGGAAGTTTGTTGGGGGTTATGTCTACTGGTAGCTTTTGTTCTTGTTGCGCTACACGTTCATTAGGAAAGGACTCCTTATCTAATCTCCAGTGAAAGTCACACAAGCAATATGTGTGCCAGGCATCGTTTAAAAATGAATTTTTTAAATAAGAATTTAGAACCACTCCTGTGTCCTCACCCTAACAACAATGCAATTAGTAAGTTGTTGTACACTAGATATGTGGCCTTATAATCTATGAAATCAAACATAAGATATCTTTGTACAGAGCATAACCTGAACTTGTGCATTTTAAGGTGCACTCATATGTGAAAAGGAAGAAAAGAGAGGCTTGGTAAAGTAAAATATTTGTCTATGATCACAGTTTGGTCAAATGAAAAAGCCGAAATTGTTCGGATTTTACATTATGCAGTTTAGACCTTCTGACCGTGTTGCTGCTTTGCTCGTGCAGTGAAAGTTAGATAAAACCTGAACCCTTTCGATGCTGATGACGAGCTCAGCTCGTCATCACCCACGGGTGTCGTGTGCTGATGACGAGCTGAGCTCGTCATGGAAACAGCAAAATGGTAATTCCCAGCACAGGAGGGGGAAAACGCCTAGCAGCCAAGGTGTTAATGCCCTCCCCACTTTTAAATGTCACCAGCCGCCACTGCTCACAGCAGTAGAGGACAGGTGTGGAGTTAGGACGGAGGATAATGTAGGCTTTGTCAGTAAAATGTCAGCAAGAGACGAAGACTGATTCTCATAAATATCACAAGGAGATATGAGAAATGGAGAAGCAGGAGTCCAGAGGGTCAGGGAGCTAAACATGCATTCACGAGGACGAGGCACACTCAGATGGGCAGACTGAGAGGCTTTAGTCAGCCGGGTGGGACAACCATAGCTGCTTGAAACCCTGAAGCCTCACTGTGAGCATTACCTGTGCAGAGGTGTTTTGTGAGGGCAGCATTTCTTTTCAAGGCACATGGAATGGAGGTGATGTAGCATGAATGGGATCAGGGCCGGCTCTAGGCTCATGGTGGCCCTGTGCAGGGAGCGTAGGTGGGGGCCCCGGGGGCATGTTAATAACTTTTATACCCATTGCCCAGGGCTTTAAGTGGGACGGGTCCACTTCCAGCACTGGCAGTTCTAAAAGCAGGTGGTGCTGAGAGTGCATGGCTGTATGCACAAGAACAATGAGCTCAGCCCCCACCCTCCCCGCCCCCGCGGCTGAACCCAGTCCCGCGGGAATCAGTATAAAGTAAAATACATGATGAATGATATTGCATGATTTTGCCCGATTCAATTTCACACACTGTCCGTTGCCAGCGACAACACCCCTGAACGCCGCCACACCGGAGAGAAAGAAAGTGAAACAACCACCATTTACATCGGGATCGATCGGCTGCGCGCACCAGGCCACCACCAGCCCTCCAGCCACCATGTTAGGACAAGTACATCAGAGAGCGGCTGGGCGGGTAGGCTAGGGAAGCAGAAGGAGGGCCTAAAACATTTACTAGCCTTAAGTTAACCCGCAGCAGCAGCGCAGGTCAGACCACCAGTACAGGACTCAGTGCGGCCCCAGTAGCACGACTATACCGGACCGCGGGACATAAATGATCATACTCAGTAGTTTACTGCTTACAGTACTAACTCACTGTTGTTTCATTGCATTTGCAATCTCTTACCTATTTACTCGCGGTGGGCGGGCGGCTCAGTGAATATTTTAGATCAGCCTGCACACTGCTGTTTGCTTTGCTAGTTTGCTACTAAGAGTTACCCTCCTGGTTAGCTGCGGCTGCAATCACGGTGGCTTATGCTGGGGCGGCGGTGGCGCAGGTGGGCATGTGATGACAAAATCTGAGCGCGCTGCGCGTACAGCAGCCCATACCCCTATCAGAACACTCAAGAACCTATTAAAGCCCGCCCCTGGTGCCCCAATAAATCAGTGTGTGACAAATTTACTGCTGCGGCTCGACCACCAGCTTAAAGCGGCAGCGCAAGGCGCACGCACACTGACTGTTGCGTTGTGCAGTGTAAAACTTATATTACTTAAGTGTAACGGTCGGTAACCACTGTGAATTGAAAACTTTACTTAAGTGTATAACCAGTGACCACCACCAACCAAGAAGAAGGGCTGCTGCGGGCTCCGGCCGCCATGATGATCGCAACAGCACCCGGGCGTGTCACCAATAATGATGTATTGCAGTATTCTTCTTTATTGGTTGGAAGGCACCGTGCGCGGCGTGCGGCAGGCAGCTAATAAAGAAGAGAAGTTGTCAATCATGTCAAGTCAAGTGACGTATGTGTGTTTTTTCATGATCTCACTTACAGGCAGCCGTCCGCAACAGTACCACAGTAGTCTTAACCGTCCGGTGCATGAATGATTGACCCGCTGAGTACATAGCGGTAAATTAAATACCATTTTAAGAAACATCAATGACGCACGGGCGAGATCACGTAGACCCGGCCCTGTCAATTAAGTATTAAGCACTGCACCACAGTGATCCTTCCGATCCGATCCTCGTCGTGGCGGCCCCTGGGGTTTGGCGGCCCTGTGCAGGTGCACACTTTGCACATGCCTAGGGCCGGCCCTGATGGGATGTGCTGATACGCACTTCTGCAGAAGCCTCTTTTAACCTTTACAGATGCAAATGGATGGTAACCACTAAAATGAAATGGCCCAGGACCAGCAGGAGATGGCTTTTCTACCATATTACTGTTGTAGTTCAGCTGTAAAGCAAGTTATCTGCCAAGTCTATACCTCTAAAATCATGGCATAACTGAGACAGACCGTTACATTTCACTTTGGTGCCTCTAAAAGGCTAGTAGGGTAGGTTTAAAGTCAGGTGTGTTTGGCTGATGTCTCTTAAAGGCTGATGGATCTTTGATAGACTGAGTCACATGTCTGAAAAGAGCCTCCTATAGGCCACTAGGGCTGGACCAAAGTCATATTTAACACACACTCCTTTGAAATGGTACTGAGGCTTGGGTACTCTTTTCATTGCTAAGCTGATGCCTGCCTGTGAAAGGAACAGTAAGGCTAAACAAGAGTCAGTCACAAAACAGCACTGGCTTGGGAACAGAGTGATCATTTAAAGGTTTTAATTGGAGAAATGTCAACACTGGATGGAAATTGCAGAATAGAAATAGTGTTCAATATATGTGCTCGAAAAACGCCAATACTCATTCAAAAGGAAAATATATGTATTCGAAGACATCATTGCTTTGCATGCTAGAATTGTCAATCTCATAATTTAATTCTACAACTAAACGTTTATGAATAGGACATGAGCTGGCACTGTAAAAATCAATCCTGTTCCATGGCCATGTTGTGGTCTATATAAAAATAACTCATAGCTGTCAGACCAGGGCTCCAAACACATTGGTGTGAATCCCATTTATGACCTAATGAGAGAGATGAGTGGAATAATTGGTCAGGAAAGATTTCAAATTTTTATTATGAATAATTTTACAGAATAACAAGCATGTGAAGAGTAGAATGTATAATCGTGTGCATGCTACTGCCATTACCTCATGCTATAATTGAAAAATGACCAAAAACCGTAGATGTAGTGAAGGTTTTTTGATCGGGTGGACTGACAGTTTCTCTGGGTGGTTCTTTCGAAAACCGAGCAAGGCCCACATACGGTGGCCTACATATTGGCGAACTGTGCAGATTCGACGTTCCATCTTTAGGTCAATGGCGCCTTTTTTGCCCCAATATTGTTACACGGGGGCACCAAACAGGTGTTCCCCTGTCACTGTACTCACCATGGAGTCCCTTATACATCGCCTAGAATCCAACCCTGAGATTAGAAGGCTGGAAGTAGATAGCAAACAGTACAAATTAGCGCTCTTCGCCGATTATTTCCTGTACTCTCTCACATTCCCTACCACATCCCTCCCATTCCTATTGGGTGAGTTGCAGTTTGTAGCTGCTTCTAGCTTTGGCATCAATTATGCCAAGTTCATAGGTGTAGGAGTGGCAGACCCTACCAGAATGTTGCAACGTTTGCTTGCCGCCCATGACTTACCATGGGATGCCCCTTCCCTTCGCTTCCTAGAAAACATCCTCACAAATTCATTCTGCACACTATATGCCAGCAATATTTCGCCAGCATTAGAAGCACTCCTCAAAGCCTTGCACCATTGGTGTAGGCTGCAAATTTCATGGCTCGGCTGCATCAAATGTATAACAAGCATTTGCAATGCAATAGGTCTCACATTTGTGAGACCTAGAGCTATTGGCGTTGTAAATGACGATGTCTCTTGCTGTGTTGTTTTGGTTTGGGGTTGAGTGAATGTAATGTAATGTATGTGGTCTTGTAAAGCGCACTGCTGCCCTGAGGCGTCGTGGCGCTGTAGATCGCTGGGGAACCCGTCCTGGCTATCCCTGTGAGATGGCCCCTACTGGGTATCTCCAAGGTGAAACCAGGCATTCCCGGCGAATGTGGGGGGCCGTTGTAGAGATGAGGCAAGCTAATGCCCAGAGTTGCCGAGTGTGATCCCTGGTTAGAGTAGGCACCGAAGCGAGAATTATCGAGTCCGCTGACCCTGGTCCACGACCCTGCCGCGTCGGGAATTGAACACTGGTCCCGGGCCGTTCTCTGCTTTCGGGTCTGCCGCCTCTAACCAGTTAGCCACACCACGCCACCAATGTATGTGATGTCAAGTTCAATTGTGTGGGTTGGATTGGAATGTTTTGTTGTGGAATTGTGTGGTGTGAAGAGGATTTATGTAGCGGAATTATGTTCCATGGTGTGCAGTGAAATTATGTGGTTAGTAATTATGTGGTATTGAGTATACTGGAATTATGTGGACTGGGAGTGTTTGTCATGGAGTGTAATTATGTAGAATGGTATTTTGAGTTGTAGGGCGGTATGTACTGGGGTTTGTGATGTGCTGTTGAATTCTGTGGCATGAATTTGAGGTATGTAGCGTGTTGTGTAAGTGTGTTGAGTTGACTTATGTGGTTTGTTGAATTATGTGGTGTTGAATGCAAATATGTAGATTTGAATTGTGTGGCGTGGAAGTGTGTGGCGTTGAGCGAAATTATATGGATTGGAATTATGTGGCATGATGTGGAGTGTATTTGTGTGGATTGTGTTGCCAAGTTTAAAAATGATGAAACATAAGTATATAAAGAAAGGTGGACTTTCAATGCGAGCACATTTACAAAATTAAACCTGTTGCCTCACCATAATATGTCAAAAACGTTTACATGTTGTGTCCGACTGTTATCACACCAACCCATGCAGACATAAAGCTGTGTTGAAGTGTCAAAGTCTCTTGTCAGTCTCCTGTTCTCTGAAAGTTATGCAATTTCCTTGAAAGGCTTAGGAAATGTACCAGTTGTGAGTCCAGTGATTTGGGGTCAACAAGAAATTGCTATGTTAGTGAAGAAGACATGAAGGGAGTAGTGACCAGAGGAAAAACAGTATACCAATGCACTGCGGTAGTCGTAATGTACAGGAAGGGGGAGGGTAGCATATAGAGTGAATACAGGGTGGTGAGGAACAACTGCGGATAGGGAGGGGTACACAGGCACAGAAACACGAACCTACAACCACTGTCACAAAGTGATAGTAGTGAAGGGCCGGGAAAGCTTGGGCACTGATGTAACTTTGTTGGATGGTGCAGAACATATTAGGAGTGGCAAAGGGGACAGAGGCAGACGTAAATGCACAACCCACTCCTGTCAACACAGGGAAGGACTGTCTATTCAGAAATTGGTGGGAAGCGGGGGAGGGTCGAGAAGAGGTAAAAAGTCAGAGTGGGCTTGTTTTAGCTGAAAGTGTTTTGTTCTAATGGCTATATGTTCTGTGCTATATTTGGATGCACCAATATAAAACATTTCAGCATACAGACCGCACCTAGAACATGTGTGTGTACACCCACACACAGTCAAAGAGTAGCAGTAAGGAAGATTAAGTAGAAGTAAGAATAGAAATGCATACACAGAAGATTAGGTATAAGAAGGAGTACACAGAAGTAAGTAGGTATAGGAGAAGGAGTTGGTAGGAGTAAGCAGGAATCGGAGGATTAAAGAAGAAGGAAGTATGTTGGAGTATTTTAAAGAATGGGAGAATGAATAGGCATAAGTAGAAGTAAGAGTAGTTGTAAGGAGCAGTAAAAGCAGGTATAAACAGTAGTAAATGTAGGACTAACAGAAGGAAAAAGACTGGGAGGAAACTGGAATAAGAGTAAAGTAGGATTGAGGATGAAATAAATAGTAGCTGTAGGAGTATGCAGGAGTATATGGGAGTATATAGGCAAAAGAGTAGACGTTTGCAGAGATAAGAGTAGGCACAGTAGGATAAATACTAAGAGCATATAGAAGTAAGTAGGAGTTTAAGTAGTCTTGACAGCACTCCTACACAGAGGAAGTAGATTATTTCCTAACATTTTTGCACGCATTTGTGTGACACAAAACATTGTCTGATTTACATAACATTCAATAGGCCCACAGCTGCAGTGCAAGACTGCACAATTGCATGCACAAACAATAGTAAATCTAGGCTAAAATTCTGTATGTCTACTCTTTCTACACAGTACCGATTACATTTCTAATGGGAGTGTAGCTCACACACTTCCAGCTATGTGGAACAATCTGCCGCTGGAACTGCGGAAGGAAACTAAACTAATGTCCTTCCGAAAGAAATTAAAAACTGTACTCTTCCAGCAAGCATGGGGCGGTCTCTAACCTGTTACCAGATGTATCCTTAAGTATTGCCTAGCGAACCCTGACAAAGCGCTTAGAGACCTCTGGGTTATAGTGCGTTATATAAATCAAATAAATAAATAAAATAGCTGAATATTATAAATGCGCTCAAAAGAACAGCAGGCTGTGTTCACTATTTGTCACAAAGAGAATCATTCAGGGTACTCAACAGCAGGAGTTATAGTAGAAGAGTGTTGTATTGAGAGGAAAAAAGTGTGCATCTCTTATACTTGCTCCGTATGCGCAGACATGACAAACGATCTCCTTAATCACCAATAATTTAACAAAATTTACTATTTGATTTAAAAGATAAAACACTGTATTCTATCACTACATTTCCAGAAAAAGACAGTGCAGTAGAAAAATAAACATGCAGTTACCTTTACTGTATTTGGTCCTCCCCTAAAGCCAACGTCGTTTCATGATACTTATAATAGAAGAAGAAGAAAAAAATGTCTTGAAAAGAGCATCTCTGCAACTTGGTCACGCTATTTGCCAATCAAAAGCATTCACACTAGCTGAAGTTGAACTAAAAATGGAATCAATATTGTACAGTGTTCTCCAGCAACGGATTATCAATTGGTCCCTCGGTTGTGCTAATGGAATCCAGCGGTAACCGCAGATCTCTCCTGTTCTTGTTTTACCCGTTAATTCAATCTTCCATTTACAAGTTCACAACCGCCCTGACCTCCGACTGAGTGGTTCTTTTTTTGGTTCAAGCGATATTGAAAAGACATTGTATTCAGATAAATACATGTTAAACGTTCATGCAACAGACAGTCACATTATTGAATAGCAACAAATATCATATATTGTAAATCTATGACTCTCAACAGACATGACTTGTTTCAAGCTGCCTATTCCTCTCGGAGTTCCAGGAGCTTTAGGAGTTAAACAGATCTTCTGCTTGTCACGTTATTTATACATATTCCCATAACCTGTAACAATTCATCGTTTAATGTAATCAGTACCCGCTAAATGTATATCAAGTTGAAAATTTACTAGCAATGTTCACTTTCTGATGGATACATCTGCATGTGGATTCCTCACCTTTTGAATATTCTCTGCGCCAGCATTCCGTGGAAACTTTTTTCCTAGCTCTCCTTGCCGACGAGGTCGTCACAATGCCACAGCTCCGCTTGCGACTCCGCATGACGTCGCCGGAGCCATGAGAGAGCTGAAGAACCGGGCCTTTGGGCCTGGCGGCGCTGGGCACGCCTGAAATCTTCGAGTTCACCTGCCTTGTTGCACAGAGACACAGAATACTCTGTTGGCGTAGAAAACCAAGTTTATTAGCTGCAGCTAAGCACAGTTGTCCAAGAAGTACATCAAGTAGGTTCTCAGGAGACTGCCTCTTTACTTCGTGGCTCACAAGCTTTTATAGCCAAAATACATCTGTACAAACCTGCACCCGATGCACAAAGTTTTAGCCAATCAGAAGAGTTTGAAAACAAGGTGTTGTGCAAAGCGAAGGCCAAAAGATAAGATACGGCAAGAGAAGAATACTAAAGGCTAACAGATAGTTGATACAGGGATTAGGTAGTCCAGACAAGGATTAGTTAGGCCGGCTGGTGTCTGAGATTGGTTTCAAAACTAGGACGGAGGTTTTTTTTTTGACACGTTCAAGTCCAAAAGGGCAGAGACACTTCGTTCATCGAGCAGCCTGTGTAAAGGCAACACAAAATGGCGGCGAATGTAAGATGGAGTCGAAATTAAAGAACCTCAGACCCTCCTTTTGCTATTACGCAGGCAATGCACAAAGACTCATGCTAATCTGAATCAATGTCGATGGTCATGAGGTCGTCAAGCTGTTGCTGCAACATCATCTTCATTTATTTATTTATTTATTTTATTTATTTTGAAAGTTTTATATAGCGCGAACAAGATCTTTGCAGATATCAGAGCGCTTTACATAGAAGGGAGAACATGAGGGAGCATAGACAAACGGTACGTCAGTAATGCTAATAGTACAAATACGTGGGAGCATAGCGAATCAAGTAAGTCGATAATACAAGTAAAGCAAATAAGCAAAGGGGTCGGACAAGT
The DNA here is from genome assembly GCF_964263255.1 of Lissotriton vulgaris. Classification (NCBI taxonomy): domain Eukaryota; kingdom Metazoa; phylum Chordata; class Amphibia; order Caudata; family Salamandridae; genus Lissotriton; species Lissotriton vulgaris. The sequence goes on along the minus strand of NC_141695.1, from coordinate 823,902,025 downwards.
AGTACAGATCGGTGCAGAGTCTTAAGAGTCCAGAATAATAGTTCAAGTGTATTTAGCCATGAGGATAGCTTTTACTTCTTTCTTAAACAGTGTAGTGGAGGAGATGAGCCTCGTTTCAGGAGGGAGTGAGTTCCAGATCCTGGGTGCCATTCCTGAGAAGGAGCGTTTATAAGTTTTTTCCTTCCGGAATCTTCGAGGCTTCAGCAGAAGATTGTTTGTTCCTCTGGTGTTTCTAGAGCCGCCAGAAATTGTCCGCTTCTGAGTGAGATAGCCGGGTGAGCTCAGGTGGACAGCCTTGTGCGTCATGCAGGCGATTTTCAGATGTATTCTGGCTTCAAAAGGCAGCCAGTTCAGGTATTTCAAGTCAGGGGAGATATGTGAGTGTTTTTTTGACCCAGTGATGAGCCTCGCTGCAGCGTTTAGAGAAGCTCTTAGGGGTGCGGTAGTAGTTAGGGGGAGTCCGCAGAGGGCGATGCTGCCATATTCTATTCGAGGGATGACTAGTGCTTGTACTGCAGTTTGGAAGTCTTTGGCAGGGAGGAAGGGTTTAAGTTTCCTCAGGGTATTGATTTGGTAGTTCGCTCCCTTAGTTGCCTTGCTGATATGTTGCTGCATGTTGATTGGTGTCAAGTGTTATGCCTAAAGATTTTGCTGAGTCCACGATGGTGGGTTGGACATTGAGTGCAGTTAGGTGTTTAAGCCAAATTTGAGTGGTAGAGATCTTCGCGGTAGGTGAGATAAGAAGGAACTCTGTTTTCAGGGCATTGAGTTTGAGATGATTATCGGCAAGCCAGGATTGGGTGCTTCTGATCGTTGAGTTCAGGAGCAAAATGTCTTTGGGGGATTGTAATTTGAGATATAGTTGGGTATCATCGGCGTACATGTGAAAGTGTACATTGGATGCTTGTAACAAGGTGGTGAGAGGTTCCATAACTAGGTTGAACAAAGTTGGGGATAGGGAGGAACCTTGGGGGACGCCTAACGAAACAGGTATTGGCGAGGACATCAGGTTGTTGCTCTTGAATTTCTGCGACCTGTTGTGTAGAAAGGAAGTGAACCACTTGAGAACAGTCTCAGATAGACCCATTCTTGTGTTTAATAGTTCGAGCAGATTCTCATGTTTAACGGTGTCGAATGCTGAAGAGAGATCAAGAAGGATGAGGAGGCAGGTATCGTTTTGATCTAGGATTTGAAGGGCGTCGTCAATTATGTGGGTCATAGCAGTTTCTGTACTGTGTCCTGTTCGGAAGCCTGATTGATGAGGGTTGAGGAGATCAAACTGATCAATGTGTTTAGTCAATTGTAGTTGTGCGCATTTTTCCAACAATTTGGCGAGAGTGGGGATATTGGTAATGGGACGGTAGTTTTTTAAATCAGAGGGGTCGGCTGTAGGCTTCTTTAGTAAAGGTGTGACTTGTCCAACTTTGAGGGAGTCAGGGATGGTTCCTTGTTGAAGTGAGCTGTTGATAATTTTAGTCCAGAGTGGGAGGAGCAAAGGGGTAAAGTCTTTTACAGCGTTAGCAGGAAGGGGGTCCGTGAGGTGATTGGATGGTTTCAAGGTGCTGAGCAGTTTGCCAATTTCTTCTTCAGAGTAGGTGACAAAGGATGACCATGTAGCATTGTTTTTTGGTTCAGTGGGTGCTATGCATTGAGGTTTGGAGTAGAGGCTTGCGTCAATGAGGAGATCGCTCTTTATGTTGTCAGTTTTTTGGATAAAGAAAGCAGAGAAGTCTTCACAGGAGGGTGCCTCGCGCATAGTGCTGAGTGGCTGGGGTTGTTCCTTGGATTGTGTTCTGATTAGCTCAAACAGTTTTCTCGGACGGTTTTTTGCTTGGTCGAGCTGGAGGCTGAAGAAATCTGTTTTTGAGCGTTTTATTTTCTTGTAGTAGGCGTTTCTCTTTTTCTTCAGTGTTTTTAGGTGCAGTGCAGAGGGAGCTGATCTCCAGGTGCGCTCTGCCATTCGCATGGCTCGTCTATCCTCATTGAGACTCCCGTTGTACCATGGATTGGAGATTTTAGTGGAGACTCTTTTTAGCTGCATTGGTGCAGCCTCATTAATTATTGAGGTCATCGCGTTGATATAGTGGTCAGTCAAGGATTGAACGTCCGTAGCGCCGGTAGGGGGAAGTAGGAGATTGCAGCTGTTAGGGGGTAAAGAGTTTGGGTTGAGTTTTTTCAGGTCTCTTTTCCAGATTTTGGGCTTGGGGGATTGAACCGGGTTAAATTTGACTTTTTCATTGATGAAGAATGTGACAATATGATGATCTGACCAGTCACAGGGTTGGATAGATTCGAGTTGGATAGAGTCTTCTTTGGAGATAAGGTCGAGGATAGAGCCTTTCTCGTGGGTCGGGCTGTTGCATATTTGGGTGAGGTCAAGGGCATTGAGGAGATTTTTAAGACTATTTACCACTGCGTCATTGTGATCGTTCCAGTGGAGGTTGAAGTCACTGAGGTATATTTGGGTGAGCTGCCGTCCGGAGTTGGTTGAGATCATATCCATGATTTGTTGGGAGAAGGTGGGGCTGTCCCCGGGTGGGTGGTAAATGCCGTGAAGAGAGCATATCGGTTTGACCTCACTGATAATATCGAGGCAGATATATTCACAGGAAGTTGGGGAGGGTAGGGAGGGGGAGGTGACTTTCAGAACAGAGAGGTTGTTCCTGTAAATGCATGAGATTCCACCACCTATTTTGCCGGACCTGTCAAGTCTAATGATGTGGTAGTTTCGAGGAACCAGAATGTCCATTATAGGTGTAGAAGATTCGGTTAGCCAGGTTTCAGTCATGATGATTAGGTCAAGGTCCAGTGTTAAGATGAGATCAGCGATGGTGGTGGAGTGTCTAGAGGCCGATCTGCAGTTGAGGAGAGTGCATTTGAGGCGGGGTGTGTCGAGGGAGGTAGAGGGTTCTAGAGAGAGGGGGACTTTAATAAGGTTATTAGGGATGGAGATTCTGTTGTTTAGTGTGGGGGGTCTAAGGGGATTTGAGTGTATCGTGGGAATGGTGAGGTGTGTGGTGGATGTGTGGTATAGGGGAGCTGGGTCGTAGGAACGGAGGATGGTGAGAGTGTCGAGGTCCGAAAGAGGGTTGCGTGGGCGACGGGGCGGTTGTTGCGATTGCGAACAGGGATTGAAGTCCAGTGTGGGGAGTGTTGAGTGAGAGAGTCATCCGGAAGGGTGGGAGACATGTTGGGGCGGTTGTTGCGGTTGCGAACAGGGATTGAAGTCCGGTTTGTGGAGAGTTGAATGTGGGAATCAAACGGAAGGGTGGGGGACATGTTGGGTGGGGAGGTGGTGGTGGGTGAGGGGTGTTTGTTGTGATTGCGAACAGGGATTGAAGTCCAGTGTGGGGAGTGTTGAGTGAGCGAGTCATCCGGAAGGGTGGGGGACACGTTGGGGCGGTTGTTGCGATTGCGAACAAGGACAAGAAGTCCGGTGTGTGGAGTGTTGAATGTAGGAATCATCTGGAAGGGTGGGGGACCTGTTGGGAGGGGAGGTGGTGGCGGGTGAGGGGTGTTTGGGGTGTGTGAGGAGTAGTTCTTTGATGATGTGAATGTCTTATTTGACCTGAAGGAGGGTGGCCATAATCTTTTCCAGCGTGGGATAGGTGTTGGTGGTGGGGAGTGGGTGAGTCAGGGGTGAGTGACTAACCAGGGAATTGGCGTGCGGGTGGGGGGGGTGGGCTGGTGTTCGTGCAGGGCTCCGTGGAGTGGGCCCTGAGGAGAGAGGGTTTGGGAGGGAGGGGTGTGGTTGAAGTAGGGAGGAGGTTGGTGGTATAGGTGCGGACCTTGGTGGTAGGCGGAGAGAGCAGGGTGGAGGATGAGTGTATGTTAGTGGTGGTGGGGGTGCAGGTAAGGTAATGGGGGCTGAGAATGGGGGGGAAATGGGGTTGGAGATGGTCCTGTTGTGGGGAGGAGGTGTTAAATTAAGACAGGTGGCGTGTTCTGCGTGATTAGTTAGAGGGTGGTAGTGGGGACTGAGAGTGGGGGGGGGATAAAGGGTGGGATTGGTCGTTGTGCGCGTCGAACTGTTGCTGAACTAGGTTAGACGGGTTGAGGGTGGGAGCTGTGATGTCAGGGGTGAAAGGAGTGTGCGTGGTATGAGTGGAGGTCCGAGGGTTGGTAGGGGGTGTGGGGGTGCGGATGGTGTGTGGGGAGGAGAGATCTGTGACTGTGATTGCGGAGTGTGTGGTAGCTACAGCTGGTGGGTGATTGACTGGGGTGCAGGGGGTAGAGGTGAGGTGCGTGTCGTTCTGGTGCTGAACTAGGTTGGAAGGGTTGTGGGTGGGAGCTGTGAGGTCAGGGGTGGTAGGACTGGAGGTGATAAGAGTGGAGGTCCGAGTATTGGAGAGGTGCTCTTTGAAGGTGGGGAACAGGTTGTCTAGTAGTTCCAGGTTCCTGTCTCTGGATTGCATTAGGACAATCCCGTTGTTGTAGATAGTAATGGTGGCTCTCCCTGGGAAGAGTTGGGATGGTGTGATGGATAGTGTTAGGCCGTGCGCGGATTTCCTGGAGGTGGAGACGGTGAGTAAGGTGAGGAACGCTTTTCTCCATTGAGCTCTGCGTATGGTGTGGAAGAAGATATCGGTGTTCAGGGATCCATTGACCGGTGAGAAGTAGGTGTCGGCAAAGGGGGTTTCAGGGTGGGACCTCAGGCAATTGTGTTTGAAGCGTTTAGTGGCTTTTTTGGTGAGTCCGGGTGGGTAGTTGATTTTATAAGTGTGCTTGCCGACGGGATCCATGGCGGTATAGGTAGGTGCGGGAGGGTGAACAATAATGATATATAGGAATAAAATACAAATGCAAACAAGTTACATGGATCAATAAACAGACAAAAAAATCCTATTTCACTGAACAAATCAATTCTGCTAAAAACTCAAGTAAAAAACGTTTTGAGATAACTAAGGTTTTAGCGGGAAACGCACCGGACCTGAATCCTCCACAATCCCAAGTTTTTTGTGATTCTCTGGCTGATTTCTTTTTCACAAAGGTGAATGATATATATCAAGCATTCTCCACAAAAACAGTGATCAGCCCCCCACATCTAACAACGGGACTAACAATATCGAACTTTCTCAGTTCTTAGACCTTGGAGAAACACAAATCAAGGAAATAACGGCCACAATCAAATCAGGCTCAGCATTAGATCCTTGCCCTCTAAAAGTCATTCGTCCGATCATGGACTATCTCTCCCCTGACATTGTATCAATCTGCAACACAATGTTCAGAACCGGGATATACCCAGACTCCCTTAAAAACACCTTGGTCAAACCCCTACTTAAGAAAGCTAATCTGGACAAGGACCAACTAAAAAACTACCGCCCCATAGCCAGTCTCCCCTTTTTAGCCAAGGTAGTGGAAAAGGCTATGAACTCAACTCTCAGAGTTCATAGAAAAACATCAACTACTGGACAACACCCAATTTGGTTTCCGCAAGTTCCACGGAACCGAAACTGCCTTAATAAAATCTACAGAGGACATAAGAGTGATCCGGGACCAGGGAGGTTCAGCAATACTCGTACTGCTCGATCTGTCGGCGGCCTTCGACACGGTCGACCACAAGATCCTGGTCGACCGTGCCGAAAACCTGGGCATTCGCCACATGGCTAGAAATCTGCTTTCCTCTTTCTTGGCCGGTAGATCACAGGTGGTCACACTGGGGCCCTTCCAATCGCACAAGCTGTCACTACCGTGTGGGGTTCCCCAAGGCTCATCCCTTAGTCCGACACTATTTAATATCTACGTGTCGGACCTGGCCTCTGTCATCAAGGCCTATGGGATGAGCCTTACCTCGTACGCGGATGACACCCAGCTTGTGTTGGCCATCAACGGGAATGGAGACAAGGTAGCTGAAAACTTCCAAGAGGGCATGCGGGCGATCGGTGAGTGGATGGCCTCTAACTGCCTAAAGTTAAATGCTGAAAAAACGGAGGTCGTCATATTTGGACATCTCTCCCCCGGATGGTCAAACACCTGGTGGCCCCCTACGCACAGAACACCACCTACACCAGCCATCACCGTCAGAAATCTGGGGGTGATTTTTGACGATAAATTAAATTTCATGGCCCACTCAAATAAAATAGCAGCAACAGCCCATCACAAACTTAGGCTGATCAAGAAAATCATGCCGTTTCTACCAACCTCAGCAGGTAAGACGCTGGTAAGCGCCCTCGTGCTGTCATCTCTTGACTATTGTAACAGCTTATTCATCAACGCCCAAGCAAGAGTGACCAACAAAATGCAGACCATCCAGAATGCTGCAGTCCGCCTCTTGTCTGGAATCCCAAAGTTCTCACCAATCTCTGAGACTATAAGAGACCTGCATTGGCTCAAGATTCGAAACAGGATCAAGTTTAAAGCGCTGTACATACTCTATAAAGCACTGCACAACTGTGGTCCACATTTCCTGAAATCCCATCTCAGATACCAGTCCTCCATAAGATCGCTCCGATCTAACAACCTTAAAATCCTTCAAATACCACGAACAAAAACAGTTAACTGGGGCGATAGACGCTTCCTTGTGGCAGCTCCCAGGTTATGGAACTCCCTGCCAGCTTCCATCAAAGACAGCCCATCCCTGATGCATTTCCACAGAAAGATAAAGACCTGGCTGTTTGATCAAGAATAGTTCCCCGGCCTAACCTCGGGAATACATTGAAAGTTTCTAGCGCCGAGACTCCTACGGGCAATTGTACGCGCTGTATAAATCTAAAAAATAAATAAATAAATAAATCGTGACACTATTGAGCACCCAAAATATATGAGGTAGCAATCGGTGCATTACAGGAGAAAAAGTGAGATGGGTGCAGGTTACAACAATGTACAAAATATAAGTAGAGGTATAATACTGATGATATACGGGAACAAATACAAATGCAAACAGTACTGGGGAAAAAAAGTGAAATGGGTGCAGGTAACAGAAATGTACAAAACAAAAGTGGAAGTATAATACTGATGATATACAGGAACAAAATACAAATGCAAACAGTAAGTTACAAGGATCAAAAGTGAGACTAGTGAGCAACCAAAGTATATGAGGTAGCAATCGGTGCTTGACCAAAGTATATGAGGTAGCAATCGGTGCTTTACAGGAATGTACAAAATACCAGTAGAAATATAATACTGCACTAAAAGGCAGACACTCAATCACAGGAAGGTGTGGATACAGAGCTATGTAAAGTGCGCGGTAGTTGAGATTAGTCTGAAATGGCAAGTTCATAGGGTAAGATCAGATAGTCAAAATGACTAGTCCAAGATGGCCGCCAAAGAGAGAGACTAGTCTAAAATGGCCGCCAAAATAGGGGGGATAGCGTCATTAGTCCTCTGTTAGTTGTTGCTTTGAGAGCAGGGAAGGGCAGTTTCAGTTTCTATTCGAGCTAGCCCAGTTTCTTGCTTGCTGGGAGGGAGTCTTATCTCTATTTTGGTTATCTTAAGTGGAGTTGTTGAGGAGCCTCGTGGGCATCTGGAGGTACAGGAGGGGATTTATTACTTCAGTTTATGACCTCAGCCATTTTGAACAAAGGAGGTTTAGAGAGTGAAAAGCGAGTGGGGCGAGGTAAATACCTTTTTGTGAGATTTCTGCTCAGTAGATACGCTGGTGTTGACAGCAGAATTTTGCAGACAACGAGGGACTAGCCAGAAAGTGCACAGCTCTGGCAAGTTGAAGGCTAGTCTTCGTGCACGTCTGGAGAGCCTCGATCTTTGCCAGCGTTTGTAGGTCTGCTCCCAGGGTCTCGGTGGCAGCAGGGGGGGACCGCAGGGAGTCCCTGCCGCAGGGGGAAGAGACGATCTTTGCCAGCGTTTGCAGGTCTGCTCCCAGGGTCATGGTGGCAGTGACGCCCTGAATGCCAAGCTCGCATATGTAGAAGCGGGCAGACTCTATTCTTGTGGATTCTTTATTGAGGGGGTGGGGGGGCGGAGGGGCATCCGGCTGAAGCACATCGTGAGCGAATGTTCCTCGTTCCCACGAGAGTCACCCCATGCAGTTGTCTATAACATGCAATCGTCATTCCTGCTCAGATGAAACCAGTGTAACATGATTTTTTCCCGTATTTCATAAGATTCGTTGGTCCAGCAGTTTGTTCTAGCCCTCAGCAATTTGCAATAGGGGAGACTGCATATAAGAATTTAGGGTGACCACGGAGTGCATGCACAAGACCCTGGATGGGGGGGACGCCGAGCTCACCCTGGCAGCAGTGCGCCAACTTCCTCTGGTGTCGCCGGGGTGCGCTGGACTCAGCCCCGGAGTGAACAGGCAGACAGCTCGCAGGGCAGGACAGGGTGAGCACTCCCAACGTGAGCGGGACACCGGGGCGAACACGGCGATGAATGCAGGCGGGCAGGACAACTCCGCAGTGGGTTCCTGTTGTCCGTCCGGCGCTTCTTGATGTCGGTCCCTCGGGTGGCGGCAGCAGGGATCCAGGTCCGGGTCCACTTCCACTTAGTCTGGCGCAGCGGCGGCGATTTCAGGCGGGACAGGCACACAGCTCGCAGGGCAGGACAGGGTGAGCACCCCCAACGTGAGCGGGGCACCGGGGAGTTCACGGCAGTGATTGCAGGCGCGAAGGGCGAGCATACTGGCACACAGCTCACAGGGCAGGGCAGGGTGATCACTCCCACCGTGAGCGGGACACCGGGGTGATCACGGCGATGATTGCAGGCGGGCAGGATGTCTGTCCGGCGCTTCTTGATGTCGGTCCCTCGGGTGGCGGCCGCAGGGATCCAGGTCCGGGTCCACTTCCACTTAGTCCGGCACAGCGGCGGCGATTTCAGGCGGGTCGGACACCTCCAGTGGACCGCTACAGCTCGCCTCGCAGGCAACCACAGCGAGTACCCGTCGTCCACAGCGGGCTCCAGGCAACAAGCCTCTGTGCCGTGCTCCGCATGTGGCCAGGGACAGCCCAGGGTCCGAGGAAGAAGGTGGGGGTGATTCGGTCTTCTCCTGCGATGCTCACAGCCTCCGCGCAGGTTGGGATCCTCAGAATGTTTCGTCCACCGACAGACAGGTAAGGATGAAATTGTTTAAATCCAGTTACTTGTTTAAATCCAGCTACTTGTTCAAATCCAGTTACTTGAGAGTTGCATTGCTCGAAACGGTGGGGATGCTGCTGGGTGCTAACAGGGATAAAATCCAAGAATGGGATCCCAAGCACTCGGAGCTCTTACCAAGAGCTCCTACCCGGCGGCCATCTTGGCTGACCCCTATCGTTTTTGAGAACACATTTTCCTGAAGTAAGTCAGTATTACTCATTTTGAACTCTGATTTCCAAGAGACCTGAGACTATCGTTTTTGTAACCAGAACTTCCTGAAATTAACTGCAACCATCAAGATTAAGTAAAAGAAGTGATTATTGTGCAACTGCTTTATTTTATTGCTGAAACTAGATAAAGTTATATATTTTTTTATAAAATATACTTACCTGTGTGGTCTCAGTTTGTGGTGGATTGGGGATTATTGTTGTGTAGAGTGCAATTATTTTACACATTGCCTTGGGGATAAGCCTGCCTGCTCGCGCCAAGCTACCTAGAGGGAGAGCGGAGATTATCTACTGTGTGTATTCCTTCACCCTGACTAGAAGCAAGGGTCCCTACTTTGTCTAAGGTACTTACCTCTGCCAATTAGAGACCCCCAGATCTAACATTGGTCATATTCTCTGTTTTCTGTGACATGGGTCTTGGGACACATATAGTGGCACAAAGACCACAGATTGCGGGGCCACATTGCAAACAGAGGCAACACGAAAAGATGATGGCCAAAACTACTCCAACGAAAGTCAATACCTTCCATCCCCATGTGGACAGTATTCCCCAAAACCATCCCATCAGAGACCAATTTCCTTCGTCCTGGCGGATGGACTCAGCAATGTGGTGTAATTTAGAGATGGCCTGGTATACTGTAGGGGCGTTATCAGGTATATAAATGCAACAACTGGATCCAATCAATTTACAGACTCCACCACGATCTGCAAGAATGATGTCTAACACCAATCTGTTTTGTAATGTCATAAGGCCTGAAGCTCATCAGTGATATTATTCAGTGCTCCAACAGTTTCATTTATTGTTGCTTCAACAACACGAATGAGATGCCTGATATTTCTACTATTGGCCATAGGGCCCCAAAATGGGAGGAATCCTTTAAGGAAGTCGCCTCCTTCTTGTCCTACTGTGTCTTCCAAAGTAATAACCCCTCTACCGTACCTTGTCTTGTGATGTCCCGAAGGAGCTGTATATGTCGGAGGGAGGAGAAAAGCCATATAACAAGTTCCTGAAAAATCGGCTGGTAGCCATGTATAGGCTCTGTCATGGCAAACAAAATATGTTCCTTTGAGACGCTACTAGTGGTGGAGACGTTCGGATGTATAGATATATGTAATGTTACAAGTGCTCTTTCCCAATTGAGCCTTAGGACTTTGACCATTTGCTTGTAGACCTAGGTGACCTTGGTGGGGCACAGTATAGATACGTGGGGATCTTTTCCTTTTGGCTCTGTCTGTAAGACTAGTGACATAATGTGTCACATTCCAATCAATGTATGCTTGTCGTTCGTCAGTGGGGAATTCATTACATTTCTTATAATGTTTTGACATAGCCACTATTCCTTTTATTAGTGCATCATGACTAACTTCAATTCCATCCCTATATTGACCAACAGGATGTCGATGTTGGTTCTCATAGGCATTGGCAAACATAGAGGTGTAAGCCCAAGCAGATCCTTTTAGGGAGAAGGGTAGAACTAAAGATGGCATTCCTCTATCCGTATTATGGGGTAAAAGTCCACATACCCAGCAATCGGTGGTATTGATCACCAATTGATGCTGGTGTAACAATTAAATGAAGGAATTATTTAAATATTCCATTCTCCTAATTTGCTCATGCTCTGGTAGCGTATGAAATTGGTGTGGGGAAGCAGTAGTGCGAAAAGGTATGGGCTGAGAGGTAGATATAGGCACAGCTGTTGGCTGCAAAGTGTGAGTAACCCAACCCACACAAGCTAATAAAACACATAGAAAATTAAAAACACATAATACTACGCCACATCTACTAAATAATAATTTGCAGTATTTCTTCCTCATTTTCATTCTTTTATCATTTTCTAATTCACCGGAATTCATCTTCTAAAGTGTTGCTCGTGGCAATCTTCATATCTCATTTAGCTGTGGTTATTAGCCGTCCTATGACACTGCAAGTCCTGCAGACCTATTGCCAGTACTCGGGTCACAAACCAAGTCTCCTACCACGACCCTGCAACTTAAAATAAGATGAATCCAGTATCACATAGGGAAGAAAATATATACAATTCAAAATTCAAAAATACAATTTAAGAATGAAAATGTAATTCAGGAACAAAAGAAAAAGTTTCAAATGTCTTTGGCCACTCTAGGCCTCAAATTGTATCTGTCCTTGTTTGGCACAGTCTGGTTTTGGAAAAGTGTCTCTGGATCAGTTGTATCTATTCTAAGATGCGATGGTACAGCTTCTTGCAAAACATCATCGTCTTCTTTCTCAGTCCGAGTCCATTCTAGGTGTGCATCGCTAAAAGATACAAACCGAAGGACTCTCTCTCCTTCACAATCACCTACACGTTCGTGGACCCACTGATTATAAGGTAAAGGCAAGGGTACCTTTTTGCAATGCACACAGTGGACCCAATTCTTTTTCCCAACAACTTTCACGGCTGTACGTGTGGTCAATAGCACTTGTCTCGGCTCTCGCCAGCGGTGTTCCAAATTCTTCTTCCTTTGAAAATTTTTAAGGCACACCCAGTCGCCAGGTTTGAGGGTGTGCCCAGGATCTGAGGAAGCCTGCGGCAAGGTGTCTTGTACCTGATGATGAGTAACACGCAATTTAGTGGTGAGGTCATGCAAATAGTCAATCAACATTGGGTATTCTATGTCATATTACTTCTTGGGTCTAGGAACACCCCAGACATTAGCCGGGCGTCCAAACACAATCTCATATGGGCTAAGTCCCACACGAGAATGAACAGCTGTTCGAGTTGACAAGAGGGCCAAAGGTAAAGTATCGGGCCTAGCAAGACCCGTGCTGGCCTGTATCTTCGCAAGTTTAAGCTTGAGAGTGCCATTATAGCACTCTACCAAACCCGCTGACTGAGGATGGTTTGCCGCATGGAATTTCTGCTTAATACCAAGACCTGCACATACTTTCTGCATGATTTGACCCACGAATTCACTTCTGTTGTCACTCCAGACAATTCGAGGTAAACCAAACCTCGGGAAGTATTCTTTCAGAAGGACCTTGGCTGTAGACAAGGCAGTATTATCCTTCAGGGGGTAGGCCTCTATCCATCTAGAAAAGGCACACACCACCACAAGGACATACTTTAGGTTGTTTCATCTCTCAATGTGAATGTAGTCTATCCGCTATACCTCAAAAGGATACGTTGGAGGAGCAAAATGGCCTGCTGGGGTTGGTGTCCCTCTTCTTGGGTTGTGCATCAAACAAACAATGCAATGTTTAACAAGATTGTCTGCACATTTAGGAGTCCCTGCATTCTGCCATACCGGAGCCAAAAGCTTGCATATTCCTTTCGCACTGATGTGGGCTGGACCATGCGCCATAGTCACTACTGGAAGTACATAGGCGTTTGGTAACAGCCAACGTTGGTGTTCCGACAATTCTATCCAACACCCCGTTGCATCCAACATTCCCGTACCATCTCTCCACTTACTCAATTCTTTCTCTGTAGCCTCTTCCTGAATCATTTTCACACTTTCTATTGTGTCCTCACACATTCCTCCTTGACTGACCCATCTAGCAGGTCCAGCAACATACATATGACTCGTCACATCTCTCACTGTCTCTTTCGCTATCTGATCCGCAAAAGCGTTTCCTTCACCCACGTCATCAGTGATCCTCTTATGCGCACTACACTTTACAATTGCTCTCTGAGTGGGCAAAGCAAGTGATTCTAGAAGGTCATTCCAAAACTGGTAAGGCCCCCGGCCCGGACGGGGTTCCTCTAGATATTTTTGTACATAACTTGGAACTTTGGTCACCTCTTGTCACCCAGGTTATGGCAGCAGTTACAAAAATAGGCCTAATAGACTCTTGGTCATCTTCTATCCTGCTTCCAATTTTTAAGAAGGGCGAACGTAACAATCCAGCTTGTTACAGGCCCATCTCCCTCCTGGACTCCTTGGGGAAAGTCGCTGGCCGGCGGATCTTGGAACATCTCCAGGATTGGGCGTCTATGAATAACATCCTGACAGATCTCCTTACGGCTTCCAGGAGGGACTTGGTACTGTTGAGCAGGCTTTGAACCTAACCCTTCTGATTGGTAAATATGTGGGGGCTAAAAGAGGTAACCTGTATCTAGTCTACGTTGATCTTAGCGCAGCATTTGACTGCGTCATTCACTCAAGGCTGTGGTCCATTCTTTGTGAATTGGGGGTAGACCCCCCCCCCCCCTTATCCAATTTCTCCGCGAACTCTACTCCGATGCTACTGCATGCGTGAGATATGGGATTGGCGGCGAATTATCTCCATCTTTTCCAGTAAATAAAGGTGTAAGACAGGGCTGTGTCCTGGCTCCCTTCTTATTTAATCTCTACACCAACGGGCTGGAAGCGGCCATGCTAGAAGGGAGTCAGGACCTTCCATCTATTAATCACCGCCCTATCCCCGCTCTGCTATACGCGGACGACTCTGTAATTTTAGCAAGAACATTAATCCAGTTACAAAGACAGTTAGATAAATACTGTCAGTTCATGCTCTCCTTAGGGTTGAAAGTGAACAAAAACAAAACCTTTGTTATGCACATCGGACCCAGGGCGAAGAACCCTAAACCAGTTTTCATGTAACAAGTTAGGTTGGAATGTACCAGGGAATATCCTTATTTAGGAATCTTAATGGACGACAGACTATCTTGGAAACAAGCCATGATAAGCAAAAAGCTACTTTTTCAGAGAGCAACATCAGCTCTCGTTTCCTTTTCGAGAAAACTGGGTAAACCTGCCCCAGCCGAGTTGCTTAAAATCTACCACGCTAAATGCCACAGCGTAGCAACATACGGCGCAGGGGTTTGGGGTTACGCTCCTGTAGATAACTTACAAACGGTTCAAAACGGGTTCTTAAAATACCTATTGGCACTCCCCCAAAGCGCCCCAATATACGGTTGCCACATCGAGCTGGGTATCGATTACCTGATAGATAACATCAGATGCCAGCCGATTCTGTTGTGGCACCATATTTGGACCAAAATGCAATGCCATCTAACCCGTTCTTTGATAACTGATTGCTTAGGTCTGGAAAATTGGAACAAAATCCCTTGGCTTCTATACGTCTCCAATTTCCTTAAGGATTTGAACTGTACAATCTACTTCTCAGAACCCACGACAATGTCCGATATCACCAGGAAAGACCTGACAAAACTTTGCCTAATCCATCTCAGAGATCTGCGTCTTTCCCAAGAAGTAATTGAACCTTCAAATGTACAGATCCTATTGGTCCAGTCTGTTTTTGGTAGCCAACCATACCTAACATTCAACCTAACTAATCATGAAAAAAATGTTTTGACTAGGTTCCGATTTAACTCTTTTTTTCGCCTAGTTACCTTTCCCAATGAGCAGGACTGGTCGCATGACCTAATGAAATGCCCATCTGACGGTATATCATCCCAGTCTAAAATGCATGTAACTTTGTTCTGTAGATATTACGAGCTTTCCCGCAAGCGTTGGATCATTCCCCTACTTCGTAAAATGGGCCTAAGAACATGCCGGCCCGCTTACCTCACCTTGCCGTCATTAGATTCTCAATATGCTGCTAAGTGCGTAGCTTGCTTTTTAAAATCATGTCTAAAAACTCGCTGTAAAATCTGAGCTTCTGTTTACCTGTGTTCTTGTCCTCTTGTATAGCATCTTAATGAATTATTTCTAGTAACGGTTCTTTTTTAAATGATTAACAGTTTTTAATTGTATCAAAACATTGAGATTTTATCATGTATTGTAATATTTTATCTCTGTACTTTTTATGGTTCTGCTATGTGATAACCGAATAAAAGTTTTAAAGTAAAGTAAAGAGTGGGCCAAGCAAGTGATTCTAGAAGGTCATTCACTAACTGACCATGCTGAATTTTAGTACCATGTGAGGTAAAAAAATCCTCTTCCCCTCCAAAGGTGGCCAAAACTGTGGTCCACCCCAAATGCATATTGGCTATCGGTAAACACATTCACTCTTTTTCCTTTAGCCAATACGCAAGCTCTAGTCAAAGCTATCAGTTCAGCTGCTTGGGCTGAATTCTGCATAATGCGTGCTGTCTCTACAACTGTATGCAAAGTGGTAACACCATAGGCTGCAGTCGTCTCACCATTAGGAAGCTTAAAACAAGAACCATCCACCCATAGGAACCCATCCGGGTCCAGGAGCGGCGTATCTTTTAAATCAATCCTACCTTTTGCCTCCTCCTCTGTACGGAGAAAACAATCATGTTGCTCTTGAATGTCTTTCTCTACTGGGATCGGTAACAATGTAGCTGGATTTAGGGTATTACATCATTTGATGTGTACGTGACTAGCCAAGAGCGTCAGCTCATACCCAGATAAGCGGGCGCTCGTAAGATGCTGAGTTGTTGTCCTGTTTAGAAGTGTATCCACTGCATGTGGCACCATGACAATAAGTGTATTGTCTAGCACCAATCCAGCAGATTGGCGGATAGAAACTGCTGCTGCTGCTGTAGCTTTCAGACAACTAGGTAATGCTTTAGCTACAGGGTCTAACGTAGCCGAAAAATACGCACACAGGTGTTGCTTGTTACCAAATTGTTGTCAAAACTGACAACGCGCAACCTTCTCTCTCGTGCACATAAAGTGTGAAAGGTTTGCTGTAATCCAGAGTACCCAACACAGGAGCAAAACACAAGGAAGTACGCAAATCAGTAAAACTTTTCTGGCATTCCTCTGTCCAAGGGAGAGGTTGGGGTGTATCTTTAAGGTTAAGTGCTAACAAAGGTTTTGCTAACAAAGAAACATTCGGACTCCATTGTCTACAGTAAGAGGTAATGCCCAAAAAGGCATGCACCTCTCTCTGTGTGCATGGTACAGACATTTTTGCAATTGCTTGGATTCTTTCTGGTGTCAATCGCCGTCTCTCCTTCGACAAGAGATGACCTAAGTAGGTAACCTCTTGGCGACAATATTGTAATTTAGAGGGCGAAACCTTATGATGAAGGTCAGACAAGTGATGCAACAGTGAAACAGTAACTTGTTTACAAACATCCTCAGGATCAGCAGCAACCAACAGATCATCCACGTACTGAATAAGGGTGGCACCTGGAAGCAAAGTGAAAGCATCAAGCTGAGTTTTCAAAGCCTGACTATAAATGGAGGGACTTTCACAATAGCCTTGAGGTGCACGCTTGAACCGAAAACTTCAGCCTCCTAAAGAGAAGCCAAAAATATCCCTACTTTCCTCAGCAATGGGAATGCTAAAGAAAGCATTCTTAAGGTCAATGACCGAAAACCAGGCAGCCGAAGCAGGTATCATTGTCAATAAAGCAGTGATATCTGGGATGACAGGAAACTGGGGTACAACAATCTTGTTGACCTCCCGGGGATCGATCACAAAACGATAAACAGGTGGCTGGGAAAAGTCAGTATGTTTAAGGACAGGCAGAACAGGACTATTACACACATTTCCTCTAGTCTCTTCAACCACACCTTTCTCAACCAAATCATAAATAGCCATCAGCGCTCTCTCACCATCACTTGAAATTCTGTACTGAGGAATGCGAGGTAACCTAACATTGGACTTGAGGGTGACAACATAGGGTGGAATCAGCAAGAGACCAACATCATTGGGGCCTGTAGCCCAAAGAGTGGCAGGCAGGGAACGTAATTCAGAAGGTAGTTGGTCTCTAGACAAATATGTCGGGGAAATCAAACTTTTTACCTAAAGTAAGGTGTACACCAGAAGGAGAACAATGCAGTGTCGCATACAGTCTTTTCAACAAATCCAAACCCAACAAATTTTCACCACAACCAGTCGTCAAAATAAGTGGAGCTTCAAAATCATAAGGACCTATCGAAATGGGCAGAGGACAAGAAACTGGGTTACGAACTGGGGCGCCAGAAAATCCTACAGAAACATTTGTTAAACCAGACAAAGGTGCCCCAGGGAGTTTAGAGTGGATGTTAGAACTCTTCGTTGCACCAGTATCCAAGAGGAATGGCTCTGACACACCAAGCGCAATAACATCAACATAAGGCCCATTTTAGTCCACTGGAACTGAAAGGACTCCCTCACTTTGTCTACAGCTGTCCTTGCTAGAGAAACACTGATTCTCATCTTTCATTTAATAATCGTCATTATAATAATGGGCAGACTGAGTATTTTGCTGATCAAAATAATTCATGGAATTTTTAGGCAGAAAGGAACGTTGATCCTGGGACATTGTACTTCGCCCCCTCCCCCTAGGTGTTGACTGGAAGACACCTCGGCCTCGCGGCCCAGGCGTACCACCAGCACGCTGCAATAAAATCGGGCAATTATTCTTGAAGTGACCTTCTTCCTTGCAATAGGCACATTGATTAGGACCCAGTGGAGGCCGTGGAACAAAGGGCTCAGGTTTCTGAAACAACTTCTGAAATTGGGGAGTCGGCTGAAACTGGCACTGAGCAGGGCGAGGGGGATAAGCCTGTTGCAAAAGAACTTTTGTCTTTAATTCTTTGGTCTTTTTGTCAAGTTTATCCTTCTCCTCCTTATCCCTATTTTCATAATACTGAGCAGTAGCCAATATCTGGGCAGAAGACGAAACAGCCCATGAACTTTCGGAATCTTTTAATTTATTAGAGAGTTCGGGAAGCAAATTCAATACAAATTTATCTACGAACAATCGCTGTCCCCCTCTGTGCTCATATCCTGACCACTGTGATCAAGGAACGTTTCTTCAAAACGAGTAAAGAAGTCGGAGACACTCTCATCCTTCTTCTGCTTACAGGCAGCTAACTTATCCCTATTAACTCGCAGAGCGGGCATCATAGTTTTCATTAAGGTGATTATTCTACCAGGAAGTTCCGCGATCATCAGGTTTAGCACCACCCACTTGGAGTCTATCAGCAGCTACTATAGCATCCCAATCACCTCCTAATTCATTGGCGTGGTTCTCTTTCCGAATCCTAGCCCAGAATGGTTGTGGGACAACATTTACCATCAACATATCTATGTCAGCCAAATTCATAATGCAAGCATCAACAGTCTGGGATAATTCTTTGTAGTAACCAGCAGGGTTTTTAGGGGGATCAGGTAAGGACTGTTTAAGGGCCAGAACCTCAGATCTCTTCCAAGGTACATGTACCCATATACGTTGGAAGTGAGCTGGTATAGGCTGATTACCATCCTGGGCTCCAACCGCTTCTCTCCACACTGGGGGAACCTCTCGCATAGGGTAGTGCTTCATTTTCCGCCTAACTGAAGGATCAGGTTCAGACAAAAACCGAGAAAAGAACATTGATCTGAAAGTGACAAGTGTCTGTATAGCATCCTCAACCTGAGAACCCACAATAATTCCTTTATCAAAGTCAGCCCGAACCTCCAGCAAACCCTGGGGAGCCAACCCTAATCCTATGGCCTTCCATTCCTGACCTAGAATGCCACACATGGCATCAAAAACGAATCTTTGTATAGGGGCATCCCACTGCTCAAAAGTATCCATAATATCTTGTACAGTATACTCGGGACCATTCATAATCCACTTGCGGGCAAGGAGATCTAGCGCATCTCGTTCTTGGGAACCTGGGAGTAAACTACGGGTCTGCCTGCGGGGAAGGACAGGAGACATGCTTACTGACCTAAAGAAAGGAGATAAAAGACCAGAAACGGTATCAACCATCCGTTTACAAACTGAGGGGGAAGTTGACAGAAGGACAGGGGATAAAGTATGAAACGGAGCAGGAGAAGAGGCAACGTGTAGAACGGAGGTCAAGGGCAAAGGAGGCTGAGGCAAAGAAGTCGGAGGCAAAGGAGCTGGAAGCGAGGGAGCTGGAGGCAAAGGAAATGACTGTAGTGGTAGTGCCACAAAGGGATGTTGTGGAGGTGCAGGAGCTGGAGCTGGTGGGAGAATAACAGGTTGCTGGACGGGTAACAAAAGCGGGGGTGCATTAGCACCTTGTACATAGGGTGGGGGCGATCTGAACAAATGGGACATTAAAGGATCCTTCTCAAGATCAGCATCAGTATTTGGAGGAGAAGTTGGCAGCACCGGGTAACATTTATCGATTGCCATGCGATGTTGCCTATCTGAGACCTCAATTGCATAATCTATTTCATCATCTTTAAACTTTTGGGCAGCCTGTATAACAGTCATGCCTCTTTCTTTCCTATCTCTTTTTGCCTGTTTAATTTCTTTCTGTTTGGCTTCCTTGCCCCAAAGGCAAAAAGAGTCAAAGATAGCCGGCCGGGCTTTTCTTTTAAACAAAGTAGCTTCTAAATTATCTGAAATGTCAGGCTCAAAACTACCATTATGTGGCCACTGCAAAACACCATCTTTCTTTGTATAGCGGACCCACACTTCATTAAAGGTGATGGGGCCCACACCATGTTCAGAATAGAGCTCATAAGTAGGAGTTCCAACCGGAGGAATTGGACAAGAGTCCTCCAGTCGGGACTCCCTATCGCAACCAAAACAACACAATTTCCTAAACTTACTGAAACCAGGCATCGTTATTTCACTGGCTCCTGTACAAACAACAAGGGGCTAATCAAATAAAACAGCACAAACGTACTCACCCCTTGGCTTCGATTATTGCAATAATTGAATCAAAGAACCCAAAAACAAAGAAGTGGGCGCTACCCACGAATACTTAACAAAATGTCTTACGCCAACAGAGGTCCGTCTAACGTCTCGCAATACCAGTCATCACCAAAAGGGACCAAGGCAGGACGGCAGTCAGGGCAGCAGTCACCAGCAGCCGTTGGAAAGGAGAAGCCACACTTCAAAAGACCATCGGTCCACTTTTCGACATACAGGGGTCGCTGGTGTGGGGGCGCCTCCTCTGGAATTTTCCTGCGGGGCTCCTCACGATCCTTGGACTCAACCGCTACCTCTGAAGCCGCCCCACGTTGGGCTGCCAATTAAAGAACCGGACCTTTTGGCCTGGCGGCGCAGGGCACACCTGAAATCTTCGAGTTCACCTGCCTTGTTGCACAGAGACACGGAATACTCTGTTGGCGTAGAAAACCAAGTTTATTAGCTGCAGCTAAGCACAGTTGTCCAAGAAGTACATCAAGTAGGTTCTCAGGAGACTGCCACTTTACTTCGTGGCTCACAAGCTTTTATAGCCAAAATACATCTGTACAAACATACACCCAATGCACAAAGTTTTAGCCAATCAGAAGAGTTTGAAAACAAGGTGTTGTGCAACCAGAATGCTCTCTGCTTACATGTTGTGTTATCCACCCCCCCCAGAGTTAATCAATACTGGTACCCATAGTTCAGTGTTGCAATGGCAGGACATGTCTGTATGCTTCAAAAGAAAGGTTGTGAAATGGGAAAACACAGGGAGAGAATAGCGAAGGCCAAAAGATAAGATACGGCCAGAGAAGAATACTAAAGGCTAACAGATAGTTGATACAGGGATTAGGTAGTCCAGACAAGGATTAGTTAGGTCGGCTGGTGTCTGAGATTGGTTTCAAAACAAGGACGGAGGTTTTTTTTTGACACTTTGCAGTCCAAAAGGGCAGAGACACTTCGTTCATCGAGCAGCCTGTGTAAAGGCAACACAAAATGACGGCGAATGTAAGATGGAGTCGAAATTAAAGAACCTCAGAGCCTCGTTGGCGTAATGACATCAGTCCCCTTATTTCTGCGACGTCGGCATGTTTTCTGGGACACTCCATACTGTTTTCAAGTTACTTTGTAATTTCACCAGGTTTAACTGTAGCTGCATGATGGCGACATTGAGAAAGTCGGGATTCAAGCCCTGTAGAGAGTGCGGGGGTCATATGTTCATCATTGACCCCTATGAGGACTGTTTGTGGTGTTTGCCATCCGTCCATGACGTGGAGGGCTGTTCATGCTGTCGCAAGATAAACCTGAAGGCCTTGAAAGAGTGTTAGGCCAAGCTCTTCATGGCAAAAGTAAGGAAGGAGAAGAGGGGTCGGAAAAGGTCAAAATCGAAGTGGAAGTCTTCGCCCTCGCATGCTTCGAAGTCGAGGAAGCATAAAAAGAAGAAGAGGCATGGCTCTTGGCGTCGTTCGTCGAAGGGAAAGGCTTTGAAGTCACCATCTCCTGCACCTCGACGTTGTGAAAAGGACCTTGTGTCGCCTTCGCCATCTCCTCAGGCGACTCCAGTTCATTCTTCTTCACCTAAAGGTACCCCTGCGCGGTCGCCGACCCGAGGACCTCTCCGGCTTCAGAAGGCTTACCGGCTCACCGGCTCAGGATGAAACTTCTCCCATGCATGAGACTGTGCCAGTGGCCCCGGCTGTCCCGGCGCCGGCTGTACCTCGTGTGGATCCTGACGCAGCACTGTATCCTGCATTTCCTGGACCGGGGTCAGATCCCTCGCATTTCTTAAATGCTATGTATGGCGTGTTTGCCAAGACGGCCTTCCCCTCCGGAGCACCTTCGGGTACCATGGGTTCACTAGCCTTCAATTTGGGTGTGCCTCAACAATAGTCCCAGGCACCCTTCGTGCCTTTTATGCCGATGGCGCCGTCTTGGCAGTTTCCGGCACCGAGTATTTCAACGCCATATACTCAGTCCCTGGCCCCATCTGGTGACCCTTCCTCTCGACTTTGTACGGCGCGATTCCTGCATCGGACCCTCCATCGACGCCTGCTCTGGAGCTATCGGCGATGCGCATGGCGCCTCCGAGGCCGCAACCGGAGTTACGTTTAAGAAGAGAGGCACAAAGGCTGTTGGAGGAAGAACAGCTTTGAAGAGAGGAGGTTGAAGTAGGCGAAATCGAGGAGTCTGTTGACGAATTCCATGGTCTTCAAGAGGCTAGTTGCCAGGACACCTCACCGGAGTGGGAGCTTTCGTCCTCAAGAGCCTCACCATCTCAAGAGGTGGATCCCTATCATACAGTCATTAGAAAGGCGGTGGAGCTTTTGAACTTGCAGTTGCCTACAGCGTAGTACAAACAAAATTTACTCAGAGGTTATACATTCCCCATCTTCTATAATTGAACCGCTGTTGCCATTTAAGGAGGCTTTAATTGAGCCTATCCTTGAAGTGTGGCGTATACTTCTATCTGCTCCTGCCGTTTCAAGGTCGGTGGCAAGGAGATACAGATCTGCTCCCGGAGACGCTGCCTTCCTTTCTGTTCATCTGACCCCTGAAAGCTTAGTGGTGCAGGTGTCCTGTTCTAAACAGTCTACAGGTGCATCTCCTCCGGCTCCTGCTGACAGGGACTCTAAAAAATTGGAGCAATCTGCCACTAAAGTCTTTTCTTCCTCTAGCATGGCGTTAAAGTCACCAATGCTACCTGTTTGCTGAGGAGATGTTGTAGTGTAGTTCCTAGTTTCCCACTAGGCCCTGCGCATTGGAATAACATAAACAGTAGTATCGACGTGGAACTGCTTATATTCCAGGCCTCCACTGACTATGCTAAACTTAATTGGGTTGTGTTACCAACTAGCTCAGAGGTCACTGGAAACTTTCTTCTCTGTATAGGAAGTGATCAGCTTCCTTGGCACAGACAAGAAGGGATTCAGTTTTCCAACAACCGTGCAACATGACAACTTTGCTCCTCAGATCAAGAGTCGATCTCTAGGGTCGTGTGAAACAATAGACATGTATTTCACTCAGTCAGTCTAGTGCAGTTTACTTTCACGAGATGTAGAGAATAGAGAGACGGGCATGTATCAATAAAGGGTTAACATTTATTGAACAGTCTTTCTTCTCATACAAGAGAAATGAATTGCAATAATTGTTATTATAAAAAGTACGTACAGTAAGATAAGTATTGCGAAATAGAACTGTAAAAGCATTGATATGGTTTCTTAGCCATACAATGGTTTAAAAGTAATAAAACATATATACAGTCATATATACATTAGGCTAACTTACTCAACTGGTGCTCCTAACTAAGCCTACCCCAGTGTGCCTGACCTAAGCCTAACACGTGAAAAAGGGGAGTAAGTAAGAAGCTTAAGTTAAGTTGGTTTTGCCAAGGTTTGTTTCAAGAATTCTCGTCTAAGGGTTTAGTCAACACCATACCTCTGAATAGAATGATGGAGGATTGGTATCTCCTTCAGGGGTCTCTCTCGATATCCCAGTCACCCGCGAGGGTAAACCGGAAGCGCCGGGACTGGATTTCTCTGCACGAGAAAGGCAGCGGCTTCTCTTCAGCGCGTCGAGGAAGGAGGCGGGGGACAGCGTCCGCGGGCAGCTGGAATCTGCTGGATGTCTTCGCAGAGGACGGCTGTTCAGCTCCTTAAGCGTACTGCACCATAGGTCGCGCTTTGGCGGCGATAATGGTAATCAGCAGCTTCACCACCACAGGATAGCAGGCTGCAGCGACAGAGTGCTAGATTTACCAACACAGGGTCATGCAGGCAGCTGGCATCAGCAACAGGCAACGAACATTGCTTAAGGCAACGTTGGTAATATTTATACCTGACAGGTGCCGGGTTTGACGCAAGTTTGCTGGACATAAGACGTCAATTAAAGATGTCACTAGGAAGTGATAGTTATCAGTTGCTCATTAGAGTTCCATTACTAATCAAAACATAGCAAGCGGGGATTTCCAGGTTTGCTAAGTTTTTATCTTGTTGAAGAACTCGGAGTGTTATCTAGGAATATCAGATAGTGACTGCTGCTCTGTCATTGCACTAATTGGTCGCAAAGGAAGTAGCAGAGAGTCATGCTGGAATGTGGCTCTGTTCGTGTGAGGCCAGAGATGACTTTTCAGAAAATCGCACTTGAACGGTTATGCCAATATAGGGAATAAATGGGTTTATAGCCGAATAGGGGCATAAGGTCACAGTATCGATCAGGAACCTAGATAAACATGCAACACCCACTCCACGGGTTAATGTCCATCAAAATTACTAAAACTAAAGCAATTAGATGCATGTGTAACATTGCCCATCCCAAAATACATAAATGCATTTGAAATAGGCGTACTTGAAATACATGAAATTTAGGTGCTGTACGTTATTTAAAGCATAGAAATCATTCAAAAATTATTGCATATGAAATCAATGAACGATTATGCATAAAGTATTACACATGAAGTATCTCTGACAGAAGAAATGCGAGATAAATCATCACATAAAAATGCATTGTAATAACATGTGTGCTAGAGGCTGGTGTAGTATTGTTATGTCTCTAGATGTGTTTAGAAATAGAAGTGTGAAGCTTCTGTTCTCTAAGAATAGTTTTTACGTTAAGCAAAGAATTGTTCGTGCCAAAAAAGGTCAATGTTAGAAAAATTGTCCAATTCAAAGAAAATAGATTTCCAAAGCTCTTGGCAGTTTTTGTTGATGAAAACTGAAGGCCGAATTCAGAGTTCATGGGAACGCTGTGTGTTGGAAAGCTTCTAAAAGTTATTGTTTCTCTACGGTTGAGAACATCGTATCAGACAGGCTCTCAAAGAATTGGTCTACAAATTCAAGTGGTAGTTCAACCAAATTAGATAGCGCTGTAACTTGGCAGGTGTGAGAATGATTGCTGTCATCATATTCGGGAGCAGCAATGCTCACAGCTCGCTGTACCTGGATGATGTTGCTTTTGTCACTCGCTCCACTGTTACCACTTGGCTGTAGCACAGGAGTCTCCACGAACGCTGTCATCAGGATTGGTAGCCGCTGGGGACAACACAATGCGTGAGCCGTTATTGGACTGAGCAAAGTATCGACGTCCATTGGTACTGCTGATGGAAGTGAAAGACAGATGTCCAACACGCATTCATCGCCGCAAAGCATACACCGTAGCACAGGTAAAATGCAATTTTGCCATATTGGTCTGAATGAAAGGAACCAGGTCATGTTTAGATCTCTCAGCCTGGCCAATCCAAGGACGTTAGTTATCCTGTCCCGGTAGCGCATTGCTAGGATTGTCTCTTCCATTCCCATGGGAGCTATGTCTGAGCCGAGGCTTGCCATAACGAAGCAGGAGGGTCAAAAATAGAATCCCTGCGACGAGTCCCAAAAATAATGGTATGCCGCCAAAAATGGAGTGCACAAAATTAGGAAAGATTCCCAAAATTGCCTGGAAGGGTGTTAGCAGTCCCGTAAAGACTGTCTTAAATATGCCTGGGATGCTTGTTGCACTAGACATGTTAAGGAGTTGGCTGAACATTTCTACGAAATGCACGGGGCAATTTGTTGATAAAAGGTCATGAATTTCAGTAGCCGTCCTTGCGACTAGAAGATCATACGTCTCTTTAGATGACCTTATAGGCACTGTTGTCTGTAAAAGTACAGATTTCACTTTGCTTAATGTATCAATTCGTATAGAATAGAGATTCAGACGAGGCCAGAGGGGAGTCACTATGTCTGGAGGCCCGCTCGGGAACAATGCTTGCATACAACATTTGACCATGGACGTTACTTCTATTAGATAACTTTTCCCTGGAGCGAGGCCACAACATCTGTGATCCGTTCTAAGAATGTAACTCCCGTTTGCGAGTTGCATAAAGAAGGGCTCTATCTGAGTTGCAGGTGTGACTAGCTGGTGGCATGAAAGGTTGTTTGAATTTCCATCACATGCTCCGTGTAAATTAATACCCTGACACAAAAGTATACCGCTTAGTGAATGTTTACAGTTCTCACCACTAAGAAATACATTTTTGTCGCTGTCACTATAGCAAGAATGAGTGTATGGTAATTTCCATTCGGATTTTACATATCCTTTACCCAATTGTTCATATTGGCCAGCAGGTATGTATTCAAGGCACTTTTTAAATCGGAAAGTTGTTATCGGAATTGTGATAATTCCGTGTATTATCCATTCAATGACAGGACTCTCTGACATTGTCAATGGTAATCTCTCGAGTCTTTCGATGCTCAGGATTGTATAGTCTGCTCCTTTCTGTGCCAAACTGATCTGTTTATCAGTAAGGTTAAAACTGGAAAATAATGACGTTGTGTTGATTAAACGCCAAGGCACATAGCCTGAACGAAGATTTTGCAGCGTCCAGCCTAATTCTATAATAGAGCGTAATTGAGACTGGCCATGTTGTAACATAAGCAAATCTCTGTCTATCACATCAAAGGCAGAGGATACAATATTGTCCAACGAATATATTCTGGAAGACAGAGTCGTTAACCCATTGTCTACTACAGAAAGTGATTTCTCCAAATTAATACGATCAATTTCTCGTATTTTTTCAGCAGTTTCAATTTGCTTTACTTTCCAAGCCTCGTTGTAAGCAGCATAGATACTGGTCGCTATGAAACGCTTTTGACGCTGTTTGCGTGGTCCAAGAATGAAATCGCGCAAATCAGCACCATCTTTTAATAAAGACAAGTGTTGCTTAATTTCAGCCAGTGTGGACGAAGTTAGCCATTCTAGGCAGAGTTTCCCTACACTGTATGTTGTTATAATCCCTGGATGTTGTCTCTGGGAGTATCTTGAGTCTAATCTGGTCATTTTTAAACCCTGTGTTTTATTCAGGAATCTATCTTGACAGCTATTTGTGTCTGTAGGCCAGATTAACCACTTTTTCCAATCAGGATGTGTTCTGTTGAAATGTAAAATTTGTGACACGCCTAACTCAATATCTGCGGTTACATTTTCAGGTATTGGCTTTGGTATAGACGGTGTTCTAAGGTCTTTGTTCTTAGCTAGGCCAAGACAAGATGTTTGGTGTATTGTGTCATTCAAAAATAACATTTGTTCTGGTATCATGCAGGTTCTAAATAGTGCTTCTATGCCTTGCACCTGCCAATCTTTTGTACCCCAGATTGTTTTCGTTTCAATATTATTTTTCCAATAATCAAAACCAAATGTCATCATTTTGTCATAAAATGCTTCTGAATATATTAATTTAGAATTTGTCAGCATTGTTTTCATTCCTGTTTTATCTAACAGTTTATAATAAAACGTTTCTGCATCACTGGTGTTAAACCCTGAGAAGTATTTGAATTTCTCAAAAAATGCTTTAGAACTGCTTTTAGGTGGTGTAGAACAATGTTCCCATTGATTATACATAAAAACATTTCTAGGCTGTGCAGATTTATGCAAGTAATGATCCCCATAATGGGTGTAACAGAATAATTGCTCATAACTAGATGAACCTTGTAAATAATCATGATCTGTGAATCTAGCTGACATTACTAAATCAGACATCATGTCATTAATACTGTTAAAGTCCCAATCATCAGAGAATGTACTCGGTTTTACAAAGTCACTTAAGGAAACCTTTAGTTGATGAGGATACTTCAGGATTTCGACCGGACCATAGATCTCATAGTCTGTTTTCTCCCATACTACCCCACCAGGTATTGGAATTGCTGTGACATTTACTGTTGACAGTTCTCTTTTCTTCACGTGGGATGATCTGTGTGGTTTCAGGACTAGGTTGATGTTCTGACTTGCTGTGTCCATTCAATTGTAATGAACTTTCCTAAAATTAAAACTAAAATTAGGCATAGTAGGAGTATGAATACCCCTGAAATAATCCAATGCTCAATCAACGGTGAATCCAGATATAATTCTTTGATTTGTTGAAGGAGTCCTGCTGAATTTTCTTTAGAATACTTTTTTGTTTCTGGCATCACTTCGGGGTTGTTTAAATCTTCAGAGAAGTTGTCGAAGTTGATGAAATAACCAGAGGCAGTTCTGTCAATTGATGGGATTGTTCTTTCAATCTGTCTCTCGGTAGCACTTTCTGATGCCACATCATTGTAGACTGGTGTTGTTTCTTGACGAACTGTTTCAATCTGTGTTTCAAGAGGCACGAGTTCCATGGCATTATTGCATAGTCCTTCATTGTGCACTGCAGGCTGATCGAATGTGATTAGTCTTTCAGTTTGAACCTCTTGGATTGTTGCAAGTTTGGGTATCCTGTTGTTTCTTGGGAGTCCACTGGGCCTACTGTTGATTATAGGCCACATGCTTGTGGTTTTACCAGATCGATAGACACGACTCTGTTCTCCTTTTTACCAGCAAGGGGCGGTAGCACAACTGATCTTGTTCCGGTGACTGCCAAGACAGGTACTGCTTTTCTGTAAGAAGGCCCAAATTCCTTCTTAACCGCGATCTTTTCTCTGACTAGATCCCCAATCTTTGGAATCCAGACAGGCCTTGCTGGGGCTGTTGCGGGTGGTGCCTCGTCAGTGGTACTTGGCTGTTGCTTTAACTTTATGTTGCTTAATGATTTTCTTGTTTCATTCAGTTCCTGTAAAACAGCCAAACGATCCTTTACATCAAAGTGCTTTGTTTCTTCTTGTACCACTGACATCTGACTATCGAGGTCCTGAACTCGCATTCTAATTCCGAACAATAGTTCGTATGGGCTGAAACCTTTTAGAGAATTTCTTGGCATGTTGTTAAGACTAGTCTGGACACTTATTAGATGTTTGACCCACCCAGCGCCTGAACCTAATACCTTCGCTGTTATAGATTGCTTTATGTCCCGGTTTTTTCTTTCTACCACACTATTCCCTTCGGGGTGCGACGGACAAGAATACCGCAACCCAATTCCCATGCTAGCCATGGCCTCCTTATAAGCTCGAGAGCTGAAAGCAGGACCCTGGTCAGAATGGAACGTGGTAATTGCGTATGTGCCGATTGAGACTCGCAAATCTTTTATAACCGTTCTAGCGTCAGCCGAGCGCTGGGGCCACATCCATATGAACCTCGTACAGGAATCCACTGCTACCATGATATATCTATAGTTGCCGTCCCTTTCTAGGGGACCACAGTGGTCCAGGTAAACGCATGCAAATGGTTTATCCGAGATAAGAAGGGGTGTCTGCGCTGGTCGTTTCACTGTTGATACTTTTATCCTTTGGCATATGTCGCATTCCAATACATACTTTTTAGTTTGTATTCTCAAGCGGGGCCACCAATATCTCTGTTTTAATAGTGATATTGTTGCGGAAACGCCAGCGTGTGCAGAGGCAAGCCCTTCGTGTGCCGCTTTGATTAGTCCTAGTCTGTGTTCCCTGTTTGGAATTACTCTATCCCCCACTCCAGGGATTCGAGCAAAAGGAACATTATTTGTATCCGTTAAGTACAAGTACTTTTTAGGAAAGCCTTTTGGGAGTGTTTTCTTATCATTTTTTACTGACGTACTGACAGCTTGTAGAATATCGCTGTCTATTTTTGTTTGTGACCGAGTTATCGCAGCTACGGAAGCCGTTTGCACAGCTGCCTTCGCGGCTTCATCAGCCAATGAATTCCCTGCAACGTGAACGCCATCACGTTGATGACTCAGTGTATGTATCACGTGAGTCTTTTGTAGTTCTTTTTGTAAAAGAACTACCTGTTCCCAAAGCATTTTATGCTTTATTGTGCCACCTTTTGCATCTTTGAAACCATTTTCCACCCAATTCTGCAAGTATTCATTATAGGATTGTACGCAATAGAAAGAATCGCACACTATTAGTGTGGGGAATTCGCGATCGGTATTTTCTAGCGCCATCTTAAATGCTACTAATTCAGCTCGTTGAGCCGAGCAGTCTCCTAGAGATTGTGTTTTAGTGACCAGTGGTCTGAATTTTCCATTGTGCCAGCGACCTTTTACAATCGCGCACGCAGCACTGTAAGCTTGCTTACCCCCAACTGCGGGTTGTGCTGATCCGTCAGTATATATAATACTTCCGTATTCTTCGAGAGGCAGGATTTCAATTGGCAGAGGACATTCATATTCATATTGTAAAAATTCCTGTGTTTTTAAATTAGGTTCAAATTCGTAAACTACGTCTGTTGCAGCAAGAGAATTAACCCACTGAATCCATCTCGGATGCAAAGCTTTAGCATTAGGAATGCTTGCTTTAGTTACCGCTTCTAAAGCCGGTATAGGAGTTACGATTATTATTCGTTTACCTTGTGCTAGGGGCCTTTCTTTTGCTACAGCAGTTTGAACCGCAGTTAGAATTTTCTCAGTTGAACTGAATTTTATTTCAGCCTTTGTGTACAAATGTGATTTGTAAGCTATTGGTACCTTTTCTCCCTCATTAGAGGTTAGGTATGTGAATCCGCATCTTCCTGGGATGACTCGGATTACAAGATCACGTGTGTTGTCACGTGTGTCTAATTTCGTTTTTGCTAACGTCTGTTTGCAGTGATCTCAAAATTTCTGTGTGTTTTTGAGTCCAATTGATTTGTTTAAAATCAGGTTTAATTAGTTTGTAGAGAGGTTTAACCCTTTCTGCGTAATTTAGAATGTAAGTTCTTCCGAAATTCAGAAAACCTAGAATGGATTGTAAATTCTTCAGCGTTTTTGGAGCTTGGAGTACAGCGCACTTCTCTAAGAAGTTGTCCGGTAGGCTTTTCCCTTCACTTGATAATTCGTACCCTAAAAATAGTACTGTCAGATGGGCAATTCGGGACTTTTTAAAGTTGAATTTGTAACCCTCTGCTGCGAACCCAAGTATAATGGTGTTCACTCTTTTCAAATGAGTATCCAAGTCGTCGTCTGTGAGATAAATATCATCTACGTAAGATAATGCTTCATCATCATAGATTTGTAGTAACTCTGTTACCCTAGCTGAGAATAGTCCTGGGCTGTTCTTGAACCCCTGTGGGAGTCAACAGAATTTTTTCTGCGACCCAAATGCGGAGAAAGCGGTCAAATATCTGCTTTCTGGTGCAATGTTTTGACAAAAGAAACCATTAGATATGTCTAATGTCGTTTTATATTTTTTCCTAACTATATTATTCATTAGGGCTGCACTATGCGAGTTTTGTACTGCAAAAGTTTTGCAACATGTATTAAGATGTCTGTAGTCCAAAACTAGACGATATGAATTGTCTGGCTTGGAGACAGGAAACAAAGGATTGTTCATTTGAGAGGTGCATGTTTCAATCACCCCCTGGTATTCAAGTTGATCTAAGATCTCCCTGACCTGTTTTTTAGCTTCTTGCTTTATGGGATACTGCCGTTGGGCAGTTGGTTCACTTTTTAACTGGATTTTGTGAGGAGGAGAGTCCTCATCCCATCCTACATGATTTTTATACAATGCAGGTGCCTGGGCTACTGCCCATTTCCTTGCATATGTGTATTTTTTGTGAATCGGAATGTGATTCGAGAAGGCAGGCATAATCACCTCTTCGCCACGAGGGCACTCCCTGACAAACTCTGGGGGCCAATCTTTTTCAGCTAACAGAATATCATAGCCTTTTGAGAGCTTATCCCAAAATAGACCCTTAATTTTCCTAGTCTTATCACCCTCCATACGCAATGTTATTTCGTATATTTTATGGGGCTCGCTAAGTCTGGTGTCGGCAGTTTCAACCTGAATGTACTCATTCGTGTCCACTGTCTCCAGATGACTCATCAAGTTCTTGCGCGCTATACTGATTTCTGCTGCACTGTCCAACATTGTCAATGCCCACTCCCCGTTTTTCAACTGTGTCCTCAGTATTCTCGGCATGGTTGATTACTCTAATACTGGCTACCTTCTTTTTAGGAAATTGAGATATTTTACTCTGAGCAGGTTCCTTGTCTTTGGACTTGGTGTGCTCTCCTGGGTCTGACCGTCCTCTTCTTTCCGAATTCTGTGGAAGAGATCGAGAGGGACGTGTATCAATACTTTGATATCTATCAGGTTTTTTCAGATTATCCCTATTTCTAAGGTTATATCTTTTCTCAGAGGGCTCCCTCTGGGGAGACTGGCGTTCTCGAGTCGGAGTTCTTTCCCTCCGTCGAGGAGACCTTCCTCTGGACTGGAAAACTTTTTCCTTGGGAGTGGATTGTTTATTTCCATCCCAGCTCTTTTTAGGAGTGTTTAAATTATTTTTAATAAATAATTTTTCAGGATTTTCGAGCAGTTGGGGCTTTACTGGTTTCCCACCTAAGCTGTCTCTACCTAATTCTTCATAGCATTTTTCTATGATTTTTGCAAGCTCAACAGGATCTTTTATATCTGTTTCCCTCAACTTCTGGCGAATCGCCACAGATGCTGCTTCCCCTTTAATGTTGGCTAATAATATAGCCGTGACCTGCTTGAAGTCTTTCAGTAATTTCATACCTAGATTTAAAGCGGGCTCTGGACCGAATTCATTTTGAATCTGTTTTAGCACTTCTGGTATAACCGCCATAGACGGAACACCGTGTGTTTTTGTGTAAATGGAAGCAAAGACTGTACCCCAAGTGTCGCAGTCCTCCACGTGTGGTGCGATTCCCATAGGAAGGCAGATGGTCAAGATTCTGTGTTTCTCAATAGGGGTAGTATCAGGAAATACTGCCTCTATTTGAGTGATTTTCTGTGCTAACCAGAAAGGAATTTGTTCCCGTTTTACGGGTGTTTTACCAAGACATGACTGTATGTTCTGTGGTGTAATTTTATTTGTGTTCCCCTGGTGAGGGGTCAGCTGGTGTGAATTAACAGCTGGCTGGACTGTTGCAGTCCGCATTACATATTGGACTAATTGCCTATGTATTTTTATTAGTGTGTTGAGCTGTGCTAACAGCTCTTCCTTAGACATTCTTGCAATGTCAGGATGTGGTGTGTAGCTGGCTAGAACCGGCCACGTTGCTCCTGGTCTCCCTAGAGGACCGAGCCTAGTTATGTGATTATTGTGTTTTAGGGCGCCATTAAACCAGAGCAGGTGCTCTTGAAATTTAAGTGGGATTTCAATCTCCTCGAAAGGAGCGTACTCTCCCGGAGGTTCCTCTATTTTGTAATAGTGAAACTCTTGTGTTCTAGCGTTTGCCGCTGGAAAGTTTATCCATGAATAGAATACCTCTGTCTGCCGATACTCGTGAGCCTCTATCACGAAAATTACTGTACCACCTTGAGGTGTCAGTCCGTTTTCTATAAGTTTTAAAGTCATAGATTTTCTTAAGTGAACCGGGATGATAATAGCATCTGGGTCTGCTTGTTCGGGACCTTGCTGAGTCGCGTCTACTGCGGCCCCAGAGGTTCCGTTGTTTTCTACTGACATTTTAAAAATGCAGGTTTGCAGAGTAGGTCTCCAAGGAGACAAAGATTAGGTGCACAATATTTTGGAACACTGTATCCTTCAACGTTGAATAAACCAGAGCTTTACATAGGAATCTCTTCCTACTAAGGTCGGGCGGATTTTAACCTTTCACCCACTCCAGACGTCTATTGGAGTATTTACGGGAGAAGGGGTCTGTGTGAAATATGCACGACTGAGTTACTCTACTGTCTTGCGTTAGTTTATCGCCTTACCAAACGTTGGGCGCCATGTAGTGTAGTTCCTAGTTTCCCACTAGGCCCTGCGCATTGGAATAACATAAACAGTAGTATCGACGTGGAACTGCTTATATTCCAGGCCTCCACTGACTATGCTAAACTTAATTGGGTTGTGTTACCAACTAGCTCAGAGGTCACTGGAAACTTTCTTCTCTGTATAGGAAGTGATCAGCTTCCTTGGCACAGACAAGAAGGGATTCAGTTTTCCAACAACCGTGCAACATGACAACTTTGCTCCTCAGATCAAGAGTCGATCTCTAGGGTCGTGTGAAACAATAGACATGTATTTCACTCAGTCAGTCTAGTGCAGTTTACTTTCACGAGATGTAGAGAATAGAGAGACGGGCGTGTATCAATAAAGGGTTAACATTTATTGAACAGTCTTTCTTCTCATACAAGAGAAATGAATTGCCACAATTGCAATAATTGTTATTATAAAAAGTACGTACAGTAAGATAAGTATTGCGAAATAGAACTGTAAAAGCATTGATATGGTTTCTTAGCCATACAATGGTTTAAAAGTAATAAAACATATATACAGTCATATATACATTAGGCTAACTTACTCAACTGGTGCTCCTAAATAAGCCTACCCCAGTGTGCCTGACCTAAGCCTAACACGTGAAAAAGGGGAGTAAGTAAGTAGCTTAAGTTAAGTTGGTTTTGCCAAGGTTTGTTTCAAGAATTCTCGTCTAAGGGTTTAGTCAACACCATACCTCTGAATAGAATGATGGAGGATTGGTATCTCCTTCAGGGGTCTCTCTCGATATCCCAGTCACCCGCGAGGGTAAACCGGAAGCGCCGGGACTGGATTTCTCTGCACGAGAAAGGCAGCGGCTTCTCTTCAGCGCGTCGAGGAAGGAGGCGGGGGACAGCGTCCGCGGGCAGCTGGAATCTGCTGGATGTCTTCGCAGAGGACGGCTGTTCAGCTCCTTAAGCGTACTGCACCATAGGTCGCGCTTTGGCGGCGATAATGGTAATCAGCAGCTTCACCACCACAGGATAGCAGGCTGCAGCGACAGAGTGCTAGATTTACCAACACAGGGTCATGCAGGCAGCTGGCATCAGCAACAGGCAACGAACATTGCTTAAGGCAACGTTGGTAATATTTATACCTGACAGGTGCCGGGTTTGACGCAAGTTTGCTGGACATAAGACGTCAATTAAAGATGTCACTAGGAAGTGATAGTTATCAGTTGCTCATTAGAGTTCCATTACTAATCAAAACATAGCAAGCGGGGATTTCCAGGTTTGCTAAGTTTTTATCTTGTTGAAGAACTCGGAGTGTTATCTAGGAATATCAGATAGTGACTGCTGCTCTGTCATTGCACTAATTGGTCGCAAAGGAAGTAGCAGAGAGTCATGCTGGAATGTGGCTCTGTTCGTGTGAGGCCAGAGATGACTTTTCAGAAAATCGCACTTGAACGGTTATGCCAATATAGGGAATAAATGGGTTTATAGCCGAATAGGGGCATAAGGTCACAGTATCGATCAGGAACCTAGATAAACACGCAACAATGTATACACACCCTGATGGATTCTGCTAAACAATTACCACCCAAACTTCCTGAGGAGAAACTTGGTAATTTTATGGAGGTTCTGACAGACACACAAGCTATTCAGTCTGGCCTGGACATAGCTGATTCGGTGGCCACGGTAATGAGCTCCACCATTGTTACCAGGAGACAGGCTTGGCTCAGATCATCTGGGTTTTCTCCTGATGTGCAGGCTACCCTCCTCGATTTTCCGTTTGATGCATCAAAGCTGTTCGGAGAGACGGCTGATTCTGGGCTTCAGCGATTCAAGGAGAGCAAGGCCACAGCAAAGTCCTTAGGGTTGCAAACTCAGTCAAGGAGGTTTGGATATTGACGGTATTGAGGATTTGGAAGGTCTTCCTGTCGTAGCCTGCAACAGCCTCAGCAACAACAGAAAAAAAACCTCCTACAGAAGGAAAAATAGGGGTCGCCCGCAACGTTCAACCCGTCAATTCTCCTCCTCTTCCTCTATCTCCACTACTCCCCCTGGTAACACAGGAAAGCAGCCCTAGATCCCCATCCTAGAGCATGCAGGTCTTGTGGGGGGTCGGCTGTTCCCTATTCTACAGGATTGGAAATCTGTCACTATGGACCTTTGGGTTTTAAATCTTGTAGAAAATGGGTACGTCCTTACCTTCCGGGAATTCCCTCCTCCTTACCCTCCTTTCCAAGGATTCTGTTTGGAAGATCATTTACTCCTTCTCCAGAAGGAGGTCTTTGCCTTATTGCAAAAAGGTGCGATAGAGGTAGTCCCGGAGCAGGAAAGAGGTCAGGGATGCTACTCCCGGTATTTCCTGATTCCCAAAAAGGATGGCAGGTTACGACCGATCCTAGACTTCAGGGTCTTGAGTTTTTACCTCAAACAGGAGAAATTCAATACTTTAGGCGCCGCAGCAAGAGGACTGTGGGGGTGTTGATCGATTTGCAGAATGCGTATTTTCACATCCCCATCCTGAAGCTAGACTCCTGACCTCGGTCAGAGATCAGCTCTTCCCCTGCAGCTCTGCTTGACTGTGCACAGCTTCAGTCCCACTCAGGCAGGGTTCAAGACCCCTACCTGCTGGGTCCTGCACTATTTTTTGTTTCATTGGATTATTTTATTCTTGGCTTCTTTATCTTGGATTGCTTACTTTTGCTTACTTTGTTATTAGTGGCTTGCTTCCCTGCTTCCCCCATAGCCCATAACGCTGCCACTGCGTTAGTCTTTCCTACCACAACCCGCCCGCTTCCCAGCCACTCACCCCTCCCCTACTTAAATGGCGACAGCTGTACGGTCGCGCCAATGGTGTGCCTAAGGCAAGCCCATCTGCACCTGGACCATGCCCAGCGTCAGACCCCCTGGCCCCCTCAAGAGCTATGACACCCGGCGACGCCGGGTTCCTCCACGGACTCCACACCGGCCGACCATCAAACTTCTACCAGGCCAGCCGGATACTCACCCACTGACCCTTCACCTGCCGTAGCGGCAGCTTCACCAGCCGCCTAACAACCGCACACCCTACCCCACCCATCAGAGCAGAACGCAAACACCTCCGATGCAGATTACTCAACACCCGCCCAGTCCACAAGCACGCCGTTGAACTCTGGGACCTGCTCGACTCAGCCTCCCCAGACGTCTCCTTCCTATCAGAGACCTGGATGAACCCCTCCACAGCACCAGACATTGCCATAGCCATCCCAGCTGAATACAAGATCACCAGAAGGGACCGCACCAACAGACGAGGAGGAGGAATCGCCACCATCTACAGGAGTACCCTCAGTCTCTACCTGCACGACGTACACCTGCACTTCCAGGGCCACACTGACCTCAACACTACCCTCAGAGGAATACTCGTTTACAGACCCCCCCAGACCCCGGCCACAGTTCATAGACGCCATCTCCGACATCGTCAGCACGCACGCTCTTGCGTCCCTAGACTACATCCTCCTCGGAGACCTGAATTTCCACCTCGAGAACGCAGACGACAGCAATTCCGTCGCCCTGCTCGATAACCTTGCCTACCTCGGACTCAAACAGCTTGTCACAACCCCCACCCACACCGCTGGACACACGCTCTACCCCATCCTTTCAGCCAGCAACTACGTCACCTTCAGCCACTCCTCAACTACACTGGACCGACCACCGCTGCGTCCACTTCACCTTCAAGAAACCCACCATGCACCACCACCCGCAACGGATCCGCAACCGCAGCTGGGTCAAGTTCACGAAGACCAGCTGATCACCACCCTCGACCCACCAACACAGCCGCCAGCAATCTCAGGCAATGGATCGATGACTGCGCCAACACTCTTGCCCTGACCAAAAAACCCTCAAATAGACGCACTGACAGAAAAGCCAGATGGTTCACCACTGACTTCAAGTAATCAAATCAGCCTTGCCGAAGACTCGAGAAAAAGTGGAGCCACAAAAAGGCACCGGACAACCACGCAGCCCTAAAGAACGCCAGCGTGCAAGCACCGCCAACTAATCCTAACCACCAAAAGAACCTCCTTTATGGAACGTATCAACAACAACGCACACAACAGCTCAACATCGTGAAGGAGCTCTCCAACCCCAGCTCCAACTCCAATGCCATCCCGCCGTTGCAAGACCTATGCGACTCCGTAGCCACCTTCTTACTCCGCAAGATCGCAGACATCCACGACCGCTTCAACACCCAGACCCTTCCTACAGCCACTGACTCTGCAGACTCACCATCACCCAGCCTCACCAACCACCTTCTCTCCTGGATCCACGAACACCATCCACTCCGGCTCACCATCCGACCCCTGCCCTTACCACATCTTCAACAAAGCAAACCGCATCACCGACCCCAACTCCGGAAGATCAACAGCTCCTTCGAGACCGCCACCTTCCCGGAAAGCTGGAAGCACGCAGAGATCAATGCCCTGCTAAAGGAACCCACAGCGGACCCAAAAGACCACAAGAACTTCCGGCCCATCTCCCTTCTTCCGTTCCCGGCGAAAGTCATCGAAAAGATTGTCAACAGGCAGCTGGCCCATTTCTTCGAGGAAAACCACATCCTGGACCCGTCCCAATCCGGATTCCGCAGCAATCACAGCACTGAAACCGTCCTCATCGCTGCCACAGACGACATCAGGACCCTACTGGACAACGACGAAACCGCGGCCCTCATCCTCCTGGACCTCTCAGCCGCCTTCAACACCACTGCCACCACATCCTACGCACACGCCTACACGACGCAGTAATACGCGACATGGCTCTGGACTGTACCACCACCACCTTTCTCACCGACCGAACCCAGAGGGTCTGCCTCCCCCTTTCCGCTCCGAAGCCACCAAGATAATCTGCGGTGTACCCCAGGGATCGTCCCTCAGCCCTACCCTTTTCAATGTCTACATGGCACTGCTCTCCAACATCGTCCGCTCGCACAACATAGTCTCCTACGCCGACAACACTCAACTGATCCTCTCACTCACCAAAACCTCTGCCACCGCCAAAACCAACCTCCGCAAAGGAATGAAGGCCGTCGCCAGCTGAATGCAGACCAGCCTTCTAAAACTTAACTCTGACAAAACAGAGGTCCTAATCCTTGGATCCACTCCCTCAGCCTGGGACGACTCTTGGTGGCCAGCCGCCCTGGGAGCCACACTCACACCCACCAACCACACACAGATGGATCCCCACCGGAACCAGGACGGTCACACAGGCCCTTGTCAGCAGCAGAATGGACTACGGCAACGCCCTCTACGCAGGGACCACAGTCAAACTCCAGAAGAGACTCCAAAGCATACAGAACGCCTCCGCACGCCTCTTCCTCGACATACCCCGCCACACACACATCACGGCCCACCTGAAAGAACTGCACTGGATCCCAGTCAACAAGAGGATCACCTTCAAGCTCCTCACCCACGCCCACAAAGCACGACACAATGCCGGACCAGCATACCTCAACAAGCGTCTCACCTTCTACACCCCAAAACTACCAGCTTTGCTCTGCCAACCTCTCCCTCAGCACCGTCCCACGCATCCGCAGGACCTCCACCGGAGGCAGAACCTTCTCCTACCTTGCCGCCAAGACATGGAACACCCTCCCCACACAGCTGCGACAGGAAACTGTAGCTGCACCCCCACCCCCTCTCAGCGCATTGAGACCCTCACGGTGATTAATGCACTCTTCAAATGACTGACTGATTGATTGATTGAAGTCGCACAGGACGTATCTCCATTTCCAGTAGGGTTGCAGCACTACCAGTTAACGGTCCTCCCATTTTGTCTTACTACTGCACCTCGAGTCTTCACAAAGGTTATGACAGTGGTGGCAGCTCATCTCAGGAGGTCGGGGATTCCAGTTTTTCCCCTATCTGGACGACTAGCTGCTCAAAGGGGAGTCGCCGGAGATGATGCTTCATCATCTGCGAGTAACAGCTCAGCTGTTGTTCAACTTGGGTTTTTCAATAAATGTGCCCAAATCTCACCTGGTGCCCTCTCAGCGCAACCTGTTCATAGGGGTGGTACTGGATACTACTGTGTGTCGAGCTTTTCCATCTCCACAAAGGATTCTCAACATTCAGGAATTGATGCCTTTGTTTCACAATGGAGCGGTTGTTCCACTCTTGAAGGT
The DNA here is from genome assembly GCF_964263255.1 of Lissotriton vulgaris. Taxonomy (NCBI): domain Eukaryota; kingdom Metazoa; phylum Chordata; class Amphibia; order Caudata; family Salamandridae; genus Lissotriton; species Lissotriton vulgaris. The sequence goes on along the minus strand of NC_141695.1, from coordinate 823,862,610 downwards.
CCTTCACCTGCTTAGTCTGTTTGCTTCCTTCATTCTGTTGGTCAACCATGCATGCTAGCACACGAGGGCACTCCAGTGGTGCCTCCGCAGGCAGTGGTTTCAACACAACGGGGATCTCGGAGAGACGATCAGGATCACCAGAGACACTGCAGTGGACATGACTTGGTGGAGCGTGGAAGGCAACAGTCACAAGGAAAGCCATTTTATCTTCCTCCATTTCTGTGGCCAGAGTGATAACGGATGCCTCCACCCTAGGGTGGGGTGCTCATCTGGGGGACCTGGAGATCAAGGGTCTTTGGTCTCCAGAGGAAACAGTGCTTCAGATCAATGTTTTAGAATTGCTGGCGGTACGTTTGGCACTCAAGGCCTTTCTTCCCTCACTTTGCGGTCAGTCGGTTCAGGTCCAGATGGACAACACTACCGCGATGTGGTACATCAACAAGCAGGGAGGAGTAGGGTCGTATTGTCTCTGCAGAAAGTCTCTACAACTCTGGTCCTGGGCCCAGGACCACCAGATTTGTGTGATAGCAAATCATCTGGCAGGGGTGCTGAACGTGCGTGCGGATTCTCTGTCTGTGGTTTTCGGCCGATCACAAGTGGAGGCTTCATCCGAAGGTTGTTCATCACATCTTCCAGATGTGGGGAACTCTTCTGGTAGACCTGTTTGCCACTCTCGAGAACTTGCACTGCCTGTCATTCTGCAGTCTCCAGTTACTGATGCAGTGAGCACAGGGGGACCCTTTTCAGTTAGATTGGGACTCAGAGCTTCTGTACGCAATGGGGAATTTTCGGAGCCCCGCAGTTTCCTCCCGGAGGAGCACCGTGCCTTCCGCCCGTGCCCAGTTGGTAAAGGAGGCGTACCAGTGTCGGATGTGTGGGGGGGTCGTGGCCTTCCAGTGTTTAGTAAGCAGGCGCTTGGCCGTTATGAGTCCCATGTCCCAGAAGCGTGCCTGTACTTTATTGAGTTTTGTGCGCTTGTACAGTCCCAGGATGCACGCCTCCCACGTGTGAGGCATCTGTTCGTCGTCATCGTGCGTGAGTAGTGCTGTGACGTCATCCCAGTATGTTCGTATGTCAGGGCAGTGCCATAGCATGTGCAAGAGGTCTGCCCCAGTCAGGGAGCAGCGTTGACAGGCGGCATTTGTGGTTGCAAAATATCTATTAATTTTGTCCGGCGTGAGATAAGCACGGTGTAAAATGTAGAATTGAATAATTTTAAAGCGGGGGTTGCGCGGGATATTCGTTGGTCCGGCTAAGATCATTTCCCATTCCTTCTCAGTCCAGTCCCTCCCCCTGTCGGCTGCCCATTTTTCCCGCAGCGGCGTCGTGGACGGTTGCGAGTGTGTCTGCAGGGCTTGCGCCATCCAGTGTATTATGTGTGAGCCGTTGCCCATAGCGTGCAGATATTGCATGAAGTTGTGCATCGGTGGTTCCTCCGTCATGTCGCCCCAGGAGGCAGTTAGTGTGCGCAAGAAGGACGCATGCAACAGGAACTGGCCAGCTGGGAGGTCCGTACCAGCCGCTAGGTCCGCGAAAGGGAGTAGTTCCCCATCCGCATACAGGTCACTCAGCGTGTCCACCCCCGCCTGCGTCCAGCCGGCCAAGCGAGTCTCAGTCAGACATATGGTGTCGTTGCCTGGGTGAGTCGTAGACATCGCAAAAGCACTTGCGCGCCACTGCGAGGTGCAATTGGGAGGGGCAGGGGGTCCGGGTTAGCGGATGGAACAGTGTGCATATTTGTGTTTGCGTCCAGGCAGCAGTGTCCGAGGTGGTATCTTCTAGATGGTTGCCGCTCAGCCACCCTGCCACCCATTGCATCTGTGCCGAGAGGTAGTATAGCTCCATATTGGGAACCGCTAGGCCTCCCGAGCCAGTGGGCATGTACAGCTTGGCCAGCGCCACGCGGGGGCGACCCGCATTCCAGATGAGGCTACGCAGCAGAATCTCCAGGTCGCGAAATATCTTAGTGGGCACATATGTGGGAATATTGGCGAAATAGTACAGTAGTCTAGGCAGTACTATCATTTTAGTCAATGCTATTCGGCTAGGCACGTTGAGGGGTAGGGTGTTCCAGAAGCCGATTTGCGCTCAAATTGAGGCGATTGTCCGCAGGAGGTTCCTCTCCAGGACGTCTATTGGGTCCCGATATATTCGTATCCCTAGATATCGGAATGTGGTGGGGTACCATTGTAATCTCTCTCCGCCTAGATGGACGTTGCATTCAGGCGTGTCCGGGCTGAAGGGATAAGCCCCCGATTTGGACCAGTTAACTCGTAGTCCTGACATTTCCTCGAATGTTCGGAAGACGTCAGTGAGGGAGGCAGGGATGTCTGTTATGTCCCTAACGTACACCAATAAGTTTTCAGCATACAGTGACACTGCGTGCAGGCCATCCGCCAGTGGTATCCCCCATTCAGGTCCTTGGGTTCTGAGGATTGTGGCCAGGGGCTCCATGGCCAATGAAAACAGTGTAGGTGATAGGGGGCAGCTTTGTCTAGTGCCCCTTCTCACTCGGATGACATCTGAGAGCAGTGGGCCTGTGCGGACTCGGACCGTTGGTTTATCATATAGTAGGCCCACCATAGTCTCATAGCCTCCCCCTAGCTGGTACTTCTCAATAACTGCTCTCAGGTACAGCCATTCGACCGAGTCAAAGGCCTTTTCCAGATCCAATATCAGGCATCCTGCTCTGGGCCACTGCTGGACAGCATACTTTTGTATCCAGAAGAGGCGGCGGATATTGTGGGAAGTGTGTCGCGTCGGGACAAAGCCGTTCTGGTCCTGTTGTACCAGTCGGGGTACATAGGGGGCCAGTGTCCGGGCCAACGTAGAGGCCAGGATTTTGTAGTCCGTGTTTAGCAGTGCCAGGGGACGGTAAGAGCCCATCCGTGTGCTGTCCTTGTCAGGTTTGAGAATAGAGATCAGAGTGGCCTCATTTAACGTTGGGGGTAAGGCTGCGTCTTCCGTAGCTGCAGCGTACATTTTTAGTAGTTCCGGGATGAGGATATCAGAGCTAGCCTTATAAAATTCAGCTGGTAGCCCGTCTGGGCCCGGGGATTTGCTGTTAGACAAGTTAAATATGGCTTCGCGGACCTCATCAGGTTCGAGCGTGCCTCCCAGCTCGTCCTGCTGCGCAGCAGTTAGCTGCGGCAGCTGCAGAGGGGAGAGGTAGTCAGCAATGTCCGGGTGGGGGTTTGGTAATCGGGAGCGATATAGTGCTGCATAGTGGGTGGTGAACGCGTCATGTATGTGGCGCTGTGTGTATAGCAAGCCTCTGCCTTCCACGTGTATTGCTGTCACTGGGGTCGAGCGATTCTCTTGTGATATCAGCCAGGCCAGGAGCTTACCAGACCTGTCACTCAAGTGGTGCATCCTCGCCGAGTGCGCAGCGTAGTTGATGTTGCGTAGTCGTTCAAGTAGGCGCGTATGTTCCGCTTGCGCCCCCTGTAACGAGTCAGCATCGCCCCCAATAGCCTCCTCCTCCTTGTCGAACAAGTCAGATTCCAGCCTAGTCAGGTCTCCCTCCAGTTGGTGCCTGATGTGTCCCTGTGTCCTTAAACAGTGGCCTCGGATCACTGCCTTGAAAGCGTCCCATTCTACCTGGGGGGAGGACGCTGTGTCTGTGTTGTCCTCAAAGTATTGAGCAGTGCGTGTGAGAAGGGAATCGCGGAAAGCCGCGACAAGTAGCAGTGCAGGCTGTAGTCACCAGGTGGGTTCGGAAGGGCGCGGGCATTCCCAAGCTATGGATAGAAAGTGCGGGTTATGGTCTGAGTGCGTGCGGCCCATGTACTGTGTGTCTGTTACTAGGGGTAGGAGCTCAGTGGATGCCATGAATCTGTCCAGGCGTACATGTAAGTTGTGAGCGCCTGAATAATAGGAGTAAACCCGCGCCCCAGGGTTGCGTGATCTCCAAACATCATGGAGGTCCCACTGTGTAGCCCACTCAAGTAATGCCTTTGTGGCGCCTCGCGTAGGTGCGCTGATTGCGGGTGGGGAAGAGCGATCGAGTGTTGTGTCAAGCGTGCAGTTTTAGTCCCCGCCCAGTATCCGTGGGGCCACATGCCAGGTCGCCATTATTGTGGAGAGGCGCGTCAGGAAGCCCCCCTGATCTGTGTTTGGGGAATATAGGGACACTAGTACTACCTGTTGCCCGTCTAGTCTGCCCTGTACGACAACGAACCTGCCCTCCCGGTCTATGGTGGTATCGGTGACTGTCCAGGGAGTTCCAGGACGGACCCATATCAGTGCGCCGCGAGCATATGAGGAATAATCTGTGGCATAGAGTTGGCCACGCCATCTGCGGGATAGAGCTTGTACCTCTGCCTTGTTCAGGTGTGATTCTTGGAGCAGTGCTATGGTTATCTTGTGCCGTTTTAGGTATGAATAAATCTGGTAGCGCCTAGCTGGTGTGTGCATTCCCCTGACGTTCCAAGTGCATATTCGTATTTCAGCCATAGCTACCATTCATGCAATTTCCTCCAGCCCCCCCCCCCCGTGTGTCAAAACCCCACGTGTGGCTCCCCACCAAGCCCAGCGTCTCATCCTCATCGCAAAAAGGCTGCTATTCTTCAGCACAGAGTGGAACGATCTCCAGTGGTGTAGAGGGGTAGGGAAGGAAGGGATAACAGATAGCCTCAACATGGCAACACAATCGATAATACCAAAAGGTCGGCTGTACAACATGTCGCCGTCCAAACACTCGAATGAGCTCATAAACTCTACAGTTCTAGGGGGTATTGTGTGACTTATGTGTGTAATAATAGGAAGTACAGTGCAGTTTGTGGGGAGTGCGGCATCCCTCCCGGGTGGGCAAAGAGGCCGTTGCTGTCTGGCGGACACCCAGTTCTTGTTTCTTAGTGCGGCGCTAATGGCGCTCCCAGGGATCGTGGGTGGGGGCAGGGCCTCCAGGGGAGATCCCCCTCTTCGACCGGCCAGGGTAGTGGCGGCTGGTATGTAGACCGCTACAGTCTAAACGGTTATTCCGTGTCAGTGGGTGGTTGGGTCGTGTATATAAAGCAGAAAGCTACTCACAATGTCTGGCTCGCTCCTGATCCCCCGAGCTGGAGAGTCTACATCCATAGACAGGTACACAGTTTACCAATTAGTAGGCAAGTCAGTTAGGCAGCTGCCTAGTTGAGTCTGCGCTGTGTTCCGGAGGTGAGGTGTATCCTGGTCTCGGTCACCCGAAAAGTTCTGCTGTCTGCGGTGTGACCCCCGGGAGTTCCTCTGAGTGTTGGGTGTCCGGTAAGCCGTAAATCGCTTCATCATCTGTTAATGACGGGGTTGGGCTGGCGTTCGGGTGTGGCAATTGGGTCGGGGAGCTGCTGATTTCCACCACTCTGCGCAGGGCATCTATCTGTTTCTGCAGGATCTGATCCATGGGCGGGGAGTGTGTTGCCGTTTCTCGATGCTGTGGGGATGAGGGCATCCTGCGGCGGCGCCGTCGTCTCGGTCCTCGGGTTCGCTCTGCGGTGGCTCGGGTTCGCTCTGCGGTGGTGGTTCCCAGTGCCTTCCTAGGCATGTCTGGCATCCCTTCATCCAGCCAGGCCTCTGCCTCCTCAGGGCTTGTGAAGAAATGCGTCTTGTCTCTCGCTACCACTCTTAGTTTGGCAGGGAAGAGCAGTGAGTACTTGAGATCCGCTTGGCCAAGTCGTCTCTTCACTGCCATGAAGGAGTGTCTTTGTCTTTGTACTTACACAGTGTAGTCAGGGAAGAACATCACTGTGGCATTGTCTATGTTGACTTCCCCTAGCTTCCTAGACTCTCGTAGTATTGCGTCGCGGTCCCTGTAGTTTAGGACACGGAGGAGAAATGATCTGGGGTTGGAGCCAGGGGGAAGGGGTCTTGTGGGTACTCGGTGGGCCCGCTCCACCACAAAGTGGGGTGAGAGCGCATCTTCCGGCAGCAGGTCTCGCAGCCAGTCCTCTACGCGGCGAGCAGGGTCCGTCCCTTCCCATTTCTCCGGAATGCCCACCAAGCGGATGTTATTTCTTCGCGCCCGTCCTTCCGCATCCTCAGCGTGGTCTTCTAGAAACTCCACTCTGTTCAGGAGGTCTTGTATGTGCTTGTCTGCCTGGGTCACCTTCGGTTCAATAGCCGCCACCGTGCCCTCCAGCGACGTGGTGCGATCTTGAAGTTTCTTGTGGTCGGGCCTGAGGTGGGTCAGATCTATTGCCACGCCATCTATCCTGGTCTCTAGGGAAGTGCGCGTCTGCTGAAGGGATTCTTCCATCCTCTCCATGGCCGCCAGCACACTGTCCAGTTTTGATGCCACTTGCTCCGCATCCATCTTGGGCGCCACTTTTGTTTGCTTCCCTTTCGCAGATGCGGTTCATGATCCAGTGCGTGTCATCACCCCTCCAGACATGGGCCAGGCAGAGCGTGCGAGCGGCTCCTGCTATCAGAAGGGGGAGAGGTTGCAGGGTGTAGTACGCAGTCGCTGAGGCGGGATTGTCCCTGCAAGCCTCAGGGGTCCTCCGTGGTGAGGGGTGCGCACTATGTAAGTGTCTGAGGATCGTGGCTATGGACTTCTGGGCGATGTGATGAGCGCCGTCCGTCTCAGCGTCGGCAGCGCCAGGCCCCAGGAGGCGAGTGTCGTTCAAGTGAAATGCGGGCACCCCCCGGCAGTTCTCACAGCTCCGTTAGAGTCTCTGGTCCGCACGTGGCAGTCTTGTAGTGCCTGTAGCGTCCAGGTGCACAGGCCCGGCCTGATGGGGGCGGCAGGATTTGGCCTGCGATGGTTCGTCCCGGGAGGGAACGAGGGGGCTCTCCAGTCTGTCCCCAGCAGCCTCTCAGGGTTTGCGGCGCCAGCTCCGGCGCGGGGCGCCGCGGGCATTCACAGCAGTTGTCGCACCTCCCCCGTGTCTCTTCCCCGCGTCTGGGTTTCGCCCACCGCAGCCCGTGGCCCCCAGCAAATAGTTCTCTTCAGGAGGGGGGGGGGGAAGCTCCCAGACTCAGCAGTCCTCCAGGGGTGGAGGGGGGGGGGTCTCGCGGTCATCCCCAGGTGACCCCTGCCCCAGCGTCCCCGAGTGTAGGCCTCACCTCCCGGCCGCGCCCGGCGGGGGACAACGTACTGCGGGGGAGGGGGAAGGCACCGCTCTCCACCAGGTGCCGCCTCGACAGTCTAGGGCCCCAGCTCACCTTCGCGCCTTCGGAGCTCTCCAGGCCCTCGCCGGTGCAGGGTCGCAGCCGTCCTCGGCACTTCGCCGCTCTCGTCGGCACCCCCGCAGGCGCCGCCGCTTCAGGTCAGGTGGGCTACTGGGTGGAATCCGGTTCTGCCAGGGGCCGTCCAGCTATCGCCGCGGTTCTGTGCCATTTCTCGCGGCGCCCATCGTAGGCCGCGTCTCGGGGCCCAGCTGCCCGCCAAAAGCCTCGGTCACGCGTAGGTGGGCACCCCAGCTGTGTCGCGGTCAGGCCGGCCGCAGTGTCGCAGTCGTCACTGGAGCGGGGTCCCGCAGCCAAATCTCGCCGGAGTCGGCCAACAGGTAGGGAGCGGGTACGGGCAGGTCCGCCAGCAGTTTCAGGCCAGAAAGGATAAGTTTAGCCGGAGAAATGACCTGGGGTAGGGGAGCTTAGGCTGGAGCTCTACCCGGGTGCGTCCGTCTCCATTGCGTGTTAAGCCACGCCCCCCAGAGCCTGCACCTTCATGCCTGGAGATTGAACGGCAAATCCACCAAGAGCCAACTATTACATCTAGTGTTTTTTTGATTAAGAGATATTAGCTTTGCTGCTCTTGTTATGAATTATGTTTCTTTAGGATTGAATTAATGAAATGATTTAGTGTATTCTTAATTTTAGCATTGAATTTTGTACATGTCTATTGGATGTAAGTCTTTTGTTGTATATATTATTTTGATGTCATTTCCTTAGTTGGTATTGTAATATTTTATGTGAATATGAAATGTATTGATTGATGAATAAGATCGTAAGTGCCTTTTTGGGCATGTGTATTCTTTTACTGCCTTTCAAATTTTTTGAAGTATACTATTTTCTACAAAGAATATATGAATAATAGGTATAAATAAATGTACCAGACTAGATTTAATTAATTTGTTTATTTGGTCAATGTAAAAATCGTACTCCAAGTAGTGTGAGAAGGGGGCATTTTTGTGTGTGTTTTGAGATTGAACGGGGCAACCTGAGTTCCTTCTCTCTCCGGCCGGATGTGGTGGGTGTTATTTAATCGTCCCGGCGACACTCCACAAAGTCTATTTACTCCTCCAGGTGGTCTAGATTCGTCAAATGGTGTGGAGAGAAGTCTATTGATCCATTAAAGGCCCACTTGTCGGATATTCTTCAGTTTTTGCTGTTCTTGGCCCAGCATGGTTTTGCTATGGCCACTGTAAAGTGCTATTTGTCGGCCTTATCAGCGTTTCTTTGTTTGCCGGATCAGCCGTCTTTTTTAAAATCTCCCGTTGTTTTAAGATTTATTAAAGGCCTTACCAATAGGTTTCCGCCTTCTCCCTTATTTATGCCTCAATGGGATTTAAATCTTGTTCTGACTTTCTTGATTGATTCTCCGTTTGAACCTTTACATAGTTGTTCTTTGAGACTCCTGTCTTTCAAAACAGTCTTTCTTTTGGCTATTGCCTCAGCCAGGAGCGTAAGTGAGCTTTAGGCTCTAAGTTCACAGCCCCCGTTTTTGACCATTCATGCTGAAAGGATGGTCCTCAGGACCAGGGCTGCTTTTCTACTTAAGGTGGTTACTCCCTTTCATCTAGGGCAGTCTATTACCCTTCCTGCATTTTGTCATCCCCCTCTCTCTTCCAAGGAGGAGGAGAGACTTCACCGCCTGGATCCTAAAAGAGCAGTTAGCTTTTATTTGGATAGGACTAAAGGTTTGCGATTGGACGTTCAGCTCTTTGTGGGCTACATTGGACGCATGAAGGGCAAGGCTGTTCACAAGCGCACTCTATCCAGATGGATCAACTTGTGCATTAAGATCTGCTACGCCCTGGCTGGTAAGGAGCCTCCTGAAGGTATTAGAGCTCATTCCACCAGAGCTAAGTCATCCACTTCTGCTTTGGCCAGAGGTGTTCCTGTAGTGGACATTTGTAAGGCTTCTACTTGGACCTCCCTCCACACTTTCGCAAAGCATTATTGCTTGGATTCCGAAGTGAGGAGGGACAGCCACTTTACGTGCTCTGTCCTGCAGGATATTTTGGTAGGGGAGGGTGGACACCCTCCTCCAAGAGTGAGACTGCTGTGGGATTCTATTCAAAAGGTGAGTAATCCACAGGCAGATGTATCCATCCGAAGAACAAGTTACTTACCTTCGGTAACGCTTTTTCTGGTGGATACAGTATCTGCCTGTGGATTCCTCACTGACCCACCCTCCTCCCCGATGTCCACCCTTGTATACCTTAAAAGTGGCATTGTTTAATATGTTTGTTTTGCATTGTCTCTTCTATCTGCCTTTGTGTGGGTTTATAGGAAATGCTTTTATTCTTTTGTTTTCCTTCTTAATTTTACATTGTGTGTACTTGTATGAATATTGTGTACTGTGTATACTTTGAATCGGTCCACCCGTTCGCCTTGGAGGCACGGAAAAAATGGGTGGAACTGACGTCATCACGCTGACGAGGCTCTCTTATGCCTCCGGTAACGTCATGCGGAGTCGCAAGCAGAGGCGTGGCATTGTGACGACCTAGTCGGCAGCGACAGCTAGGAAAAAAAATCCTGCGGAATGCTGGCGCATGGGACATTCAAAAGGTGAGGAATCCACAGGCAGATACTGTATCCACCATAAAAGCGTTACCGAAGGTAAGTAACTTGTTCTTCAGTTACCAAGAGGTGATCTGATCACAGATGATGAGCTAAAGCTCGATATTTCCCCCGTGTTGCATTTCACAATACTGCGTTTGTGCCCGGAGGGTGGGGGAAGGGTAGGGGTGATAATGGGACAGTGGAAACTGGAAAGCAATCAATAATTACAGACAAACTAAAAGAGTGTCGGCTTGGCAAACACGGTGTGAAAGCTGGAGCCCAGTGACTGACTCGTGAAAGGGTGCCGCGCTGATAGAGCTCATACCTCCAGTTGTCCTCGGAGACGAGAACCAGCCCACGGCCAGGGCAGCTGCGAGGAGCAGGGCAGGCACAGACAGCAGTGCCCCCTGCTCTGAGGCAAGCTGCACAGCCCTTCCTCTAGCCCACCTGCTGACTCTGCTGCCCTGCTGAGAGACAGATCAGGCTGGAGCCTGCTGACTAAATTGGGAGGAGCCGGAAAAAGACACAACAGTAAAAGTGAAATCAATGCGGTGCTCGTGAAAAGGCTGCCTCGCTGATAAAGTATGTGATTCCACAATTGTTAAAAATACATAAACAATCAAATGCTGCCAGGAACTAAAAGCGGGTGGCAGCTGTACTAAAGTGAAAGGGTGTTGTGCCACACACTTGTATGAAGTTAAATAAACAAGTAGTCAACAACAAACACTTAACATTTAGGAGTGTAAGGAAACTGTTATTAGCCAGTGCTCCTCGCATAAAACCAGAAATTATGTATCGTAGCGATAACCAATAAGAAGCCAGAAAATTAAAGGGACACACGAGTGAACCAAATTTCAAGCAGCAGGCTGGAATGCACTTGATAGAGAGATTACAGCAGGTTTTGCAGACGGCGCTTGCGTGCTGATGCTCTTTCTAAAATTGAACTACCTCCCTCAGCTATGGTACATCACTCGCAAACTGCCTCTGTGGATAATCAGAGACCATTCTCCACACTCAAACAGCTAGTCCAGTTTGTATGGCACAATTCTACACTGCTGGTACCCAGATTGATCCTGTACGGTAGATGGGGGGGCTGGGGGAGTCTAGGGTTTAAATATTTAACAGTAGTCCACCCCCCCAACTCCATTCCCTCTTAGACTGGCTCTATCGTCCTTACACTGAATCTTGGGTGCTTCCCAAATAGGGTTGTTTCACCACTCCCTTAAATCGCATGATATGGCTGAGACCTCCGCAACCGCTTCCCTATCGCACATATATATGCCCCCATATGCCACAGCCGTCCTCTTGAAACACGGAACATAATTAACCGTCACCTGACAGCCACCACATTTCCCTCTCTGCTTTCCCCTATTACGCAGAATCCGGAATTCCCACCTGTCATGATGGATATGCATTTCAAAGACTGGAGAGGAGATGCCCCCCCACTACTGGGTGATTGATTTATATCAAAATGGGAGCACGCTAGATAGGCACACATACAGAAACTGTTCCAGCTGTCAGTGGGGAGAAAAAATTGTGCCTTAACCAACTCCTTCAGTGGGCAAACACACACACACAGTTGGGGGAAAAGGGTAGCAGGGTTAAGACCCCTTTTGAACAATTGTTCTCACAGGGGTGCCCAAAGATGGGTATCCCTTGCCTATACACTGCCCTCTGTGGCTTCTTGCAGCCACACAGACCTACATACCAATCACGTTGCGAGCCGGACCTCAGAACACCAATAACAGAATGAGGTCTAGCAGCTGCTGTGGACTCGGGCGGCTGGAACTTCCATCTGTCTACAAAACAAGCTAACTCCTATAAAATACTCACCAGATGATACTTCACTCCAGCATGAATACTTGCCATGACGGGGGCCTCTGACCTTTGCTGGAAGGGTTGTGAAATCTGGGCACATATTTCCACATATGGGGGCAGTGCCCTCTGGTGAAGCAGTTCTGGAGCGAGGTGCTTCAACAGATTTGCCTGATTTGTTTAGTGACTCTGCCGATGAGCCCATTCGTTCTCCTACTGGGTTGGGCTGGGGAGAACTTGGTCTATCCTTACATGACTCCCATGGAAAGGTTACTTACTGTCTTCCTTTTAGCAGCATAACTCACGAATTCCCACACCTAGAAGAAGCCACTCCCTGTGAGCCTCATGTTGGAACAATTGACTGCATTAAATAACAATAGAATGTACATGTTTAAAATGATTTAGCTACCCTTTAAAACCTATATTAAAAGTGACCGTACCCGACTGGCCCCGGTCACCATCATGCCGGATGTCTTGCAAAACGCTTGACTGGGAGGACTCTACTTAGGTCAGCTTGTCCAATATCTCTGATGATTTGTGTTTGATAACATGCCTATGCAACCTGTTGTCTTGTTTGTCTGTGATTATAGTACTTATGTTTGGAGATTATATATTGGGTGTATGTTGATGGTGTACCCATCCTGTCACTGCTGGAAACTGAAATCGCCTTGGACCCCTCCCCTCCTCCCCACCACAAAACCCCCAAAAATAAAGTTTAAAAAACAAAAAGGCAAAATTGTCAAATGCAGTCTGCTCTATAAAGTATGTGGACAGGTTTTCTGTTATGTGCGCATACAGATTAAGAAAATATAGCATGTGTTGTATGCCATTTGTGTGCACTGATTTGCCTGAGTCCGGATGGTTGCATGAATGCTGACCGCTGTGGACCACTTGTAGGATCTCTATCTGGATCTGTTACTTCAGAAATGTATTGTGTCAATGTACTATAAATAACATGTTTTACTACAGACCAGATTACAGGTGCCTATTTTATGAAATTAGGAATGATGAAAGGCTGTGGTAACATTGCTATCGTTTGATTTCCTGACCAGAAAATCACACCAGACAGCAAGCAACGTGACTGTTGATGTTTTGTCAGGATATCTGAATGCAATCTCGGACCAAGCTTACTAGTTTAACACCAGTCAGTATACATTCGACTGAAACCCAGTCTAACCCCGTTAGCTTCAATTCTACTGGCCCGTTTTATGTACCTTCCACTCCAGAGTTGCATACATTGAAAAGACGATGGCTTACTTCCAAATCATTCTCTTCCCCGGAGGCCAATTCTAGACTCCGGCGCTGCTTCCCATTCAGGTTCCTCTCATCTCCTTGAAATGTCAGGGGAATATTGAGAATACACGTCTGTTTGGTGATTGCCCTAGTAACCTACCCTAAATCATGACACTATTTAAGCATCATTTTCAGTGCTTTTGGAGATCCTAGCAGAAATTGGTGACCATACTGGATTACTGGTCAATCTCTCAAAATCCAAGCTATTTCCCTTTGGGACACTGGTGGGATGGTCTGAGGTAGCCCGCCGCCTCTGGCTGTATCATGGAAGACGAAGAGGGTTGGGTATTTGGGTATCTATGTTGCACACGGAGCACAAGATTTTGAGGAGGCAAATATGGGCAGGATAGTGGATGGCTTAAAACGCAATGTTAAATTCTGCAACACCCTTAGAGTGTCCTTGATGGGTAAAATCACCCTAGTCAAAATGGTGATCCTCCCCATGTGTTTGTACCTCTTTCAGGGCACCCTGTACAATATGAATTAACAGGATTTGAGAAACTGATTGTGGAATTACACTGGGACACTGGTAGGAAAGGAGCAAGCTTGCCATCGTTAAAATGCGAGTGGCGCATGGGTGGACTGGAGGTATCATGCCTAGAGTACTACTACCTAGTGGCGCAGCTCCAGCACTCTGTGCACTGGCTGGATGATAATGATAATTGGGAACGTAGATTGTTGAAGGGCACGTGCGGAGTGTACTCCTTACCGGAGGTCCTGATGATGGTGTCTGGGGCACCTGACTGCTTGCCACACACAGTTCGAATGATATGTAGAGCATAGTAACGTACAGTTTGGGCGATATTGAGGAGGGCACTGATAGCGCAGGATATGCATATTTAGGCACTGAGCCCATTCAAAAATATCGAAAGATCCAAGACCCTTTGTAAATGGCGTGTGGGCTGCTGCAAGACTTTGGGGGTCCTATACCCCAACAACAGATTTATAATGCTTATGGACGCCTCAGAAACGTTCCAACTTGGAACAGGGTAATTTTTACAATTCGCCATTATAGCAGCCACGGCACAGGAGGTTTGACTGTCGTTCCCTGAGGCGCCACCTGTTTTCCGGTTGCTGGAAGTTATGCTAGCGATGGCCGGAGCAGGAGACTGATTTCTCACATCTACAGGGCCCTAAGGGAGGATGCCCCCAAAAGCACGTTGTCAGTACAGTGTAAATGGGAGGCACAGCTTGAGACGCCTCTTATTGAGAGAGATTGGGAAAAGATTCACAAGGGAGTCGAGACCACTTCCACCAATGCGCGGTTCAAGCTTCTTCAATATATTATGTCCATCAGGTGTACCTGGCTCCCAGTAGCCTGCAAAGTATAAACCCGGAGCGTTCAGGAGAGTGCCCTAGATGCGGAGGACAGTCTGCTAACTTCCTACATATTTTATGGTATTGCCCCGGCATAGACTGGTTCTGGCAGACCTTCCTAATGAGGCTCAACTCGGCCACAGGGTGGGAGATCCCTAGAGAGAATGTCCCAATGCTTGCTGGGACTCATTCTGTTCCACAAGGAAAAAAAAAGCTAAGCAGGATTTTCCTTGTCCTGGTGTTGCTCCTGGCTATATGCAGGATTGTGATTGGGTGGTTGTCTCCAAAACACCCGAAGGTTGAAGATTGGTTGAGAGATTTGGCTTAATGGATAAAATCTGAGGGGTGGCACATGATAAAGACCCTCAGGGGTGAAAAATTAGACCATAGTATGAGGGCCTAAGCGGCAATGCTCGCAGAATTATTGACAACGCCGGATGAGCTACCACCGTGGATTAAGGGGGCGTCCGGTATATAACTCAGATGCTTCGAAAATTAAATAGTCATGGGAGGCTGACCATGATGATCTCATTCAAATCCTATGTGTTGATGTTTAATTTGGTCCTCTATATGTGCCCTCAATGCAATGCTTTGCTGAACTACTTTTCCTTTGTATATGCTGAACTGAGCTTGGTGGGAGGCTAGAGGGGGAGTTAGTTAATGAAAGAAGTAAATGATCACTAATGTGTGAGCCACACACTGGCTCCGCAAAGTTAACGTATGTATCATTATCCTTGAATTGCTAATGAAAAATATACAATAGCAAAAAAATCCTTTTCAGTGCTTGCTAGCAGGTCCCGTACAGTCCAGGACTCGTCCTTTCCTTTACTCTATCTAAAGTCCTTCAAATGACCCGTATCAGACAGGGAACAAGCAAGCTAAGACTCAGTAAAAATGCATTACAGCATCATATACACATGCAGTGCAAACTGTAAAGACACAGAGACTTAGGTTGTCAAAAGATTGTCCAGAAAGCTAAGAATAAAACTGCAAAATTCTGCATTAGAACTGACAAAATGCTGTTCCCTCAATTTGTCAAATCCCACAAATTTGCAATTACTAATAACCATTGGTTTTTTTTCAAGTTTTGAAAATGCTGGAAAACACTGATAAAACCCCACCAGAATTCCCAACTTAAAAGAGGAATCACTGCTGATTCAGAACTTGCCTATTGTTCCATCTGAATAGCAATCCAGCTATTTCTATCACAGCAGTTGTAAGTATCGAGAAAAAAATCACCACTGGCTTTGAAACCCCAGACCTAGAACTGCACTGCCTAGGTTCTCAATCACCTTTCTCAATACATTGGTAACAACTAGCATCCTATTTGCTGCATGTGGTGGTGGAACAGGATAACGCACCTCCCAGCCATCTGATGTCACTCCTAGCACCCTGAAATCCAGACACATGCAAGATTTGGCTACAGGTGAGTGCACTGTAAGGGCCTTGGCGAAAAAGGCTTGCATGAATGTACTTAATTCACCTTGCCTCCCCTTGGAATACCGCCCACAACTGGCAGTGATAGTGATACGTAGCCGGATCGATATCTCATCTAGTGGTGCAGGGTTTACAGTGGGGCGGATCTTTACTGAAGCAACACCTTTATCACACACTGAATTTAAAGGAGATAAATTGTACACCCCGTTGTATATCTTCTTATTTTATAGTCTATGGGACACATGTGGGAAGGTTATGCATAAAAAAATATTCAGGCGGCACCTGCTACATTTAAAATGCTTGATGGTCTGTTGACCACCACCAAAACAAAAACTATATAATTCAGTGCAGGAGAAGTTGCTGCTGGGTCATCAAAGGGCCAGACAGGCGTGGGATGAGGTGCTGGACTTGGAGATCACAGACAACATCTGGAAGTTCTGCTGTATGCAAACTGGAATGCTCACATTTAGTAGTAGGTACAAAAGGGGGTGGTGATGGACGGAGCATCTGAACCAATCAAAAACTCACGCCCAGTCAAAAGATCTGGGTTTAATCCATCACCGTTCTTTAGCCCACTCTGCCACCCCAGTTCAGACATGGCTATACGCAAATCAGTCTGAACCTGTGCCTCATGGGAACACTCCAACCCGAACTGCCAAGCCATGTCTTCCCTGGACCGGAAACAAGCTTCCGAGGACCGGTTTCTGGCATTCCAGCCGTCTTCAGCCCAGCTTGCATGAATCCAGGGGCAAAGTGAGCAAGGGACTCACGTCTGAGCATACCCTGCCACACTTATGGCGGCCAAAAGTGGTACAAAAGGGGGTGGTGATGGACGGAGCATCTGAATCAATCAAACACTCACACCCAGTCAAAAGATCTGGGTTTAATCCATCACCGTTCTTTATCCCACTCTGCCACCCCAGTTCAGACATGGCTATATGCAAATCAGTCTAACCCTGTGCATCATGGGAACAGTCCAGCCCGAACTGCCAAGCCATGTTTTCCCTGGACCGGAAACAAGCTTCCGAGGACCGGTTTCTGGCATTCCAGCCGTCTTCAGCCCAGCTTGCTTGAATCCAGGGGCAAAGTGAGCAAGGGACTCACGTCTGAGCATACCCTGCCACACTTATGGCGGCCAAAAGTGGTACAAAAGGGGGTGGTGATGGACGGAGCATCTGAATCAATCAAACACTCACACCCAGTCAAAAGATCTGGGTTTAATCCATCACCGTTCTTTATCCCACTCTGCCACCCCAGTTCAGACATGGCTATATGCAAATCAGTCTAACCCTGTGCCTCATGGGAACAGTCCAGCCCGAACTGACAAGCCATGTCTTCCCTGGACCGGAAACAAGCTTCTGAGGACCCGTTTCTGGCATTCCAGCGGTACAAAAGGGGGTGGTGATGGACAGCTCTTTTCACTGGGTGTGAGTGTTTGATTGATTCAGATGCTCGTCCATCACCACCCCCTTTTGTACCGCTTTTGGCTGCCATAAGTGTGGCAGGGTATGCTCAGACGTGAGTCCCTTGCTCACTTTGCCACTGGATTCAAGTAAGCCGGGCTGAAGACGGCTGGAATGCCAGAAACCGGTCCTCGGAAGCTTGTTTCCGGTCCAGGGAAAACATGGCTTGGCAGTTCGGGCTGGACTGTTCCCATGATGCACAGGGTTAGACTGATTTGCATATAGCCATGTCTGAACTGGGGTGGCAGAGTGGAATAAAGAACGGTGATGGATTAAACCCAGATCTTTTGACTGGGTGTGAGTGTTTGATTGATTCAGATGCTCCGTCCATCACCACCCCCTTTTGTACCACTTTTGGCCGCCATAAGTGTGGCAGGGTATGCTCAGACGTGAGTCCCTTGCTCACTTTGCCCCTGGATTCAAGCAAGCTGGGCTGAAGACGGCTGGAATGCCAGAAACCGGTCCTCGGAAGCTTGTTTCCGGTCCAGGGAAGACATGGCTTGGCAGTTCGGGTTGGAGTGTTCCCATGAGGCACAGGTTCAGACTGATTTGCGTATAGCCATGTCTGAACTGGGGTGGCAGAGTGGGCTAAAGAACGGTGATGGATTAAACCCAGATCTTTTGACTGGGCGTGAGTGTTTGATTGATTCAGATGCTCCGTCCATCACCACCCCCTTTTGTACCACATTTAGTAGTAGGCTGCGCATGATTTTTGATAAGTTTTTGCAGCAAGTCTACTATACGCTGGTATCTCTGTTGAGATCTAGCCTCAAGGATTGCGCTCTATGGTAGATACAGTGTGGCAGGGTGGGATTCTTGCACCTTGCTTGAGGCTGAGCAAGGGCTTAGAAATACTTGTGCAGGGTGTGCTCTGTACTCACTGATATGATACACGTACTTGTCCTACAGGAACCCATGATTGCCCTTCTTGGATGGACAAGGAATATTGACACCCCACATGAGAGGTTTGTTGCACTAGTCCTGCTGCTGCAAAGAGACGGGTAGCCTGCTGCTGGGGGAGGCCATAAGCCTCACAATTTGAACAGTGGATTGATGAACAAGTTACTTACCTTCGGTAACGCTTTTTCTGGTAGATACAATATCTGCCTGTGGATTCCTCACCTTGTGAATATCCTCTTGCGTCAGCAACCTTCAGAAATTCTTTTTGTAGCTTCGCCCCGACGACGTCACAGAGGCACGGCATCGCACGTGACTCCGCTGACGTCACCGACACCATAATAGGCACACGCCGGCGTGATGACATCAGTTCCACCCTTTTTTCCGTGCCTTCGAGGCACACGGACGGACCGATGACAGCAGATATATACACAGTATACAAATGTCAAGATAACACACACAGTGTGAAGCTAATGCAGGAAAACAAATTGTAATAAACATTTCCTTTGACAATAAAAATATATACATTACAGTAACTCCGATATAGAAGAGAGGACAACGAGGAGGCGGGTGGGCCAGTGAGGAATCCACAGGCAGATATTGTATCTACCAGAAAAAGCGTTACCGAAGGTAAGTAACTTGTTCTTCTGATAGATACATCTGCCAGTGGATTCCTCACCTTGTGAATAGAGTCCCACAGCAGTCCCCACTTTTGAGGAGGGTGTCCACTTTCCCTCACCAGAAAGTCCTGGAGGACAGAGCGCGCAAAGTGGCCGTCCCTCCTCACCTTGGAATCTAAACAGTAATGTTTCTCTAAAGTGTGGAGGGAGGCCCAAGTCGCCGCTCTACAAATATCCTCAACAGGTACACCCCTAGACAAAGCAGATGTAGAAGACTTTGGTCTAGTAGAGTGAGCTCTTATACCCTTTGGAGGTTCCTTACCCGCCAGGGCGTAGCAGATCTTAATGCAGAGGATAATCCATCTCGAGAGCTGCGCTTGTGCACCGCCTTCCCCTTCTTGCAGGCAACAAATCCAACAAACAGATGGTCATCCAACCTGAACTCTCTTGTCCTGTCCAGGTAAAAGCTCACCACCCTCTTAGGGTCCAAGCGGTGAAGTCTCTCCTTCTCCTTGGAAATGTGAGGGGGAGGATAGAAGGAAGGGAGGGTAACGGACTGCCCCAGATGGAAAGGAGTAACCACCTTAGGCAGAAAAGCAGCCCTGGTCCTGAGAACCATTCTTTCAGCATGAATGGACAAAAATGGGGGCTTTGAACTAAGAGCTTGAAGCTCACTTACCCTCCTTGCCGGGGTACTTGCCACTAGAAAAATAGTCTTAAAAGACAAAAGTCTCAAGGGACACTTGAGTAAAGTTTCAAAAGGCGAACCCATCAAGAATGTAAGAACAAGGTTCAAGTCCCATTGAGGCACAATAAAAGGAGTAGGAGGAAATTTATTGGTAAGGCCCTTAATGAATCGTAATACAATAGGAGATTTAAACAAAGAGGGCTGGTCCAGCAAACAAAGGAAAGCCGATAAGGCCGACAAATAACCTTTGATAGTTGCCACCGCAAAACCCTGCTGGGCCAAGGAAAGTGCAAATTGAAGTATATTGGACAAACGAGCCCTTAAAGGGTCAATGGACTTCTCCCCACACCAAGCAACAAATTTAGACCATCTATAAGAATAAATGGACTTGGTGGAGTCACGCCTGGCCAATAAGATGACATCCACTTCATCGTGTGGGAGAGAAAAGGAAATCAGGTTGCCCCGCTCAATCTCCAGGCATGAAGGTGTAAGGTCTGGAGGTTGGGGTGTAGAACCTGCCCCTCCATCTGGGAGAGGAGATCTGCCCTGTGAGGGAGACAAGGCGGAGGGCACGAGGAGAGGTGGAGAAGATCTGTGTACCATACCACACCCTTCTTGGCCAATCCGGGGCGATTAAAATAACTTGGGCCCAGTCTTGGCGAATCTTCCTCAGAACCCGAGGAATCAAGGGTATGGGAGGAAACGCGTAAAGGAGTTGAGAATCCCAACTCAACTGAAACGCGTCCCCCAGTGCTCCTTGCATCAGAAACTGGAGACTGCAGAATAACGGGCAGCGAGCATTCTCGTGAGTGGCAAACAGGTCCACCTGAGGAGATCCCCACGTCCGAAAGACATAACTAACTACCTCTGGATGAAGCCTCCACTCCTGGTCGGCTGAGAACTGCCGACTGAGACTGTCTGCACGTACGTTCAGAACTCCGGCAAGATGATTTGCCATCAGACAAATCTGGGAGACGCAGAGCCTCCCTGCTGAGACACTGCGACCCCACTCCTCCCTGCTTGTTGACACACCACATCACATCGCGGTCGTGTTGTCCGTCAGGACTTGAACTGACTGACCGCGAAGGGAAGGGAAGAAGGCCTTGAGCGCTAAACGTATGGCCCGCAACTCTAGAAGGTTGATGTGAAGCGACCTTTCCTTTCGAGACCAAAGACCTTTGACCTCCAGATCCCCCAGATGAGCACCCCACCCTAGAGTGGATGCATCCGTTATCACTGTGGCCACCGATGGAGGTAGTTGAAAAGGCATTCCTTGTGACAGATTGCCTTCCACGCTGCCCCAAGACAGATCCGCTGCAGTTTCTCTCGAGATCCTCAATGACTCCCTGAGATCTCCGCTGTGCTGATACCATTGCCTGCGGAGGCACCACTGGAGTGCCCTCTTGTGCCAGCGTGCATGGCTGAACAACAGAATGCAAGATGCCAGCAGACCGAGCAGACGAAGGACCTTTAGGACTGGAACGACCGCTCCATTGTAAAATGAAGGAATCATTTCCTGTATGTTGCGAATCCTTTGAGAAGGAGGGAATGCACGACACACAGTAGTGTCCAGTACCGCACCTATGAACAGGTTGCCTGGGAGGGCACCAGGTGGGATTTGGGTACATTTATCGAAAAACCCAACCTGTGCAACAACTGAGTTGCCGCTTGCAGATGATGGAGCACTATCTCTGGAGATTATGCTTTGATCAGCCAATCGTCCAGATACGGGAATACTGGTATCCCCGATCTTCTGAGATGTGCAGCCACCACAGCCATCACCTTGGTGAAGACGCGAGGCGCAGTAGTAAGACCAAATGGAAGGACCGCAAACTGGTAGTGTTGCGATCCAACCGTGAAACGGAGATACTTCCTGTGCGACTTCAGGATGGGAATAGGAAAATACGCATCCTGTAAGTCGATCGACACCATCCAGTCTTCTTCCAGCAGCGCTTGAAGAACCTGCGCAAGGTTGAGCATCTTGAACTTCTCCTGCTTCAGGTAAAGATTCAAGATCTGAGATCCCGGATTGGACGAAGTCTGCCATCCTTCTTGGGGATCAGAAAATACCGGGAGTAACATCCCTGACCCCTCTCCTGCTCCAGAACCACCTCTATCGCACCCTTTCTGAACAATGCCAGGACTTCTTCCTGCAGGAGTAGCAGGTGGTCGTCCGAACAATAACCCTGGCAAGGAGGGTAATTTGGGGGAAATTCC
Organism: Lissotriton vulgaris; assembly: GCF_964263255.1. NCBI lineage: Eukaryota > Metazoa > Chordata > Amphibia > Caudata > Salamandridae > Lissotriton > Lissotriton vulgaris. The sequence goes on along the minus strand of NC_141695.1, from coordinate 823,841,158 downwards.
CGAAAGGGAAGAGCAAACCCATTCTCCACGAGATTGAGAACCCAATGATCTGATGTAATCAATTCCCAATCTCGCAGAAAATGGGTAAGCCGACCCCCCACTGGACCCACATGATCCGGAATGGCGGATCTAGGGCTGCTTTGCTGTGTTGGCAGGAGGCTGGGAAGGGGAAGAGGAGGAGGAGGAGGCTTGGCGACCTCTAGGACGAGCTCTTTGTCTGCCCCTGTACGACTTGTACAGCGTATTTTGCTGCGGCTGCTGCTGTGATTGTTTCTAGGCCCGAAAGGAAGATCTGCCAAATCATCTGAATCGCTTTCCAAAAGAGCCCCTGGTCTGAAGGTTCAAAGACTTTGCCGTCGCTCTGCTGTGTTTAAACCGCTCTAAAGCATCGTCCGCTTTCTTTCCAAACAATCCTGACCCATCAAAGGGCAAATTCATCAAAGCAGACTGAACATCCGCAGAAAATTCTGAAGATTTCAACCACGCAGCTCTCCTAGTGGCCACCGAAGAGCCCATCACTCTCGCCACTGAATCAGCTGTGTCCAGTCCACTCTGGATTATCCTGAGTGTCAGAAATCACCTCCTAAAAATCCTTCCTTTCGTCCTCAGGAATTTTAGGCACCAATTGTTTGACGGAATCCATCAAGGCATGGATGTATCTACCCATCAGGCAAGTAGCATTTGTAGATTTTAGCGCCATGCTGACTGAGGAAAATATTTTCTTTGCTGCCTGGTCTTGCTTCCTTTTCCCCAGGAACCTGTGGAAAAGCACCCGCAGATTTCTTTGAGCAGGCAGCCTGCACAACCAAACTCTCTGGCAGGGGGTGCGTTGACAAAAAGTCTGGGTTACCAGGTGCCACTCTATACCTTCTCACAACGGGGGCTGTCAGAGGTTTTTTCCACACCTCATAAATAGGCTCGGCCAAAGCGTCATTAAATGGGAGCATTGGTTCAATAACAGAGGAAGGCGAGTGAAGGACCTCAGTTAGAATGTTAGACTTGTATTCAGCAGTAGGCAGAATAATATTCAACAAGTCTGCAGCCTTCTTTATAACAACGTGTTAAGGTGTCACATCCTTAGAAGGTACGTCAGATACAGAGGCCAAATCCCACTCAGGAGACAGCTCAAGACCACTAGCCTCTCTCAGGTCATCAAAATGATCCTCCGAATCCTGCAGTTCACCTTCCTCTAAATTTTCATCACAATACCTCTCCTCTTCCAGAAGCCTCTGTGCCTCACCCCTTGACCTCTCCTTCATAAACAAAGTCGACGGATCCGGGACCGACTCCACCGACGCCAAACTGTCGGAAGAGGCCGCTTAATCCGAGGTCGAACCGGATTCGGCATCAGAGGCGAGGGTATCTGTGTCGAAGGATTCGGCGTCGATGGATTCTGCGTCGAAGGCCTGGGCGTCAAAGGCTTCGCGGCGCCGGGAAATGCCAATGCGAAGTTGGAGCCGGCATAAAAGGCGCAGGAGCATAAGCCTGGGGGACACCCTGATTAAATGCTAATGGACCCGTGGGACAAGCCAGTGCACCAGAGGGGTACATTGCCATGGAGTAAACTCCAAACATAGCATTCAGGAACTGAGTAGGATCCTGACCTAGAGCCCGAAAGGCTGGATAAGAGCCCCCAGGTTGCTCTTGAGGGAGCGGAGTCTTCTAGACCTCGGCCTCCACCTCAGGCTGGTGCACCGGGGTCGACGAACCCGCAGGCAACGAAGCCTCGCCCTCTCCTTCCTCTTCACCTTCATCTTCATCTTCTTGACCAGAAGGATGGGATGGGTTTGGAGAAGGATTCGGCAACTGCTTCGGTGACACAGGCAAATCCGCATGCGAAGCCTCACCCTCGGAGACCTGTACCTCCGAGGCCACTGCTTCCTTTCGAATTAACTTCACCTGTGACTTAAGCCTTGAACTTGAGTCTTTCTCAGAGTGATGGCGAGATTCATGACTCCTATTCTTATGCTTCTTCCTCGAAGACCTCTAAGCATGCGCCGGAAACGACTCCGAGTGCGATCTCGAACGAGACCTCGAACGCCGAGTTCGTGACCTCGAACTCTTTTTATCCTTTTTGTTTTTCAACTTCGCTACGAGAAGTTTCGTCTCCCTCTCCCGGAGTGCCTTCGGAGTCATCTTTTTACAAGAAGGACAATCTTCGACGTTATGATCGGAGCTCAAGCACCAAACGCAGCACTCGTGTGGATCAGTGATAGACATCATCTTGCCAGATTCTACGCACGCTTTAAATACAGTCTTCTTCGTAGACATCATGACAGAAGACAAAGAAAACACCAGTAGAAACACAAAGTAACAAAGTTACTATACAGCTACAGACGATGCCTTGAAAACCGTTAGCGTCGACGACGCGGACAAAAGGGAACTGATGTCATCACGCCGGCATGGGCCTATTATGGTGACGGTGACGTCAGGGGAGTCGCGTGCGACGCCGTGCCTCTGTGACGTCGTCCACGTCTGCGTGAAGGTACAAAAAGAATTTCCGAATGTTGCTGACGCAAGGGGATATTCACAAGGTGAGGAATCCACTGGCAGATGTATCTATCAGAAACTATGATATATTAAAATGAGCAATCAGAACATTATGATGAACTGCTGCCAGTGGCCTTCAGAGCATGGGACCCCCTTAGGATCTACCTTCTTTCCTGGAAACCTGAAGAGAGCAATGGGGGCAATGTTGGTAGCTCTAAACCAACCTGAGATACTTCCTGTGCACAGCTATTTTCGGCAGAGGTGGTATGTTATCGTGCGGTATAATAGGTCACAATGCAAGACCATTGTGTTTGCTGACCGTACCACCCTCACCTCACAAGAGTCCTTTACAAGGAGAAACTAATTGAGTTATGTTGCATCAGAACCTCTTCAATCCGAAACCCAGTGAGAAGGGTGTGCGGTAGCCTGTTTAACAGACCCAGATCCACAATGAATTATTGTGTGGTCATTGCATCATTGTCCCTTTTGATTGTTGTTTTTTCTTTTCTTCATATAAAATTATTGTAATATTGTTTACAATAAAAGATAGATTTAAAATATAGAAAATAAAATCAAACACCACCACACAGGTGTTATGTCGGAAGTAAGCACAACCACACAGGTAAGACTGTTCATCGTCCTGGCTACACCAGGACCCTTTTATTGGAAAGAAAAGCCCCACCCCCAACGAACCAATTAACATCCCACCCTACATAAGAAACAGGTGAGACACCGCAATCCCTTTGGGTGCCAGTCATAGAAAGATAAGAGCAGCGACCACATCACATTCCTCTACAAATTCAACAAAAAAAACAAATAACACAAATTAATTTCAAACATGTTACATAATTCTTCAAACAAGTGGATCGAGCAGGACATGGCCGTAACTGATATCTTCCCACACCCCGTCGTTGAGAGTCAAACTCTGGTATCAGACATTCACTAGGGGGAGACATAAGAACGGACTCAGACTCCACACCTGAAGGTGACATAGATGGAGATCCACCGTGCTGTCCAGGTGCCACGTTCTCCGCCAGTGGAACAAAAAGGAGGCATCGAAACCATGTCATAAAATCCATTGTCTGAACCTACAGAGTCAGCATCAGATGATACCACATGTCCATACTTTTGAAAAATAACAGGAGCACAGTACAATTTAAAGAAAGACATATTCCGTGAAATGATCAACCCATCCCTCACAGCAGTAACCTTTGTCCCGTGAACGGACTGTACAACCCAAGGCTCAGGCTCAAAAGGCAAACTAAACTTCCCCCTATGGTGCTGATTCTTCACCTTTACAATATCACCAACAAAGAAAGTCCGGGGCTTAGCCCCACGCCTGAATGCCACTTTAGCATTCATTGCTTGCCGATTCTTCAGCTCCCCAGCCACAACAGCATAGCTCGCAGGAACCGTCTCCATTAGAGGCACAAAATCACTTATAGGACGATTCATGCATAAGGACATCGGACTGACTTTTGTAGTTGAATGAGGAGTCATCCGATATTCCTTCCAAAACATAAATATAGCACAGTCCACATCCTGACGATCAGTGATGGCAATACTAATAGCTTTGTTAAGGGTACACATAAAACGTTCTGCCTCTCCATTGGCCTGTGGCCATAAAGGGGTGACTTTACGATGGACAATGCCCCTGGCTTGCAGATAAGTCGAGAACTCATGGCTAGAAAAAGGAGGTCCGTTATCAGTGCGTAATTCAGAAATCAAACCATGTGTCGCCATGATTTTATCAAATAGTGGTACAGTACGACATGCAGTGGTAGTGTCCATTATTTCCACTTCAAGATATTTAGAAAAGTCATCAATCAATACCAGCATAGGTCGCCCATCAGGTAAACATCCAAAATCAGCACTTGCCCTCTGCCAAGGGAATGAGGGGATGCCTTCTGTGATGATGGGAGCTGGAGCATCCCAACCCCCAGCAGCCTGACACAGCGCACAACCCAACACTGTATTCTCCACCAGAGCGTCCAATCTGGGAAACCATACCATACCCTCCCGCCCTTTCTTCCATAAATGGCTCCCTTCGCTAGGAAGCGCAGCGGGCGCGCCAAAGGCGAGCCAGTCTGCGCCGGACCCGCGCCTAGGGCCATACCCCCTGTCTTTTTTGATTCCATTCACACTCTTAGATACATTTATGACAGAGAGGCGCTCTGGGCCTTAAATAGCAAGTCCTCTACAATGGGATGCACAGTAAGGGAACCAGGGGCCAAGGCCCAACTCAATACACCCCATTGTGCTAACTGCCTACAAGCCCTGCCCAATCTACTCTGGCAACCCATCGCGCCCCAAGGGAACCAAAAGGCTGACCCTATTAGGAAGGATGATCCAGCGGTCAATTGCCTTCTTCTCAACGCGAGGTCATTAGCCAAACATAGCACGGAGGTAGCAGAGGTAATTCAGGACGCAGGCATAAAGATAGCATTTATCACCGAGTCATGGACTGATGCAGCGTCAGGTCCTGACATAGTCAAGGCCACCCCACCGGACTATGTGTGCTACACCCAAAATCGGGACAAGAGGAAAGGGGGTGGTCTAGCCATTATTTATCATAAAGCCATCAGAGGGTCCTTTCAATCCGGTCCCACTGGCCTCGAGGAGTCACTTCTTTTTAACTTCACCCTTTCTGATCATCAATCCCTTAGTGGCTGTCTTGTATACAGACCCCCAGGTACGAAAGCCCCATTTGTATTAGCACTGAGTAGGGTACTCGAAGCTGTAGCATCTGCCCAAAATTTCACCCTCCTGGGTGATTTTAATTTTCATCTTGAATGTGACTCAGACACAGACACCCGTGATCTAATCGACCTATTGCTGGGGGTTGATTTGATCCAACAGGTATCAGGCCCGACACACAAAGCAGGACATACCCTAGACGGGATTTTTTCTAATCATCCCAGTCTGAAAGTTTCATTGGTTCTGCCGGTCCCCTGGTCCGATCACTCAGCTGTCTATTTCACGGTTTCTTTAACCACCCCCATGAAACCACCCAGTTCTAGAAACGCCCCTAGACAGGTCAGAAAATGGAACAACATTAAAGGGGATACGCTGGTTGACGTATTAAAAAATTCCCTGACATCCCTCTCTGACAATGTGGAGGAAGCAGCCACGGCCTATACAACCTGGCTAGATCGTGCCTGCCTACTCCTGGCTCCTCCTAAAATCACCTACTCCACTCGTGCAACTCCCGCCGCTCCCTGGTTTTCAGAACAAATCAGGGAGCATAAAGTACGGTGTAAAAAACTGGAGAGAATCTGGCGAATGAATTACTGTGAAACAGACAAGCAAATTCTTAACTCGGAGCAAAGAGTCTATAAAGAAAGAATCTTGCAGGCAAAAAGGGCTTTCCTCACAAAACAGATCAAAAAAGCCAGCAATACCCCAAAAGAATTATTCCAAACAGTTTCATCCCTGGCAAACCCTAAAACCATAGAAATTCCCCCCAGTCTTCCACTCTGTGAAAATCTCGCCACCTTCTTTCGAGAAAAAGTAGAAAACATCTTCTTTTCCCTAGACAGTCTGGTCAGGACACCTCCCTCGAGGGAGGGTCCGGAATCAGACAGCACTCTGGAAAAACTTCTACATTTTCAGCCCATTACTGAAAAGGAAGTGGTGAGCCGTCTATTGAAGATAAAATCGGGCTCCCCACACGATCCATGCCCTATGGCAATAGCTAAATTAGCCCCTGACATCATTGCAACCGGACTCACCCCCTTCTTCAATCAGATGTTGGAGAAAGGGGAATATCCCGCCAGATGGAAGCGAGCCTCCATCCTGCCCCTGCTAAAAAAAAACAACCTAGACATCACCGAGATGAATAACTATCGGCCGATTGCTCGACTTCCCCTCCCTGCTAAAATCATGGAAGGCAACTTAAATACACAACTAAGTTTCTATTTAAAAACAGGGGAACACCTCGACCCCTCCCAACACGGCTTTCGTGCGGAACATAGCACGGAATCCGCTCTGATCAAATCAGTGGAAGACATCAGACAGGTGATGGATGCAGGAGGCAGAGCGGCCCTAATTCTGTTGGATCTTTCCGCGGCCTTCGACACGGTCCAACATAAGTTGTTGGTGGACCGGTTGAGGGCCTGTGGAATTCAGGGAAAGGCACTAAAGATCTTACAGGCCTTCCTCTCCAACAGAACTCAGTCGGTGGCCCTGGGAGACTTTGAATCGCGTCCGTTTGTGTTGCCCTGTGGAGTTCCCCAGGGGTCCTCACTTAGTCCCACCCTTTTTAATGTTTGTTGCGACCCTTGCCCCGGCACCTTACAGCATATGCGGATGACACACAGATAGTGGTGTCATTACTACCCGGCAACACAGACAGTACAGCAGACAGATTTAAAGGTTGCATGCATGAGGTGGGCTGTTGGATGGCTCAAAACTGTCTAAAACTAAATTCCACTAAGACAGAAGCGCTGCTCTTTGGTGCCAGGGACAACTTCTGGTCCCCGAAATGGTGGCCAGATGAAATGGGACCTCTCCCCTTCCTGGTGGAAAAAGTTAAAAATCTGGGCATACTGGTGGACGACTCTGTGTCCTTCAAACCCCAGATTAATGCACTATCCTCCTCCATGCACTACACCCTCAAAACTATCAGGAAAGTTCTTCCGTATTTGGAGAAAGAGCACAGGAAAACTGTTGTTACTGGTCTAGTCCTTTCACGCTTGGACTATTGTAACAGCCTGATGTTAAACGCCCAGCAGAGCGTTCTTAATAAACTCCAGTTACTGCAAAATGCGGCTGCCCGCCTGATCACCGACACTCCCAAATTTGCATCGGTAGCTCAGGACTTGGTGAACCTTCATTGGTTGCCAATTCGCAAGAGAATTGCTTTTAAAGCGCTATGCATGGTCTTCAAGGCCCTACATGACATGGGTCCTAGATACATGAAACTGCTCTTCCGTTGGCATAAACCAGCAAGAACCCTGAGATCTGGGGAACTGGCACTGGTTACAGTCCCCAGAGTTAAAAGAGCACGCTGGGGAGGCAGGAGCTTCTCCCTCGGGGCGGCAGAGGCTTGGAACAAACTGCCACTCCACCTTAGACAATCCTCGGACCTGATGGCCTTTAGGAAAGAGCTCAAGACCTGGCTCTTTACTCATTAATCCCTTAGCTACCCACTTACACTGGTTCAATTATGCTAGCGCCAGGACACCCCCGGGTAACAGAGCGCTCTACAAATGTAATAAATAAATAAATACATCTCAAACGGGACTTGGTTTTCACAACCCCTTGATGAACCAAGTGAGCCAAATCTACCACATGCTGTTGAAGGCAGGCAGGAATCACCAACCCTGGACCTCTGAGACACCCCTCCGGGGAACAAACCAGTTCATCCCGCACCTGAAAGAGAGACGCCAAGGTAGATCTAGCATCCTCGGTACGACTTTTGGCGGAACTCATGATCTCATTCCACTTACCAGTACCAACAGCGGACAGGCATAGTTGAAGACACCCATCCTGAGCCGTGGAATCCACAATCTCCTCCATAGAAATAGGGAGAGTCCTGGAATGCTCCACCACCAGCCGCACATATTTCTCAACATCCTCGGCATCATTTTCCTCTGCAACAGTAGCAGGACAAAAATGCCAGGAAAGATAATCAGCGGGATTCAAAACCCCTGGACGAAAGACTACAGTAAAACAGTAATCCTGCAGCTGTAAAATGCACTTTTCAATGCGGGGAGGGGGTTTTGAAGATGAACCCATAAACAAAGGAATGAGTGGCTTATGGTCAGTATGCACAACAAAAGGCTGGCCATACAAATGAAAATGATAGCAGTCCCAGGTAACATTGGATTTAGTGAGTTCTCGTAAAGGAGCCGTTAAACCAGACAAACCACGATTGAAGCAGCCGCAGTAGTTGACAATTCCTATGAAGCTTCTTACACTAGACGCGTTAACAGGAGCAGAGGCAGTCTGAATGTCACACACCTTCAGAAGATCAGGGGACACATCATCTTGTGAAAACCGATAACCAAAGAACGAAATGTCTGTTTTCAAAAATTCACATTCCTCCTTATGTAGGGTTAGGCCATGATCTAGCAATCTCTGAAACACACCTTTAAGGCGACTAAGATGTCCATCCAAGGTAGGGGCATGCACCAGAATGTCATCGCTGACATTTATTACGCCATCCAGTCCAGACAAAACCCCACGAATCATATCCTGGAAAACCTCTGCAGCACTGGAAATGCCAAAGCTCAAGCGTTTATATTGTTGTAAACCCACATGCGTAGAAAACGTGGTGATCACTCGGGAAGCAGGGTCAAGCATCAACTGATGGTAACCAGCACGGAGATCCATTTTGGAAAACCACCTAGACCTGCTTACTTCCACCACAATATCATCAACAGTAGGGGTGAGGTAACGCTCGCGTTTAATCGCCAGATTAGGCAAGCGCATGTCCACGCCAATACAGACTTCCCCAGGTTGCTTAGGTTTAAGAGCAATCACTATAGGTGTCACCCAGGGAGTCGGGCCCTCCACCATTTCAATAATATCAGCCTCCTCCAGCTTTGCCAATTCTGCCTCCACCTTCGGCCGAAGATGAAAAGCCACCCTCCTGTGACGTAACGCCACCGGTTGGATAGACTCATCAATATGCAGCTTGATCATCCGGTTTGTCAGACAGCCTATGCCATTGAATAATGGTGAAAACTGAACCAGCAAGTCATCAACAGTCTATTTATGGATGGCCAATGCAAAAACCACCAAGTGCAATCTTTCGGCTGTCTGGCAACTCGGCAACATTCCTTGACCACTCTTTGTAACATAAACCAGCGTTTTCACGACATGAAAACCATGTGAAACTTCAGCAGTAAAAACACCAGCCAATGGAAGGTGTTCACGAGCTCCAAAAGCAAACACTTTAGTAGAATTCCCACTCAAAACAGGGATGGTTGGCAGTCCCATCATCATGGACTCAGCCATCACATTAATGGAAGCCCCTGTATCGATCAAAGCAGGCACCCAATGACCGTTCACCAGTACACAGCATTTGGGTAGACCTCTCCGTACAGCACCCCCAGGTTGCAAGGCATGTTGAACATGTACAGTCTCCTCATCGTCATCCATGTCTCCCTCCGCCAACAATGGAGCAGCTGAGTACACCTGGGCGGACGACGAAGGAACAGAACCTCGGGCAGGAGCAGAACAGCACACCTTTGCAAAGTGGTTCACTTTATTGCAGTTAGAGCACCGCTTCCCAACTGCAGGACAAGTCCCCTTATGAGGAAACAAACCCCCACAACCATAACGAGTCCGGGGTCGTTCCATTTTACCTCGGTGCAGCATCTTCTGCTTGTCAGGAACCCTGACTGAAACAGCATTCACCGGCTCCGCCTTCACGGCATGTTGAAGGGCAGCATCCATATGAGCCGCCCTAACCTTTGAAAGCTCCTTGGATCTGCCACGAGTCAACATGTCAGCCATAGGCATATTTGGCACCTGGAGTATTGCTTCACGAAGTTTACTATGATAGCAGCCTTGTATAAATTAGGCCCTAATTTCGTCTGCAGCATCAGGCAACCGACAGGTACTAGCCAAAGTACGTAAACGAGCGAAGAAAATGTCCACAGATTCATCAGGCAGCTGCCTAGCCTGGCGTAACAGGAACCGTTCATAATCAGGGTTAGCAAGGGGCTCAAAATGGGCAGTCAGAGCTTGTTTCAAGGTGTCATAAGTATGTGGAGTATCTTCCACCACTGACCGTCCCAGACGATGAATTGCCGCCCCTCCAAGATGCAGCAATATCGGGTGCCTCCGTTCCTCCACCAGATCGATGGCCTCAAAATAATTCTCCAAACGGTCCACCCACTCCTTCCAGCGGGCCACCTGGGCAGATGGTGGACCATCCAACAGGAAGTGTTCCACTGGGGGTATAGTTGTCATAATGAACCCCTTAAGGATATATCACTGTGCCAAAACTTGTGACCCAATACCACTCAGCAGGCCAACTGATGGTATCCACAGGGAACTGAAAGATCTGGATCTGGATAGCCTCAATGTCCACAGCAACCACAATTGCCCTCAATGGTTTTATTTTTTTGTTTTGTACAATTAGTCCACTGCTGACAACAATATCAGCAATATCAGGACCAAACACCAAAATCCGCTACAAATGTCCCACAGAGCGCTCCTGCCACGAGACGCTCAGGAAACACTCCTCTCCACATTTGGAGCTCCGAGATGACAGCGCTGGGAACAACAGCAGACGCGCTGCACTGCCACGAGCCAGCCGGCCCACTGCAGCACTCCGCGTAATACAGGCCACGCCCCCAAACACAGCCGGAGCGGGCAGGAAGCAAACGGGATCCGGAGAAGCTTCACCGGACACAGCAACCCGTCCAGGAGGCCCGCAGACTTCCGGGACACAGCAGCATGGCAAGATGGTATGCCGGCACACGAATGCCCCCAGAGGAGCGCAGCAGCTCCACAGATACACCGGAAACAAACGGGAGAACAGCCACAGAATCCCACCTTCGTCGCCAGTAATGTTATGTCGGAAGTAAGCACAACCACACACAGGTAAGACTGTTCATCGTCCTTGCCACACCAGGACCCTTTTATTGGAAAGAAAAGCCCCACACCCAACAAAACCAATTAGCATCCCACCCTACATAAGAAACCGGTGAGACACCGCTATCCCTTCGGGTGCCAGTCACAGAAAGGTAAGAGGAGCGACCACATCACAACAGGCAGCCAGTAAAGTCCACTCTTCTCACAGCAGCCTTTGGTTAAAGTGGGTGCCAAATTCGTCCCGTCCTGTCTTGATAGCGCTGGCTCGAAGATCTCTTCTCTCCCTCTAGCTCTTTACATTCACTTATATAACGTTTGAGAGGGATTTTAACAAATATAAGAATAAACAATTAATGCAAAGTAGCAAAATGCCCTTTCAGCTATTTCATATAATTAAACAATTATCTTACAGAAAAACAAAACGTTACACACAGTCACTGACCTTCTAGAAGCTTAATTATAACTGATGATAATCGTACACTTCAGCAGAAATGATGAAATCACATGAATATATTTGCTTGAGCTTGATTATCATATTTACATGAAACAGCTGAAGAACTAAACAACATGTTAAAAATGTGCATTTGATTAAATCATAGTTGTGTATTTCTCAATTACTTGACTAATGCACATTTCGTAACAAAATGATATTTCTTTGAAGGGAGAAAACTAAATATTTACAACATCTTGAGAATGATAATAAACTTGGATGTATTAAATACATTCAATTGCAGGATTATATGATCAATGATAAATTAAAGAAAACTAGATTTAAAAAAAAGAAATTATTGTGGCTTGGTGCAAAAAGGACAAAATGTGAAGTAATACAGAAAGGTACAAACTGTCCAAGAAAACGACTTTTTTATCAGATGAACTCAGAAAAACCACGAACAGTTACTTGAACACTGTGATGCAATCTCGTCACCTTTCCTTTCTTTCAGCTCGTGGTGTTGACATGACCAATCCATAAAATCCAGAGGTTGAAGGTGCAGGAAACAAATGAATACTTGGAGTACGAAAGGAGAATTAAATGGCTTATGAAACAGAAACAACTGAATTAAGCCAACATCGACCCCGATGTTGATGTAGCTGATGATGTTGATGGAGCACATATGGATTGAAGAACATCACCAACATCAATAGAATCCAACAAGAAGAAATGCCTTGTGGCCTGACTCTGGCAAGAGTAGGTGTTGGTGCTGAGGACAAATCAGGAATTGGGGGTATTGATGGCCCATCATATTCTGCATGCTTAGGAAAGGTAACTGCAATGCAGTGCTGTAGGTTTGATACAGTCTGATTGGTTGAAGTATCTCCTATGTCATGTTGATAATTACGCGATGGGTGGCATTTCCAAAGGAATCTCCAAGCAGGTCATTGTAAACCAGCTGACAAACCAGAAAACATGTCACACTTGTGGGAGCCTCTAATTTCCGCAATGACATAGTCCAGAGCTCAGTTATTGCTACCAACCATTCTGTTTTAAAATAGAATGCCTTGCTTCTCGGTCGGATAGCCATATTCCATGTTGCTGTTTCGAACTGGCTTCATTTCTTTACTAGAAGAAACTTGAGAATGACACAGTCCACTATCAGAGATGTTGTTGAAAGACCACCAAACACACTTGAAAATATTGAACTGAAAAGTAAAGGAATGAATCTAAACAGTCTTAAAGCAAGTAAATAAACCAAATGTAAAACATGTGTTATGTCTGTTGTATTTCAGGAATGGAAGTTGGTGTGCAAGAGGGCGACCACATGAGTTGTAAACTGAGTCTGCAAGAATCTTTTAATTCTTAGATAAATAATAAATTGTTTGTAAAGCAAAGTTTCTGCTGCTGAGGTTAGACACCTCTTTTTGCCATAATTTTGCAAAAAACGTACTTAATGTATCAAGCCACATATTTATTATGTCTTTCGTAGGCCGTGGAACACTTTTAAACCATTTTCATGGGGAGAGGTGCAAAGTGATACTTCAAAATCTTACTGTGTTTTTTGTCAACAGGAAGGTAACTCCAGCTGACATCCCACAGCATGTTTTATTTTTCTTAAAAGATAGGAACTGTTTCCTAGAAGTGTGTGATAAGTGGCAATGAGTATAGCAGGTGTAACCTATAACCTACAGTTTAATCATCGCATGAAGGACTAAGTCACCTAGGGGATTAGTACATCCATCTGTACTTATAAATCCTGGATTGTCGTTATTGTAACAGTAGAATTTGAATAGGAACTTCCATGCATGATTTAAAAATGCAGTATGTATTTTTTTCATACCAGCCCAGAGACCTTTTTTCTTGAGAGTCATGGATATAAAACGCCATCATGGGTAGTGAGATTACTACATGTTGGAACCACATGAAATATAGATTTCTACCCCAAAAAAACCAGGGTACACTCTACTTCCTCAGTACTTAAGAGTATATTTTGCTTCTTTTTTGGTCATCGTTTTTTGTTAGACTTATAGGAGGCAAATACTGCTCTCTCTCTCTGCATAACTCATTGCGAGATTTCAGGGTTTGCAATGACCAATTAAATTGTGTGAAAGCTTGCATCTAAGCCCGTCCTTCGTTCAAAAGGCTTCAAACGTCTTTCAAAAGATGAGGGCGGATGCCATCATGGAGTTTGATTGTGTACACTTATTTTGAGTGTCTGGAAACCATTGTCAATTACTTTAAATGCGATTTTTATAATTTCTGTATCTGCCTGTCTAGTTCTTTCTGCAGCCTCTCTTTCTGAGTATGCCTGTTCTTCTTTAATATTGGCATATATTATTATGGATATAAAGCGTTTTGTTTTCACTGGATGTGGACCCAAAATAAATGTAATTCATGTTTTCAATAATTGTGGACTGGTGCTCCTTCACAGCAGTTAAGCTGGAATGTGCTAGCCATCGCAGTCCACGTTTGCCCATACTATGTGGTTACTATTAAGGAAGTGTTTACATTATACCTAGGGTCTAGTAAATGTGCTAAAGGTCCAGCAGCATTGAAAATAAATGTGTTCATACATATTGGCATATATAGGCCATGTGGCTACTTCTTTAGAATCAAATGGCATCAAATTATACGTACCATTCTGAATAATTTAATTCATTTTCAGTATGGTTTTTTTCCAATGCCAATCTGAAAACTGTGTTGAATTAACTTTTGGAATAAGTGGTGCTTTTAAATCCATAGTGAAAGCAAATTCAAGGCAGGTGGTCTGCTGAATTTCTTTGTTCTGAAACATAAAGCCACTTTAACTTTAATTTGCAAAATATGTGGTACCCCAGGGTCTTTTTTTCATTTATAATTTGCTTTTAACATTGACAACCTTTGGATGGCAGGTAATACACTGAATTGTGCAGAATATATGAGCTTATATTTGGTAATTAGTTTTACTGGAGTTACTCAAGTTTCTGAGAATATTGAAAAGCAGAGCTGTCTTACATGTCATCAGGAAAGAAATAGGGGACTTTTTATTGAAAAATTCTCAAACTGTGTAAAATTATATATTTTTATGAACTTCTAGTTCTAAGTATGTAATAATGACCACAATAATGGAAACCAAACAGTTCTTGATGATTTTCATCATTCAGATATGGATCTTCGGTATCCAATGTAGTATATACAGACAAATCGGTAGTCAGCTGCTTAACATTATCTGTGTTCCATGATCCCCAAGAAGGACCAGGAATTAGAACATCGTCTAAATGTACTTTTAAAACAGAAGTCCGCTGAGTTAGTTCTGTCAACCCCATAACCTGATAAGGGACTTTTTCCCACACTACACCATCCAATACAGGATGGACAGTGATGTTCACTGCATGATCATCTTGATCTACTCTGTGAGAAGAGGAATACAGTGCCAACTCCTGGACTACCCACATGAAATGGCACATTTTATCAGGACTGGTATTCTCATGTATTAGTAGCAAGATTGTAATCAGCATAGTAATCCACATCCAAAGGAAAACTATTCCAATAGCAATCCCCAAACAATATCATGGTAGTAAATTGTATCTGTCTCAAAAGCCGCTGCAAATAAAGAGCCATATGTAACACTGAGCAACTGTGGAATGGGTTGAGTTGTTAAGTCTCTTGTTTGAAAATCTGCATGACAGTCATTCTCATACAGTTCAGTTTCTTGTGCTGGCTCCATCTCCATAGATGTTAGGTTGGTTGGTTGGTGGTTCATAGTAAACTACACCAGTAGTTTCAACTGTTGGGAATGTTGCATTTGTAGCATCAGGTTTGTCCAAGGAAGCTGGCACTTGGTGTAAAGCTGTAGCCTTAGCAGGATCCTCTATTCCTGGATTAGGGGATTAGGGGATCAGGAGTTCAGCATGACAGTACTCTTTTAGGGGCAGTTCTTGAACAGAAGGGAGATGATGTATGGGTCTACTCCAAAGGAACCTTGGTGTCAATTTGGGTCTGCTGAATAGGTTTGGGCACATAATGCTTTTTAATTGTATTGATTGAAACCTTTATGTTTTCTTTTGAACCCGACAAAGGTAATAAGATTGCAGTCTGTCTGTATTCTTCTAGGTCAAGAACTGGAATGGGCCAAGAGCTGGAAGACGGCCCAAAAACGTGCTTATTAGAAATCTTTTCTTGGACTAGTTTTCCCACTTTGGGAATATACCTGTAAGCAACTTTAAGAATCTTATCTTAGCCAATGGCAGACTCACTGAGGTTTACATTCGATAGCTTAGTTTTTACTTCTTGAAGGCTCTGCAGTATTGTGGCTAATCTCAGGGTCTGTACATTTTCACTCTGCAAACTTTTGAGAGACATCAATATCCGGCATGTACACGGATACTCCAAAAAGCATTTCCTATGGAGTGCGACTACCTAATACTCATCTAGGCAGATTATTTACTGGTCTCTGTGCTCCATACATATCATGTAGCCAACTCAGTCCTGTACACAACACTCAAAAGTCAAAGCTTGTTTACCAGCACCATTGGCATGCTCTACTTACTCATTACGTTCCAGATGGTGTAGCAGTCTTAATCCCAGAGCAAATATAGCATCCCTGAATGCCTTGGCAACAAATGCAGGACCATTGCCTTATGGAAAGGTATGAACTGCTCCGATAGCTACTAGGCACTGCAAGTCTCATATGACCACTTGAGCATTGGCATGTTTTTGTAGCCAAATTCAAACAAGCCTCGCACATGAATCTACAGCAATATATATATATCAGTTTGTACTTTTGATCTGCCAGACATGATCAAGAAAGTCAGCCCAAAAAGGCGATCAGAGATATTAAGGGTTGTCTGCGTTGGTCTTACAATAGTAGAATTTGTATCTGTTGACAATTATTGCATTGCTGCACATATTCTTCAGTTTGTTTTGCTAAGTATGGCCACCAAAATCATTGCTGTATCACTGTTACAGTTGCACCCATGCCAACATATACATATGCTATCCATGCATAAGCTGCCTTAATTCTAATCTAGGTCATGCTTTAGGACTGTTTCTCTCCTACTTCAGGTATGAAAACCATTGGAGCATTATGTGCACTAATGGTTTTAGAATATTAAGAAGAAAGCCATCAGGAGGTTTCTCTCCTTTTATTGTTTAATGAAACGCCACCATAACATCTGTGTAGGAAAGTGCCCCTTCTTGCATGGTTACGCCCCCTTTTGTTTTGCCTGACACTTTGTACCCACAATTGGAACATCTCTGGCCACAGGTAAGCTCCTTGTAAAAGATACTAAGGGTACCAAGGGAACTGTGACCAGGGAAGGCCTCTAAGGGCTGCAGCACCTATTTTTATTGTGCCACCCTTAGAGGCCCTGTACCTTAACACCCACACACTGCCATTGCAGGCTGTGTTTTTGATGAAGGGAAAAGTGGAGAGTCGACATGACACACATCCCTGTGTGCCATGCCTACAACCCACTGCCTGAGGCCTAAGTAATTCACCCCTCTAGCAGGGTGTATTAACCTCAGGTGAGGGTACAGTGGCATGAGGCCTGTGCCCCTACAGGGTCTAAGTCCTTTCTTAGACATTGTAAGTCTAGTAAAGCCTTAAAGAGTATATGGTCTGGGAGTTGGTCATTATAAACTCCACAGTTCCATAATGGCTTTCCTGAAATCTGGGAAGTTTGATAGCAAACTTCTCTGCACATTAAACCCACACTGATGCCAGTGTGGGATTTAATGGAAAATGCACTCAGAAGGCAGCTTAGAGATTCTCCCTGAAAAACGACAAGCCCTGGTGTGGTTCTTGAATGGCTGCCCGCTATTTGCCACCACCAGACAGGGTTCTGGACCCCTAGGTAGAAAGACTCCGCTATCTGGGTAGTGAAACAAAGCCCATCCTGAGTAGAGGTGCCATGTCTCCTCCCCCAGGATGGGCTAGATCCACGAAGGGGAAGCTTCAAAGTACTACTTCCTGTGTGAGCTGTCCCTGTCTTTTGCTGCCCCCAGCATCTGGCTCCCACCGGTTCTGCCCCTCATTTTGGGTGGGAGAATCGGCGAGAAAACCAAGCTAGGAGGGTAGGGGGCGTGCCAACCTTTGCCAAACACACCCTTCAGGTGAGGGAGGCGAGGTACACATCTCAGCCCCCTCCAGCTTGAAGATGGGTGGTCCCAACCAATCAGGAAGAGGATCATGCCCCCCTCCCACTGGAGGGTGGCATCATAGGGGAGTGTACTCACCCCAGGGAAGGTACCCATTTGTCCCAACCTGCAGTCCTCTTTTAAGGCCCCTAAACCTAGTATTTAGCTGCCACCCTGAACCTTGCCTCAGATTTGAGGACGACTGAAGAACCGTGCTGATCCAGGAAGAAGAGGACAACTACTGCTTAGGCACCAGCTCTACCATCCTGTCCCGTCTCCAAACTGCCTACATCGAAGAACCTGGTGTATCCAGCAGCCCCTCAGAGCCCGGATGACCTGCTCTGCGCTCACATTATTGACTCTGTTTCCCATGAGTACTGGATTTACTCAACAAAGACTCCAAGCCCAGAATCCGGATTCCACCAACTCCGCGACTCTGCACCATTCTGCATCCAATGCCCACAGTCCGAGTTCGAGTGGCCCAACACCATGAGGAGGTCTCCCCCGTGATCCTGAGCTGGTGATCCCCCGACCTGCCTCAAGTAGACGCCTGCAGCCTCAACCTGAAGGGTCACATCGACTGTGACAAGAACAGATCAGAAAACCCTGTTCCATAAGATACCCCTGCACCCGACTCCCCACTACCTTTGGTGGCCCAACCGATGATGTCCATGTATCCTTTAAGAGTCCAACTTAAATCCCCAACCGGTGATCGCCTTCAGGAAGCCTCCCTGCCCGAGCCTGCAGCAACTTTGCCGAACTGAATGTCTCCATTGCCCTAACCCTCAAAACTCCCACTTGTAAGACGTTTACTCACTTGTGAAACCGATAACCATTTTTCTCCCATGGGAACCTATGTTATAAGATTTTGGGCGTAAAGTGTTCAAAGTGTTGAACTGTTGTTTTGTAGGGGGAAAACAGTAACTACAACTCCAGCCAGGAAGTCTTACTTACAATGTATTGTGAGATCCTTATGTGTGTTATCTAGTCATACCACCCCCAATACTCAAAGTAATCTAAAAATAACTGAAAAGTATTCTGAAAGTAATTATTGTGTAATGTAAACTGCTTTTTGAAAGCAGACATACAGCCTGCTGTTCTCTCTCTAAATTACTGCCAATGCACTCTAGGTGCATTACGAATTGGAACTGGTTCACCTTATTGGCCCCTGTAACAGTGTACCCTAGATACCCAGGGCATAGGTGTTTCCAAGACCTACCAGGGGCTGCAGCATGTATTGTGCCACCCCTAGCCTGGCCTCCATATTTGACACAACTGGCTGATCACTCAGCTGGGGTAAGTTGGTGTAATCACCTCTTACGTAGATATAGTATCCCTATATCTAACCCTAAACTGGACACATATGTTCCTATCAGCCACTCCTATGGAAGGCCTCATCAATCCTGGAGGCAGAGTGCTTGGAAATATGTGAGATGGTGCTCTAGCATGAGCTGAGCCTGTCTGCAGCTGTCGGGAACCACTCCCTTAGCTGTTCCGGGATATTGCCATTCCATATACTCTTAAGTGCATTATAATCCTTGCGGTTATTTGCAAACTTTGGTTTGGCTTTATCAAAACATGTCGAGTAAGGTGTCATACGATTTGGAAAACTATCCCCTCGACAGTTCTGTCGACGGGGATAGCATTCCACCCTTCTAGAGGGGCACAACATGTGTGTAGCCTTAACCCCGGTTAAAGTTAACCAGAGCCTCAGCATCACAAAATGGATGCTGCCACCACAGACACAAGTCTGACCTTCTGCTGCTGGGAGTCCTTCCAGTGAGGGAGGCTTGGACAAAGGGTTTCCTGCCAAGCACCACCCCAGACAGGATTTTGTGTATTGGGTAGGACAGGGCTGAATAGAATCAGACATGCCCGGGGCACACAAGGTGTCCCCGTGCATAAGCCAGTCCAAACCGGTCCTGGGACTTTCCAGACCCAGGCCTGGCGAGGAGCTGGACAAAGGAAAGGGGGTGTAACCGCCCCCCTTCCTGGTCCCACCCAGAGGAGGGACATAGTAGGTGATCCACCCCTCAGATTGGGAATAAGAGTGGGAGCAGTGCCAGAGCACCTCAGATCATCCTGAAATCAACTTTAAAAGAATAAGAAGAGGACTGGACTTCGACATTCTGCTGCACAGAAGACTGAAGAGAATCTCCCTTGTGGCCTAGGAGTGGCCACCCTGTGAACACAGGCACCAACCAGCAACTCGACGTCTGCTTTGCCGCCGCCTCCCGCCGGAGCCCGAGCCCAGAGCCTGACAAGACCCAGACTCCCAGACTTCTCACAGCCCGATCCACAGTCCCTGCAAAAAAGGGACCCGTGGAGGCACCGAGAGACGTGGGACCGGACCTCTTGGAAGACACTCGAAAAGCTGACTGCGCAGCATCAGAGGCATCCTCGACGTTGTGCTTTGGGGACTGAGATCCCCCACCACCGAGCAGCCCTTGCACCGAAGATCAGCCCCCCAGCATCTCCACGATCTGCGTGGGGCCCTTTTGCATTGTGCCACTCGACGCGCCATCCCGGCCTCTAGCCACGTGGTCAGCGGCCATCTTGGCGACGAAACCGACAAACTACGCAGCGGGTCTGGTTGCTCCAGACTTGCCCTCGCTCCTGTAAAAGAGAGCACCCGCTCTGACCTTGCTGGTCCGAGTGGTAAGCCTTTTTCGATTCCTGCGTGGCTTGCATTAGCCAAGGCCTGTTTGCATCGATCAAGTTGCCGACACCGCCAACAGCGAGAAGCCTGCGTGGGACAGCTCGTGACCGACTCCTGGACGTCCTCGACCCCCGGTGTCCACGTGGCTGCAGAGAGAAGCTACACCTCAACGCCTGTTTGCGCTCGACATCGCCTGGTTCCAATCTGGTTCCACGGTAGTCACTGGCTAGTGACTTTGAACATTGTCCCCTCTGCTTTCAGGTCTTCACAACTTCGGATCCACCCTTGGATCCACCAGAACTCTTCACCTCGAGCCGCCTGCAGCATCTTCAGCTCCAAGCTCCATCGACCAGCGTGACGAAACCCGACACTACTTCGACCCTATGCACCCGCTTCCTGTGGGTGAGGTAACTCAGCTCCGCCGGTGTTCCCACACTGGTACACACCTCTAGGGCCTGTGCCTTAAGTTTCAGCTTTCTAGGTCACTCGGAAGGTTCCGAACTAACTAACTTCCTAACTTTTACGCACCATAGACATTGCATTGGTGAGTGCGTGCACTTTAAACACTGCACCCGAGTCCCGCGGGCCTTTCCCGACTTAGTCACTGCTAGTCCTGATCAGCTCCAGCGATTCCCAAGGCCCTAGGCCTGTTTCCTTTTTGATTGGTATCTCTTATACCACTTTCTTAGTATATGGTTTAGGTGGCCCCTAGGGCTCATCCATATTGTGCAACTTTTGTGTATTTTAAATTGTGTTTTGTTTAACGCTTGTGCTTCTGTGCTCATAAAGAGTTCAGGGGATATTTGTAGTTAATAAATATATATATATATTCAATATATATCTGTGTGGTGTCCTTTCATTTGGTATTCAAGGGGGTTGTGTATGGTAATACAGCTGGCTTCACATGCCTTTCAGAGTTTAGCCTAAGACTGCTTTGTCCACATTACCACTAGGATAACTGGTCTATAAGGTTGACTTACAACCAATCATCATAGGGGTTGCTTGGCATGGTACAAGGTGATCACTAGAACTAGTGAGCATCATATACCAGGCCAACTTCTCACATTGGTGAGCAGCGGATTGGGATCTGAGCTTGCTGTTGTTTTACCATTACAATCCTTGAGATTATCATTTGAAAGATCATACAGGTACCTGTTAGGTACATATAAAACAAGACTAGTATACATAAGTTCTACTGAACTTAGTTGTTGTAGAGCAGTGGTTCCCAAACTTTTGACTCCTAAGGACCCCCATTGAGTCACCACTGGAAGCCGGGGACCCCCAAGCAATTTGTATGAGTTAGATTTCAAACATTAAAATAGTAATTCGAAAAAAATACACACGTGTGCATACAAAACAAATACTCAAAGTACTTAGACTTTTGGGGCCAGATGTACGACCATTTCATTTAGCGCCTCGCAATTGGCGACACATGGCAAGTGGCAAATTGCGAGTCGCTAAATAAAATGTACAACAGTGTGTTTAACACTGTTTGGGATTCCCAATGGGGTCGCAAATTGCGAGGTTCATTAATATTAATGAGCCTCTCGCAATTTGCAAGCCCATTGGGAATGCCAGTCCTCCCAGGTATGGTGGCCTGCTGGGCTCTGCAGGCCACCATGTCTGGGACTGTTTTTAAATAAAGCAGTTTTAAAAAGGAAAATGCAGCCCATTTACCATGCATTTAAAGAAAAAGGAAATGAAACATTTTCGTTTAATTTTCTAAGGGCAGGGAGAGGTCCCTGGGACCACTGCCTGCCCTTAAAAAATAATTTTGCATGCATTTGCAAAGGGGAAAGGGTCCTCTGAGGACCCATTCCCATTTGCAAATGCATTACCATCTACTTGAAGTAGGTGGTAATTGCGAATGTTTTGCGACCGCAAAACATTTGTACATGGTTTTGAGACTCGCTATTTGGAAGGAAATGCCCCTTCCAAATAGCAAGTTACAAACTTATTTAGCGAGTCGCAAACAAAATGCGACTCGCGAAATAGGCAATGTACATGGCCCAATAGGTTTTTGTATTCGCAAACAGGTTCGCGAACCCGTTCACACATATAAAAACGGATTATACATCTGGCCCTTAGTATTTTATATTGAATAATAGCCCCTCTGTCACATGCATTTCATTTGTTTTAAAGCATCTCTCATACCATTGTAGGATGCCAGAGCACTTTACATCACACACATATAGACATTGAATCATACATGTAAATCAGTGTGTATATAAAATGTTTAAAGAGTACTTGGTCTGGAAAAGAACAAAATCAGGATTCCGAATATAACACGGTGGCTAGCACTGACTTTAACATTAGAAATGTATTTCCACCCAAATAAACCTTTTTAGCAGCATCAGGATAATGAATAACTGGGGAAAAACATAAGTTACTAACTGGTACCATGCAGTTTGCAAGCAGCTCTTTGACAGTTTATAGGTCCCTCTGCTAGATTACGATTGTCACTTATAAAGTGCACAGTAACAAAAGAATCTCAGTGACAAAAGCAGTAACCACAAACCTAAGCACATAAAATACTGCGGTTTAAAATGCATGTTACACGTTCTTTGCAGTAGGCACATTGACCCTCTATGCTACATTAGTTAAGTCAAAGCTGCCACTGAACAAAACTCTCCTCACGCTCCAGCAGGTACATTAATCAGTGGCAAGATCTTGACACTTTTATTGTTGCTGGAAAGCTGCTAATTATACAAGAAACTTTTCTGTGCTTTTAAAACTGTTGCCTGCGGACCCCCAGAGAATGTATCACGGACCCCTGGGGGTCCGCGGACCCCAGTTTGGGAAAAACTGTTGTAGAGGATAGGGAGTAGCACACCCTGACTAAAACTACTAGATAGGTTTAGTAGGTAAACACCAGTGTAGGTAGATTGCAACACATCCACCACACTAGAGCAATGTCTGGAGCAGAGGGGTCCAGTGGACTTACTCCTGTTGAGAGTGACCCTCCAAGGGCACCATCCAAATTTGCTATCTTTTCCTTTAAGGAACTAAGGCAGCTTTGTGCCTTAAGGGGTCTGAAGACAAGGCTTTCCCCTACTACAGACCACCTTAGAGAGATCTTAGACCAGTCTGAGACTCTAAAGACCTCTAAAGCAGACCCCACAGGGAATGCTGAAGGAGGCTCTCCTTCTGAGGATAACAATGCTGATGCCCCTGTCCCTTTAGTCCAGGTAGATGAGGATGTCCAAATCACTAGAGCTCCTCAGGTAGATCTTGAGGAAGATGAAGAAGAGGAGACAGAAGGGGGGAGCAGTGATTCTGATGATGGTAGAAATAGCCAGGTGCTAGTCAGTAGGCTTAACCAGGCTAACTTAAGTATATTTGGGACTGAAGCAAGGATGACCTTGCCCAGGCACCCAAGTGGACTTAACCAGGGGCATAGGAGGAGGAGGAATCACTCAGGTGAATCCAATACCTCCCAGGCTTCTAGAGGCTCTCATGGGCACTCCAGAAGGGAGATGACTAGCCCTCAGAGAAGGGAGCATGAGGCCAAAATGAGAGAGGCTGAGCTTAGGATCCAGAGACAAGAATTGGAAGTTGCCCTGGCCCAAGAGAAACTTGCTAGAGCAAGACAGCCTAGAGAGAGTGGGGTAATAGAACCCACTGGTGGCGGCATTATCCACAAGGATAAAGACAGGTCTTTTGATAACAGAAACCTGAGTAAGATTGTGCCCCCCTACAAAGCTGGGGATGATATCCACAAATGGATGACTGCACTTGAGAGAGCCTGCAAAGTACAGCAGACCCCTCAGGAGCAGTGGGCAGCAACCTTGTGGCTCTCCTTTGAAGGTAGAGGCCGAGACAGACTCCTCACAGTTAGTGATGGGGATTCTAGAAACTACCTGGTCCTGAAGAGTGCTCTGATTGATGGGTTAGGCTTAACCACTGAACAGTACAGGTTAATGTTCAGAGATACCCAGAAGACACAGACTCAGGACTGGTCTGAATTTGTTGAGTGTGCCTCTAAGGCTCTGGAGGGATGGTTGCTGGGAAGCAAGGTTACAGACTATGAAGGATTGTACAATTTGCTGTTGAGAGAACACATTTTAAATAATTGTCAGAACCAGCAGTTGCATCAACATTTGGTTGACTCGGATTTGACCTCTCCCCAAGAATTGGGAAAGTGGGCAGATAAATGGGTTAGAACCAGAGTTAAGCAAAAGAACCAGAACCAGGGTGGTGACCAGAAGAAAACAGACCAGAAGGGTGGGGAGCAGAAAGCTAAAGACCAGAAGTCTTCAACAGGGCCCCAAACTAATACAGAGGGTGGGTCCCAAACTTCTAAGAAGAAGAAGAAGAAAGAAGGTAAAAAAAACCCCTGGTGTAGTACTTGTAAAAACACCTCTCACTGGACAAGTGAGTGTAAAAAGGGTGGAGCCCCCAGCACTACAGCCCCTAAGGCACCCGCACCCACTAGTACAGCTAGCAGTGCTGGTCCACAAACCAAGGGGGTAGTGGGTATCACTTTGGGAACTAAAGGAGATTCTGACCTAGTCAGAACCCTTACACAGGCTGTTCTGGTTTGTGAGGGGGACATAGATTTGACCCCTACCATAAGCCCCAGTAATCTGGGCAAATACATACAGACACCTTTGATTAATAACAAAGTGGCTCAAGCATACAGGGAGACATGTGCAAGTGTCACCATGGTGACACCTAACTTTGTGGACCCTGAACAATACATGCCAGGTGATAATTACCTGGTGACCAATGCCAGCAATGTCACTACTACACATAGTGTGGCAGTTTTTAACTTTTCCTGGGGAGGGGTATCTGGCCTAAAAAGAGTTGTGGTTAGTGCTGATCTCCCAGTTGAATATTTGTTGGGCAATGACCTGGAGAGCTCTCTATGGTCAGAAGTTGAGTACAGGACTCATGCAGAGATGTTAGGGATATCATCACATGTCCTTGCTGTGACCAGGTCACAGGCCAAAAAGTGCCTCTCTGAACCTCAGGTCTTGGATCCTGGATCAATGGACCAAGCACCTTCCAAGAAGAAGAACAGGAGGGTAAAGGCTGTGCCTTCCCAACCGCCTACAAGTGAGGATCAGGCTTCACAGGAAGCTGGTCTTGAGACCCCTGAAGGAACTGTCTCTGAAGAACTTGAACCTGACCAGGTTGAGTTTCTGGGGACAGGGGGACCTTCTAGGGCAGACTTGGGGCAGGCTCAGTTAACCTGTCCTTCTCTTGAACCCCTCAGACAGCAGGTTGCTGCTGAGGCTGCTGGGAATGCTCAAGGTGCCCATAAATTATATTGGGATGATGGACTCCTTTATTCAGAGGGTAGAGACCCCAAGCCTGGTGCAACCAGGAGGTTGGTTATACCTCTGCAATTTAGGGGCTTCCTACTTACCTTGGCCCATGATATTCCTTTAGCAGGACACCTAGGCCAGAATAAGACTTGGGACAGGCTTGTCCCTCGCTTTCACTGGCCTCACATGTCTGAAGACACCAAGGAGTTTTGTCGCTCCTGTGTAACCTGCCAAGCCAGTGGTAAAGCAGGTAGCACCACAAAGGCCCCCCTGATACCACTACCTGTGGTGGGGGTTCCCTTTGAAAGAGTGGGGATTGATATTGTAGGTCCAATGGATCCCCCTACAGCATCTGGGCACAGATTCATACTGGTGGTGGTGGACCATGCCACCAGGTACCCAGAGGCAATTCCACTTAGGACCACAACAGCTCCTGTTGTGGCCAGGGCCTTACTTGGAGTTTTCTCCAGAGTGGGGTTTCCTAAGGAGGTAATATCTGACAGAGGTGCCAACTTCATGTCAGGATATTTGACAGCTATGTGGAAGGAATGTGGTGGCAACTAAAAGTTCACCACTCCTTACCATCCACAGTGTAATGGGCTTGTTGAAAGATTTAACAAGACCCTAAAGGGTATGATCAAAGGATTACCTGAAAAGCTCAGGCGAAGATGGGACATCCTTCTACCCTGCCTTTTGTTTGCTTACAGAGAGGTCCCTCAAAAGGGGTTTGGCTTCAGCCCCTTTGAATTGTTGTTTGGGCACCCTGTAAGAGGACCCCTATGTCTAGTGAAGGAAGGATGGGAGTTACCTCTCAAAAAGCCTAAACAGGACATAGTGGACTATGTACTTGGTCTCCGCTCCAGGATGGCTGAGTACATGGAAAAGGCATCCAAAAACCTTGAGGCTAGCCAAGAATTACAGAAAGCTTGGCATGACCAAAAGGCTGTCTTGGTTGAGTTTCAGCCAGGACAGAAGGTATGGGTGTTGGGGCTAGTGGCCCCAGCAGCACTCCAAGACAAATGATCTGGACCCCATACAATTCTGGAGAAGAAGGGAGAGGTTACCTACATGGTGGACCTAGGAACTCCCAGGAGCCCCCACAGGGTGCTCCATGTCAACAGACTGAAGGCATATGTCAACAGAGAAGGCATGGGCTTGCTCATGGCTACAGATGAGGTACAGGAGGAAGAGAGTGACCCTCTCCCAGACCTGCTCACTCAGAACCCTGAGGATGGCTCAGTTGATGGTGTGGCCTTAGATGGCAGCCTCACTGAACATCAGCAACATGACTGTAGACACGTTTTGCAGGCATACAGTAGTATGTTCTCCTTGACACCCAGTCAGACTAACTGGTGTACCCATGTGGTGGACACTGGTGACAGTCTTCCTGTAAAGAGCAAGATTTACAGGCAACCTGACCACGTCAGGGACTGTATAAAGACTGAGGTGCAAAAGATGCTGGAATTAGGTGTCATTGAGCCGTCAGAGAGCCCCTGGGCTAGCCCAGTGGTTCTGGTCCCCAAACCTTACACCAAAGATGGCAAGAGAGAGATGAGGTTCTGTGTAGATTACAGAGGACTCCATGCTGTCACCAGGACAGATACACACCCTATTCCAAGGGCAGATGAGCTCATTGACAAGTTGGCTTCTGCCAAATATTTGAGCACATTTGACTTGACAGCTGGCTACTGGCAAATCAGGTTAGCTGAGGACTCTAAAGCCAGAACTGCATTTTCTACCCCAGGTGGGCATTATCAATTTGTGGTAATGCCCTTTGGCTTAAAAAATGCACCTGCCACCTTCCAAAGGTTGATGAATCAAGTCCTTACTGGGTTGGATGACTTTTGCGCAGCATATCTGGATGATATTGCTGTCTTCAGCTCCACCTGGGAGGATCACCTGGTCCACCTGAAGGAAGTGCTTGAGGCTCTGCAGAAGGCAGGCCTCACTATCAAGGCAACAAAGTGCCAGATAGGGCAGAGAAAGGTTGTATACCTGGGCCACCTTGTAGGTGGAGGCCAAGTTCAACCACTGGAGAGTAAGATCCAGACCATCAAGGACTGGTCCCCTCCAACTACCCAGACTCAAGTCGGAGCTTTCTTGGGCCTGACTGGGTACTACAGGAAGTTTGTTAAGAACTATGGGTCCATTGTGACTCCTCTTAATGATCCGACATCCAAGAAGATGTCCAGAAAGGTTCAATGGACAGCAAACTGTCAAAAGGCATTTTTATGACCTGAAGAAGGCCATGTGCTCTGCACCTATCCTGAAGAGTCCTGACTATTCAAGAGAGTTCATAGTTTAAACAGATGCTTCTGAGTTGGGAGTGGGAGCAGTGCTTTCACAGCTTAATGCAGATGGTCAAGACCAGCCCATTGCTTTTATTAGCAGAAAGCTGACCCCCAGAGAAAAACGTTGGTCAGCTATTGAGAGGGAGGCCTTTGCTGTGGTGTGGGCCCTGAAGAAGTTGACACCATACTTGTTTGGCACTCACTTCAAGATTCAGACCGACCATAAGCCCCTCTTATGGCTTAATCAGATGAAGTGATACAGGGGATGGACTTTACAGTGGAGCACCGCCCAGGGACTGACCATGGCAACGCAGATGGTCTCTCCAGGTACTTCCACTTAGAACATGAAGACACAACTGGTCAAGGTTCGTCTAATGTCCCTGCGTTTGGGGGGGGGGGTTGTGTAGGAGAGTAGGGTCTGCTATCCTATGGTCACCCCAAATTTTTGCTTTTTGCTTCACTGGTTTATGACTTAATGTGGCTGTGGGCCTGCTAATCAGACCCCCACAGCCTGCTGTTCTCTCTCTAAATTACTGCCAATGCACTCTAGGTGCATTACGAATTGGAACTGGTTCGCCTTATTGGCCCCTGTAACAGTGTACCCTAGGTACCCAGGGCATAGGTGTTTCCAAGGCCTACCAGGGGATGCAGCATGTATTGTGCCACCCCTGGCCTCCATATTTGACACAACTGGCTGATCACTCAGCTGGGGTAAGTTGGTGTAATCACCTCTTACTTAGATATAGTATCTCTATATCTAACCCTACACTGGACACATATGTTCCTATCAGCCACTCCTATAGAAGGCCTCATCAATCCTGGAGGCAGAGTGCTTGGAAATATGTGAGATGGTGCTCTAGCATGAGCTGAGCCTGTCTGCAGCTGTCGGGAACCACTCCCTTAGCTGTTCCGGGATATTGCCATACCATATACTCTTAAGTGCATTATAATCCTCGCGGTTATTTGCTAACTTTGGTTTGGCTTTATCAAAACATGTCGAGTAAGGTGTCATACGATTTGGAATACTATACCCTCGACAGTTCTGTCGACGGGGATAGCATTCCACCCTTCTAGAGGGGCACGACATGTGTGTAGCCTTAACCCCGGTTAAAGTTAACCAGAGCCTCAGCATCACAAAATGGATGCTGCCACCACAGACACAAGTCTGACCTCCTGCTGCTGGGAGTCCTTCCAGCGAGGGAGGCTTGGACAAAGGGTTTCCTGCCTTGGGAGGTGCGAGCACCACCCCAGACAGGATTTTGTGTATTGGGTAGGACAGGGCTGAATAGATTGAGACATGCCCGGGGCACACAAGGTGTCCCCGTGCATAAGCCAGTCCAACCGGTCCTGGGACTTTCCAGACCCAGGCCTGGCGAGGAGCTGGACAAAGGAAAGGGGGTGTAACCGCCCCGCTTCCTGGTCCCACACAGAGGAGGGACCTAGTAGGTGATCCACCCCTCAGATTGGGAATAAGAGTGGGAGCAGTGCCAGAGCACCTCAGATCATCCTGAAATCAACTTTAAACGAATAAGACGACTGGACTTCGACATTCTGCTGCACAGAAGACTGAAGAGAATCTCCCTTGTGGCCTAGAAGTGGCCACCCTGTGAACACAGGCACCAACCAGCAACTCAACGTCTGCTTTGCCGCCGCCTCCCGCCCGAGCCCAGAGCCTGACAAGACCCAGACTCCCAGATTTCTCACAGCCCGATCCACAGTCCCTGCAAAGAAGGGACCCGTGGAGGCACCGAGAGACGTGGGACCGGACCTCTTGGAAGACACTCGAAAAGCTGACTGCGCAGCATCAGAGGCATCCTCGATGTTGTGCTTTGGGGACTGAGAACCCCCACCACCGAGCAGCCCTTGCACCGAAGATCAATCCCCCAGCATCTCCACGATCTGCGTGGTGCCCTTTTGCATTGTGCCACTCGACGCGCCATCCCGGCCACTAGCCACGTGGTCACGAAACCGACTAACTACGCAGCGGGTCTGGTTGCTCCAGACTTGCCCTCGCTCCTGTAAAAAGGAGCACCCGCTCTGACCTTGCTGGTCCGAGTGGTAAGCCTTTTTCGATTCCTGCGTGGCTTGCATTAGCCAAGGCCTGTTTGCTCCGATCAAGTTGCCGACACCGCCAACAGCGAGAAGCCTGCGTGGGACAGCTCGTGACCGACTCCTGGACGTCCTCGACCCCCGGTGTCCACGTGGCTGCAGAGAGAAGCTACACCTCAACGCCTGTTTGCGCCCGACATCGCCTGGTTCCAATCTGGTTCCACGGTAGTCACTGGCTAGTGACTTTCAACATTGTCCCCTCTGCTTTCAGGTCTTCACAACTTCAGATCCACCCTTGGATCCACCGGAACTCTTCACCTCGAGCCGCCTGCAGCATCTTCAGCTCCAAGCACCATCGACCAGCGTGACAAAACCCGACACTACTTCGACCCTATGCACCCGCTTCCTGTGGGTGAGGTAACTCAGCTCCGCCGGTGTTCCCACACTGGTACACACCTCTAGGGCCTGTGCCTTAAGTTTCAGCTTTCTAGGTCACTCGGAAGGTTCCGAACTAACTAACTTCCTAACTTTTACGCACCATAGACATTGCATTGGTGAGTGCGTGCACTTTAAAAACTGCACCCGAGTCCCGCGGGCCTTTCCCGACTTAGTCACTGCTAGTCCCGATCAGCTCCAGCGATTCCCAAGGCCCTAGGCCTGTTTCCTTTTCGATTGGTATCTCTTATACCACTTTCTTAGTATATCGTGTAGGTGGCCCCTAGGGCTCATCCATATTGTGCAACTTTTGTGTATTTTTAAACTGTGTTTTGTTTAACGCTTGTGCTTCTGTGCTCATAAAGAGTTCAGGGGATATTTGTAGTTAATAAATATATATAAATTTTCAATATATATCTGTGTGGTGTCCTTTAATTTGGTATTCAAGGGGGTTGTGTATGGTAATACAGCTGGCTTCACATGCCTTTCAGAGTTTAGCCTAAGACTGCTTTGTCCACGTTACCACTAGGATAACTGGTCTATAAGGTTGACTTACAACCAATCATCATAGGGGTTGCTTGGCATGGTACAAGGTGATCACTAGAACTAGTGAGCATCATATACCAGGCCAACTTCTCACAGTCCGTGTCCTGCTTGGTTCTGAAAATAAAACATAAGTATACCTTTTTTTTTATACTGGTCTGAATTCAGTATCTGAGTGTGTGCTGTCAGTCTTGATTGAGTGAATACAATAAATGCTTAACACACCTTCTGTATAAGCCTAACTGCTCGCCTACACTACCACATAGAGAGCTCTTAGTGATTAGCTAATTTAGCCTGTGCTATACCTCTGAGGTCTCCCTGGAGTCTGTGCACACTATACCTTACTTTGGTATAGTATATACAGAGCATCTTCCTATCATCTGTGTTTAACTTCGTTTGAGATCAAGTTACAGCAACCACTTTTGATTTTTTTTTTGCAGCCAAATCTGCTGCACAATTTCCTTTAGCGTGAATCACTCCACTTTTATGGGCCATGGTGTGTTTTATATAGACGAAAGTGCGCTTACCCTGGAGGACGGCCACCTTTCCTATGTACGTGTTTTTAATTGACTTCTCTTTTGAATCTCTGACTCATCTAAATTCCAGTGTAGTAAATCTACACTGTGGCCTTAAATGAAATATGCTGAAACACAGTGTTAGTGTGGGAACTAATTGGTCAGCCTTTTGTAATGCAAGTAACTACGCATACATCTCTATTAGCAGTGCAGTGGAATTTCACATCTTCACAAACTCCCTGCATTGCAGCACAATCCATGGTATATGTCTGTTTAGTTTCAACCGTAGGCTGTGCAGAGCCTTCTGTGTAAAACACACTCTTATATACTTGAATGGGTAAAACATTAGAAGTTTGCTATGCATTCTGAGTATACTGAAAAAAATCCTGTAAGCGGAGAGTAGGGTCATATTCAAATGTTACATCAGCTGAATGTAAAAAAGAGGACCACTGCACCCTGAGCAGGTGTAGAGCGTGAGCATTAGATTTACTTGCCTTTGTTACTGCCTATAATATAGGTATAGGAGAAGCTATATTGATTTGTTTTCCGCATGCCATAGGGTGCTCTCTCAATATGGTTGTCTGCACCGCATTAAGAAATTATTCTGTAGAACTGAAAGATGCTAAAATTGTATAGCACAAACTACGGATGTGTAGCCTGAGGTTATGGGAGTAAATCTCATTACTATGTTTGTTTTGTTATCCCTGGTCTGTGAATATTTAGCAATCTAACATGTCTGCTTACAGTACTTGTAAGATAGCTGTGTGCTTTTCTGTTCAGTGTTTTTCAAAAAACTTGGGAAAAAATCAAATCATACCAAGGCTGTATCAGCATTATGAGGCAATTCACCCTTCCTGAAGTTAAGAAATCCCATCAAGATTTGTAATTTTATTAACCTGTTTGTAGGTTGTAACTTAGCACACATTTGCAGTAAGTTAGATGCAAATCCTATACCCTCACTGGGTAATTCTTATCGGAGAAAATTCACATTAAAAACATAATTTTAGGCCTTTTGAAATTGTATCTATACCCCTAATAGGCTAACAATGTCACGATCCAGTCTTCCCTAGTAAGGTGTTTTTACTCATTTTATGGTCAGTGATGTATATGTTATCAATGTAGGCTATCATCCCAGGATCTTTTTGTAAGCTCTCCATGACTCTTGCTGCAAACACGCTATGGCTGTTCTTCTATCCAATAAAAATCTCATATTGGGGTACTTAAGCAAACTGAATTCGAAAGCAGTTAGATACTGGCTTTGAGCCACTGTGTTTTGGCTACAAAAAAGCTCAATGGAGATGTCTAGGGTTTGTTTGGATCTTTTATGCAGAAAGTTGATCATTAGCCAGTCACCTGCTAAGAGCAATTTGTGCATCATATGTGCATGTATACATGTCTACAATCTAAAACTTTGCCATATGAGACACCAGGGTTTAAATCACTATTATACCTTAATATTGTAGCTGATCTGAAATAACTTTTTAGTCGTGTTTTGCTTCTGACTTCAGATATTGAGCCTGGAAGCTCACTCCTTAAAGGAATATGTTGAACTGCCCCCCCAGCTTGGTTTCTATATGATGCAGGAACTTTATTGAAAGCCCACTCACATGCATATTTTTCACTGAGATTTTCGGGCATTAGGGAGGAAAAGGCTTGCTTTATTCCCTCCTCACATCGAGGGGCATCCCAAATGAAATTCAGAGTCCAGTCATTTGCAAGAATATCATAAGCATTATATAAACAAGCCTATATTATTTCTTCTATGATACGTGTAAAATCCATCTCAATCTTTATTTTAATATTGTGAAATCCATCAGGAGGTGGTACACGTACATCTAGAGTTTCAATTTGTATATATTCTTTAGTTGGAGTAACTACTTTGAGAGTATGGCGAATTATCGCCTCTTCTGTTGTGCTGTCCGGAAGCGATATCGCTCTTGTCCCATTCCGCAGAAGTATCTGTAGTTTGCAGGCCATATTTATTTGCTAGTACAACAATTTTCATCTTTTTAAAGTGAGTCTTGGCATCCAAACCTTTATTTTAATCTCGGCCTCTCTTGCGGATTCCCTTTACTGCTTGGCATACTCCTCTTTCCTTTGGTATTCAGTAAATCCACTTATTTCTGAGCTTTTATTTTCCCCAGAGTTCAGAAAAGAATGACTATCTGTATACTAATACCAATCTGTTTATTTAATCACAGTGCCTCAGATTGTATCTACCGTGTCTGGACTCCTGTTTTAAAGGAGTTCAAGTACTTATTTTCTGTTTTGCCTTTTGCTCCCTTTTTAGGTTTCGCCTGGCTGTAGCACTGCAAAGCAGTGCTCCGCCCAAGCGAAATCTTATGATCCTACAGTATGGGGCTTTGTCCCGCCTCTGTCTTCCATTGGCTAGCTCCATAAATGGAGGCTAGCCATTGGAAGAGATTGGCTGTCAATCAGTCTTTCCCCGTCGGAACGCGATTCGGGGCGTTTCTGGGTCTTTTTTAAGTCCCGCCCCTTTTCTCTGCGTCATTCGGAGGTAGGCGTTTACTCATTTCCCCCGACCGCCGCCCGCCGGAAAAAATCGTCCAGAAATCGCACTGTAACTTGCATCTGTTCCACAATGCTTGTTAATAAAGATTGATGGTAAGAGTACTTTCTACAAACGCTAATAGGATGGAGTGTTAAAAGTGAAAGCAAACGATATGTACGTGCTGGTGCGTTCAAGAGCCGCCGGGATTCCCTAAAAATCGCAAATTAGGAATTGCAAAATCAAACAATGATGCATGTGGCCCATAATGTGTGATCCTAGTAAATTCACTTTCCTCCCTGAGTCTCAGTCCCTAAATACGTTAATACATTGGAAATACTTCCTGCGATATGAAGCTCTGTGCATACCAAAAACTGCAGATTTACATTGTGTGTGTGTTTCAGTCGGCAAAGTGCACTAAATTAACTATATTGTACACAGGGCTTTAATGGGCGTGGGGGATATTTAAAAGGGGCAGGGCGTTAGAAGCGTAAGTAGGAATCCTTTCCAAGAGGTGTGGCCTTTGTCATCAGTGGTAAGGTCATGGCGCCAAGTGCAGTGAAGGTGTGATGATGTCATCAGTGGTAAGGTCATAGCCCCGAGTGCAGTGATTGAAGGTGTGATGATGTCATCAGTGGTTAGGTCATAGCCCCGAGTGCAGTGATTGAAGGTGTGATGATGTCATCAGTGGTAAGATCATAGCGCCGAGTGCAGTGAAGGTTTGATGATGTCATCAGTGGTAAGATCATAGCGCCGAGTGCAGTGATTGAAGGTGTGATGATGTCATCAATGGTAAGGTGTTAAGATCATAGCGCCGAGTGCAGTGATTGAAGGTGTGATGATGTCATCAGTGGTAAGGTCATAGCGCTGAGTGCAGTGATTGAAGGTGTGATGTCATCAGTGGTAAGCTTACAGCGCCGCAAGCGTGTAATGATGCAATCATTTATCCAGGTACAGCGCGAATGCACCGCGCCCTGTACAGTGTAAGGACACTTTGTGTACACCTTCCTTTTAAGTCTCCTGTTTATCTTTTGTTCTATTATGTACCACTTTTCTCTTGTAACGTAACTGTCTCTATTGTACAGCGCTCTGATACCTTCGGGCAATGCCCGCTCTTTGTAAAAATGCACTAAATTAATAAATAAAATAAGTATGATGATTGATGTGATCAGTTATGTGGTGCTTAATTTTTTTAAGTAAGTGAGGGGGCCGATCAGTTATCCAGTGCTTCCTTCGTTTGTGAAAGTAAGTGAGGGGCTCTGCTTCCAAGCTCGCGGCCGGGGGCATTAATCGTCGGGGCGCTGTACGCAGAGGCTGGGAGTCTGCACCCACCACCAGGCTCCCCCTGGACGGGCCCTCACGATTGAGCGCTGGTGCACCCCCACTTGTCACGGCTGCGTCACCGGTATCTGGGCAGATTGGAGCCCTTTAAACTCTGCTTTCACTTTCATCAGCTGCGGGCGGTAGTAGAGGCCGGCAGCAGCTGGATGCCTGTTGAGGGAGGCGAGGGGGAGGGTTCTACTGATGGGCACTCCAATGGCCATTTTAATACACATAACTCACCAGACAATACAAAAATCACAAACTCTTCAAACTGTGCACATTATACGACTAATAAGGCGGCAGAAAATAAATCTTACAACATCTTTGCTTCACCGCCAGGCTCCACATATCACTGCCCCTAACAAGTAGGATATATTGCAGAATATTCCAGAAGAGCATATTTCAGCCCCAGTTCTGCCACTAACTGACATGGCACCCTGTCAGGACTAGTATATTGCACCTCACCCCAGACATAACTCTTGGACACTGGCAACAGTGTACTGAGTGGCGCCACACACACCTATTATTTTCCAGGTCCGTTCACGGCAGTCAGCTCATTCTGGGAAACCAGCAAAAAGACATATGTCGAAAGGTAATGGGATATCGTGCTAAGCGGAGTTAACTGCTCTAGAGGGCGGCACCCTGCCCATGGCAGAAATACCAGCTGCTATATACAGATCATTCTCAACATCCTAAACATGCACATATTAGAGAAATTACAAGTGACGCAGCTTACCAATAAAGCAAGCATATAAAAATGTTGGTCATTTACAATGCCAATAGCTCTAACTTTTACAAAAGGCGAGACCGTTGCATTGTAAATGCTTGTTAGTCTCTGGTGCTGCTTTCTCCTTGCTGAAACCCTCAATCTCACCTTTTGCTTCGAGATGCGGCTTAAGGGCTTATAAATTTAATGGATCATGACCCTCCCAACGGAGTTAAAAAGAGAACTTTTTGATAATTTCTGCTCACCGGTCTGAACTAGGAATGTTTGCTAGTTGACAGCTTTGCCTCTGATGTTACTCAGAATAATTGAGGAAACGGTTTCAAGATTGGCCCATCAATTTCATTCCTAAATCTGCAGCCGGCACAGCTCCATGCTCATTTTGTACTTGTTTTAGCACATCTGGTAGCACCACTTAGGAGGGTGTGCCATGCGTAGTAGTATAAATACTAACAAATACGCTTCCCCAGGTGTTGCAATCATCTACTATCCCTGGTTAAATTGTCTGAGGTTTGTAAAAAGGTTTAACACGGGATTCCGCCCAAAATGTTGGTGATGCCAAAAGTGATCCGAATTTAGTCTTAATGTTTCTCATGTGCATGCCCTTAGAGCCGATGCAGATCTACTCACTGTGTCTCTTGACTCTGAAGACTGCTTTCCTCATTGCTAGTACTTCAGATCATCACTTGAGTGAGCTTCATGCACTGTCTGTGTAACTGCCTTAAATCAGCATTTTACCAGGCTAACTGGTGTTGAGAGCATGGGTGGTCTTGTTCCCTAAAGTTGTGTCTCCTTTCCACCTTTGACAATCTATCACCCTGCCTGATTTCTCTGCCTCTTCTCACCCTACAGAAGAGTAGGAGAGGCTTCATCAGCTGGACCCCTTTAAGCTTTTATATTGATTGCAACAAGAAACACCATGTGGATGATCAGATTTTTTGTGGGGTTCTTTATATAAAGAAAGGTAACACAGTGCAGAAGTGGACCCTGTCAATATGGATATTCCTTTGCATTAATATCTGATGTGGACTGGCCAAAACGTAGTTGTGGTAAGGTCTGACAGCCAAGTTCACCATGGATAAGCTACCTCTGCTTAGGCATGTTGAGTGCCTGTCTTTGTCATTAGCCGGGCTGTGACGGTGTCTATACATATGTTCACAAAGTATGGTAACTAGGTCCGGCGGGAAGGACATTTCATCTACTTGGTCCCGCTAAACTTTTTGATCTGAGTCCAGTCCACGGACTCTCAACCTTCGGAGGTACTACTTTGGTATCTAGTCTGATGTGACAAATCTGAAGTTACATCATAAGATA
This sequence comes from Lissotriton vulgaris, assembly GCF_964263255.1. Taxonomy (NCBI): domain Eukaryota; kingdom Metazoa; phylum Chordata; class Amphibia; order Caudata; family Salamandridae; genus Lissotriton; species Lissotriton vulgaris. Next base: position 823,803,936 of record NC_141695.1, on the reverse strand, counting down.
AGTTACTTACCTTAGGTAATGCTCTTTCTGGTGGATACCCTATCTAATCACAGATTGCTCACCTCCACACCCTCTCTTGCACCTCCCTGTTCTGTGGAGTGGCCTGTTTTAATATCCAAAACGGTCCAAAGTAGGAATATGCCCACTGGTACTGACAATTGTTTACACTCCGTGCCTTGATACGTAGGTAGAGACAAGCAAGAAACTGATGTAAACAGGCATTGCAGGGGCTTATATGCATGTCCACTCCCTCACTTCATGGTGGGAAGGAATTTTCAGAGATGCACTGCCCTTTCTAGTGGAGCGCAGAAACCTGGCTTGGAAAAGTTCCCAGATCCAATCTAGTGCTTGGGGTGATATTCAAAGGTGAGGAATATTCAGTTAGAGTATATAAAGGAAAAAGCATTTCCTAAGGTAATTAAAGTGTTCATTACAATGCTCAGAAACCGCCAAAACTGAGATATCAAGCTTTTCAGGGAATGAAGAAACACAAAGGATTTGCACTGCTATGCGGTATGCTTTGCTCTTGCCATGGATTATCTGATCACCTGGGGTGTAACTAGCGTGCTTTGGGCCCTAATGCAAGCATGAAAATAATGGGCCCCCTCACATTCCGGGTTGGTCCTAAAAGACATTAAAAGTTGAGTTTGTTGGGCTGCTCAAACCGTCGAGCACTAGTTACATTTCATCTACTACGCTAGTGATACCTACACCGCTACCTAAATGTCTTATTCTACCTGTCTTTCCTCTCTTTGCTTCTCCCTATCTCTATTCCTCTCACCTTACATCTCTTTGCCTTTGACTCTTTTTTACCTATCCTCTTCTACTTTTTCTTTATAACTTGTCCTCCGCTCATCCTTATCTCCTTACTTCAGTTCTCACCTTTTCTTCTCTTGAGTCCATCTGTTCTCATTTTCCCTTTCCTTTTTCCTTTTTCCTCACTTTTCCCTCACCATTTTCTCTACTCGATTTTCATCTCATCCTTCTCCCACAACTTCCATTTAATATTTTCTCTGTATTCCCGAACTCCCTTTGTCTTTCAGGTGCATATCTTGTCTCCGATTGTCTCTAATACTCTCTTGCTCAACTCTTTACTCTTCTCTGTAACGCCCCTGTTTCAGTCCCCTTCATTTCTCCACCCAAGACCCTTCTGCTTGATGTGATATCATTGCTCTCTCTCTCTCTCTGGTCTTCACCACCTTCCCTTTTCTCTCACGTTTTACTGTCCTCACTACCTTTCCACCCTTTCATTTTTTCTTCTTTTTCCTCTTTTCTAGATGTCTCCATTATATTCTCCCTTCCTCCTTTTCCTGTCACCCTCTTCTTTTCTAATTCTTTCTCTCTGCCCTTGTTTTCCATCCATATTTGGAGATGCAATCTCCTGTTTCTTTGTCCTTTATATCTACTGCATCTTTCTACCACTTCTTTCATTTTGTTGTTCCTAATGTTTCTCGTATATAGTCCCCTCACTTCCTTTACTTTATTAAACCTTCTTATCAACTTTCCAGTTTTCTCTCTTGCAATTTATCTTTGTTCAACAACACTTCCTACCCCGTAGAGCCCCGCTTGTCCCCGTTACTCCCGGGGCCAGTGTACATACAGAACAAAACCAGAGGCAGACATTTGTAATAAAAAAAAATAGAGCGCAATAAATTGCAAAGGATGCAAGACACATTTGGGCCCATAACACCCCTGGATGCTGGTGTTGCTGCACTACCGATAGTTATGCCCCTGCTGTTAATTCTGGAAGAAAAGCTTTTCTTGCAATCTTATGCCTCCCACGTATCTTGCATTACTGCCTGGGCTGTATATCGTTTATGTAACGTGGCGATTTTCTCATGTATCTTAAACAAATACCATTTAGAAATCTAGCTAACTTCCTGCCTTTTGTCAGTTCAACACACACATTCAACATTCTCCTGAGGTGGGATGGGAATGTCTCCTGTTTAGTTTGCACTTGTGTTTCCCTGCTGTGAGTATCTGGTGTTCTCGTTTTTAGGGCTCGCCTAAGCAGCGTGCATGTGTTGCATAGGAGACCTTTAGCCGTCGTGCAGCACTTTTTTAAAGCACATACTCGTGCTTGTGGCGGCATGGGCGCGCCACAAGCACGAGTATGTGCTTCTAAAAAGAGCAGGCTGCGTGCGCACGCACGCCCCACTCTCTTGAATTTGTGCCGTTACTTTCTTAAAGCATTTTCTGGTCTCTATTTAGATCAGCTAGCTACCCGATGTAACATAGATGCCTGTGGACGTGAGTCTCGCTGTGCCTCGTTCACTATATGTTACACTTTGAGATGCCATCATTTTTGACACTTTCAAGCGTCATAACATGTTTTGCTTTCTATAGCCATGTCTTCCCTCTTCCCATCTTATTTGGTCACCCCCTTCCTTCACACAATAGCCCTTTATAATCCCTACCTCTCCCCTACTCTTCCACTTTCCTCATCTTTCTCGCCTGCACTCCTTTGCTCCCCTCACGCTTTCATTTCCTCACGCTTTCCCTCCTCTTCACCCGTCCTTTCTATTTCCCCACTTTTCAGTTACCATCACTTCTTGTCCTCGATTCTCCACCCACTTCCACCCTCCCTCTTATTTTCTCCTTCGTCAACTAGTCTTCTCTCACTCCACGATCTCGCCTTCTACATTTTCCTCCTCTTCTCCAGACATTCCCACTTCTTGCTTTATCTCTGCACCCTTTCTTCCTTCCATTTACCCTTCCTGACTCTACCCACCCCTTCTTACCCTCTCCATGACCTCTTTTATTTTATTCTTATTCCCTCATCTCATTTTCTTCCTTCCTCTGTCTCCTCTCTTTCGCTTCTTCATCCCTCCTGTCAGTAGGGTTGTCCATCCAGATCCTGTTGTTCTAGGGAGGGCCTTGCAATACCAAAGGCTGCTGTCATGTTCTCTCTACGGCTTCCGGGTTGTCGATATTGTACTCATGATTTCCTTGGCCCTCATTTGGCACTGGTGACCGAGCAGTCCAGGTTTACTCAAGGGGTGGTGTGAAGACCGGTTTCAGATGGAATATCACTAGCAAGTTTACACAGCTTACACAGTTCAACGTTCAAAGCAGGGTATTCTAGAAAATCACAGTCGGAATCTATAGCAAAACCTCGAAGTCCCTAACCCTGACTATCTATAAATATGAAGGTCGGTTTTTAATGCAGTATCACCCTATGCAGTGGCCTAAGTCATGTGGCACTGCAAAAAAAGCAAAATAAATAAACATAAAAATACAATCTTCAGCTTACTCTTTGCCAGGCCTATTCTAATCAATGATCAGGTCGCTACCGCGCTCTCTCTACCTCTCTCTATCTCCACCTTTCTCGTTACCTCTTTCTCTACCTCACTACCTCTACCTCTCTACCTCTCTCTCTACCTCTCTCTCTCTACCGCTCTACCTCTCTACCCCTCTACCTCTGTACCCCTCTCTCGCTCTACCTCTCTACCCCTCTCGCTCTACCTCTCTACCTCTACCTCTCTCTACCTCTACCTTTCTACCTCTCTACCTCTCTACCTCTCTACCTTTCTCTACCTCTCTCTATACCCCTCTCTTTACCTCTCTATCTCTACCTCTCTACCTCTACCTCTTTACCTCTCCACCTCTATCTCTTTACCTCTCCACCTCTACCTCTCTCCCTCTACCGCTCTACCTCTTCCTCTCCACCTCTACCTCTCCACCTATACCTCTCCCTCTCTACCTCTCCCTCTCTACCCCTCTACCTCTCCCTCTCTACTCCTCTACCTCTCTCTCTATCTCTCTCTCTCTCTCTCTCTCTCTCTCTCTCTCAACCAGTTGAATTCCAGGAAACCCAACCCATCAGTATTTCAAATCTGCACGTGAAAAGTAGGTAGGATGAGCCATGCAGCTCAGAAAGAGAAGTTCTTTTTACTTAATTTGTATTTAATAGAATTGGGAAGCAGGAGAACAGTCTCACAGTTGAGATAGGGATTCACATACACTGGCGATCGCTTCTGAATTGGCTTTAAAACCATTCAAAAATTGCTGCAGCGTCTACGTGGGATGCAGTGGACTAAGTGGCAGCCGGAGCCTGATAGCACGACTTGTCCTTAAAAATAAAAAAAAGGATTTGCATAGCCAATAGGTCTCCCCTTTGGGACCTTATTAGTGTTTAGTTATCCAGTACAATATCCTTGGTGCAACATCAAGTGTTGCATTGCTAAACACTTATAAGGCTATGCCAATGCTTGTTGATTTTGGCCTCACACTAATCTAGCGTGTGCACGAATGTCTAGCCTGTCCCTTGACATGAGCGAGGTCCTGGACCTAGAGTTGAACACAGTCTCCCCTGCTCCCATTCCCCTTACTCTCCTCTCCGCAAGGTCAGGTAGGTATCTGCTCAGTTAGTCACCCAGTAGTGTGAGGGTGTGTCTGATCAGCCACCTCTAGGCCACTCGTGGTGAGCACACCCATTTGCAAATGGAGCGTTGCCTTGCAGCCATCTTGTAGCTCAATTTTATAGTTAGCTAGGCATCAGGACAAAACGAGGCAACACAAAGAAAACATGAAGATACCAGAACTCACTACCTGTTATTGTCAAAAACCGTGTATAGCACCAGGCCATAAGGAGCACTAACTTAACCTCTCACGGAGTGCAGAGGTTCAGTTAGTATCATTAGGCCACTGTGCTCACCACTGAAGCAAAATAATGTTCTTCGGTACGAGGCTTAAGGAAATGTTGATTTAAACCAGGTCCAACCACGGCAGGAAAACACTAAAAGTTATTTAGATAAGCTCCTTTGTGATTAGGAAGCCCCAAGGTACCTAAGAATACATAAGTTAGAACCAGAGCCAAAGAAGCCGAGCAAGTGGCCAATTCTGGGTAGTCCAGGAAAAAGAATAGATTTGACCAGTCCTGCACTGAAATACCAATGAACCTTAGCATAACTGGACACCTACCTTGTGAACGTCAGGCAGGAAGGAGGCTTGCAACCAAGTCTGGCACAGTATAGATCATGGTGAAGTCAGAAAAACGTGTGGACTCAAAGGCAAATATCGTTAATAACAAAAGTTTAATAAACAGAAGGACTAGTGTGGTCCCAATGTGATGGGTGGATGTACTTTTTAGATGATTGAGATACTTGCTGAGCCGCTGAATGATTCTTTGAGATGTACTGAGAATGACTAAGCCTGTTTCTGGCCCAGATGTATGAGAAGGCAAAGTATGTATGTATTGGGTATTTCTATAGCTCGAACCTAGCCAGAAAGTAGCGGAGCGATGTACTGGGTCAAAGACAAACATAAAGTCAGCAAGTGAGAGGAGAGGTAGATGGTGTGTAGACTTTTAATTCATTGTGGTGTAAGGCTCTTAAGAGGTGCATCTTCAACTCTTTCCTAATGGAGGTACTTTTCAATTAGCTTAATTACAATTATGATGTCTCTATCCAGATGATTCAGTCACTGAAGGCATGCCCTGTAAAGTACTGGATGGTATTGTGTCATGCTGACACTTACCGACTGCAGGCAGCCTGTAAGAATTCTGATTGCTGATCCCGACTTGGTGGGAAAGAATGGACACCCTCCTTGTTTACTTTATAGGGCATCAACATGTACTCTCTATTAGCATATAAGAAACAAGCATTTACAATGCAATGGTTTCGCCTTTGGAAAAGTTAGAGCTATTGGCATTGTAAATGCCAAAATTTGTATTTATGTGTTGGTTTTGAAAACAGATAAATAAATGGCATTGTCATTTACATTGCCATTAGCTTAATCTCTCGCAAATGTGATACCTATTGTACTCTATGGACGAGCTCAGCAGACAGCAATTACTACCACACACACACACACCCAGAGCCAGCCATACACACCCAGAGCCAGCCATACACACCCAGAACCAGCCGCACACACCCAGAACCAGCCGCACACACACACCCAGAGCCACACACACACACACCCAGAGCCACACACACACACACCCAGAGCCACACACACACACACCCAGAGCCACACACACACACCCAGAGCCACACACACCCAGAGCCACACACACCCAGAGCCACACACACCCAGAGCCACACACACCCAGAGCCACACACACCCAGAGCCACACACACACACACCCAGAGCCACACACACACACACACCCAGAGCCACACACACACAAACACCCAGAGCCACACACACACACACACCCAGAGCCACACACACCCAGAGCCACACACACACACCCAGAGCCACACACGCACCCAGAGCCACACACGCACCCAGAGCCACACATACACACACACCCAGAGCCACACACACCCACCCAGAGCCACACACACACACACCCAGAGCCACACACAGCCACACACACACACCCAGAGCCACACACACACACACCCAGAGCCCCCCACACACACCCTCAGAGCCACACACACACACACACCCAGAGCCACACACACCCAGAGCCACACACACACACCCAGAGCCACACACCCAGGGCCACACACACCCAGAGCCACACACACCCAGAGCCACACACACACCCAGAGCCACACACACACACACACACCCAGAGCCACACCCACCCAGAGCCACACACTCACTCAGCAGAGCAAGCACAGAGAGGGGGCAGGGAAGCAAGCACAGCGAGGGGGCAGGGAACTAAAAGTAAAATACTAAAAATAAAATATTCCATGTCGCAATTAAAGTTACCATCACCCAGTCACTGGTTAATGACTGTAAAAACATCATCATCACCTATATACCGAAGGGAGGAGTAAAGAACCTCAGGATGCCCTTCAGTGTAAAAGTCTTCATTGGCTTAGGGTGCAGGTGGGCCTTACTTGTGTTTGAGCCTGCAGGCTCTAAAGCAACTATGCCCAGATGAGGGAGTCCCTCCTTAGGGGACTCGGTACCAACCATGCCCAGGTGGAGCCCTTGTGGGCTTTAAATCAGAAATGCCCCTGGGAGCCTCTCAGGCTCTCACTGAATTATGCCCCTTGAGCCTCTCTCCTTGCTCCGGTCCCGCTCCGATCGGGACACTCTGCTGCCGGCATGTGGGATTCTCTGGCTGCCGGTCTGCTTACTTCGCCGGCCTCTCGCTGGGGCCCTCCTCTCGCTGGGGGAGCCTCAGGGAGAGACGCTGGCTACACTCCGGTGGTCGTGCTTTGGCGACGGTGGGGGTAGCCTCGTGTGGTCGCATGTTGTGTATTTAGAGGGCTACGGTCATGTTTTCCCTCTGTTTATAATCTTAATAAGGACCCAGGAGTCTTTCGTGTCACACACTTCTGTTTTTTTCGAAGCAACACAACTCTTTGTGAATCAGAAATGTTTTGGGTCTTTGCCTCGGCATGTGTGCATATAAGACATGTAAAAACAGCTGGGGTTTTGTTGTGGGAACGTCTGAAGAAGGGAGTGTGCTTTTGAGGGGACGGTGGCAATGTCGAGGGGATCGCTGCGCAAGGGGTGTCTGGTGGTAGGCTAGCAGTTCTGTTGGGATGTTTGTGCTGGGGTGTGAAGTCGTTCCAGCTCCTCACGGGGCTGTGCTGGGGGTGCTCTGAGGTCACGTCCGCGTGATGGTGGCTGTGAAGTAAGGACGGACTGTGCCGGTGGGACGTTCTGGGCGTGCCATGGCGCTGGAGAACGCTGTGCAAGGTGTGCGGAAGGCTGTGCCAGGAGGGTCTTGGGTGAAATACTGGAAGACGGGGCTGCCTGAAAGAAACTTTGGGCGGGTCTGCCTGTACAGGGGGTGGAGTCACGCAGGCAGGAAACGTACAGTGAGTGAACTGGCTGAAAAACTGAAGACCCTAAATCCACTGTGTCCAAACAGAGGTATGAAATGCCATTTGCCCCTGTAATAACATTCACACTGGTCCGACATCAAACAAGATGCCTCTTGAGATCATATTCCATGAGGAAGGAGGGCCTGGAAACTATCCTGATAACTGAAGTGAGGCTAGCTATCCTAACCAGGCAACAACAGGACAACCACAGGTTGCAACTAAAGCAGATGCTACTGTATCTGAAAGAATTTTACAGTAATTGTACGATCACTACTAGTGGCTGCTAGATTGAATCACCCTACCTTCTAGGCGCCCTACTTACAAAAGAACTAACATGTAAATGTGTTGCAGCAAAAGTACCTCAAAGATGTATTCCCCTGACTTCACCAACGATCTCTCTCTTTGCCATTTTGTATTCGTTGAACTTAAGGTTGACAATAATTAAATTGTATGAAGTGGCTGAAAATAGGGGGTCTTTTCCTATTTGGGTGCCAAATGGAATTTGCGGGTTTTTTCTTGTATTTTCTCCACAGCAGGATGGAGTACTTGAGGCACTCAGTAAGTAGTGTTTTTTTGTGTTCACCACTCGGTGCGATTAATGCACGTGTGCAAATAGTGTTAGAGTACAGCACACTAGGGTGCGGCAGGGACTGACTGGGAGGAAAGAGTTTACAACAGGGTACTTCAGCATGTGTACATTTGTCGAGTCTTTAACAGTAGCTGTGCAAAGAATCCTCTGCAAGACAAATTTAAATGAAGTTGGGAATTGCTTTGGGCTGGCTTTAGTTCAAAAAGGGGGGGGGGGGGCACTGTGGCATTTACATTAAAATCTTTTTCATTTATTGGAGATTTTTTTTTGTGGCCTGTGGTTCCGTGGTTTACGAACTGGGTTCGATGGATCCGAACCCGTTCAACAAAGATCGTCGGAAATGGACGATTTTGGTGTCAGCAGACCGCAAATGGCGAGTGTAGCGTGTCTGAGTGTTTTCGTATGAATCGATATAGGAGAACACTCTGTATTCGAGGATTTAGTTTGAACCCTCGGGTTCCATTTTGTATATGGCAGCCATTTTGTGTGGTTGCCCTAACATAGGCCCGATGACTGTGGCCGAACGAGTCCTTGAGACACGTACGCCTTAGCTGACTTTTGGGTGACCTGGCCGAACTGACTCCTTGCCCGAGGCTGATCTCGCTGAGCCAGTTCCTTGTTCAGCAGCTGGCCTGATAAAGATCAAAGAGCAGGACGTGCCCGAGTTTATGGTACACTGCTCCCACCTTTCTATCTCCTTTCCAATCTATTTCTGCCTTTTCTTTACGACATAATCATTGATTTGGGTTGAAGGCTTTATGATGGGTTTGTCCGGCCTGATCGAACAGGAAACTTGGGAATGTGCATGGTCAATTCTGGTGGGCTGGACAACGGAAAATGGGATTGTCTGAGATTGTCGTCATTCGCTACTTTTGAAATGTTACATTGTCATTGGTCAGTTTTTGATGCACCGAATGTAAATTGGAATGTTGCCTGAGGCTTGATTTTTGGCATAAAAGACCATGCTCCGCTTATTGAATTCGTGCAGTCTCTGTCGAACCACCCGTGTGTGCTTCGTAGATCTCTGTTCCTGGTTGCAGCCAATAAACTTTGGTCTTTGACGTCATCAAGAAGTATCCCGTGTCTCTGTTTGCCAAGACAGGGGAACTCGAAGGTTTCAGGCGTTCTCCCTGACGCCACTGGGTTCTAAAAACCCGGTCCTTCAGGCCTAACGGCTTGAGTTCGAATGGTGAACCAGGTGAAGTTCCGGTTTGGTTTGAACATTTTTCTGTGCAAATTACTTAATCTCCCCTTGTTTCTTAAAAATACAGATCTTGTGTAATGTATAATTCGGTGCTCATGAAGAGCGCTCCGAAGCCTTTGGGGCACGTTCGCACTATATAAAACTGTAAAATAAAAAAACTCGCGGAATCGCATCGAGGCTGAAGAATGCCAAGCTGCCTTTTATAGTAAATACAGCATGTTTACTTTTTTGCAGATTCTTGGAGGATGTGGGCGAAGTACAGAGAGATTCCTGGTCTGCTCTGCAATTATGTAACTTTGACAAAACATTAATGGCCCCAAACTTTGTGCATGATTTTATATCTTGGAAGCACTGATCTATTTCCGTTTCGATTTTAATCTTCTGCCTTCTCTGAATACCTTTTGACGAGATTGTATAACCCTGCTGTCTTAATGTAAAGTGTTAAGGATTTGCAGAGTTGGGAGCAGTTATATATAGCTCTAACAGCAGAAAAGTCAAACCTTTGAAACCACCGGAGAGACAAAATTGAAACGTTTCCAAAAAGCTGTAATGTTCCTAAAGTAGAGTACGTGCTAACTGTATAATCTGTCTGTGAATACTTGGCGAACAGGGCGGTTTTGGTTCTTTAGGTCTGGTGATACTGACCCTGGGGGATTCCTGCATGGCCCCAGCCATCCTTGCATGCAGGAAGTAACATGTTGCTGTTAGTATTGACTTGACATGACTGTGTGCCTTACTTAGAAGCCTGGGCTCGTGAACACGTTTGCCCGGTGTCAATAAGAAGCACAAAGTTGCCTTTGAAGCAGCATAGCTCGGCTGCTGCTTATTCACAAAGAAGGCAGTGATGCCTCGGATTGCACAGCGCCCGCCATATTTTTTCAACGAAAAATGCAACTTCATGTTTAAGGCGCACATATTACGGTCTTTGCTCTCGCTCCCTGAGTGACCTGTGACCCCTGAGTAATAAAATATGCATACTTGGATAACTACAGCAAAGAATTCACAACCACAGCCCAGCCCAGCCCACCCCTCCCCCTTCCCGTTCCCCCTGAGGTAATATAAATTTTTATAGTCAATTGTGTCCCCTAACGTGAACCCCACCGTCTCCATGTACGAGCTTAAAGTGCATGTAACTTCCCTCCTCGACCTGCTATGAAGACGCAAATACATTTGCGTCCAACGTTAACATGTCCTCTTTCAGATCCACCATGAATGGATCGATAATTCAGTTCCTAAGTATGCCTTGCCAACGTCTCTTCATGGTGCATTCTCACGTTTTTCCTAGTCCTGCAGAGCCAGGCCCTGATTTCTGCCATCGAGCCCTTCTGTTCTCTGCCTCCTGCAAGCTGCAACGTGGGATGCCTCCCTGACCTCTGTCCTACTCCCTGCGCGGCGAGCGGTGCCCGGCTCGGCCTGCTTGCCTGCCAAAGACAGTATTTTGCCTTCAAGTTATCAGTATAGCCGAGCTCAGCTCCTCAAACACATTCCAGTCTAGCAGAATAGATAAACATTTCCACGGCTGCAGAGCAAAGGGCCCGGCCTCTCTGTCTCCATGCAAGTAATTCATTGCTCCTGTTACCATGGTAGGCCCATGGCCCCTCGCATTACACGCAGACACGTAGTCACATATGCACGCATTAATAGTCAGTAAAGAGTAGCCTCTGCCCAAGAGACCTTTTCCTCTGAGATAATATAGTTCCCCAAACACAAGATATCAGATATGATTTAGGAACGAGTTGATCTGACATGCCAGACTTCTGTCTCTTTCCTCTAGTGCTAAATGTCAAGTCCCCTGCACCCTCCAGCCTCACGTCAGTTACACGTCATGCTGCTGCGCGCGCATCCTTGCTACAGATTTCTGCTGACACTGCAAGATTCCACTATGTATCCACCCACTTGTGACACTTTCTTGTGACGTTTCTAGCACACACCTCTGTGTACGCCCTAGTGCACGCCTTCTGATTACGTATTGCTACGCACATGTGTTCTTATCTCGTTTCTCTCAGCTGTTACGCCTTCTGTATTCCTCACCACTATATGCATTAACTATAAAAGTTGTATTCTGTCAATAAAGTATGCTCTATCCCTTCCTGATCCTTTATGGTGAAAGGAACATGATACCCTGGTTCGAACCATTCCATTTTATGGAATAAAACCCTTATAACTCAGATGCCACGGACTTTGACTCTTATTTTCGATTGAGTTATTTTATTGAACTTTACTGCATAGAAATTCAGACGGTAAATATTTATTTGCCACATTAATTTGGCGCCCGAATAGGGACCCCTCCCCCACCCCACGCGCCGGTAGGTGCGTTGCAGGCCTTGCCCCCTGCCCCGGCCAAGATGGACAATTACGCGTACCCGCAGGATTTCCTGTATCTCCCTCAGGCCTACGGAGGTGACGGAGACTGCGATCAGCACCCAGACGAGGCGGTGAGGAGTGCGGAGGATCCCGACCAGAGCCCAGCTAAGAGAGCAAGGTCCGAGGTGTCTAGAGGCCCACCAGTTCCGACATCCCGGTGACGTCACGAGTCGAGTCGAGTCGAGTCCGGTCCAGTCGAGTCGAGTTTCCGAGGCCTTCCGTTCCGTGCTTCCCGGTGAGTACCGTTGCTGGGGACGCATCTAGACGGGTGCATTACTATGCATCTGGTCAAGACGGGTTTGGGTACACAGACCCAGTCTGCACTGTTTTAGCGGTGTATCTGTACTGTTTAGCAGTATATCAAGTAACTAGTGTTTTCAACAGTTCAGTTTTTGTCTTCGTTATAGAATTCAAGCTTAGTCAAAATGTGTTCAAAATGTTTTTATGTAATTAATGTTGTGGTATGAGTGACTGTTTGATGTACATTATCGTGTTTCTGTGTCAAAAGTGTGTTCAGGTTCAAGTAAGTATCAAGTACCGAATATCAAGATGCCACTGTTCTCCAAATTAAAACAGCTAGGAACTAGGAAAGGGATACTAGAGGAAGCAATTCCTGTCCCACCTAGGGACACTCCTGGAAATTTTATGTACCATAAGCATGGCTTAGATGCCATACTGTACCTAGATTTATGGGCCGATTATACTAAGAACCTAGAAGAGAAATACAGATGGCCCGTTACAGGGACATGGGATGCAGATTGCATCATGAGAGTAGAAGAAGCGCTATGGAAAAAGAAAGCCAGACAATCCCAGAAAGACGCTATAGAATTGTGGCGTAAAGAATCGCATAAACGAACAGAAAAGGAATTCAGAAAAGCAGAGAAACATAGAGAAGATTCAGAAAAAGCTCGAGAAACTGAATTAATTGAAGAAGGTATACGAGTTAGAGCAGAACAAGTAGACCGACAACGAAATACTCTTGCGAATGGTATGTATCCTCTTTTGGCCGAGGGTTTACCTAAGGCCACCCCGGAAATACCGAAAGATCTGCCCCCTCCATTGGTTCCGACTAAATTACGTCACAAGACCGCAAAAGACATATTCCTTTCTTCCTATTTAGACGACGTAGCTCCCGAATATACTAATGTTCCGCCTGCACGTATACCACCCGCTGATCGTCAACCCCCTGATAATCCTCCACCACTTCCTGCACTCCCTATTAATCCGCTTAATCCTTTTGGACCTGACACGGCCCTACCGACAGATCATGCTCAAACCTCCGCTTCAGGAGGTGCATCAGGAGGTTACCATACCTTAGAGAACTTATCGTAACCTGTAGATATGACCCCATACCAGGCAAAGATGGTTGCATGTTATTAGCTTCAATACGTATAAGACGTGCTGCAGACTTTTTAGTTCTGTTTCCAGGAATGATAGATAATCTAGACAGGATATATCATTTTGTCCAGACGGGGGAGGGTCAGGAATGTATTCAGGAGGCCATGGCGCATCAGAAAGTAGACATTCAAAGTCTACTATTAAGATTCCTCATAAACTGTTTCATAAGAGAACGAGATCGGCCTGGTGTAAATAAAGAAGAGATGAAGGTACTAACTACATGGAGTCAGAATATTTCAGACGGAAAACATGATAAACAAAATAGTATAGAGAGCATGTACAGGAAAATTCGTAAAGAAATAGTAATATTCCATGCAAAAGAGAAAGCTGAAAGGGAAGCAGAATTAGATGCAAATAAATCCTCGGAGGAGGACGAACAACCAGAGACCACAGCAGAAACATTGCAATTACCAGCTAGAGAAATGATAGCATACGTAGGTAAGGGAAGACCCTTTAATAATACAGTACGTCCGATACGTCCAGAAAGCAAGAGACTTTTTCACGCTGCCATGTCAAATCCGAGGACTCCTGAACATTTGTTTCAGGCTACCGATAAAATACTTCAGGAACGAATGGGGTACCATGTACTCGATTCCATGGATGAACAAGAACTAGCCCGGTCCGCCGTACAATGGGCTGATAATTCCAGTACATATAATGATGATGCAGTAGCTCAGACGTTTTTGAACCTTTCCCCTGATGAACAAAAATTAGCTAGTGTATACATGATTCAGCATCTCATTACGTTGTTTAAAAGCCAACATTCTGATCCAGGTCCCTTACCGGATATATTAATAGAACTGCTCTCTAATAGATGGAGAGGCCTAGGTACTGATTTAATTAAAGAAATTCTAGAACATAGACACAAGTATAGTACTTTTCTGAAACCACAGTTTGTCAGCTCCACCACCCTCAGAAAGAAAAATGTTTTACTTTGATAGACAGAATCCCTTACGGGAAGTACATCCGGTCAGAAAAGACGATAACACATTAGAACGTGTATTTGTATATACACCCCTCACTAAAATAGAATTGCTAGAAATGAAGAAACTAGTACCATGTCACGATAAAGACCCTGCAGGTTTTCACCGAGAAATTAAAGATATGCTACTCATGGGTGACTACACGTACTCAGATATTATGAAAATGTTAAAAGTACTGTTGCCTGCTGGCATTTACGAAAAACTCAAAGAGAAAGAATGGGAGGTGGGAGATAAAAAGATTAATTGGACCGAAATAGAAGACGAGGAAAATGGACGTACCCCAGGGTTAGGCCTTGGGCCGAAAGCTAAAGCATTACCAGGATTAATTGTACAGGTTTTGCCAAGATTATTGACAACGAAAAAGGAAGACTGGGACGCAATCTCAGCCTGTAAACAGAAAGACGATGAAGACACTAGTGATTTTTATTCTAGATTCGAGAAATGTTTTATTATTAATAGTGGCCTGAAACCAAGTAGCGAGTCATACCCGCACCTTTTTGTAACCAAATTAGTCGAGAATTCCCTGCCACAGGTTAAGAACCGTGTATATAAAGTCGAAAGCACATGGCAAGCAAATACGCCATCCCAAATGTTACAAATGTTACAGTACCACCAGAACAGAATTAGAGAAGAACAGGACCATGAACAGAGGCGTATGAAAGATACGAAAATGAAAATGTTAGTCGCTCAGTCAGTCCCAGCTGATGGTCAGAAAAGGGGCATGACACAGTCTAATAATTCGGCAGCTCCCGTTAAAGGGACATGCAACTATTGTAAACAGCCAGGTCACTATGTAAATGAATGTACAGTCCTGAAACACAACATAGCCACAGGTAAAACTAAAGAGAGACCCCGTCAGCCTAGACAGGACCAGATCCAACATCAGGTCCAGCAACATGTTCCACAGAACGTTCAGCCAATGCCTGCTCCCCAACAGACAGGACAGACAGTAGCGGTGCCACGTCCACAGCCCATTGCCGCGACACAGCAAGTTTCACAACAGATGTACCAGTATGCACAATCTGATTATCCCGATTATCAGCGATACACATGAAACAGCCTAGAGAGGGAGGTTGGCTTGCCTCTTATTGAAATCCCTGTAGATCAAGAGGGTCCTTATGTACATAGTCAAGTATTAGGAAAGGATAGAAAGTTTCTGATTGACACAGGGGCAAGTCGAACAACAATAAGTCACGATGAGGTTCCAGGGGCACCCCTCTCAGGCTCACAGAATGTTTCCCTTGGTTTTTCAGGAAAGCCTATTGTTAATGAAGTATCGAAACCTGTTCCCCTAGCAGTTGGTCCATTGTCACGCACTACAGACTTACTACTCACGAAGTCATGTCCAGAAAACTTGTTAGGTATCAAGACACTGAAGGCTCTAGGAGCTGTAATATGTTGTTCTCCGGAAGGAGTTAGACTGTTTTTACGTGACTTCAAAGGTCACTATGTGTTACGAGATTTTGATGTCAGATTGAAAAATGTACCAGAACATTTGTGGGCGAAAGGCCCAACTGATGTAGGTTGTATGCACATTACACCATACCGAGTGACACTCAAGCCAGGAGTTGTACTGCCCCGAATCCGACAATACAAGTTACCACCCGATGCTGTAGTGGCTTTACTGGAAATCATTGAAGAGCTCATTGCACAGGGAGTGGTTGTAGAAACCGACTCCAATCTATGTAATTCCCCTATCATTCCGATTCTTAAACGTACTGACCCAAATGCACCACCAGTTTATCGGTTGGTGATTGATCTGCGAGAATTAAATAAATGCATTGTGCCACAGTACCCTGTGATCCCCGACATCTCATCCTTATTGACTGCTATTGATTCAGAGGCGACGTTCTTTACTGTAATTGACCTCAAGAACGCCTTCTTCAGTGTCCCCATTGATCCGGAGAGCCAATATCTTTTCGGATTCTGTTTAAATGGCCGAAGCTTCAAATTTGCACGCGCACCTCAAGGATTCACAGAAAGCCCCAGCATCTACAGCCAAGCACTGAAAAGACAACTTGACAGTATTCAAATGCCAGTTAACACTGCCCTGCTGCAGTACGTCGATGATCTGCTGATCACCGCTCGTAGCGAACCTGAATGTGAACATGCATCACTGACGGTTTTGCATTTCTTAGCTGACAAGGGACACAAGGTGTCTCCTTCCAAGTTACAATTCTGTGTTCAGCAAGTGGTGTACCTTGGGCACTTGCTGTCCAAGAGGGGGAGACAGCTAACACCTGACCGCATCGAGTTAATTGCACACTTACCGCATCCCACGACACAAAAGGAAGTGCGGGCCTTCATTGGCCTCACCTCTTACTGCAGGCAATGGATTCCCCAGTACGCATTTCTAGCCAAGCCACTTATACAGTTGACAACACAGGAGGCAGCGACTTCGACTGTCCTCCCTTGGACTCAGGAACACACACAGGCTTTTGATGAATTAAAGAAAGCATTATGTCAAGCACCAGTTTTAGCAACACCATGTTACAGCAAACCTTTTACACTCTTTGTTACAGAACGTGATGGCACAGCTTTATCTGTCCTCACACAAGACCAAGCAGGTTCACATAAGCCGTGTGCTTATTTTTCGAGTACATTAGACCCAGTAGCCCAGGCTCTGCCTGCGTGCTTAAAGTCAGTTGCAGCAACAGCCTTAGCAATCCGACAAAGTGATTCGATAGTGTTAGGACATCCCCTGACAGTACAAGTTCCACACTCTGTGGAAGTTCTTTTAAATAGAACACAGACTCAACACTTGACTATAGCACGACTGACAGGTTATGAATTGACATTGTTCCAACCACACATAGAAATCAGACGCTGTAACATACTCAATCCTGCCACATTGTTACCTTCGAACATTACAGATCCAGCTCCACATGACTGTATAGAGATCATTAATGCAGTAACAAAGCCTCGACGAGACTTGACAGATGTTGCACTGACTAACCCAGACCTGACACTTTACGTGGATGGTTCATGTATGAGAACAAGCACAGGCGAATTAGTGGCCGCATATGCAGTGACCACCGAAACTGAAGTCAAAGAAACACACCGCATTGATACACTGTCTGCTCAAGCTGCAGAGCTCATTGCCCTGACCCGAGCCTGTATAATAGCCAAAAACAGGAATGTTAACATATACACAGATTCACGTTATGCATTTGGAGTCGTACACGACTTCGGTGTACTCTGGCAGGAAAGAGGTTTCTTGACCTCTCACGGAGCCAAAATCCAACATGGTCCCCTCATTCAGGAATTATTGGAAGCAATACATTTGCCATCAGCCATAGCTATCATGAAGTGCAAGGCACATACTAAAGTTACAGATACCATTTCCCAGGGTAACGATCTGGCCGATCAAACCGCGAAACACACAGCTCTGACTCATACACATGCAGCTGATATGACAAAGACAATAGTTCCGACACTGACACATTGCATGACAGTTAAGGATCCCGCACTAGATGTAATTGACATACAGACACATGCTACTCCAGACGAAATAAAGAAATGGACTGAACTAGGAGGGATCCAGACAGATCAGGGATGGATGACGAAGGGAAAAGCCACCTGGTTTCTCCCCGACTCTATGGTTCAAGTTATGATCAACACTGCACACAGCCCAGCACACCTGGGAGAAAAAGCCATGTTAGACAGTTTACAGAATCTCTGGTACAATAAACATTTACGAGCGGCAGCAAAACAGAAAGTGCGTACGTGCATGATCTGTTGTCAGTTCAATCCAGGTAAAAGCATTCCCGTAGAGCAAGGTGGATTCAATCCTCCCGATTACCCTTTTGAAGTCCTTCAGATGGATTATATCCAGATGGAACGATGTCGAGGATTCAAATATGTCCTCGTAGTTGTATGCGCACTTTCCCGTTGGACAGAAGCATATCCAGTCCCAGATTACACTGCTCCGACCACTGCCAAACAGTTGGTTCGTGAATTCTTCCCACGATACGGTTTGCCTCGTGTCGTGTATTCAGATAACGGCCAACCATTCTCGTCCGAATTAATGAAGCAGGTTTCACTCCTGCTAGGATATCAGTGGAAATTCCACTGCGTCCGACATCCCGAGGCAGCAGGTCTCGTGGAACGCCACAATCAGACACTGAAAACACGCCTTGCCAAGATCTGTGCCGAGAAAGGGGTGGACTGGATAGTCGCCTTGCCAGTTGCATTGTTTTACATGAGAATGGTTGCACACTCTAGAACAGGGCTATCCCCGTATGAGGTGGTCTTTGGTAGGCCACCGAATATGTGGGGGACGCCTCTGCCTCGAAAAATTACAGATGTTGATAGTAACATGTTGACAGATTACCTTGCCTCCTTGATGTCTGCACTACAATCTTGTCGTTCACAGGTAGCTGCAGCCTTTCCCGACAATACCGAGGTGAAGCTGCACGAGATTACACCGGGGGACCTCGTTTGTGTAAGAAATTTCGACAGGAAGAGTCCGCTGGAGCCCCGCTGGCAAGAACCGAAGCTTGTTTTACTGACTACAAGGACAGCCATTAAAGTGGAGGGCCGCAAAGGCTGGCTCCACTCGAGTCATATAAAAAAATATAATGGACTGCAGCCAGAGTTAGACTCCCAGCCCGGCCCCATCCTAAAGACTGATTCAACACTCCCACTGGCAGAGAAAACTCCTCAACAGGAGTATCGTTCAAAGTTGAGGTCTAGCAAGTCAGACAGTTTAATTGTTTAAGTCCTCCCCTAGGTGAATCGGTTAGACAGTTTCTGACATGTACCCGTTAGACCCCAATAGAGAGCCACCTCCGATCAGCCAACCACGCCCTCGCCGCCGTCCCCCGCATCCGAAGAGCGACTACAGGAGGAAGGTCCTTCTCCTACCTGGCCGCCAAGACCTGGAACTCCCTCCCTCCCGACCTGCGCCTGACCCAAGACCACCTCTCCTTCAGGAAGAAGCTGAAGACCTGGCTGTTCGAGCAGTAGCGGCACCCCCCCCCCCCCCCCCACTCCCCCACCCCCAGCGCCTTGAGACCCTACGGGTATGTAGCGCGCTCTATAAATGTCATTGATTGATTGATTGATAGAGAGAGAGATAGACAGAAACAACTCAAGAAACGAGAATATTGTAAATCTCTTCGTAGTCATTGTATTGTGACATTATTGATTATGTTTTTTCTGAGTCTTATGATTATTGCTGCAAGTTTGCTGCTACACATGTATTTCCCTATTTCCATACATGCACATTTCTTTCCAAACAGCACTATCGAGCATACCTTCAGTGAACTACCCCCGCATGAGTTGTCTTACCGGCTTGCGCTGCGCAACAATACTTTTATCAGTATGTTACATCATTCTCATCAGACCAGCAATGCTACCAATTGTTGGATATGTGGCCGACTTCCTCCCTATCAGAAATACAAGGGATTCTTGCCCCTCTTCCCGTATCCGTTCACACATAATGGTTCCTGTGGTGCCTGGTTTAGTTTAATAAATTCTTTAGACTCTGCGTCCATAGTCTACAAAGGCAGTTGGATATGGGGAAATCTGAACACAGTTCTGCATAAAGCATGTTACCCTAACAAGGAGGGTCTTCCACAAAGGACAGGGACCGATCTAGAAAATGAAGTATATGGATTAGGTAATTATACACTCAACCTCATGATTCTAAATGTTCAGTCTGATACAGGACCAGACTTACCCTCTATGTCAGTATTACCCATCAAAGGCGAATTATGTGTCAGGAAGAATGGTTCAGTACCTCTAGGTCATAGTAAATGTACTACTGTGATCGAATTCAGTGATAAAGGCAAGTCTACATTCAAAGCTACCCGCCATTCCTATTTCATTTGTGGTCATACAGCCTATATACATTTGCCACTAGATTGGGATGGGACATGTTACATTGCATTCCTTCTGCCACCTGTTTTTCTAGCTCCACCTGATTATCATAGAAACTCCCATCTAGTTCATAGACCCAAAAGAGATCTCCCGATTGTCGACTATACTGAAACGGCATGGGAACGATACACAGATTTCAATAAAGGTTTCTTTCCCTATTTAGGTGCTGTCTTTAATAGTAAATCTATACGTCACTTAACCAGAACCCTCGAAGCAGTAGTGAATGAAACTACTTCCGCCCTAGGTAACTTGACCGAGGAACAGTCTGCTATGAGACTTGTCGTTCTTCAAAATCGTCTCGTCCTTGACGTCATCCTGGCCGATAGGGGCGGGCCTGTAAAGTCCTCGGATCGAGCTGCTGTGTTTTCATTCCAAATAATGCACCGTCAGTATATAAAGCCATAACACGTCTCCATAAGATTGCAAGTCAGATACATCAGAATCCAGGTACCTGGACTTGGTCCGGTTGGTTCTGGAGCGTGTTGTCAGCCTGGGGTTGGAAAGTCCTATCCTTCCTCGGAATAGCCCTTCTCATAGTATTCAGTTGTTGCCTATGTATACAATGTGGGCCGGCGATTTGCGGCTTGTGCGCCACATCCTGTTTTCCTCATCCAAGTCCACGTTCTAAATCCCGTCTGAAAAAGGAAGAGCAAATGATGTTATATGAACAAATAGATGGACTAATGTGGATTGATATATCATGAAGGGTCCGTAGGGGACAAGGAGGGAATGAGGTAATATACATTTTTATAGTCAATTGTGTCTCCTAACGTGAACCCCACTGTCTCCATGTACGAGCTTAAAGTGCATGTAACTTCCCTCCTCGACCTGCTATGAAGACGCAAATACATTTGCGTCCAACGTTAACATGTCCTCTTTCAGATCCACCATGAATGGATCGATAATTCAGTTCCTAAGTATGCCTTGCCAACGTCTCTTCATGGTGCATTCTCACGTTTTTCCTAGTCCTGCAGAGCCAGGCCCTGATTTCTGCCATCGAGCCCTTCTGTTCTCTGCCTCCTGCAAGCTGCAACGTGGGATGCCTCCCTGACCTCTGTCCTACTCCCTGCGCGGTGAGCGGTGCCCGGCTCGGCCTGCTTGCCTGCCAAAGACAGTATTTTGCCTTCAAGTTATCAGTATAGCCGAGCTCAGCTCCTCAAACACATTCCAGTCTAGCAGAATAGATAAACATTTCCCCGGCTGCAGAGCAAAGGGCCCGGCCTCTCTGTCTCCATGCAAGTAATTCATTGCTCCTGTTACCATGGTAGGCCCATGGCCCCTCGCATTACACGCAGACACGTAGTCACATATGCACGCATTAATAGTCAGTAAAGAGTAGCCTCTGCCCAAGAGACCTTTTCCTCTGAGATAATATAGTTCCCCAAACACAAGATATCAGATATGATTTAGGAACGAGTTGATCTGACATGCCAGACTTCTGTCTCTTTCCTCTAGTGCTAAATGTCAAGTCCCCTGCACCCTCCAGCCTCACGTCAGTTACACGTCATGCTGCTGCGCGCGCATCCTTGCTACAGATTTCTGCTGACACTGCAAGATTCCACTATGTATCCACCCACTTGTGACACTTTCATGTGACGTTTCTAGCACACACCTCTGTGTACGCCCTAGTGCACGTCTTCTGATTACGTATTGCTACGCACATGTGTTCTTATCTCGTTTCTCTTAGCTGTTACGCCTTCTGTATTCCTCACCATTATATGCATTAACTATAAAAGTTGTATTCTGTCAATAAAGTATGCTCTATCCCTTCCTGATCCTTTATGGTGAAAGGAACATGATACCCTGGTTCGAACCATTCCATTTTATGGAATAAAACCCTTATAACTCAGATGCCACGGACTTTGACTCTTATTTTCGATTGAGTTATTTTATTGAACTTTACTGCATAGAAATTCAGACGGTAAATATTTATTTACCACACCCCCACAACCCCGAATTTGCCACAGAAGGGCAGTAGTTTAGCAATAAATCATTTGGCTTTTTTCCAAATCATCCTTCATCAACAATTAATGAAGACGGAATGGTTACTTTTTTGTGTGCTAAACAGCTGTACAGAATGCAAAGAATAAACATGGTCCCGTAGCAGAGGAAGTCCATAGAGACGCATACAGGAAATACAACTGAAACAGCAAGAATAAGAGATGATAAGCACACGGACAGCGGGAGGGGGGCGGGCAGGCACACGGACAGCGGGAGGGGGGCGGGCAGGCACACGGACAGCGGGAGGGGGGCGGGTAGGCACACAGACAGCGGGAGGGTGGTCAGGAAACAGCCAGCGGGACAGGGAACAAGACGAACAATGAACACAAACATCAAGTAAAAAAATTTATAAAAAGTAAACGCCCACAGTGGCCACGTCTTCATGACATTGCGGAGAGGGAAAGAATCGGCGGAACGCTCACCAATCGCCTCGGGAAATGACGGACAGTTCAATCTTCCAATGGCTAGCCTCCATTTATGGAACTAGCCAATGGAAGAGAGAGGCGGAACGAAGGCCACACTGTTCTAACATTAGATTTCGCCTGCGCCGAAAAGCTGCGCGGTGCGCAGCTTTCGACGAGGCGAAACTTAAAAACAAGTTATTTGGCACTGGTGAAGAGCTGCGCGTCAGCAAGTAGTCAGATTTGTACTTCATGTTACCTAATCTCTTTCTGCTGCAGAGTAACCACAGATACGAAAGGTACCTAGTGTTAACATCCCACGGGCATGCTGTGTGTCTGAGAATGTGGTCTGCATGGTACATATACTGTGTGTATGAGTGAACCAGAGCAACGGAGACCTGTGCAATCCATTTTGGATATTCTTCCCCCCACCCCCTTTGTGCGCAGGATGGAGGTGAGGTT
The DNA here is from genome assembly GCF_964263255.1 of Lissotriton vulgaris. NCBI lineage: Eukaryota > Metazoa > Chordata > Amphibia > Caudata > Salamandridae > Lissotriton > Lissotriton vulgaris. The sequence continues at coordinate 823,780,918 of NC_141695.1, read as the reverse complement.
GTTTTCTCAGACAGTGCATTACTGACCTGCATGAAGCTGAAGGGAGGAGAAATGGAAACATCCGCCCCCTTTAAAGAGGTAGTCATGGTTTTGAGGACCAAGCTTCACATCGGGCTTTAAATTACTGAAGTCTAGGGTCGAGGTATGAGAGGACAATAGGCCAAGTTTGTGAAGGTTCCACAAACAATTTTGCTGCACCTCTTCAGTGGGTGATTAGGAATGCAGAAATGGGAAAGAAACCTTCAAGCATTGGTACCAAAAATCTTGCTAAATTAGAGGCTTTGTACTATCTCAAATCATAAAGACCTGCATGCTCGGGGCTAAAGTTACTTGTTCATTAAGACGTACCTTTTCTTTCCAAAACCATACTTTACAAACCTTTTGTGGTAGTGCAGCCCTCCCTGTTCCCTGACTGTTGTTTCCGAGCTGTTTAGCTCCAGAAAGAGCTTCTTGACAACCTTTTATCCACCTTTACCTAGATTCGGGTTATCTGTGATATTACCCACAATTAACAGGCTCCCCTAGAGCCTCTGATGGCCTTTCCTGAAGTAAGCTCTTCATATGATAACAGGTGTATCATCAGAGTGTACGGCGCCCGGGTGTTTATTGTTAACTATCCTCATTTCGTGGACCTCTGAAGAAAGAAAAACGGACTGTCCCCTCTAGGGTTTGAACCTGTGGCCATTGGTCAAACACACACCCCTCCGGTGGATGCATCAGTCCTCGGAGCCTCCAGCCCATGCACTTTCGTCTTTTGATGAGGTCTTGAGCTTGTCAGTTCGTGCTCCTAAGAAGACGAAGAGAGATGGATACAATGTGGTGTTTTTACCTTCACAGATACTTTTCTGTGGTTTTGTGTGTTATTTTTCGTTTCTTTGCACTCCGGCCTCCTTTCCACCGGTAACATTTTTGACACGTGTTGTTGCAGACGGGCCTGGCGGGCAGCGCCTCGCTTTCCTCTCTTACCCCGTTCCTGCCTTGCTGCTCTGTGATGTGCTGGCTGCGGGTGCAGCTGACAAACACAATGCTGTCCCTGCTGCAGGACATTGGGCTCTGCTCCAGTGCTGCGTCGCAGCCACGAATCGTGGTTCAAGTAGGGCTAGTTGTAGAAATGTAAATACGAGGCTGTGAGTAACATTCGCATATGGACGTCCTGCCCCAATGCAGTCACTTAACATTAGCCCCCTCAGGGAGGGGGGGGGGTCTCCCTCGAGGGATGAAGCCGGCAGCACGCCCCGCTACAGGGCGCAGCTAGTTTACTTGACTTGCGAGGGTGAGGTGGCTTTGGGTCGTGTCTTTCCCCCGGAGCCCCTTCAACCTCCAATGAGTGCAATTATCCCCAGCTGTTGACTTTGAATTAGTGGTTTGGTTTTTAAAGGCATTTTAGACAATTCCACTACCTCGGGCGGGTTACCCTAGCAAGTCACGTTACACTGCAACCCAACGCTGAACGCTCCGATGGCTAATGAGCTATTTTCAAATTTGACCCGGCTCTCAGATAAATACCTTTTTTATGACCTGGCTAGAGGAACTTTAGTGCCGTAGGAGGAACTAACTACTCGACGACCATTTCAAGCCACCCCTCCCGTTCACACTCGGAAACATCTTTTCAGTATAAAAAAGCTACATTTGTGGTTCCTTTAACTTGACTGAGAGTGGCCGTAGGCGGTTATAATATTGTAGTCGAAGTGTGCATCTCATTACAATGTTATTGAGATGGTTAGAAATTCTGAATACAGGCTCGGGCGCTTGTGGCACACTGTGGTGCTGTGAATATACACAGACTGTTTAATACTAAACACAGCCAGCGCAGCATTTTGGATGTGATTTTGTGATGCGGACCCACGTTACCGCATCGGCAGTCCTGTGAATTAGTAACTTAACCAAATGTGCTTAATTACAAAAAATCACCAATTTTTTTTTTTTTTTAAGGAATCCGGTCATGACGCGGAATTCAAAATTAAAACTGGGGTTTACCTAGAGCTCAAGGCGGAAATGGTCAAGCGATTTATTAAATGTTGACTCGTAGCGGGAGTCGTAGCTACAGCGGGGCCCGTGGAAGCTGGGCCAGCCTGCTTGTTTGCAACCCCGCCCCATCAGTGGGGGCAGGCGGGCAGAATTCTGGTAAAACAGTTAATTTACCTTTTAAATAATCCCCTGTGCGGGTATTTTATAGGAAGGTTTCTATAATTCCAAATTAGTCCTTATTCTAGTTAACTGTACAAAACTCTTCTGTCTCCGAGTAGAGCAGCGCGTTATCTCCGAGCCCCTGCACATTGAAGATTGTATAAAGTTGACTGATTCGCATAGTTTCGAGCTTGACCCGCTTTTTGCGAACTTAGGAGCCCCGCAGATAAATCTACCGCATTCTGTACTACAGGCACACGGACAGCGGGAGGGGGGCGGGCAGGCACACTGACAGCGGGAGGGTGGTCAGGAAACAGCCAGGGGGACAGGGAACAAGACGAACAATGAACACAAACAAGTAAAAAAAAAAAAAAAAGTACACGCCCACAGTGGCCACGTCTTCATGACATTGCGGAGAGGGAAAGAATCGGCGGAACGCCCACCAATCGCCTCGGGAAATGACGGACAGTTCTCTCTTCCAATGGCTAGCCTCCATTTATGGAGATAGCCAATGGAAGAGAGAGGCGGAACGAAGGCCACACTGTTTCTAACATTAGATTTCGCCTGCGCCGAAAAGCTGCGCGGTGCGCAGCTTTCGACGAGGCGAAACCTAAAAAAGGGGGAGTAGCCTTAGGCAAACAGTAAACTCTGGATGCGGGCAAGGACCGCATTTCACTGAATGATTATAAGACCCTGAACAACTGATTGTTTCGAACATCACCTTCTGAGAATTTGTAGTCTGCATGAAATTACTGCTGTTTTTACAGCACACATCAGCCAACTACCTCCCGTCAAAAAATGAACTTTTGCTGCTCTGCACTACAGCATACTACACTGAGTGTTAACCCAAAGTCATAAACAAGTGACATCCTGTGGTAGCAAGATCCACTTCACCAGACATCTCCTTGCTGTGTGTAGCCTTTCACAAATGTGGTTTATGAGACAGCATCTCTCGTAGGCTTGTTGTTTTCCCTCCACAGTGTTTTTGTTTATTCTTTAGTAAAAACACCTTCTAGAATTACTGTCCTCGTGCCGCCATGTCTTGCTAAATCCAGTACTTTTACATTTCTTAATACGGCTTATTGCTGTATCCAAGCATGTGCTACTGCATACTTTGGACAACTATCTTTTGTTATTTCTTACTATTCAATACCCTCGCCTGATGACCTCGAAGCTTGCCTCGAACAGACTCTCCAGATGGGGTGGCAGATCCACCAGCAATGAATACTCTAGTCCTACTCACATAGTTAGGACACCAGTCCCCCTGGAAACTTATTAGGTAACATGCAGCCATTAAAACCTCTACCAGCTCTATGGAAGTTAGGCGATTCCCAGAGAAGTTAATACTATAACAGCAAATGTCTTCCACAGAAAGATGTTAATCACTGAAAGGGAAGCTTGATGCGATCAAAGATTCGTCACACCACATCCTAGATCGGTGTCAAGAGATGTGAAACCTTCACAAGAGGAATGTTGAGTTGGCAAGCTGGGACCAAATTGACACTGTGCCCTTCTTTATTATCTTAGAGAAAAACGAAGGGAGTGACAATTATTTTTCTCTTCGACTCAATACCCAAGTTAAGGCCACCCAGCCTATGTACTCTAAGAGGTACCCTAAAGGCCACTCATTGTCTGCTTGGTACTTCACCAACTGGAGTGTCCAGTCCTCACCGCTACCAGGAAACAATGCCCAAATGATTACAAAGAACATAAAGTCTAGGACTCTACGGGGTCTCTGCGGAAAACAAAAAAAAAGAAATAGGCTCCTTTGATCACGATCCGCCGTATGCCAGTGGGATCTAATCCGTGGATGCAAATGTGTTATTCAAAATAATCGTGAGATCAGCATCAACACGACTCTGATTACCTGAGCTGATCCCTAGATAATCAGAACGTCAGCAATTGATGGGTGACTTGGCCCACCTGGCAACATCTTTGGTGCATGGATACAGTAAGTAAGTAAAATTCTTTATTCGGTTTAAATAGTTATAACCATTAAAAATGCATAAAATCAAATGAAACAATCAATACATTACATCTGTATTAAAATGTTAAGCGAAAAAAAGGGTAAAGTGCCTGTGCATGGTGAAATAAACATTGGCAAACTGCCATTCTGCCTAGGGGACAAATAGATCTTTCCAATAGGAACTACAAACAGTTTTCAGCCGCAGAAAACAGATCTAGGCAGAAAGAGAAACCACCATTTACATTGCAATCTGTCATGCCTTTGGGACATTATAAAAATTTATCCAATGCAGCCATAGACTGAATACAGCATTTCTCGCAGGAAGCGTCTACAAAAATGCACCAATGAAAAGGAAGCATTTAAGAAAGGCATAGAAAAGAACGAATGGTACGAGATGGGTGTAGGAAAGTAGGATCTGCTTTTATGGTTACCCCCACTTTTTAAGTCTCGCGTGGCGTACTGCGCACATGCGCAGTCGAGCTCGCGAGATTTTATGTCTCAGAGTAAGTTTCAATAGCAAGGGTTAACCACTTGGCTGCTAAGGGCTCTTAGGCTATATAATGAGATTTCCATTGAAATGAATGGGAGGGGCATGACGAGTTACCCTTGTCATTAGCATCCAAGAGGTTAAGCCCCGCCCCTCTTCTCCATTGGCTGGCCTCCTAAACGGTGGCCAGCCATTGGAGAAGAGGTCGCCATGACGTATTTCTTTCTCTTTAAGCCCCGTCCTTTTCAGATTGGGTTCCTTGACTTACTGCTGAAGTAAAAGGTTTCTTATCTTCTTTATGGGTCCAGATGGCCCCATAAAGAAGATAAGGAACCTTTTACCCCAGCAGGAAGTCGGGGTTCCCAGTCTGAAAAGGACGGGGCTTAAAGACAAAAGGCTGTGTAGGCTTATGTAATTTACTTCGTTCTACTGTAACGCGCTCTGACACCTCTGGGTAAAGTTAGCGCTATATAAAAATGCATGCATAAAATCGCTTTCCACGACCTCGTTACTTTTTACCATGACATTTCCTGTTTCCCATTCAAATGATCGGGTGGTATGCAGACAAAGAAGTCTACAAGTCATTCTCCCATCAGCCTTTTTGCCCACAACCCTCACACTACTTCAGCCCAGGAGTTCTTACAATGGACTCAGACAGTAAAACGATCCAACCCAACAGTGAAGCCACGGTGCATGGGAGAAAGTTGTAGGCGGAGGGGCAGGGGGGACGACATGCTCATGACGCAAGGTACAGACTGGGTGGCTCTTGTCAGCGGAATTGTACTCAGTTAGACCGGTGCCGTTCACAATAGAGGGGTTTACAGCTGCCTCAGGCCCGGACTCCCACTAGGGACAGGCAGGGCCATTCAGTGAGGAAGCAAGGAGCCCGTCAACGGGTGGAAGGCGGGACGCTCAGCAGGTAAATTCCGTGCCCACAGGCAGTCATGGAGGAACGTGGTGCGGTTGGCTGCGAGGCAGTGTGTTCGGCTGCTCCCTGCTCTACCAGGCTGGCAGGGCCGCGGGCGGGGCACTCCGCGGGTAAGCTGATCAATAATATCTGTTTAAAGCTGTAAGGACACCGCTTTAAGCCTGTCTGCCGTTAATTACTGAAAGTATACTTGTCACACAATGTCCTGTAAGGTAAAAGTTAGTAGACAGTTATGAGTAGCATGCACATAGCATTGCTGCAATGGACAAGAAGGAGATCACTCATTTTTTAATCAAAAAATAGTTATTCATTTTTTGTTATAGCATTCATTTCATGGTTGGGAGTACACAGTTAAGAACAGCACTGCATAAAATGTATTGACAACCACATTAAACTTGGTGCAACAAACGTGAATAAATAGTGCAAGTGGCGACGCAAGTGAGAAAAGTGAAAACAGCGTAGTCTGCACTCTGTGTATAGAGTGCAAATTATCTACAGTGAGTGGCTAAGGACGGCGCATGTGACAGAGTGATATCACAGTGGGCACAATTAATTAGATAGATTTAAAGCCACTAAGAAGAAGTGCGCCTATTAATTAGGCTGTTGAGTCGACGGCGTTTCGATCCGGACCATTTCGGATCATCATCAGGACTGGTTGTCTGAGTTGGATAGTGCTGTGAAAAAAGGGACGGAGTGTTAGGGCGGGGAATCCGGTAACCGTGAAGGATCAAGGGACAATTAGAAAGGACTGTGGTTACCTTAAGTAATCCTTTTGAGTTGGAGTACTTGTATAGGTGTAACTTGAAAAGTCAGGGGATCACCGGGGTATCTCTTCGCTGGAGCGAGCCAGTTGTGGCTGGGAAGAGAGGACAATTCCTCGGAATCCGCCGCAACTGTAAATGGAAAAAAGATTACTTCAGGGAAGCGGATATTCTGACCAAAAAACTAATACATCAGGGCTACCCCAGACGGTTGGTAACAAGAGAGAAGAAAAGAGCATGGTTTTGCCACAGGGAGCACCTTCTAACCACTCAACCCAAAAAACCAATGTCAAGGATCCCCTTTGTCTCAAAATTCAATCCACACAGCAACAAAATAAACAAAATTATCAGAAGAAATTGGTCCCTGTTACGCTCCCATGAACAGTTCAAGGAGGAACCTCTATTCTCATATCAACGAGGTAACAATTTAGCCAACCATTTAGTACATGCCATAACTTGGCCACAAATCCAACAGGACAGAAATACCATCACAGCCGCTTGGGGCCTTGACCCGGTAATAGGACACTACAAATGCCAGACCTGTAGCGTTTGCTGTCTCACCAGCAATACCAAAGAATTCACTGCCAATGGCCGCACCTACAAACTGAAAAAACATACGAACTGTAGATCTCAAAACGTAATCTACGCCATCAGATGCCCCTGCGATTTGATCTATATCGGTCAGACAACGCAAATGATCAAACAGCGCATCATCCAGCACAAGAGCCGCATCAATTGCAAAACTATGTCAGCCCCACTGGTTTCACATTACTTACAGAACGACCATCTTGATACTGACATACAATGGCAAGTGATAAAAAAACCTACACTACCTACCAGAGGAGGAGACATTAAAACCCTCCTTAATAAGGCAGAATGCAAATGGAAGACAATCTGTGATTCCATCAACAAGGGCCTCAATACCATTGATGAGTGGAATAGCACTGTCACCACTTGACCCCACTACAACACAATTCCCCCTGAAACTTCTGCTGAGCTGTGACTGTCAATTCCTTGCCTATTTGTTTCTATTTCCAGAGCCACAACCTGTCTTAGAATCGTGTCCTTCTACAAAATTAGACACACTGGGTTTATTTAGGTTGTGATACTTGGATCTGTATTGTAATATCTGATACGGTACCACTTTGTTTTTAACTACATTTCCTTATTTAATTGTACAATTGGTCTAATAATGTGGGATTGGAATTATTCTGAAACTCTCGCCAAGAGAAACCAACATTCTCAACTCTCCGCTCGCCACATAACCGCGCCCCCACCTCTCTCCATTCCTCCCTTCCCCCGCCCCCCTCACTCCATCCCTCCGACACTTGCGATGTCACTTATACATTCCCGTCCTCCTCACTACACTGGCGGTATATTCTAGCAATTTATCACCGCGTACCTTGCCCCTTAAGACTCCCTACCATGGCAACCTTCCCGGTCCCACCTCCCAATTATGTTACCCTATCCCCTCTCGGGAAAGCAACACACCTCCCCTGACGCCCGTACCTAGCCCGCCCATGCCTCAATCCCTGCCCCAATGCGGAAATGTAATACCGCCGATCCTATGCACGGCGTCCACAACATCATTCATTCCGACATTTAGACGGATGCAGCAAGTTATGCAGGTAATACTGTTCTTTCTACTGGCCACATACCGTGCATTAACGCACATGGGCATATTCCTAAAACCTCCCTTGCTTTTCCCCAGCGCTACAGACATGGCTAACTAACGCGGCTGGCTGACACGCTGAGGTGCCTCCACACTTCTTTCTCCAACTTGGCTGAACCACAGGCACGTTCCATACATTTTGGAACCCCCAGTGAGGTGCGTACTCCTAACCCTCCGCCTTCAACCCCCCCCCTTCCCCCCCCCCCCTCGTTTCCTCCTCACCCCCTCCCCACCCCCTCCCCAACCCAACCCCCCCCCCCCTTACTCCCATCCCGTTTTAGCTTGGCGCTACTTGTTCAAATTATGTGGAAGGTTTCTTGTTTACATTGCTACTTAGAAACGTGGGGAAACCAATAGCGAGATATACAATCCCTAAACCCTTTTCCTCCCTTCCCAAGCATGGCGCGACTGTTCTTTTAACGATAGGGAATGTCTCATGTGTACATTGCCCGGTTAGTTACCCTTCTTCCTCCTCTCTTCCCAGCTACAACTGGCTCGCTCCAGCGAAGAGATACCCCGGTGATCCCCTGACTTTTCAAGTTACACCTATACAAGTACTCCAACTCAAAAGGATTACTTAAGGTAACCACAGTCCTTTCTAATTGTCCCTTGATCCTTCACGGTTACCGGATTCCCCGCCCTAGCACTCCGTCCCTTTTTTCACAGCACTATCCAACTCAGACAACCAGTCCTGATGATGATCCGAAATGGTCCGGATCGAAACGCCGTCGACTCAACAGCCTAATTAATAGGCGCACTTCTTCTTAGTGGCTTTAAATCTATCTAATTAATTGTGCTCACTGTGATATCACTCTGTCACATGCGCCGTCCTTAGCCACTCACTGTAGATAATTTGCACTCTATACACAGTGCGCCGACTACGCTGTTTTCACTTTTCTCACTTGCGTCGCCACTTGCACTATTTATTCACGTTTATTGCACCAAGTTTAATGTGGTTGTCAATACATTTTATGCAGTGCTGTTCTTAACTGTGTACTCCCAACCATGAAATGAATGCTATAACAAAAAATGAATAACTATTTTTTGATTAAAAAATGAGTGATCTCCTTCTTGTCCATTGCAGCAATGCTATGTGCATGCTACTCATAACTGTCTACTAACTTTTACCTTACAGGACATTGTGTGACAAGAATACCCAGTCCTGACTTGGTCTATGGGTTATACTCCTGTCTTATTTACAAAACTTTAATTACTGAAAGCCACGGGCGTAGGTTTCGCTTAAGTCCAGATGAGCAATCTGGCGGGTGTCGGTGTGTCTGTGGATAGGAGCCAGTGGTCTGCCCCGCGGCTGGTCTCACGCACACCTCGCTGCAGCGGGAAGTCGCGACCTCCCATTCGCTCCCCCTCAGTGGCAGACCCGCTCTGTCAGAGTCTGAAGTGATGGGTAAACAACGTTTACCCCGAAACTATCTTCCAGCATGGAATCACAACACGGTCCTTATCACGACCGCGTTGCGATTCCGCATACCATTACTCCGCAAGTCGGAACAACGACTTGCGGAGGGGGGGGGGGAGGTGTTGGATTTAAAATCCAACATTTTTCCTAGTGTCCGCACTGACTGGTGTTGGAATAGTAAATTATACTATTCCAACATCCAGCGCCCCCCTCCGCAAGTCGTTCTTCCGACTTGCGGAGTAATGGTATGCGGAATAACAACGCGGTCCTGGTAACGACAGCGTTGTGATTCCCTGCTGGAAGAAAGACTGCGGGGTAAAGAGACATATTCGAAGTGATGTGTTGGAGTTCTCCTTCGCTACAACATGATATGCTTACTTTGGGACCAGGCTACTTGGGGTAGAGACTGCAGCTGACTTCCTGTAACCAGTCACATCAGATTTCAGAATTGAGCTTTTCTTTTATAAATCATTATTTTAAAATTGTGTTCCTCCACTTCGATTGAATGAACCAAGACTCATCTCCCAGAGTGCACTTTTCTTAAAGCCCCGGTACTGGGAAATGTTGTCCATGTTGACTTGGAGTCAATTGGCAACCTTCAATTGAGAGGAGTAATTATGTCAAGTGTCCAGTCAGGCATTCACAGTATGATACTGGAGCCCACTCTAGATTTTATTTTGGTGCCCTACTCATAAATACCCTACTATGCCTCTCACGTTGCGGAGTCACGTGCATACAAGCAAATAAACAAGTAAACTATCTTACATTTACATTGTACCATTAACAGTAATACATTTGGCAAAGGCACATACATAGTACTTTGCAATTAAGTGTATCTCAGCAGACTGGTCCACAGTCACCCCATGACCGTGGGCATACTTGGCATGCAAATATGAAAATCAAATTAAGAAGGAAAGAGATTGCGTTAAGAAGCCATGCATCTAAGTTATTATATGTTTAAAAAGTTGATCTTGGTGATACGTTGATTGTGTGAGATTTGTGTGATGATATGTTGTTATTAGCACTCTTCTCAGCCTTCAAATTGCTTGAACGCTTTCTAAAAGCCACAAATATAATTCGCAGTGAACGCAAAATGTGGAATGGACATTTCAGTCTTATGTTCACTTATTAGAAACACATTTCTTTAAGCGATACTTATATTTAGTAAAGGGAAAAACATTTTAAAACTGTAGCTGCAGACATTCATCCTTCACGATAATCTTAATTTAATGGCATCTTAAGTTTGTGAGGTGCGGTGTAAAAAAACAGAAGAGTATTGTAGCTGGAGATGTGACCCTTTATAAGGTTTGCGCACTGAATGCAGGGGTGCTGTGCATTATACATGACGGTGACTGATGAGAGCTGCTCTGGTCCTTCACGGAATCGCCGTCTGTACAGACCTCTGAAAGAGCAGTGCCACCGCAGGCGCAATTTCTGTGCGTCCTGGATGCGGCCTAGCGCCGGAGCCTGCTGTCTCGCGAAGGTGAGTTCAAGTTGCATTGTGTGTGGCTCTGTGTGTATGTATGTATGTATGTATGTATTGTGCACTTGTATAGCGCAAATCTGCCACCCAAAGGGTATCCTGGCGCTTTTAGACTCTACTGAACCGTCAACGCGGACACGATGTTTAAGCTGTTCTAGGAAAGAGATGGGTTTTCAGGCATTTCTTGAAAGAGGGAAAGTCCTCCAAGCTCCTCAAGGATAGGGGGAGGGAATTCCAAAGCTTGGCGGCTGCGTGACCAAAGGACCGGCCCCCCATCCGTAGCCTGTGGATCCGCGGAACCACCACTAGGTGTAATGAAGAGGAGCGTAGAGGTCTCGCTGCGTGATTCCAAGAAAAGAGGTTCTGTAGCATAACTGGACCTTGGTCATGTAGAGCCTTAAAGACCAGGAAGGATGATTTAAAAAGGATTCGCTGTTGAACTGGCAGCCAATGTAGGTCTTTAAGTGCAAGGGAGGAGGAAGCAGCACGCGGCCTAGAAAGAGCCAGCTTCGCAGCCATATTTTGAATGCGCTGCAGCTTGTTGATCAAGGTGCCAGGTGCCCCCAGAAGCAGTGCATTACAATAATCTATCCTGCTAAGGATAATGCCACGCACCACCTCTGGTCTAGCATGGAGTGGAAGCAGGGGGAGGATTTTCCGCAAGGTATGGAGTACCAGCATGCATGTGGAAATGGTTTTATTAACGAAACCATCCAACTGGAGGTTAGAGTTGAACATGACTCCGAGGTTGCGGGCAGAGTCCGCCGCTACCACATTGCCCAAGGAGGAAGAAGGCCATAGATCAGTCGGCAAAGGGCGCGGGATGCGTTCCAAGGAGCAGTGGAGTACCTCGGTCTTAGAGCTATTAAATTGGAGGGAGTTGTTTCTCAACCAATCGGCAGTGGCGGTCATACAGCAATGGAAAGTTTCTGTAGACACCGCATCTTCTCCTTCAAGGGAGAAGATGAGCTGGGTGTCGTCGGCATAATTAATCACTGAGATGCCGAAGGATTTAATCAATTTTATCAGGGGACACAAGTAAAGATTGAACAGGATGGGGCTGATTGCAGACCCCTGAGGGACACCCTGTCCCACTCTCCTAATGCCTGAACGAAAAGGTGGAAGTGCCACCACCTGATGCCTGTTCTGGAGATAAGAGATCATCCAGTCCCGTGCCAGACCTGCTACCCCGGCCTCCTCCAGCCTGTTGATAAGAATGGAGTGGCTGACCGTGTCGAACGCGGCCGACATGTTGAGCAACACTAAAAAGGCTGCTCGACCATTGTCGACCCGAGATCGAAGGGTGTCCAACACGACCACCAGCGCCAACTCCGTACCATGGGCTGGCCGGAAGCCGAACTGGGCCACATCCAAACAGATGTTACTTTCCAAAAAGCTGGATAGAGACCGGATCACAAGTTTTTCCATGATCTTGACTGGAAAAGGGAGTAATGAAATTGGCCGGTAGTTAGACAGGCAGGTGGGGTCAAGTGTAGGTTTCTTTAGGAGAGGGGAGACCACAGCTAGCTTCCAACTATCAGGAACCGTAGCAGTGCTAAAGGACTGATGACATATGGAATATAAAGGTTGGAAGAGTTCTTCCTGAAAGGATTTCCAGTATTTATGGGGAAGTGGATCCAGAGGAGAGCCAGAGGACACCCCATTTGCTAAGGTACAGAACTCATCGAATAGGGGAATAGTAAAACTCTCCAACCGTCGGTGAGCAGTCTGTTCTTCCAGCTCAACTAAAGTAGGGGAGGATACAGGAACATCCGGAGGCTGAAGGCCGTGCAGGCCTGGGATAGTGAGGGCAGTCAGGATATTGGCAATTTTATCCTCAAATGCCTTTGCTAAGGAGTCGCAAAGGGATTGTGAGGCTGGGATGTTATTCGCCACGCAAGCAGGCCTAGAGAGGTCATTTACTATTTTAAACAAAGTCTGTGCTTTATTAGTTGCTTGCGTCAGAGTGACCTCAAAATATTTCGCTTTGGCACCTTTAATCTGGGCTTTGTATTCCAGCAGTGCTGATTTGTATAAAGATTTAGCAGACTCAGAGTAGGACTTCCTCCAGATTCTTTCTGCCTGCTTATACCGGAGTTTCAGTTGGAGTAGATTGGCCGAGTACCATGGCATGGCCGGTCTACGCTTAGCTTTACATTTTCGTTGAGGAGCCAGCGTGTCCAGCGAGTTGGTAATTTGCTGGCACAGGCTAGAATAGCTCGCCTCGACACTCTCCTTCAAGTTAAAACCACCGGGAAGCAGAGAACGATGGTCAGGGTTAAGCAGAAGTTTGGACCACTGCCTGTTCGCTTTGATGGAATCCGACCCATCCCTTCTGAAAGATTCTGCAGGAAGGTATAGAGAGAAGCGAACCAGTGCATGGTCTGTCCAGCATTGAAAGGCTATTTCCCCGATTACCACCAGAGAGGCTTCTGAGAAAACCAGGTCCAAGGCATGACCCTTCGTATGGGTCTGAGAAAGTACCAGCTGTTGCAGCTGAAGGTTGCTACAGGCCTGGCACAATTCTCTATAGGCTGCATCCAGAGGCCCATCAGGCCACAGGTTGAAGTCCCCCAAGATAAGTAATCTAGCATGCGAGTTTGAAAGATCGTAAATTAGATCAACTAGATCTGGTACCTTGGATAGTGCGGAACTCGGTGGTCTGTAACAGAGCAATCCGGATTGCAAAACCCCTTTGTGGCCTTTGAGCGAGAAGCCCATAAGTTCAAACCCTTGGACCGCTTTGACCTCAAATAGAGAGAAGACCAAAGACTCTCTAAAAATGAGTCCTATTCCTCCACCTCTATTCCCCAACCTTGGGCAGTGCATAATTTTATAACCCGGAGGACAGGCCAATCCGAGTTCTACATCGCTGTCTGCCTGGGTCCACGTCTCAGTAAGAAAGAGCATATCCAAGCCATAGGAATCTATGAGGAGTTTAACCTCATAGATGCTATTAAACATTCCTCCCCAGTGCTGCGCTGTCCATTGGAACTAGTGCTGAATGGACGTCCAATGGTCGTGCGCAGCACTGGGGAGGTAGTGCTGCCGTCGGCCAATGCACCGAGGCAGCACTTAAGGGGTTAATTTCAACGTGATGTTTACAAAGTGACTGGACGTTGAGCAGACCGCAGGACAGCACTTCTGATTTAACGGAGTTGGTGCTCAACGCTTGGCTTGCTTGTGGGCGAAGCTGAATAAGCTCAGTCCTGGAGTATGTAACGGGAGATGAAGAATCAGGGGCAGCATGGCTGGCGCTGGGCGCGACAGGTGCGCGAACGGGCGCAAACGGGCTTACCTCTGGCACGCGTCCGCTGCGCGCTAACGCTGCGCGCTTGATAGGAAAGCATGTTAAATAGCCGTAAACGTGGGAGTCCTCCGATGTGAACACTAGCCCCCCATTCCAAGATGGAGCCCACTAATCGGCACTCACCTGGTCAGCCTCACCCAAAATGGCAGCCTCGATCGGCGCGATGCGGTGGAGTCACGGACCCTAACACGCCCTAAAGCGCCCTAAATACCACCAAATGCGGGGTGAAAAACTATTATAGTGCAGGGTAAGAGTCACCTAATTAATGCCCCTCCGAAAGCGAGCAGGAAACTAGATGCCTGACGCCCGAAAATGAACAGCGCAGAATGCAGAAGAGTTAAAATAATTAAAAATCGCAGTACAGCGTGATGTGCAAGCGCGCTTGTGGTCAGTAAAGTCTGACCTGTCAGCAGGGGGAACCACTTTTATATGATTCACCAGACGCGGGAGTCCTCCGATGTGAACACTAGCCCCCCAACCAAGATGGCGCCCGCTAATCGGCACTCACCTGGTCAGCCTCACCCAAAATGGCGGCCTCGATCGGCGCGATGCGGTGGAGTCACGGACCCAAACACGCCCTAAAGCGCCCTAAATCCCACCAAATGCGGGGTGACAAACTATTATAGTGCAGGGTAAGAGTCTCACCTAATTAATGCCCCTCCGAAAGCGCGCAGGAAACTAGATGCCTGACGTCTGAAAATGAACAGCGCAGAGCGCAGAACGCAGAAGAGTTAAAATAATTAATAATCACAGTACAGCGCGATGTGCAAGCGCGCTTGTGGTCAGTAAAGTGTGTGTGTGTGTGTGTGTGTGTGTGTGTGTGGGCTGTGTGTGTGGGGGGGGCTCTGTGTGTGTGTGTGTGTGGCTCTCTGTGTGTGTGTGTGTGGCTCTGTGTGTGTGTGGGTGCAAATGCAATAGGTCTAGCATTTGCAAGACATTAAGCTATTGGCATTGTAAATGACAATGCCATTTATTTATCTGTTTTCAAAAGCAACACATAAATAAAATATTTATCATTTACAATGCCAATAGCTCTAACTTTTGCAAAGGCGAGACCGTTGCATTGTAAATGCTTGTTGCTTGATGTAATCCTGCTTCTGACTAGCCTGACTGGAATCCTGCTAATCAGGACCCCAGTCTCTGTGCCTTCTCCCTTAAATTGGTATGGTAAGTACCTGGGTACCTACCAGATTAGACACTGGAGTACACTTATCAGTCTGTAATATATGGTACTAAGGTACCCAGGGCATAGGTACACCAGGGGTCCCCCATGGGCTGAGGCATCCATTATGCCACCCGTGGGAGACCACTCAGTTTGTAACTACAGGCCTGCCATTGCAGCCTGTGTAAGCTGTTGCTAGCACCACTTACATAAGATATAGGTTTCCCGATATCTAAGGTCACTGCACTTAAAACCTATAATTCACCCCTAATGTGGACCTTTCAATCCTGAAGGCAGGGTGCTCGGTTCGAAGTATGAGGGTGCACCTGTAGGAGCACAACACCCCAACAGTCTACGGAGTCCATTCTCCTGGGTTGTGAGACAGCCATACAACTTATAGAGGGGCACTGCGTCATTGCGCGATGACCATCTCGAAACTGGCTGTAACGTACCATATCATGTTTGGTATCAAACATTTTGGAATCATATCCCAACGCTTTAAGATTCCATGCACTGTAAAACTCCTCCGAGAGGCCCTCAGTGCTCCCGGTACCTGTCTTCTAGACTCGGACAGCCGACCAGAGACACGATTCTGCCTCCTGCTGCTGAGCCAAGCTCGAGCAGGGGAAGGCAGAGCAATAGGTATCCTGTCACAGGGAAATGTGAACACCTCCCAGACAGGGTTTTGTGTATTTGGGCCAGGTGGGAGCTCTTGCTAGTACCACTGAGTCTGCTTGAAGGGCACACTTAGTGCCCTCCTTGCATAGTCCAGTTCAACTCAGCTCAGGGAGCCATTGGCTTCTGCTCTAGTGCGAAACTGGACAAAGGATATGTGAGTATCCTCGCCACTGTCTGACCCCTCCCCTGGGAGGGAGCCCTGAATCATCACAACCCTTTCCTTAGGGTACTTAAGGACTTTCGTCATGGACAAGATTAATTTCAGACACCACTTCTTCTTCAACGTCTGGGCACTCTGGACTTCGCTCTGGTCATCAAGGCTGCAACTGGAAAGACTCCTGCTGTTCCCGATCTTGCTGCCCTGCTAGTCTGCTGCAAGGTCTGTGCCTGTGCACCATACAGGAACCTTCAAAGGCCTGTAGGCATGCAATACACCTGAAGGAATCTCCCTTGAAGTGAAGGAGTCACTTCCCTGCGCCTGCAGGCACTGCAACTAAGCTGACCAGTCTGCTGATCCTGGGCTCCCACGGATCCGACGGGCTCAGCAATCCAGGTGGTGGTTCTTCACATCCCTTGAGGCCTGCCCTGTCCTCTCACCAAGTTTGAGGTCAATATCGTTCATCGGACCAAAACCCCTGTGGACCACGTCGACTTGCAGTTTCAAAGGCTCAGTGGCTTCCTTCCACCAAGATCTTCAGGCTCCAAGTAGCCCCAACCTTCAGCATCTCCAGTGACCAAGATCTTCGTCCTCACTGCATCACTTGCACTGTGGGCCTGCATCTTTGGTGAGCTGCTCGAGGTCCTCTTGCGACTCCAGTGCCTCCGGCCTGTGGGTTCTCTTGAGCGTCATCTTTGCATTCTTTGAGCTCCCCTGATTCCTTTGAGCTTGACTCCCTGCTGGTGGTAAGCACCTTCTTCGCTTTCCATGTTTGCAGTTGCCAAGGCTTGTTGGTGCTCCTGACGGACACCAATCCCTCAAATCTCGACATTCGACGTGGGACAGCTCATGAATGACACCTGGTCTTCCACAGCATCGCCTGGTCCTAACAGCTGCAGCTCCAACTCCAAGGTCATCCTCATCTCTCCTGCACCACTCCATTGGTGGGCATTTGTCTACCGTCCCTCATGGTCACTCCTGAGTGGCATTGACTCTGTCCCCTCTACCTGCAGGTACTTCTCAACTTGAATCCATCTTTGGGTTCCACCGGATACTTTCACCTTCCCCAGCAGCGGCATCTTCCTGAAATCCTCCATTGGGTTCAACTGTGGTTTCCGACATCACTTCACATCTATGCACCCGGGTATCCATGGGTGGGGTGGCTCTCCAACCTTATGTCTTCCATGGGATTTCTTCAGGGTCCACTGGGTGGGTTCCTTCTTCTTTAAAGTTGCAACTGCGACTTACCCATTGACTTGCATTGATCCTGAGGTCGTGTTCCCACTCTGCACACGCCCCCGTGGGGCTCCTTGGTACTTACCATGGGTGGTTCCTTGGGTCCCCGGTACTTCTACGTCTTCTGGGTATAGACTTGACTCGAGTTGTGTTGGCATACCACTATTTTAGTATATGGTTTGGTCTCCCCCTGGTGACCACTGTGTATTACATTTTACTTACCTGTTTCTATTGAAAAGTATTGTGTATATTTCCGGCTAGGAGATATCTTTGTTAGTGAGTGTCTTATATTAAATACATGTTTATAAATACTGTGGTTTTTTTCACTTAATCTATGCCTATAAGATTATGTTCTGGTAAAACAAGCTGCTTTACACTCCTTCTGGCCTAAGCCTAAAGGCTGCTCTCCACAGCTACCACTTAGAGGGCTTTCTATGGATGTCTAAGCCCACTAAAATCACAGTAAGGGTTGTCTGGATTGGTGCAAGGTGCCCAATTTCACAAGTGTACACCATATACTAAGTCAGCTTCTCACAATGGGCGATAGGTTTAGAATAAGAAAAAGTTCAAACCCATGAACAGGAAAAAAAATCAAATGATTGCAATGCACGGAACTTTGTAAACATAATTAAAATATACATTTGTATCTAAATGGATATCTGAGTGAGCAGCACAGGTAACACAGCAAGAGCATTTCAATTGACCTGAAAGACACATGACTACCTATGCCTGGACGGGCCGAAAACGCAAGCCAGAATCTTTAATAGTGAGAGGCCCTTCTGATCATAGCAAATCCTCTCAAATGGCCAGATGAATTGAAAGTAGACACTTCTGGGAGCCTTTCCTAGTCTTCCAAGGTAAATTTGGAACTACCCTCCTCTCCCTCAAAGAAAGGACAGGGGTCCTTGGCGTACAATTTTATCGCAGCTGTAGTAGATCTGATTGGTCAGACATTGGGGCACACAGCTAATAACCTCTGTGGATTTGACAACTAAGGAAAATAATTATTCACATGAAGAGTGTACATATTTATCAATACACAGAAGGATTGTTAGTGAAATAAAACCCACTGCTTTAATCGCCGAGGACCAAAACCTGCTTTTAAATCACAAAATAATTAATGATGGTTCTGTCGGACCAAAATACCCAACTGATTTGGTATTTACAATACAGTTTCTTTCAAAGTTTGTCCCTAACCAGGATACAAAGACAGTGATACTAATATCAGCACACTAAAACACACTGACCACAAAATAAAGGATGAAAGTAAATTTTTACTCATAAACTCTCATATTTTGAAACATACATTACTTCATTAGCTGTCCCTAAAACATACTTAAAACAATTGTGATACATCAATTTTGTGCAATCCCATCCTATTTGAACCAACTATTCAAGATCTGTTTAGGAACCAAGATTAAATTGATGTGCCTATCAGATGATTGTATATATAGTTGTCATTCCCAATAAGTACATGAATTAACAATTATACTTGTTGTTTTAACCGTTTGTTATTGTTTGCACAAAATTGATGTGTCACAATTGTTTTAAGTATGTTTTAGGGACAGCTAATGAAGTAATGTATGTTTCAAAATATGAGAGTTTATGAGTAAAAATTTACTTTCATCAGCACACAAGTTGTGGTTGGCAAACAGGTGATGTAGAACATAGAACTGGATTTTTCCCTAAGGAAGATCGTTTGATTGACATCAGTCCCCGATCTACAGAACGTCTTTCTGTAATGAAGCCGTGATCTGCACGCAGAAATAGACAACATTATGTAGTCCGTTTGGCGGATAGTTCAGGTTATAGCATCAAGTATTTAGTTTCCAAGTAAGATATGGTTAAAAGTAGAATGTCACACACCTTGCTAAGATCTGATCGCCTAACTTCTCCAAATGTTTTTCAATGCAACAGAAAACTCCTTCTGTAAGCATTCAGAAATAGAGCCTAGATGCACGGTGCTCACACAGCATCTACACAGACATAAATAACAGCATAAAAACACAGACCAGAACCTTTTGCAACAAGGAGCCAGTGAAAGTCACCACTAAATGAAGTAGCAGCACCATGAGCTCTCTTGGTCTCTCCAGTGACTGCTCCGGCACATCACGAAGCTGACATTTTTTTCGCAAGGTGATACGGGGCTTCCGTGACAGACCGTATGAGAGAAGCTGTATGCCCCTTTCCTTTCAAAAATATATTCTCATGCTGCATGGAATGCCTCTTGTGAACTGGGGCCGGTGGCAGTTATGTCTGTGTGGGTCTGCAGCAGTGCAAGCAGAGCCTCGGAGGGGGTGCAGCAGGGACAGACTGGAAGGGGAGGGAGAGCCATAAACCGCACTGGCTGCGATGTCTGGACAGGGTATGCTTTGTTGAACTCCCGCTGCCTCAAGTGGTTGGATCCACTCTGGTGGTACGATGCTCCTTTGATGATCTTGGTGATGATGCACTTTGGATAATGAACATGGTAACTTTCCTTCAGTTGGACAAACAGGCAGCAATCTCTCGGTTTCACTGACCTCATGGATTTGGAGGGACAATGTGGCCACTTGCAGTTGTCTTCCTACGGGTGCACTTGCTAGGCGTGGTGTTGTCCATGTCAAGCAGCCAGTGAGAGGAGGGTCAAACTGTGACGCCTGGGGCCTAGATGCAGATTGCGCTTGCTAGCTGCTTACGGTTTGTCCTCCCGCAAAGCTATCTCCAGTGAAGTCACTGCACCCCGGTGGCTGGCTTGTGCTGATGAAACCCTTCTCCAGTGCTGGCACGAGTCCTCTGTCCTGTCGCTCTTTTCCTTTCCTACTTGCGCACCTGTGGTGGTTGTTTGCCCTGTGGCGTCATGCCACTCTCCTTCCTTTCTTTGCGGAGTTGCGTCATGCCACGCTGTTGGAAAGTGGGTTATTGGTAGGGGCAAATGTAGGTATGCCACTGACAATAAGGCCACTAACACATGGTAGGACTCGGCATAGGTCTTAGAAAATTATTCCAACACTCAACCCTTGGTAGCTTGGCTGCGAGCAGGCAGGCTTAACTTCAAAGACCAGTATTTAAAGCATTTAAAAACACCAATTC
Organism: Lissotriton vulgaris; assembly: GCF_964263255.1. NCBI lineage: Eukaryota > Metazoa > Chordata > Amphibia > Caudata > Salamandridae > Lissotriton > Lissotriton vulgaris. The sequence goes on along the minus strand of NC_141695.1, from coordinate 823,760,462 downwards.
ACTAAATAATTAAGACACAACACATAATAAAAATCCAATACCAATTTATAAAAATATGAAATATTTTTATATATAAAATGACACAAAAACGACAAATATCCAATGTAGGGAACCGGAGATATGAATTTTTAAAGATTTAGCAAAATATAGCACTTAGAAGAATAAAGCACCATATTGTGATATCTGCTCGCGATAGACTGGGCCAAAGTCAAAGTTTCAGGCCAGGCGCGATGTAGCCCTGAGCGGCTACAGCTCGCGGCTGGTCTCTGTCTCATTTTCAACCTTCACAGCTTTTTTTTCGAGGGCCCTCAAAGCTCCCAGCCAGTCTGGATTCGGTGAGGGTTCGTCGGCTTGCCTTTCAAAGAACTCCCGGTCAACTTTCCTGGAGCGGACGTAGAAAATTTTCCTTTAACGCTTCAGCGAGGCAACCCAGGAATCCAGGCCTGCACGCGATGGAAGGCAGGCGGCTTGGCTCTCGCGGTTGATCCCGGTCACCTTTCATACGAGCGCACTTAGAAACTTTTCTGGAGCTTTTTTCCTCTCTGGGTCTCTCGATGCTCCTCATGTTGCCGAATCCGGTGAGGGTTCGCCGGCTTCAATTTTCTTCTAGTCCCAGTCAATCTCTGGAAGTTGGAGCGATGGAGCTTTTAGCAGGATGAACCTGTTTGGCTTGGCCGGCTCGCAGTGAAAGGCAGTCGGCCTGGCTGGCCAGTTTGAGTCGGTCCCTCTAGTGAGCTTTTTTTCGAAGTTGCTTCAAAGTTCTCCAAACTTCTTGAACTTCTTCCTGAAGTTCCTCTAGGGATACCAAAGTGTCTCAAAATCACTCCAAGGGTCTGGAAGCTCCAAGATGGTCCTTGAAAGTTGAGGACTTCAGTTCCAATAATCCACTGGTACAAAACCCTTACAAAGCCACTGGTAGTTCTCCAAGGTGTAGATTTCGTTAGCGATGTTCCAGATGAGCTCTTATAACCTGTAGCTTTCAGGGAGACCACTCTTTAGTTCTCTTTGAGCAAGACAATCCACGGGGCTGTAGTTTTAGATGGTGCAGTCTTGAGAGGTCAGGCCTTAGAAATCTTTGCATAGCAATACTTCTCAACAGGGCACTTCTTGCTTCAGTAAGTTTCAAGCAGCAGATCTGGAGGGCTCTGCCCCTCTCAGATACTTATTCCAAGTTCTCTGGGTCAAGCAGTAGGTCACTTCTGACCAATGGGAGCAGGGTAACTCCTCCAATATATGACCACATCCTGTAGAGTGTGGCATCATTTTGTCCCAGAGTGCATCAAATCTTCCAAATCCATAATGGCTGATTTTCCAGCAAGGAGGTAAGAGCTGGCTAAACATACCGCTAGGATGGCTAATTTACTTAGACTCTCCCCCCTGCATCTTCTCATACCTTCCTTAATCCTACCATCTGCATAAGGTGGGAAGTTTCAGAGTTGTAAATGACACTGTTCTCTGCTCTCCTCTTTGAAGAACATAGTTTACAACTCCTCCCCCTGGCCTGGCATTTCCATGGAACAGTACACAGCACTGCCAGCGGAGCTGGTTAACCCCAGGGGCTCTTTAACACCTCTTCACGGGAGCCTGGCTAATCCTAATCCACTTAACTCTGAGCAATCAGGGCAGACCATTGGAAAGCTGAATTAGGATTTACAAATAAGAAAGTCTTCTAACTTGTATGTGCACTTTAGGAGAAATTCAACAATATGATATTGTGGGATTTATTAATACCATTCTGGGAAGTCCTTAAATGGCATTTTGTATCCCTCTCCTATCAAGAATTATTAATCAATAACTTCCTACCATGTTAACTTATGTAACAGGGGATTTGCAATGGGAAAAATGACTTGGGCCATTTTTCGAAAACCAGGACTTACTAAAACATATTTTATAAGTACTTGTCTTATATCTACAGGAACCCCACCCCATGTGCAACTAGGGGAGGCCTTTAGAGGTTCTGAATCTGTAGAATTATTGCAGATTCTCCCTCCACAGTGCTCCTAGTATCAAAGTCAAATTTGAGCAGCACTTTACCACAATGTGGGGAGGGAAATTTCACTTAACCCAGGGCATATAAACCTCATTTTATAATGGTATACCTTATACATATCTGCCCCACACCCCTGGGACATGTAGGGAAGACCCTGGAGGTTCATAATATGCCAAAACATTGTAGGGTATCCATTTTTAAGTGCCCCAAAGTCGACTTTGGGCACAATGTACTTTTTAAAAGCAGTCCTGGCACCCAGGGCTGAATTTAAACAGACCTTCAGCAGTGCACGCATGCAAGTGTAAAAAGAGCTGCTGGCCTCTAAACTGCCATGCCCAGGATACTAGGGACTTCAAGGTAGTTTCAATCCCCCTGCCCTGTTATATACTAGGGGCCGATTGGGTGGTCATGCCATTCACAGGGGTACCCCACCATAGCATTGTGTACCCTAGTTTATGTAGGTGTTTTAACTGTATTCTAGTGTGTCTCTTTCAGCATAGCTTTGGCCCTGGGTCTGGTCAGGTAGAGCCTAGGGTCAGTCAGTCAGTTACCACCAGTATCTATCAGCAAGAAGTTGGGGGTGGCCAGGGCACAGGATGACTTTGCAACAGAACCTTCCTCCCCAAACGAAAGGTGGTGGGTTACTAACCCACACCCTGGTAGTCCTCGTCAGCTAAGTGGAAAAACCTGGAAAGTCCATCTGCATTTGCATGGGCAAACCCAGGTCTGTGTTCCACTATAAAGTCCATTGTGTGTAGGGAAATGGACCACCTTAACAGCTTGGGAATCCCCCTCTCATCTGCATGAGCCACCTGAGAGGTCTGTGGTCAGTTTGAACACGAAAGTGGGTCCCAAACAAATATGGTCTCCACTTTTTCAGGGACCACACTGCAGCAAAAGCCTCTCTCTCAATGGCACATACCTCTGCTCTCTGGGAAGAAGCCTCCTACTAATAAAGGCATCTGGCTGATCAAGGTCCTCTTCATTTAGCTGTGAAAATACTGCCCCAATCCCTTGCTCTGAAGCATCTGTCTGAACCACACATTCTTTTGTGTAGTCAGGGGCCAGCAGTACTGGTGCTGAACACATAGCAGCTTTCAGAGTGTCAAAAGCTTTCTGACACTCTGGGATCCAATACACCTTTTTGGGCCTCTTCTTAGAAGTCAGATCTGTTACGGGCCCCACAATGGTCCTATAATTTTGAACAAACCTTCTATAATATCCTGTCAGTCCAAGGAATGCCCTGACCTGAGACTGAGTAACAGGAGCCGTCCAATCCAAAACAGTTTGTATTTTCACTTGGAGAGGCTGTACATGGCCCCCACCTACCAGCTGGCCCAGGTACGCCACAGAACTCTGCCCTATTTGGCACTTGCTTGCCTTAATAGTCAGGCCTGCCTGCTGCATGGCCTGACACACTTCGCTAAGGTGGCTTAAGTGATCCCCCAAGGTAGAACTATATTCAGCTATATCATCCATGTAGGCTGCACTGAACTGTTCCAACCGAGACAAGACCCATTTCACCAACCTTTTGAAGGTGGTGGGTGCATTCTTTAAACCAAAGGGCATTACCTTGAACTGATAATGTCCCTCTAGGGTGGAAAATGCTGACCTCTCCTTTGCTCCATCAGTGAGGGCAATCTATCAGTAACCTGAAGTCAAATCAAAAGTACTCCGGTACTTAGCAGCCCCTAACCTATCAATGAGCTCATCAGCTCTAGCTCTAGGTATAGGGTGAGCGTCCGTCTTTGTGACTGCATTCAATCCTCTGTAGTCCCCAACAGTTACGACACTGCTTTGTTGAAGCAAGGATAGTACAAGCTGTAGCACATTAGGCAGGGATGCTTTGAGAGGATCCACCACTAATTTTGCGCACCTGGAAGCCAACCTCTTCCACCTTCCTGAACAAACTAATTTGGTAGAGGGGCAATGTGCAGAAAGAATCATGCCTACCGGGGGGCGTAGCTTGCCTTGCGTAAAGATGACCGCTACGTAATAGAGCTCTGCCAGCCACCGGCAATCCAACAAGTATTTGCTGCTTCTACTGTTTCGTTTTTTTAGTGGAGACACCGGGTGGATGGAGCCCTTCGTGTGCTGAGTTCATCGTGGTGTCCACATGCCGCTTTGCCCTAAAGGCCGGAGATCTGACCGACTGATTCTGCACCGGTACGAGGCCTGCCTACGTGGCCGATGCACGAGGCGTCACCCGCTGCACTAATGCATCGCGGCTGGTGAGTGAGGCCTTGGATCATGACACCCTCCCTTAGCGAAAATCCTGGCGGGGGCCTGGCGGCACTGATACCTACTAAGAGTGGTGCTCCGGAGATCCGCTTGAGACAGTTGAGCTCCGCGGCCCGGCTGACGCAACGGAGCCTGGTCGGCGGGCAGTGCGTAGACTGCCGAATTGCGCTGCTCTGCTTGGGCCTCTGGCACCTGCTGACTCCTGCGTACCCTGTTGTCCTGCAATCCCCGTTACCAGTACACTCCGCCTGGGAGTGTGGCCCTGGTCTCCGCCTTCGTTGTGCGGCCTGGTCACATTGACGACTATCTGTGCCTCGGTGGCTACGACAATCACTCAGAGGAGCCGCGGACAGCTTCGTACCCACTCTCTGCTCGGCAGAATCCTCTTGCCCAGGTGCGCTGCTGACCCAGCTTGGCACTGCTGGTAGACGCTGATCACTGACCCTAGGCCTGAAACTTTCCATTGGCAGGGGCTGGCACATGCACGCCTTATAGGCCTGTGTGCTAGAGGTGCTTCGAAGGGCAAACCGGATAAGACCCAGACGAAAATAAATTGAACAACATATATCTAGACGCTGTGAGGACATAGCGGACTCTGCGATATCTGAGCCTGACAGCCTACCTGAGGACCCAGTGGGTGATATCAAACAAATCATAGCGTCCATGCAGCAGGGCCTGTCGGCCATCGACATGAAAATTGATACTTTGGCCTACAGAATGGACAGAATGTCGAAGTGGGTCGACAAGCATTCAGAACGTTTAGACATGGTGGAACGTTGCATCACAGAATCGGAGGAGGCCTAGTCTAACTTTGACACATCTCAGAAGCGCATTGAGAAGGACTTGACTGCGTTGCACAACAGAGCTGCGGACTTGGAAGCCAGATTGCAACATAGTAATCTACGAATCATAGGCCTGGTTGAAACCACTGCGACGGGCAATATGGAGACCTTTTCACACAAGGAAACTAGATATACCTTTTCACACAAGGAAACTAGATATTCCTTTCTCCCAGGGCTCTTAGTCCTGCCCTGCTCTTACAGCGCCGGGACACCTCCTAGTTGAGGTAGCTGTTCGCGCTATACAAAAGTCTGTATTATTTATTATTATTATTATTTGTGGAAAAATTACTCACGACGTTGCTGGGCGCTGATACTTTCTCTCTTATGTTTGTTGTGGAGAGAGCGCACCGATCGCTGGCCCTAGGCCCCAGCCCGGTGCCCCTTCCAGGCCCATCATCGCCAAACGTTTGAATTACTGCGACAGGGACGCCCCGCTGAGGAAGGCGAGAGAACTGGGCAGTTTGCAGTACGAGGGGTCATCTCTTTCCTTATTCCCAGACTTCACTCTTCAAGTACAGGAAGCCAGGAGACAATTCACTTCCCTGAAGCGGAAGCTGAGGGACCAGAAAATAGAGTATGTAATGCTGTACACTGCACGGCTCAATGTTATGTTTGATGAGAAAGCTAAAATATTTTCGGACCGCAGTCCCTGCAGAAAGCTCTTAAAGACCGGGATAAAGCTGATAGACATGGGCCGGGAAAAAAAGGCGGTCCCAGTGCTGATGCTGCAATTGGGGGCCTTGGATGAAATGACAGTTGGTGTTGGATCCGGGCAAGTTCAACTATGTATTTTGGCTCTCACTTCTGGAGGTCGTTGTATGGGGTTCCACCAATTCACTGTGTTTCCTGAGATTATTGGGGGCTGCATGCAAAGTGCCTTCTGTCCCACAATTCTTTTATTGCGGTGAGATTGAGTCTGCGCTGTATGGTTGTGCTCTGCGGAACCTCCCTGTTTGGCACTCAGATGCTGATGGGCTGCCCTAGAGCTTTGCGAAGTTGCTTTCCCTTGCTGTAGACCTTTTTGGGGCCTGGATTGGGTTTGACGTGCATGGATTGGGTTAGGCTGATGTCTCCTCGAACTATTGTCAGGTATGGTTGCCTGGTGACAAGGCCTGGGCAGCCCATGGTGAGGCAGATAGTGGCCGGATCCCTCCTGGATCTCTATTCTAACCGACATTGCGGTGGGATGGGCCCTTTACTAGTTTACCATGAGGACTGCTGTCATACTGCACTGTTAATTATTGATTTTTTCACTCTCCTGGTCACTTGGGTAGATTTCCATATCGCTGTTGCTGGGGTAACTGATTGCAGACCGCTCTGATGGGGGATCTCGCTCTGGTGGGTTGTGCGATTTAGACTGTATGGGTGTCTCCCACTTATTGCTGTTAGCTATTAATTAAGCATAATGATTGATGTTTGGTGGCGGGGTGGGGGTGCACTAGAGTGACATTGCTGGGTAACATCCTCCCCCATTGCGTTACACTCTGTTTTCTTCTGTACTTTTGGGGGTTCATTGTTTTGTAGCCTGGTAGCTTTACTGAGCTGGTTGTTGAGGAAGGCTCTCTCCTGACAGAACAAGCGGATGTTAACTACCAGTTTCGCCAATATAATCACGAGCTCTACAGCTCTAAGGTTGCCCCTAGCGAGGCCGACATATTACATGATCTTGAATATATTGAGCTCCCCTGGCTTCAAAATTGGCACTGCAAATTCTTATTGCGTCCTATTGAGGTTGCGGAGATACGACTTGCCTTGAACTCTATGCGGGAAGGTAGTGCCCCGGGGCGGGATGGGCTTATGGTATCTTTCTACAAGGGCTTTGGCAATCTTTTTACTCCCCATCTGCCCAACCTGTTCAAAGAGATGGGAGGGGCTGGGATAATGCCTCTTTATATGCGCGAGGCCTTGATTATAACATTGCTGAAACCTGGTAAGGACCCTCGAAAGTTCTCCTCTTATCGTCCACTTTCCCTCCTTAACGTGGACACCAAAATATTTGCCCAAATACTTGCTAACCACCTGTCTTCCTTATTGACTCAACTAATTGGCCGGGAGCAGGCTGGATTTATCCCAGACCGCACTCTATCGTACAACCTTTGCACCGTGTTCGGTGCCCTTCAATATGTTCGACAAGAGGTTAAGGCAGCAGCGGTCTTCCTGGACGCTGAGGAGGCCTTCGATTCAATGGAATGGTCGTTTATGCTGGTTGTACTGCGTCGCATGGGAGTTGGCGAGGTTTTTCTACAATTGATCTCGGTACTTTATAACTCACCTGTGGCCCAGGTGCGTACTGGGGATAGGGTCCCTGCCCCAATTTTAATAACACGGGGCACTCGTCAAGGGTGTCCCCTCTCCCAACTATTATATGCGGTGGCTGCTGAACCGCTGCTGCGGGCACTTCAGGAGGATCATGGACACAGAGGTCTACGCTTACCCCAAATACAATTTCATTGTTTCAGCCTAAGCTGATGAGCTACTACTGTATATTTGTGACCCTGATACACATCTTGCACCTGTACTCAATAACTGGCAGTGCTGGTCAACGTTTCTATTTTAAAGTATACAGTCTACTCTAAACCGCATTTTTATTAAATGCTGCTATAATTGGTTATATTAGACTGCATTTTCCTACAACCTGCTGCTAGTAGTTGTTTTTTGACTGTACCCATCAGTATAACACCGCTACTGTTAAGTCCTCAAACTTCTTTTTTGCCCAAATGCCATTGTGGTTACAGTTGCTGTGTATATTTTGCCTTTTTTTATAACTTTACTGAAGTCCGCAAATGGAATTCGAAGGTTTTAATGTACTTACTGTTTTTATGCTTTGCTATTTTAATAATATGTACTGTCGTTGGTATCTTCTGACCTGTACTTTTATAGACATTTTATATCTAAATAAAGTTATACTTCACAACATCTTTCTCCTGTGATTCGCGAAGTGTCGCGCTTAGTGGGTATTTCTGGTTTAAAGATCAACTGGCACAAGTCCATAATCTTTCTGTTAACTCCTGCCACGGTGCCGACACCTCTTGACTTCCCACTCCAATGGACGTCTGACCAGTTCGCTACCTTTGCATCCAAGTTCACTCCGATGCTGACCAGTGTGAGAAGTTGGCCTGGTATATGATGTTCACTATTCTAGTGAACACCGTGCACCAGTCCAAACAACCCTTATGGTGATGGTTGTAAAGTCAACCTTATAGACCAGCTATCCTAGAGGTAGCGTGGACAGAACAGTCTTAGGCTAAAAGACTCTTGAGGGTGTGTAAAGCCAGCTGTTTTACCACATGTAACCCCTTGAATACCAAATGAAAGGACACCACACAGGAGATATATAAAATATATATATTTATTTACTAACACACTCCTCTGAACTCTTTATGAGGTCAGAGGCAAAAGCACACAACAAGTTACTAACAGAAATACTTTAAATAGCACAATTTACAGTTAGGCCCTAGGGGCGCGTAAAACCATATACTAAGTAAGTGGTATAAGAACCACGACTTGTGAAAGGAAAAGGCCTAGGGCCTAGGGAATCGTTGGGGCTACACTATCTGACCCTTAGGGTAGGAGTAGGAGGCCCACAGGCGGCGTGTGCAGTGTCGGTACACTCACATGAGAGTCAATAGAAAGTCAATGGGTACTTAAAAGGTAAGTGAATGGAGATTTAGGACACTTCCGGTCTAACTAGGAAGATACAACTAACAAAACTAGACACTAGGATAGTCAATTCCTACAGGAGCACCGAAGTACTCGCGTTACCTCACCCACGGGCTGCGGGTGCATAGGTGTCAAAGTGTGTCGGATTTTCTCGTTGAGTCCTATGGAGCCTTGGAAGAAGATGCTGCAGGCGACCAGGAGGAAGATGTCCGGGTGGATCGGAGTTGAAGAAGACCTGAAAGCAGAGGGGACAGAGTCTAGGTCACTAGCCAGTGACCGGGTGGAACCAAGAAGGAACCAGACGTCGTCGAGGAGCAATCAGGTGCTGTCGTGAAGCTTGTCTTTGCAGCCACGCGGACCAGGAGGCATCGAGGACAACCAGGTGCTGGAGAGGAGCTGTCCCACGAAGGTTCTCGCAGATGGAGGGGTCGACTTAAAGATCGGAGCCAACAAGCCTAAGCAAAGGCAACCCACGCAGGATACACAAAAGGCTTCTCGTGCAGACCAGGAGAGTCTGAAGTACTTCATCTTTTCAGGGAAGCAAGGGCCAGTCTGGAGCAACCAGACCAGCGATGGATTTTCAAAAATATCGTCGCCACAGGGCTACTAGCCAACGGGCCAGCAACCAGCCAACGCGCCGAGCAGAACACAAGCAGAAGGGCCCCACGCAGATCCTGTGGAGTGTGGAGGGCTGGTCTTCGGTGCAGGTGGAGCTCGGTGTCGGGGTGTCTCAGTCCCCAGTGCACAGCTTCGAGAATGCCTCAGGAGCTGCGCTGTTAGCAAGTTGCATACTTATACAAAGAATTACCAGCTGCACATTTCTTTCATGTCTCACATTTAAGAACTACAAACCAATATCAATTGGAGTTTGTAAGGTATACTTTGTCCATACCTATTTTATTTCATTATTTTTAAATGTTTCTGTATTGTTTCAACTAAGAAAAATCACTATACATACATATTTGCAATTTGTACAAAACAACATATATATTCTACAACATTAAACAATATATAGAGATAGATTTCATCACAGAGACAATTTCATCAACAGACATCAATTATTGTGGGGTGCCCTATCTCGACACCAAGTTCATTTACTATCCATAACAACTTAATGCAAGGGAAAAAGTAAAAAATACTCTAAGCAACAAATCGCTCTATAAGACCACACATGAATTATTAGTCTAAAGGACTTCCAAGTCAATTGCTTCTCAATGTGCCGACGCGTTTCGAACCCTCTCACGCCAATTTTCAGGTTCTCATCAGGGCTCTGTTCTTAACTTGTCTGTAGGATGTCTATAAAGACAACATTGTTTTAATTAACTACTCTTCCTAATAGTGTCCCATATATGTGCTTAGCTCTTTATGGTTATACCTGTTTTCCAGCAACAGTCGATCCACAGATTCGCTTTCTTCTCTATGAGGGAAGGGTGTCCTTCTATTCTGCTACCTACAATGAAAGTGTGAGGTATCGTCACTCTATGTAGGGGCTAGCAGCTAGGTGTAACAGATGCCATTGCATTTTCTTGGACGTACCTGCCTTTGGTGTCTCTTACACTGGCAGTCCTCTTATTGCGTGTGCTCGCACCTTTTATTTTCTTTTTTTGGGGTTGTTTTTCTTATCCTGTAATTAACAAGTTCTTTGTCGAGTGTCTTCACTAAATTTTGCATTCCTAGCACAATTACACTGGTAAAAGCATACCTGTACGTTCTTTAGTTGAGTGCTCACTAATCATTTCCTGGTTATGCAGCCTGTTTTAGGTATTCCTTACAACTTTGGGCCGCCGGTTTTGCCAACATCTAAATTTGAAAACAATGCAGGATCGTTTTAAGAAAAATAATCCTATTTTGACATGTTTGCGCTTGCCCTGACCACGGTTAAGCATGGGCGAATTTTGCGAATCTTGCGTTCACGAATTTTGCGGATTTGCGAACTCGCAATCCGCAAAATCCGCGAATTCTCGCGAATTTGCGGATTTTTTTTTTGTGTTCGCGCGGGTTTCTGCCAGTTCGCGAGGGTTTTGTACAATTTCGCAAACGCGAACTTACCTGTCGGGTCGCAAGGTTTGCGAACTTGTTGTTTCTACGTGTCCAGCCTGTTTGGGACACTCTTCTTCATCACTGCCACTCTCTGTCACCACTGCCACTCTCTGACTACTCATGCCACCCTCTGGCCCACCCATGCCACCCTCTGTTACATCACAGCACCCTCTGGTTGTCCAGTGTACATTATTGTGGCAAAGCAAAGCACACCTTCCCTGCCTCAAGTGATCTGAATTAATTTGGGGCTGATTAATGTGTCACAGAATATTTTTTTAGCTGGCACCTGCTTCCTTAGTGCTTCCTGATTAGTGATCTTTTGCACTTGCTAAGTGCTTTCATTGTTGCAAAATTAGTTACAACACCTGCCCTGCCCCAACTGACAATAATGAATTAGGGGCTGATTAATGTGTCACTGGATTTGAACTTCCAGCCTGGCTCCTGCTTGTCTGCCTTAGCTGTAATTCAGGACCTTTGTGTAACTATTCTGAGGGTCAGAGCAGGGTCACATAATAGTTGCAAGTAGGCAACTGAACTCTGGAGGGGCCCCCCAGGAAGCACTACAGGAAATGGCTACTAATGATGAGCTTGAACTTTTGAACCTGGTAAGTAGTTTCAGTTTTGCTAAGATCGTATTTCTGCAATTTAGCGCTTATTCGCGGGGCGCGAAGTTGAACTGGGAAGCCGCGAACTCACGCGAACAGTGCGACCAAGCCATAAAATCCGCTGCTCGCGGATTTGCGGATTTTGCGGGAAATTCCCGAATCTCGCGGATTGCGAATTTACCGAAAATCCGCAAAATCCGCGAGTGTAACGGATTTTCCGCCCATGCTTAACCACGGTACATACCTGGCGGTGGATTCGCGGAAACCGCCGATACTTCGTGTTAATTGACGCGCAATTGTCAGCGTCTTTTTCATGGGGCCATTATCTGTAAAAAGGATATTATTTTAAGATAAAGCGGGTCTACGCTCTGAGTTTTTAGGTAAAGGAAGGCAGGTCTTGCAGCAGCTTACCTGTTTTCACAGCTTCTTAGGGCTCTCTGACTCTATCTCTGGGCACGGCAGCCATCTTTTAGTGTCTATTTATACATACAGATTTTCTGTCAAGTGTGTCTGCCATCTTTGAACGTGGTTCTTTGTGTTAAATGTCTACTGGGCGCGGCGGCCATCTTTTAGTGTCTATTTATACATACAGATTTTCTGTCAAGTGCGTCGGCCATCTTTGAACGTGGTTCTTTGTGTTAAATTTCTACTGAAGGGGGTTCAAATTGACACAGTCTGCATTTACAGTCGTGAAATTTCAGACAGAGCATTGAGACCACTCATTGCACTGTCGAACTACAAGATTAAGTACGCTTCTTTTTTTAGAAGTGTTTTTTCGACATCGGCAGAACTTTGTTGCTGGCTTATTGTAAACAAAACTGTCCACTTGAAATCAATATCCCCATGTTGTTTCTCCACAAAATGGTCAACCATCGGGGCAGATGTTACTTTATTCTTAATGCGAGATCGATGTTGAGTAATGCGTGGATTTACTTGCTGATTTGTTTTGCCGATGTATAACTTCAGGCAAGGACACACGATTGCGTACACGACATTGCGTGTTCTACAATTCGTGAAACCCACGTGTTTCCATTTGACATTTCTGTGTAGGAATTCTTTTCCCTCGATTGTATTTACACAGGAGATACAATTGCCGCACTTATGGTGCCCTTCAATTGGTTTCAAGCCCCATTGTGACAATAAGTCACTTTTTGTTTTGGGCAGGGCTATGTCTGCTCTCACCACTTCTTGGCCAATACTTCTGTTCTTTTTATATGCAAATAGGGGACGAGGAAAAGGACATTCTAAATTCTCCAACAGGTGCCAATTTTTTAACACCATTTGTCTCAATTTATGAGTGTCAGGACCAAAAGTGGTCACACACACCATACGGTCTAATGGTTTCTTGTCCTTTGTTTCTAGCAAACATTCCTCGCAGTATATAGCGCGCCCTCTTGTAGGAATGTTTGAGCAATTTTTTGGAATACCCTCTATCCTGCATTTCGTCACAGAATCTATGTGCATGATGTTCAAAATCTGCCATTTCGGTGCAGTTTCTCCGTATTCGGAGCAATTGGCCATATGGCAAGTTTGTCTTTAGGCTCCTTGGGTGTGCGCTCCGATTGTGTAAAATTGTGTTTCTATCCGTTTTCTTCATGAAAAGGGAAGATTTCAACACTCCTTCCTTGCAAGTTACTTCGACATCTAGGAATGTCATTTTGGCACAGCTAGACTCAATTGAAAATTTGATGTCTTGATGTCTTGCATTAAGCCACATGTGAAACTCCATTAGTTCAGTGTGGCTCCCCTGCCACAGGAGCCACACGTCATCTATGTAACGGTACCATTGTTTTATGTGGGTCACATATGGATTGTTGTTATCTATGAATCTTTTTTCATACTCTGCCATGAACAGCAAGGCCATCTCTGGGGCATAAGGGCATCCCATCGTGGTGCCCTTTATTTGCATAAAGAACTGTTCATTAAATCTGAAGTAGTTCTTTTTTAATGCCACCTCGGCTAATTTCAGAATGAATGTTGTGGGGACCCTGTTTGGCCTTTCTCTTGCCTCTAGGTAAAGCTCCATTACCTCGATTGCTTCGTCCTGAGGTATCTGGGTATATAAGGACGTAACGTCCATTGTTACCATTATTTGACATTCAGGATCAAACTTGGTTCCCTCAACTTTAATTAAAAAGTCTGTCGTATCTCTCAGGAATGATTACACATTACTAATATGTGGTTTTAAAAAGAAGTCCACGTATTTAGCAATTGGCTCCAAGCAAGAGTCGCACCCAGAGACGATAGGCCGTCCTGGGGGATCTCTTGAGTTTTTGTGGATTTTGGGGAGGAAATATAGTATGGGAGTCCTTGGGAATTTTTTCACTAAGAACTCACTTTCTTTGAGGCCCACAAACCCTTCTTTTCTCCCTTGACTGATGATTTCTGCGATAGTCCCTTGTATTTCCTTAACTGGATCTTCTTTTAGTTTCCTATACCAGACTTGTATTGATACTGCTAAATCCCTTTCGGTATTCTACATCCTCTGTGAAAATCACTGGTACGTTTTTGACTTGAAGTCCCCAGGGTATTGTACCTCCCACCAGATGTTTAAGGAGGAAGTGACCTTGGAATGGCTGAGAAAGACACTTTATCGTTCACAGAAAACCATACACAAAACCTAATAGCTTCTTCCCCATTTGCTAACATCACATTAAGTAACTCAACAGCAAAACAAGTCAGACAAACTGGTCAGACTTAGTAAGAAACATATCAGGACTGAGCTCCATGGTCACTTCCTCCTTAAACATCTGGTGGGAGGTACAATAGCCTGGGGACTTCAAGTCAAAAATGTACCAGGGATTTTCACAGAGGACGTAGAATACCGAAAGGGATTTAGCTGTATCAATACAAAGTGTAGCCGTGATTTAATGGTACACACAATAGAAACAGCACAAAGACTCTGCGTTAAAGAACTGCAAGAAATAGAGGACTTGACCCACGCGATTAAAAACAGCGAGGTTGTCCCAGATGCCAAAGCTCTCTTGGAGAAAATTGAAAAAGAGATTCTATTTTTTAAAGATATTACTATTAATAACAAAACAGCCCAATACGAAAGAGATTCCAAAGCATTCACACTTGATAAAGCATACCCATTCTTAAAAGACGAATACTACACGCAGCCTGACTCTAGGGGTGCCTTGACAAACTATCAGGGTAGATCCCGATACAAATTTAAAACCTTTTCTGAGACCTCATCATCGGACTTATCCGGTTCGGACACTCGAGGGAATACTAATAAAAAACAGGTTTCTTTTTTAGAGAAGGGCCAACAACAAAAAGCAAGGTTCAAAACACCATGGGAGATGCGGACAAGAAAGAACTTTTACAAATCATGAAAAGCCCAACTACTGTAGTAAACCTAAGCCCCAAAAAACTAACAAAAGATGAAGAGTCTGTACTAAACCTTGGACTCAAATTTGTACCTAGTCACTATACCGACTTTACAAAAATCAAATTGGAAATAATTGAATTTTGTCGGAAAATAAGACTTAAGGTCTTCTTTTCAAATCAACCACCAAGTATAGACAATGAAACAACGGGTCTATGCAATAGGTCTAACTTTGTTCCCAAACAGGGCATTCCCAAACAGGTACACACCTTTGAACAAACAATGTTGTCATCATTAAATAAATTGGAAAAGAGCAAAGAATATGTACAACAGAACATTAGTAGTGGACAAAGAGCGGCGCTTAAAAAACTTAAAGAAGATTCCACAATTGTGGTTAAACAGGCCGATAAAGGCGGTGCGGTAGTGCTCTGGCCGAGGGACAAATATATGATTGAAACACTCTCCCAAGTTGAAAATCAAGTCTGGTATATGAAACTAAAATAAGATCCAGTTAAGGAAATACAAGGGACTATCGCAGAAATCATCAGTCAAGGGAGAAAAGAAGGGTTTGTGGGCCTCAAAGAAAGTGAGTTCTTAGTGAAAAAATTCCCAAGGACTCCCATACTATATTTCCTCCCCAAAGTCCACAAAAACTCAAGAGATCCCCCAGGACGGCTTATCGTCTCTGGGTGCCACTCTTGCTTGGAGCAAATTGCTAAATACGTGGACTTCTTTTTAAAACCACATATTAGTAATGTGAAATCTTTTCTGAGAGATACGACAGACTTTTTAATTAAAGTTGAAGGAACCAAGTTTGATCCTGAATGTCAAATAATGGTAACAATGGACGTTACGTCCTTATATACCCAGATACCTCAGGACGAAGCAATCGAGGTAATGGAGCTTTACCTAGAGGCAAGAGAAAGGCCACACAGGGTCCCCACATCATTCATTCTGAAATTAGCGGAGGTGGCATTAAAAAAGAACTACTTCAGATTTAATGAACAGTTCTTTATGCAAATAAAGGGCACCGCGATGGGATGCCCTTATGCCCCAGAGATGGCCGTGCTGTTCATGGCGGTGTATGAAAAAAGATTCATAGATAACAACAATCCATTTGTGACCCACATAAAACAATGGTACCGTTACATTGATGACGTGTGGCTCCTGTGGCAGGGGAGCCACACTGAACTAATGGAGTTTCACATGTGGCTTAATGGAAGACATCACGACATCAAATTTTCAATTTAGTCTAACTGTGCCAAAATGACATTCCTAGATGTCGAAGTAACTTGCAAGGAAGGAGTGTTGAAATCTTCCCTTTTCAAGAAGAAAACGGATAGAAACACAATTTTACACAATCGGAGCGCACACCCAAGGAGCCTAAAGACAAACTTGCCATATGGCCAATTGCTCAGAATACGGAGAAACTGCACCGAAATGGCAGATTTTGAACATCATGCACATAGATTCTGTGACGAAATGCAGGATAGAGGGTATTCCAAAAAATTGCTCAAACATTCCTACAAGAGGGCGCGCTATATACTGCGCGAATGTTTGCTAGAAACAAAGGACAAGAAACCATTAGACCGTATGGTGTGTGTGACCACTTTTGGTCCTGACACTCATAAATTGAGACAAATGGTGTTAAATTGGCACCTGTTGGAGAATTTAGAATGTCCTTTCCCTCGTACCCCATTTGCATATAAAATGAACAGAAGTATTGGCCAAGAAGTGGCGAGAGCAGACATAGCCCTGCCCAAAACAAAAAGTGACTTATTGTCACAATGGGGCTTGAAACCAATTGATGGGCACCATAAGTGCGGCAATTGTATCTCCTGTGTAAATACAATCGAGGGAAAAGAATTCCTACACAGAAATGTCAAATGGAAACACGTGGGTTTCACGAATTGTAGAACACGCAATGTCGTGTACGCAATCGTGTGTCATTGCCTGAAGTTATACATCGGCAAAACAAATCAGCAAGTGAATACACGCATTACTCAACATCGATCTCGCATTAAGAATAAAGTAACATCTGCCCCGATGGTTGACCATTTTGTGGAGAAACAACATGGGGATAATGATTTCAAGTGGACAGTTTTGTTTACAATAAGCCAGCAACAAAGTTCTGCCGATGTCGAAAAAACACTTCTAAAAAAAGAAGCGTACTTAATCTTGAAGTTCGACAGTGCAATGAGTGGTCTCAATGCTCTGTCTGAAATTTCACGACTGTAAATGCAGACTGTGTCAATTTGAACCCCCTTCAGTAGAAATTTAACACAAAGAACCACGTTCAAAGATGGCCGACACACTTGACAGAAAATCCGTTTGTATAAATAGACACTAAAAGATGGCCGCCGTGCCCAGAGATAGTCAGAGAGCCCTAAGAAGCTGTGAAAACAGGTAAGCTGCTGCCAGACCTGCCTCCCTTTACCTAAAAACTTAGAGCGTAGACCCGCTTTATCTTAAAATAATATCCTTTTTACAGATAATGGCCCCATGAAAAAGACGCTGACAATTGCGCGTCAATTAACACGAAGTATCGGCGGTTTCCGCGAATCCACCGCCAGGTATGTACCATGGTCAGGGCAAGCGCAAACATGACAGAATCAGTTTTTTAAAAATAGGATTATTTTCCTTAAAACGATCCTGCATTGTTTTCAAATTTAGATGTTGGCAAAACCGGCGGCCCAATGTTGTAAGGAATACCTAAAACAGGCTGAATAACAAGGAAATGATTAGTGAGCACTGAACTAAAGAACGTACAGGTATGCTTTTACCAGTGTAATTGTGCTAGGAATGCAAAATTTAGTGAAGACACTCAACAAAGAACTTGTTAATTACAGGATAAGAAAAACCCCAGAAAAAAAAAAAAAGGTGCGAGCACACGCAATAAGAGGACTGCCAGTGTAAGAGACACCAAAGGCAGGTACGTCCAAGAAAATGCATTGGCATCTGTTACACCTAGCTGCTAGCCCCTACATAGAGTGACGATACCTCACACTTTCATTGTAGGTAGCAGAATAGAAGGACACCCTTCCCTCATAGAAAAGAAAGCGAATCTGTGGATCGACTGTTGCTGGAAAACAGGTATAACCATAAAGAGCTAAGCATAGATATGGGACACTATTAGGAAGAGTAGTTAATTAAAACAATGTTGTCTTTATATACATCCTACAGACAAGTTAAGAACAGAGCCCTGATGAGAACCCAAAAATTGACGTGGGAGGGTTCAAAATGCGTCGGCACATTGAGAAGCAATTGACTTGGAAGTCCTTTAGACTAATTAATTCATGTGTGGTCTTATAGAGCGATTTGTTGCTTAGAGTATTTTTTACTTTTTCCCTTGCATTAAGTTGTTATGGATAGTAAATGAACTTGGTGTCGAGATAGGGCACCCCACAATAATTGATGTCTGTTGATGAAATTGTCTCTATGTGATGAATTCTATCTCTATATATTGTTTAATGTTGTAGAATATATATGTTGTTTTGTACAAATTGTAAATATGTATGTATAGTGTTTTTTCTTAGTTTAAACAATACAGAAACATTTAAAAATAATGAAATAAAATAGGTATGAACAAAGTATACCTTACAAACTCCAATTGATATTGGTTTGTAGTTCTTAAATGTGAGACATGAAAGAAATGTGCAGCTGGTAATTCTTTGTATAGGTATTTAATGATGGTCCATCCAACTGCACGTCCCAGGACCTAACTCCTTATATTGAAAAAGTTAGCAAGTTGCAGGCTTTCCAAGATGTCCGGTCCCACGTGTCTCAACGCCTTCCACGGTGCTCAGCTGTGCTGGAGTCGTGCAGTTGGGTCAGAGAGGTCTGGAAGTCTGGGTCTTGTCAGGCTCTGTGCTCGGGTTCCGGCAGGAACGGGGACAAAGCAAGCCGTCGAGTTGCTGGATGGTGCCTGGTTGCCCAGGGTGGTCACTCCTTGGCCACAAGGGAGATTCTTCAGTCTTCAACTCAGGTGAATGTCGAAGGGTCCAGAGTTTCATTTCAAGTCAAATTCAGGATTAATCTAATGTCTAAGGACCCAGCTCCTACCTTTATTCTACTAAAAGGGGCTGGATTCGTTTCTAGGTTCCTACTATGGGTGGGACCAGGAAGGGGGTTGGTTACACCCCCTATCCTTTGTTCAGTTTCTCACCAGAGCTGGGGCTGGAGTGCCCCAGCAACCGGTTTGAACTGGGGTATGCATGAAGCACCTAGTGTGCTCCAGGCAGTGTCTCAATCTATTCAGCCCCCCCTGTCCCAATACACATCCTCCTGTCTGGGGTGGTGCTCGCACCTCCCCAAGCAGGAAACCTATTGTCCAAACCTCTGTGACTGGAAGGACTCCCAGCAGCAGGAGCTCAGACTTGTGTCGGTGGCAGCAGCGTCCATTTTGTGACGCTGGGGCTCTGGTTAACTTTAACCGGGATCGTTGGACTTAACATGTCTTCTCCCTCTAGAATGCTACCCCCGTCGCCAGAATTGGCGATGGGGTAGTATTCCAAAGCGTATGACACCCTACACGACATATTTGGATAAAACCAAACTAAAGTTAGCATTAACCGCGAGGGTTATAATGCACTTAAGAGTATATGGTATGGCAATATCATAGAACAGCTATAAGGACATGGTTCCGAAAGCTGCAGACAGGCTCAGCTCGTGCTAGAGCACCATCTCACACATAACCAAGCACTCTGCCTCCAGGTTTGTTAAGGCCTGCCATAGGAGTGACTTCTAGGTTACTCGGTATCTATATGTAAGTAGGTATAGGAATACTACACCTAAGCAAGGGGTGATTACACGACCTTGCCCCGGCTGAATGATCAGCCAGTTGTGTCTATTTGAGTGGTCAGCCAGGGGTGGCATAATACATGCTGCAGCCCCTGGTAGGCCTTGGTTACACCTATGCCCTGAGTACCTAGGGTACACTTCTACAGGGGCTGACAATGTGAACCAATTCTCAATTGTGGATGTACCTAGAGTACATGGTGTAAATTTAGAGAGAGTGCATCTGTGCTGTGGGTCTGATTAGCAGGCCCACAGCCATATCTAAGTCGAAAACCAGTAAAGCAAAGCATAAAATGGGGGTGACCATAGGAAGCAGACCCTACTCTCCTACAACCAGGTGCTTCAGGCGAACTATGGCAGGGCTATTGTCAAACTTGGTGAGGATGTAGACAGATGGATCCGGCTCTCGCTCTCACTTGCGGGAAGAGTTTCCTTAATGAAAATGGTGGTGCTTCCGCGCTTTCTTTTTCTCTTCATCAATATTCCATAGTGGCGCCCCAACACGTTTAGGGAGTTGCGCGCTCTGATGAATAGGCTGGTATGGCGGGCAAGACTCCGCGTGTGGCACTAGACACTCTTGTTGTCATGTTCGGCGGGTGGTCTGGGAGCGCCGCATTTGGAGCTTTATTACAGGATAGCGCAGGCCTCGCATGCCCCTAGTTGGGTTCATGCCCACCAGAATTGCCTTGCCTCCAGGATGAAAACGTTGCTGCTGCCCCGGACCCTCAACCTCGGTTTCTGACTAAGGTGCCTAATAATCAAAATAACAAGAAGAGTGCCAATACTGAGTCTAATTTCCAAGGCCAATCTAATTATACTCACAGCTAATACACAATCAATTATTAGCCAGATATTGGAATTTATCCATCATTATTTATTTCTTTTGTAACAAAACTTTTTGAAAAAACAACCAAAATGAAAAACTTTTCATATATATATGTACCACAAACAATCAAAGAAAGAAAAGATTTTTGGGGGAAGACAGATACTCTATACAATAGACAATTGAGCCATATATTCACCCTCACTCAGAAGACATACATGTTCCAAACATACTTGCACTTCTTTCAACTCACAATATACAAAACATGTAACACAATAGACAACATGGGAAGCACAAAGGTCAATGACTTAATCCATAGACTGTGTACAAAAACATAAAAGAACACCTGTTTTTTAGAATACTTAATATAAAACAGTTTGCCAATTGCAAATATATACAATTTATGACTACAGATAAGGTCGACGCGTTTCGAACCGGACCCTTTGTCCGATTCTCATCAGGACCAGACAGAAAATCTGCAAAGGAAGATACATTTCCTTTAGTATTACTAGAGCTATTAACATTGTGGAGTGAACAGCGACCAGCCCCAAATACAGCGCTCTCTACCTGAGTGAAGCAAAGCTTGTGGATGTTAAATCTCAAGAGAAAAGGTATCTGTGGATAAAAAGTTAACCCAGGGTTAATTAACATAATTAGTGTTTAGTCGTCTTGACAGTATTAGCAAAACACGAGCTAAAGTACCTGCGTCAGAGCGTGTCTCCTGGGCAAATTGTTTTGAGATAGCAGCAAGTCACCAAGAGGGTGAAATTGGTGTGGCTGGAATGAAAAGAGAACCACTAATGACGAGCTTTGTGACCAACGTATTTAACAGAGCTCGACTGGTATGTGTGGTGTTGCGCTCTAGTTTACCAGCGTGTACGCGATGACGCGTCACGTGGTAAACGAGAGCGGAGGACGCGCGCAGGCGCACGAATGCATAACGCAAGGGCGCGA
Organism: Lissotriton vulgaris; assembly: GCF_964263255.1. Lineage (NCBI taxonomy): Eukaryota > Metazoa > Chordata > Amphibia > Caudata > Salamandridae > Lissotriton > Lissotriton vulgaris. The sequence goes on along the minus strand of NC_141695.1, from coordinate 823,739,179 downwards.
AAGCAGAACGGCAGTTGGCGACCGGAGCGCAAGCTAGTGAGACGCTCGGCGCTCTATGAGCTTTCTACTAATGTTAATGCTGAATAAATCAAGTAACAAAATACCGCTGACTCGGAGTGTTGTGTGTAGGACACAGTGACATCATTACAGTGGCGACGAGGACTGGGATCACCCCACTGTCCACACGCAACCAGCGGAGAGCGGAGCCTGAACGGGAGAGCCAAGTCAGGCCCAGGGAGCAGCGAAAACAGCAGAACCATCAAGGAAGCATAGAGCGTGGCAGCAGCAAGACCACCTCCTTCTGGCAGAAGCGCAGTTACAGACAATCCCCAGGTCAGTGCAGCCCCACAAGAGGGAGGTTACCCAACCAGCACACTGGCATCTAAAAGTGTCGACCAAGTGCCAGTAAAGGGCGAACAAGTGACAAAACCACAACGTGAGTCAGGAGACAACACCCTAGGCAGCCCCAGGAGCCAGGGAGACGCCGCAGGTGTAGTGGAAACCCCCAGCGCGCCCAGCAACCCCAGGGCCCAAGCAGAAGCACCCAGAGGTGAACCAAAGATGGCGAACCAGTCCTCAGCGTTAATGGCTCCTATCCCTTTCCTACCCCGGCCAGGGGAACCCCAAATGAAATGGGAACACTGGAGGGAGTACTTCAGGAACTACGTAGAGGCGTTAGAGGACGAGAATGGGGAACCGTATGCTCCTGCGAGGAAGAAGAGGTTGTTGCTCCACAACCTAGGTCCGGAAGGGGTGAGAGTCTTTGCCAACATAGTGCCCAAGGAGCGGGAAGCAACGGAAGACGACGTCTTCAAGAATGCTCTAGATGATCTAGACAACCACTTCCGCCCAGCAGTGTGTGTGTCTATAGACCGTTACAATTTCCAGCAAAGGAAACAAGAAGTGGGTGAGTCCATTGATGACTATGTAGCCGCACTGCGGCGTCTTGCCATCACGTGCAAGTATGGAACATTGCAAGATGAATATATAAAGGATCAGATCGTCATGCACACCACCAACAAAGCGGTCCAGGACAAACTTTGGGCACAGAACGAATCCTCGCTCAAGGACGTCATAGCCATGGTAAAGAAAGCCGAGATGTCCAAACGCTGCGCGGATGCAGCCAAACGTGAAAGCACGCAGAAGCAGATGGTCAACAAGATCGATGAGGCCCCAACCGCGTATAAACAAAAAGGATCGCAGGTTGACCAGAAGCACGATCCGAGAGGAGCGGCGAAGCAGACGGGACGGCAGAGTGCAGACAGCAAGTTCTCATGTTACAGGTGCGGCAGCACTGCTCACTCAGCCCAAGACAAACGTTGCCCGGCTTTTCGCGCCAGATGCGCGTTCTGCGGTTTGGTCGGCCATTTTGAAAAGGTATGCCGGAAAAAGGGAAAAAGGTCCACTGTGAAATGTGTGGAGTCGGCGCCGTCAGAATATGGAGGAGAAGACGATCAGGAGGACGGCGACATGGTGTTGTGTATAGACAGTCAGGTACTGGACATCGATGGAAATCGCTCAGACAAGCCGCGCACGGACATGTTCATAGGTGGAGTGAAGGTGCACGTGGCTGTTGACTCGGGGTCTCCCTGGACGATCGTGCAACGGTCCATCTGGGAGGGGGACTTTGTACCTGTAGTAGGGCCTGAACTACGCCCGCCGGACATCAGAGCCATTTCATACACAGAAAACAGGATTCCCATGATAGGATATCGTCCACTTAAGTTTGAATTCAGAGGGAGAACAGCAACCTGCAAACTATATGTGGCTGAGAGAGGACCCTCCGTACTGGGGTGGGGAGATGCAGGATCCCTAGGGATCAAACTAGATTCTGGCGGCAAAGAACAAATCCTCCTAAATGATGAGCAGCGTTCCACCGACGGCGAAGAGTGGAAGTCAGCCTACTCCAAGGTATTTGATGGAACTGTGGGGAAACTAGACAAATTTGTCCACAAGATGATACTCAAGGAAGGGGCGATCCCCGTGTCCCACAGAGTTAGGAACATCCCCCTGTCCACCGTTGAAGCAGTGCAACAAGAACTCTAAAGGCTGGAAAGACAGGGCATCATAGAGCCCATAGACAGTTCTGAATGGTTGGCCCCCTTGGTCGTAGCCAAGAAACCCAACGGCAAGGTCCGTCTATGTGTGGACTTACGCGAACTCAATAAGTGCCTCGTGGTAGAGAAGTTCCCCCTTCCCAGAATTGAGGAAATGCTGGCGAAAACAAAGGGTGTCACACATTTCTCCACAATTGATCTCACTTCGGCGTACCACCAAATTGATCTGCATCCCAACAGTAGAAAGTACACCTCCTTCATTACACCATTTGGGTGCTACCAATTCCGCCGCATGCCGTTTGGCCTGGCGTCGGCGGCTGCGGTCTTCCAAAAGTTGATGCACCGGTTGTTCAAGGAAATACCAGGTGCCCAGTATTTCCAGGACGACATCATGGTGATGGGGTCCTCCCAAGAAGATCACGACGATAAGCTGACCAAGGTCCTTACCGTGCTGCAAGACAGAGGACTCACAGCTGAATGGGAAAAATGCAAGATAGGGATGTCGTCGGTTACCTACTTGGGTCACGAAATTGGCACACACGGCATAGCCCCCAAAGAACGGAATGTGAAAGCCATCAAGGAAGCCCAATCTCCGAAAACCAAGGAGGAGGTACGGTCGTTCCTCGGCATGGCCGAGTATTATAGCAAATTCGTGAGACACTTTGCTACCAAAACACATAGGATGCGCCAACTCATCCGAGACAAGTCCAAGTTTTAATGGGACTCAGCAGCGCAGAGTGAATTCGAGGCCGTCAAGGCAGACATCAGTGAAGCCAACCCCTTGCAAGGATATGACCCCTCAAGCAGCACGATCCTAACGACTGACGCCAGCGACAAAGGCCTGGGTGCGGTGCTCGCACAGGAGAGGGCGGATGGTTCCATAGAGACTATCAGCTTCGCCTCACGTGCTCTCTCTCCCACAGAACAGAGGTACAGTGTCATAGAGAAAGAGATGCTGGCGGTCACCTGGGCAATGTGCAAATTCCGACAATTCATCTGGGGCACCAGGTTCAAACTCCAAACCGACCACAAGCCCTTGGTCAAAGTCCTAACGTCCTCGGGCCATGACACTGCTACCCCGCGCATTGCAAAAATGACGCTCAAACTACTGGACTACACTTACGATGTGGAATACCTACCAGGCACCCAGAACAGAGTAGCCGACTACCTCAGTAGAGCCTCTGCCATGGAGGATGCCCCCGAAGCAGCACCGGACATGGAAGAGATGGTAGCCAGCATGACCGATAACGAGACATCAATAAGCAGACAAGACTGGGCGGCAGCGTACGAACAAGACGTGGTGAAGTCAGAAGTCAAACAGCACCTCACGTCCGGATGGCCTGACAAACGGAGACTCGCAGTGGAGGTGAGGAGGTACTATGAAATTCGGGAGGAACTGTCATTGAGCGACACAGGAATCTTCCTATACAGAGGCGATAGAGTCATTCCCCCCGAAACCCTCGTGCCCACGTTACTAAAACAACTGCACGAAGGACACCTGGGCATCGTGAAAACAAAAGCCAGAGTGAAACAAATGTATTGGTGGCCTGGCATGGACGCCCATATAGAAAGGCAAGTGAGAGAATGCGAACAATGTGGTTATGTACTGTGCACAACAGTGTTTTTTTTCACAAGTTTTCTGTGTATGGCGTGCTCCTTGGGGTTTGCTCCCTGCTCAGGAGTTGCATAATATAATGTGGATAGCACAATCGTAAACCATACGATGGTGGCCCCCAGGGCACTGTCAAATGCTGCTGAATGCTTCAGCTGAACCTTTTTCAATAAAGTTTTTTTTACACAAAATAAACCAAAGTCTTTCTTCTTCTTTACTGGATTTTAAATTCATCCTTTTCAATTTCAACCATGTATGCTGGTGGTTATTAGATGTAATCACATTACATTTTCCTTCATTTTACAAACGTAAATTCACATTTCACAATCCATGGAAAATCCAATGCATTTCGCCCATAGGGCTTCATCAGGGAAATCTATAAAAAAATGTATATATCTATCACCAAATCATATGTAAATGTTCTGTTTCATCACAATGTCATATTCTAAACACAACTAATGCTAATAAAGTTCAAAAACCATTACCGATCAAAAATATGTGTAACCACTTCATTATAAACGATTCATGCATTCCTAGTCTGTTGTTATATCAATTCCTTATGAGTTCTAAGCTATGCACTACTGGTTGGTTCATCAAAGACTTTTAAAAATATGTCGTGTCATATATGCGTTCTCGCGTGCGCAATGTTATCAAAACTGCACCTTAGTTGCAATACCCATCCGGGTTGATCGTAATTCGTAAAGTAACAAAACATGTTACGCGCTGTTTCCTGAGTTTACTAAAAGGGATCGGCATTTCTTACCCGTAACGAGTGGAAATTACGCGCGCTTCACCCAGTGTCTACAGCGTTCAGAACGATCTCCTCTGCCGGTGGCGTGTGACGTGCTAACCGGAAGTGTGTGGGTTTAAAGACCCAATGTGTTTAAAGGAACAGTGTGTTTAAAGGAACAGTACCTTCAAAAAAACATACGCGCTAAATAAACCAACGTGTACACTCATAGGTTAATACTTGTACATCAATAAGAAATACATGCATATCTCGTTTTAAAATACAAAATGGTAGTGCGTGATAGTCAACAGAGAAATCAAAGAGTCTGTATGTCAGTCACAAAGCTCATGTGTGAATACCATCCTCATAAGTGGATCATAAGTAACAGCTGTATTCCACTCTTTCATTGATTCCATGAGGTACCAGGCTCTGTAAATAAAAGATCCAGTGATTTTCCCGCATAAGTAAAGTTTTTTTATTATTGTTGGCCAATGCTACAAACAGAACCAGACTTCCAAAACATTTTCTTGGAGGAACCCGTGTTTGCATACACCAGAGCCAAAAATTTGGGTGAAATCATCAAATATCCGGATAACAAAAAGGACAAAAAAATCCACAAAGGAACTATCCCTTGCCGAAATTGTAGTAACTGCCATAATATTTTAGAAGGGAACACCATCAGACATCCGATGAAAGGAAACCAAATAAAACTAGCAGTCACAGGAACCTGCGATACCAAAAATGTCATCTATCTAATCAAATGCCCATGTGGCAAGGTGTACGTGGGGCACACGGAACGCAAACTAAAGATTAGATTAACAGAACATAAAAGTAATATTCGAACAAAAGTGATGAAATCCACGTTGGCTACTCATTTTTTGGAACATAGACACCAAATTAATCAAATAAAGGCTTGCATTCTTGAAATTGTTGAAAAAAAAGATAAGGACAATAAAAAAACTTTACTTATGCGGGAAAATCACTGGATCTTTTATTTACAGAGCCTGGTACCTCATGGAATCAATGAAAGAGTGGAATACAGCTGTTACTTATGATCCACTTATGAGGATGGTATTCACACATGAGCTTTGTGACTGACATACAGACTCTTTGATTTCTCTGTTGACTATCACGCACTACCATTTTGTATTTTAAAACGAGATATGCATGTATTTCTTATTGATGTACAAGTATTAACCTATGAGTGTACACGTTGGTTTATTTAGCGCGTATGTTTTTTTGAAGGTACTGTTCCTTTAAACACACTGTTCCTTTAAACACATTGGGTCTTTAAACCCACACACTTCCGGTTAGCACGTCACACGCCACCGGCAGAGGAGATCGTTCTGAACGCTGTAGACACTGAGTGAAGCGCGCGTAATTTCCACTTGTTACGGGTAAGAAATGCCGATCCCTTTTAGTAAACTCAGGAAACAGCGCGTAACATGTTTTGTTACTTTACGAATTACGATCAACCCGGATGGGTATTGCAACTAAGGTGCAGTTTTGATAACATTGCGCACGCGAGAACGTATATATGACACGACATATTTTTATAAGTCTTTGATGAACCAACCAGTAGTGCATAGCTTAGAACTCATAAGGAATTGATATAACAACAGACTAGGAATGCATGAATTGTTTATAATGAAGTGGTTACACATATTTTTGATCGGTAATGGTTTTTGAACTTTATTAGCATTAGTTGTGTTTAGAATATGACATTGTGATGAAACAGAACATTTACATATGATTTGGTGATAGATATATACATTTTTTTATAGATTTCCCTGATGAAGCCCTATGGGCGAAATGCATTGGATTTTCCATGGATTGTGAAATGTGAATTTACGTTTGTAAAATGAAGGAAAATGTAATGTGATTACATCTACTAACCACCAGCATACATGGTTGAAATTGAAAAGGATGAATTAAAAATCCTGTAAAGAAGAAGAAAGACTTTGGTTTATTTTGTGTAAAAAAAACTTTATTGAAAAAGGTTCAGCTGAAGCATTCAGCAGCATTTGACAGTGCCCTGGGGGCCACCATCGTATGGTTTACGATTGTGCTATCCACATTGTAGAATGCGAACAATGCCAGGGAGCTGACAAAATACTTCGTCCCCTCAGGCCAGCGCTGGGAAAATTCGAGAGCCCCCAGAACCCGTGGGAGGACTTGGCCATTGATCTCTTAGGACCAGTGTCAGACATCCGAGGCACAAATAAATACTTATGTGTGGTCATCGACAAGTATTCAAAGTGGCCGGAAGTCGATGTGCAAGAGTCTATGGACACAGAAACGGTGTTAAAATTCTTGACTGCCTTGTTCGTAAGGGAAGGAATACCAAAGTCTATACTAAGCGATAACGGACCTCAGTTTGTCTCCGATAAATGGACAAGATTCATGCAAAGGAACGAAAATTAAAGCCAAACACACGGCCATCTATCACCCCGCATGCAACGGCCAAGTAGAGCGGTTCAACCGTGTGCTTATGGGATCAATACAGGCAGCGATCATGCAGGGCAAGGACTGGGAGACTGAAGTACAGAGCATGGTGTGGGCCTACAGGATCACGCCCACGGGGGTAGGGTATAGCCCCTTCCAAATTTTGAGAGGCCGTCTCCCGTACACCCGGGATAATGTAGTGTGGAGAGAGAAAACTGTGACCAGCAAATGGTCCCCAGCAGTGGTGCAGCACAACCTCGAGAAGGCCCAGAAAGTGTATGCGGCCCACTACGACAGGCGGCGCAACACTAAAGAAACCGCACTGGAGGAGGGAGAATGGGTCAGAGTCAAACTTCCCACCCTGCAAAAGAAGGGAGAGAGCAAGTATAGCCAACCCCTACAAGTCAAGGAAGTAAGGGGCAGAGCCGCTTTACTCAGCGACGGCAAGGTGTGGTCCCAAGACCGCATGGCGAAAGTCAACAGGATTGTACGATGGCCCAAGTCCGAGGAAGTAGAGATACGCATAGGAGAAGGAGAGGAGATGTTCACCGAAGGAGAGAGTACGAGAGAATCATCAAGGAACAGAGAAGAAGGAGAAGCAGGAGAGGCACAGACAGCTGAAGGAGTGGGTAACCACTCCACCACCGCGACCGACGGAGAGGAGAAAAATCTGAGAGACAATGAGAACTTATCCAGAGGCAGCGAGGGTGAGGAGAGCAACCTGGTAAGACGTACCCGCTCAGGTAGAGCTGTAACCGTGCCCTCTAGGTACAGAGACTTTGAGATGAATGGACATTAGATAAGGACTATAGTACCACTTAAAGGTTTGTGTTAAAGGGGGGAGATATGTGGTGTTGCGCTCTAGTTTACCAGCGTGTACGCGATGACGTGTCACGTGGTAAACGAGAGCGGAGGACGCGCGCAGGCGCACGAATGCATAACGCAAGGGCGCGAAAGCAGAACGGCAGTTGGCGACCGGAGCGCAAGCTAGTGAGACGCTCGGCGCTCTATGAGCTTTCTACTAATGTTAATGCTGAATAAATCAAGTAACGAAATACCGCTGACTCAGAGTGTTGTGTGTAGGACACAGTGACATCATTACAGTATGTGCACTACGAGGCACCCATTTACCTGAGATTTAGCCAGGCGGAGATCGTATTTTGTTTGTTTGCAGCAGGGCTGACGAGGAAATGGATCCGCGATGATCCGTCACAGACTGTAACAGAGAAACAGCCTGGTTAAGTTTAAAACACCCGGAGGCTGTGTTAACAACGTGTGTCGACAGGGCTCGGCTGGTATGTGAAGCAACCATTTACCTGAGATTTAGCCAGGCGGAGATTGTATTTTTAATGTTTACAGCAAGGTTGACGAGGGAGTGGATCCGAAGAAGTTCGTCACAGGCTGTGAAGAGAAAGACAGCCTGGTTGAGTTTGAGACGCGCGGGGGCGGAGGACGCAGTATTGCACGCCGCCGCGCTATGAGTGAAATACCTTAGTCTGGGCTTTCAAACTGCATTCACCGGGACGCCGATCACCAGTCCGTGCGCACCGTGGTCCAGGAGCACAGAGTCCAACAAGGAGAGCCTGGGTGTAATAACAAGGCTGCTCATTGGTTGCTCATAGTCATGTGATCGCGCAAGGCATTATGAATAATGTAGTTAACCATTTTCAATGGAGGCAGAACGAATGCAGGCATGTGATGAAAGTATTTCAGAAGGCCCGAGAGACCTCTGAAAGTTCGTTTAATCCATTGATAACTGTGTTGAATCTAAGAATACGAGTTGCCTCGCGTTGACTCAATTTTGTTTCCAAGTCGCCTCCTCTGATATCCATTTCCAATTTAAATAGTACAGTCCATTTAATATCATACTCAGTGTGACCTACTGCCGTCCAGTGATTGACTAGTGGTGCATTGGCCACAGCTCGTCTAACTCTAGATTTGTGTTGGCAGATATGCTGACGAATTTCTTGGGATGTTTTTCCCACATACAGCTTTTGGCAGGGGCACAAGATCCCATACACCACGTTTTTAGTTTTGCAATTTGTGAATGCTGAATGTTTCCAGGATATGTTATTATAAGAAAAAATGTCTCCTTCAATTGTTTTATCGCAACAGACACAGGTCCCACACTTGTGATGTCCTCGAATGGGCTGTAAGCCGAGTAAACTTCTGAGTGTGGGGGATTCCTGTTTGGGTAATGCAGCACGCACTAAGAAATTTGAAATACTTTTTTCTTTTTTGAGAGCAAAAAGGGGTGTTTGTTGTAGACTGCCTTCAAGGTTCTTAACTAAGTGCCAATTCTGATTGATGATTTTCTTAAGTTGGTTGGAATGCGAGCAGAAAGTGGTCACACAGACTATTCTTTCGAGCTGTTGTTTTTCTTTTTTCTCCAAGAGGGCTTCACGCGGGGTCCACCATGCTCTACGCATTGCATTTTTTAGAAGTTTCCTTGGGTATCCACGTACCTTGAGGCGTTCCATTAGATTTTGGGCATGATCAAAATATTCATCCTTGAAAGTGCAGTTGCGCCTAATTCGTAAGAATTGGCCAAATGGTAGATTTTGACGAAGGTTTCGTGGATGGTTGCTTGTATAATGTAAAGCCCGGTTGCAGTCTGTTTCTTTCCTAAATAAAGTGGTGGCCAATGTACCTTCCGATGCATACACTTTTACATCCAAAAAAGTAATTTGGTGTTTATTGTAGTTGATGGTAAACTGGATATCCTTGGTTCGTCTATTAAGCCAACAAAGGAATTCATTAAGTTGTTCCTCCACGCCACTCCAAATGAAGAAGGCATCGTCAATGTATCGTACATAATGGCTGATGCATGGCAAAAATGGTTTGTTGTCAAAGATGAATTTTGCCTCAAACAGGCCCATGATTAGTACGGCCAATTCCGGTGCAAATGGGCATCCCATGGCCACCCCTTTGATTTGAAAGGAGAAATCAGGGCCAAACATGAAGAAATTTTTTTGCAATGCCAATTTTGCCAGGGAAATGATAAAATCTGTAGGTACCCTCACTGGCTGTTCTCTTGTATTTAGGAAGTAGGTGAGAACCTCAAGTGCTTCTTCTTGAGGGATCTGAGTATATAAAGGGATCACGTCCATTGTGACCAACAACTGAGTCGACGGATCAAAAGCAATATTGGCCAGTCTGTTAATGAACGCAGTGGTGTCCTGTAGATGTGCTGGGACTAGTGAGATAAGTGGCTTAAGAAAGAAATCTATATACTTAGACACTGGTTCCCAAAGTGACTCACAACCCGAAATAATAGGTCTGCCAGGGGGATTTTTTTCATTTTTATGGATTTGGGTAATGCATAAATTGGTATGCGAGGTCTGTTGTTCTGCAAAAAGGTTGATTCTTTTGGGCCAAGGAAGCCTTGTTCTAGTCCTAATTGTATGATCGTGGAAAGTTGTCCTTGTAGGTCAGCTGTTGGGTCACTTCTGATTTTTCTATAGCAGTCCGTATTGTCCAATTGGCTCATGACTTCTGCTTTGTATTTATCCATCTGCCAGAAGCTGTATGTGCCCCTGCCAAAAGCTGTATGTGGGAAAAACATCCCAAGAAATTCGTCAGCGTATCTGCCAACACAAATCTAGAGTTAGACGAGCTGTGGCCAATGCACCACTAGTCAATCACTGGACGGCAGTAGGTCACATGGAGTATGATATTAAATGGACTGTACTATTTAAATTGGAAATGGATATCAGAGGAGGCGACTTGGAAACAAAATTGAGTCAACGCGAGGCAACTCTTATTCTTCGATTCAACACAGTTCTCAATAGATTCAACAAACTTTCAGAGGTCTCTCGGGCCTTCTGAAATACTTTCATCACATGCCTGCATTCGTTCTGCCTCCATTGAAAATGGTTAACTACATTATCCATAATGCCTTGCGCGATCACATGACTATGAGCAACCAATGAGCAGCCTTGTTATTACACCCAGGCTCTCCTTGTTGGACTCTGTGCTCCTGGACCACGGTGCGCACGGACTGGTGATCGGCGTCCCGGCGAATGCAGTTTGAAAGCCCAGACTAAGGTATTTCACTCATAGCGCGGCGGCGTGCAATACTGCGTCCTCCACCCCGCGCGTCTCAAACTCAACCAGGCTGTCTTTCTCTTCACAGCCTGTGACGAACTTCTTCGGATCCACTCCCTCGTCAACCTTGCTGTAAGCATTAAAAATACAATCTCCGCCTGGCTAAATCTCAGGTAAATGGTTGCTTCACATACCAGCCGAGCCCTGTCGACACATGTTGTTAACACAGCCTCCGGGTGTTTTAAACTTAACCAGGCTGTTTCTCTGTTACAGCCTGTGACGGCTCATCGCGGATCCATTTCCTCGTCAGCCCTGCTGCAAACAAACAAAATACGATCTCCGCCTGGCTAAATCTCAGGTAAATGGGTGCCTCGTAGTGCCCATACCAGTCGAGCTCTGTTTAAATACGTTGGTCACAAAGCTCGTCATTAGTGGTTCTCTTTTCATTCCAGCCACACCAATTTCACCCTCTTGGTGACTTGCTGCGATCTCAAAACAATTTGCCCAGGAGACACGCTCTGACGCAGGTACTTTAGCTCGTGTTTTGCTAATACTGTCAAGACGATTAACACTAATTATGTTAATTAACCCTGGGTTAACTTTTTATCCACAGATACCTTTTCTCTTGAGATTTAACATCCACAAGCTTTGCTTCACTCGGGTAGGGAGCGCTGTATTTGGGGCTGGTCGCTGTTCACTCCACAATGTTAATAGCTCTAGTAATACTAAAGGAAATTTATCTTCCTTTGCAGATTTTCTGTCTGGTCCTGATGAGAATCGGACAAAGGGTCCGGTTCGAAACGCGTCGACCTTATTTGTCGTCATAAATTGTATATATTTGCAATTGGCAAACTGTTTTATATTAAGTATTCTAAAAAACAGGTGTTCTTTTATGTTTTTGTACACAGTCTATGGATTAAGTCATTGACCTTTGTGCTTCCCATGTTGTCTATTGTGTTACATGTTTTTTACATTGTGAGTTGAAAGGAGTGTAAGTATGTTTGGAATATGTATGTCTTCTGAGTGAGGGTGAATATATGGCTCAATTGTCTATTGTATAGAGTATCTGTCTTCCCCCAAAAATCTTTTCTTTCTTTGATTGTTTGTGGTACATATATATATGAAAAGTTTTTCATTTTGGTTGTTTTTTCAAAAAGTTTTGTTACAAAAGAAATAAATAATGATGGATAAATTCCAATATCTGGCTAATAATTGATTGTGTATTAGCTGTGAGTATAATTAGATTGGCCTTGGAAATTAGACTCAGTATTGGCACTCTTCTTGTTATTTTGATTATCAGACTCAGCTTTACTGTTGATGAGTCAAAGCCCTTGTTTGTTGTCTTAACCTCTTCGCCGCTAATGACAAGGGTAACTCGTCATGGACTTTCCATTGATTTCAATGGAAAGTGAATGGGAGCAGTAATATTGCCTTAGCAGTAAAGGGGTTAAGGTGCCTAATAGGCATTGTGGGGTTTTAGACTCAGTGAATATCACGATCCATGCCTGGAATGTACTCCTTGAAACATTTTCTGGTGCACAACTGTGCTCACCTCGGTTGCGAATTGACTGGTGTCAATGGTTTGCTCTCAGCTCTGAGCGTGTAACGCTTCACCCCCTACACGACCTACATATACATGAGATGGGTTGTTTGTTTAAAAATGGGTGGCTGGTATCATGGTTGGAGGTGGTTGCTGGCATGGCGGAGCCCTCAGCATTGATGCGCTTCCATTTCTTTTGTACTCGCCATGCTATGCGTGATGTATTGGACGATGATCTTCTGGAGCCAATGGAGATTGCACCTCAGTCCATAGTATTGTACTCAGTCACCTGTTAAGTTAGTTTCACATTTGTATGCTTCGACATTACTTGCTAAGACGGCTCCCTTCACGAAAGCACGACTGGCCTGGCAGACTGATATAGGGATTCAAATTACGGATGACATTTGGGTATACTAGTGCAAAGTTACACGCAAGGTCTACCTCAACGGGCGCCACAGGTTAGCCCAATTCAAATTTTTAAATAGGGTACATTACACTCCACAGCGTCTGCATTGATATGGGCTGCGGGACACAGATAAATGTGAAAGATGCAACATGCCAGGTGCTGGTTTTTTTCACACAGCGCTTAGTGGAGAATTTCTGGAGAAACATTTTTAGTGTATTAAATGAGATTGTTGGTATCTTTCTTACTCCGGATCCCCTGTTGGCGCAGCTGGTTTATAAGAAACCCCTCCGAAAGAATGTCCGTATACTGGTTGCTAATGGTCTCCTCCTTGCTAAGCGTAGACTCGCAGTGCGATGGATGAGGAGCCCTGATTCCACAGTGGCAGAATGGGAAGATGACGTGTTGTATTGTAACACCCAATCGGATGTCTAGAACGAGCTGCTTCCCCCCCTGCAATCGGCCAAAGGGTTAATGGCTTTTCACACAATATCAGATGTAACGTCATCACAACAATGAAGAGCAGGATTGATGTTATTTATGTAATAACCACTGTCCACTGAATATGCCCTTCTGAAGATTTGAAGATATGCTAACTGTGCTTCTTGTCTGTAAAGGTCTGCCACTCTATGTATATATCTGCCAATGCTTGAATATTCTAGTATTGCATTACACTAGGCCGACTTACTGTGTTGTATGCCGATGTGCCTCTTATCATTTATGTGCACTTACTTAACGGTTCTGCTGAAACTGACCTGTTTTATTTTGTCTTTAATGTGTTTGCTTATGTTTTAAATTCAATAAAAACATTTAAACAATTTTTTTTTTAGGAATCATGTCTACCACCTCCGTTGGAAGATGAAATGTGTTAAGATTGCTCTGCTCAATCTCCATGCATGAAGTTAAGGCTTTGAAGATAGAGGTACAGGCTCTGCCCTCCCAATTGGGATAACAGAACCACTAAGAGTGGAGGGCAAAGATGGTCTGCTACAGTGAGGTGCAGTAGGTCTGTGTACCACACTCTTCATGGTCAGTCCAGGGCGTGGAGAATTACTTGGGCCCAGTAATGGCGAATGTTCCTCAGAACTATGAGAATAAATGCATAGTGAAGTAAAAACAATTCTACGTAAAACTGACATGTGTCCGCCAAGGCTCTGTGCAAATGATACTAGAGAGCACAAAAGTCCAAGCAATGAGTGTTGTTCTGAGTGGTGAACAGATCCACCTGAGGTATGCCCAAAGGCCAAAGAGAATTTGGACTATGTGTGGATTAAGGTGCCACTCATGGTCGGCAGGATGACGTTGACTTGGGCTGTCAGCTCTGGTGTTCAAGGATCCTCTGAGTGATTGGCCACCAGCCATAGACCGTGTTGAGTCACCCAAGTCCAGAGTCTCTTTTTTAAAAAAAAATTTAATTGATTTATTATGCAGTTCATAGCATGATCAAAGCAAATACAAAAAGTATATACAGTAATCCTATTCAAAAATACATATAGCCAATACGACAAAGCACCGGAAATGAGCAAGCAATCATAGCATAAACAAATGGAAGAAAAAAAGAAAAAAAAAACAAGACACAATATGCAATGATATCATAAGCAAGAGAGTAAACAAATATTACAGCCTAACTTGGGCTTTCATTAGCTAAATGATCAATCATAGGCTGCCAGATCCTATACCCCAGTTGTTTTTTCTTCAGTGATCTAATACGATATAAATTAAATTCTAAATTAAATGTTATAAAACTTTGCCCGCCACATCTCATATGACGATGCCTCAGCTTTCAACCACATAGAAGCGATACATAATCGAGCAACTGACATAGCCATGAACAAAAAATACCGATTTTGATAATAAAGTGGCATACTGGCCGTGTCTTTGCAGAGTCCAAACATCATCATTTCTCTAGATATCAGCACATCAAAATTTAAAATAGTAGACAAAAATTGTGCTCCAGATGTAAAAAAAGGGTTCAAAACTTTGCAATCAAATAATATATGTACAATGTCCGCCATATCAGCTTGGCACCTATAGCATTTCCCATTATACATATTGCCCCACTTCATCATCTTGGCCGGTGTATGATATAGATTAAATAACATTTTATAATGTTGAGAGCGTAATTAGCTGTCAACTTAATCTTTGCAGCCATGTCAATAGATACTTGAACCAACTGGTCAGAAATGCCCTATCTAATATTCAATTTCCCCTCTTGTATATCAATATCATCGCGCTGTTCACTCAGCAAGCTGTTATATAAAATCCCTATCTTAGACGGTTTATTCAAAACTTCTAGGAGGGCATTAGTCCCATTGGATAGCGTTTGCCGATGTTTTAAAATGAAATCCCGCAAGTGTAAGTATTTAAAGAAATTATTCTGAGGAATCCCATATTTCACCTTTAGATCATCAAATGTAACCATAGTACCAGCATGAAACATATTGCCTAAGCACCTGATACCTTTATCCGCCCACATCCTCATCTTACTATCCCAGAATATAGGAGGTAGTAATTCTGTTGAATCACAAGGTGTATAGAGATTAATGCGATTAAGAGGAATTATTGTACCGCCCTCCACCCTTTAAATGCTGCTAATATAGTCTTGAATCTTGTTCTTTTATAATAACTTGGCTCAAGAAAACATAGCAGCATTTATCGAGATTGACAACCTAATAGCATTGAATAAATGTTCGGGCTATCAAATACCGGTGTCTCACCCCCACGAATCAATATTTCATGTTCTGCAAGAGGCAAGCTAGATAATAAAGAACAAAATTCCGGACTCCCCAACCACCTTTTGAGAGCGGCAATGTCATGAATTTGGACGCTCGACGAGGGGATTTCCAACTCCATAGAAATCTGTTGGTTATAGATTGAAGCTTCATTAATTGTGGACGTGGCAACTCAAGCAGTACGGTCCGGAAATAATACAATACCCTGGGTAAAATACACATTTCGCCGCCCCACTAGCGTTAAATGTAAACATTCCAACCTCTCCAACTGGCGCTTAACTGACTGTAAGATATCAGTCCAATTCACAGTGACTAGTTCTTGGAGCGACATCCTAATTTTAATTCCGAGATACTTTGCTTCAGTAGTAACACGCATGTCATTAGGACATAGCCCATTAGTACAAAGGACCTGGGTTTTAGCAATATTCAATTTGTACCCAGAAGCTTTACCAAATTCTTGTGTTATATTTTCAATTTCCCCCAATGCTTGTTCCGGGTCAGATGTCACAACCGCAATGTCATCAGCGTAAGCTAAGACACGCACAAAATTGTCCCCTATAACCATAGATTGTATACCCTGGGAACTTTCTAGCATCTGCAGCAATGGTTCAATGTAGACAGCAAATAATAGCGGCGAACATGGGCATCCCTGCCGTGTACTCCGGGTGATATAAAAAAATGCTGACTCCTGTCCAATCACACAGATCTTAGCCCGTGGTCGTTTGTACATAATTTGCAGGGCTAGCAAAAATCGGGGTCCAAACCCCATTTTACCCATTATAGCCCATAGGAATGCCCACGCCACCCGATAAAATGCTTTTTCAGCATCTAAAAACACCAATCCAACATTTTGGTGGAATACAGCAGCATAGTCTAAAACAGCAATCACCCGATGTAGATGGTTAACATTACTGCGGCCCGGAAGGAAGCCATGCTGTTGACACTAATAGTGGTACAACTTGAACTAAACGGCTAGCGAGGATTTTGGAGTATATTTTGGCATCTACATTTATTAATGAAATGGGTCTTTATGACCCCGGGAGATATGAAGGTTTATCCTTTTTTTTTAAATACAACTATATTTGCGTTGTCCCACGACGGAGGAGGAGCTCCAGCTTGAGCGGCAAGAACAGTGGCCAGCATATCATCTTTAATAATGGCAAATAGCAAGCGGTAAATCTCTAACGGCAGTTTGTCCGGACCAGCAGCTTTCCCAAGCGCAAGGTTCTTAAATGCACTTTCAAGTTCTAGCATAGTAATAGGAGCTTCTAACTCTTCTCTAACACCGGGTTCAATCACCGATAAGTCAAATCTAGCCACAAATTGGTCGATCTGATCAGGAGATAGATATCTTAAGTATACAATGAAGTATAATATTGTTGAAAAACCTGTAATATACCATCCATTGTCCCAACCAAGCGACCCTGATCATTCTCTAAAGTCTCAATACACTGTGCTGTCTGACGGCCCCGAAGCCTTTGCGCAAGACATCTACCAACCGATTCACCATATTCATATCGCTCAGCGCGATGGATTTTATACTGGATTGCAATATCATGACTCCAAACCCCATTGATCTTAGCCTTAGCACACCCTACCTCATTCTGTGCCAATTCACTATCTTGATGTGCTCCTATGGCCAAAACAAGTTCATATTCAGCATTTTTCAAATCAACCAACAATTTGTCCATATCCGCTTTTTTCTTGCGCTGTTGAGACCACCCAAAGCTATATGTTTCACCCCGCAAGCCAGCTTTAAAACTGTCCCATACCATCGCCTGAGACGCTGTACCTCTATTAAATTCTAAAAACTGCTTGGCCCAGTCTTGGATATGACATGCAAATTCTTCATCAAATATAAGCTTCTTATTGAATGAAAATGCCTGCTGTACCCGCTGGATATTAAAAAGCGGCAAATCGATAACCACAGGGCCATGGTCCGATGTAATCCGTGGCATTACCTGCATACGAGCACCCATGGCAAATGATCTAGGCAAAAAAAATTATTCTAGCCGAACGAACTTCCTATGGGGGGGAGGAAAAAATGTATAGCCGGGATCACCCGGGTTAACCAATGGCCACCCATCAACCAGACCATGTTGAAGTAATATTTGCCGCAATGCTCTAAAAACATGTGGTTTACGGCCAAATTGGCTAAATTGGGGGTCCCAGGTAGAGGCCTCACCATGAATATTAAAATCCCCTAGCAATAATAAAGGAGTACCCCACATCGCCAACTCTACATTCAGAAAATCAAGAATCTCGGTTTCATCCTGATTCAACCCATATATGGTACAAACTGTAGTCGTGACCCCCCCCCCCCCCAACGATACACTCAACAATTGCCCAGCGACCTAAGCTATCGGCTTTGATTTTACCCGTGGTAGCTATCTTTTGATGTCCCAAAATTGCCACCCCCGATTCATAGTGGCCTGCCGAGAGGTAACAAATACCGTATACCCCAGTTCATTCAAAATCTCCTGATTACCCCATGGCACATGAGTTTCCTGAAGTCATATGATGCCCGGGTTAATTAACCGCACTTCCTGCTGCACCCGTCTACGCTTAAGAACATTATTCAGACCACAGACATTGAATGAACATATCCGCAGCATATTACTCGCCATTTACCCAAAAATTGAAACATAAGTTGACATTAATCATGAAGACTGAGATATAATATAAGCTTGCTCGAACATCCTTGTAGCATTTGCTATGAACTGACATTTTTCCTTTTATATCCTTAACCCAAAAACTACCCACCCCTATACCCAGTGAACCCACCCCACAACCCCCTACCCTCTCCACACTACCCACCCCCCAACAAGTGACCCTCCCCGACAACAGAGGCAATGGGGCCTATCGCACTTGCGATGAGTGTGAGAGAGTCTCAGTGCTCAGGTAACCCGTACAAGATCAATAGAAGAAAAATAGAAAACAGAAATGAAAAAAGCTTAACAGTGATCAACAATAATCCAGCATTCCCCATATAAACACTGCATGATTTGATCAACCCAAAGAATTGAGGTATTCCTTAGCTAAGGATTCAGAAGTGAAAAAACGATTCTGCCCTTTATCCACTGTTTTTAAAGTAGCTGGTTGTAAAAGAAAAACCTGTAAACCCTTAGCTTGAAATGGAGCGATTAGTTGACGAAGCTGCCACCGGTTCTCTACGGTCGCGTGGCAGTAATCAGGGCGAACAAAAAATGGAATTCCTTTCCCAGATCTCTTTTTCTCAGGCCTAGCTAAGTCATACAGTGTTTGCCTTGCCAAAAAATGATTTAAAGAAATGAATATGGCACGTGGATGTTGTACAGCTTGCCCAGTCCCAGACCGGCGTCGTCGACGGAACGGGAATCGGTGTGCCCGCTGAATTTCCTGGGCCCAATTCCAGTCTTTCACCTTGGGAAGTGCTTCTTCAAATAGCTCAACTACGAACTTCCGCGTGTCCTGGCCCTCAACCCCTTCCGGGACTCCAAGAACCCACAAATTATTGCGGCGTATTCAATTCTCCATATCGGCAAGCTTCCCATGCACATCTTCCTTGTGTGCATGAATCTCTGCAATTTCAACCTTATGGCTTGCCACCTGATCCTCCAATGACGAGATACGGCCTTCTGCTTCTACCATTCTGTCTGTAAAGTCATTACAGGACTTTGCCAAGCGTCGAACAGTAGTTTGGAGCTTACGACAGGCAGTATGAGTTTTTAAATGCTCAGCCCTGGCCTCGAGCCGCTGTTCCGAAATTGCCTTAAATATCGCCTCTAGTGACACTTGATTAGTGGCCCCCAAACCACCACAGGCCTGCTCAGATGAGCCCAGGGTCTCTGATGTTAGATCGGCTGTTGATTATGCCAAGTCAGAAATCTCCGGAGTACGCAGCCTACTAATGTCCGTGTCCGCCATTGCATCACCTAGGTTATCCTGGTTCAGGTTGGTAGCCTTCACGTTGGGTGTGCTGTCTTGTGAAGTCTCGATAGACCCTTCAAGCATTGAACCATCCTCCCCCTCCTTGTCTTAATCACCATCGATGTCAGTACCGTCTGATTGCTCAGAGAGGGAGTAGAACTCACTGTCCTTGCTGCTCACAGGCTCCAGCATTTCTTCCCCAGTGACCCCAGTTACATCTGCCAAATTGGTGGCAAGATGGCGTCTGCGAGTCAGACGTTTGTGTGAGAGGCTCCGTGCTGCTCGGGTACCCGGCGTCTTTCCCTATCGGAGGATCGTGTTTCTGGCCCGGATTCAGATACGATAAGCTCTCCAGTCGTTGATTGAGTGCCTGCGGCTCCCTCAGGTCGTTGTCGGGGGCAGCTGGCGGTGAGGCCAGGCGCTGCTAGCTGCTGTAGTTTCCAGCGCGGCTCCCGGCACAGCTGACAGTGGGTGTAGGCGGAGACGGAGGCTGATTACGGGACTTTGGCCGAGGAGTAGACGGTGGACAGAACACGTCGGGGAGCTGCTGCTGAAGATACATCTTTGATACCACTGGATACAAACAGAATATCGGGTACTTTTGTGGTTTTTCTTCTGACGTTTCTTGCTGAATGTGACCTTGGCAAAAATGTTCATCTTTTTAGTAAAGAGCAGCAGTATATAGCCCCGGGGCAAGGAACTTAATTTCATATATTTAAAAGCGATACGCTGCAAGGATTAGTAGTTGGCTTGAAATTACCGTAGTGCTACGAGAGCGGTGTGGGCTCCTCTATTGCTGACTTTTATAAAGATATCAGGCTCACTCTAATTTTCTTGATATGGGATCAAAAATGGCCCAGAGTGGAAAAACTGGGGTTAGTGGTGAGAGCCAGATTGGGACTCGTGCTGCTTTTGCTGCTCTTGCTGCAAAGTCAGTGGCGGCCGGTTGCGACAAGGGTGCTGGCAGTGGGGGACCAATGGCAGATATACTAGCTACCCCTAAAATCCCACAAATGATTCAAACAGCCTCAGCGAGGAAAACGACGAGCTCAGTCGCTAGACCTTCTGATCCTGGTGATATGGATGGCGATACTACTTTAGTTGAGGCGCTCGAACAGCTAGTCTCTCCTGGTTCGCTACAGAGCTCGATGACAGTACCGATACACGGCCCAGCCGTTACTGTCTCGGAGTATGGAATTAGTAATCTGGCAAGTCCAGAGTCTCAAGGCTTCTTGAAAGACTACCTGAGAATCCACTCCCCGCTGTTTGTTCAGGTACTACCTCACAGTTGTGTTGTCCATCAAGATCTTAACCAACTGACCTTAAAGGGTAGGAAGTAAATCCTTGAACGCCAACCCCTCAATTCCAACAGACTGACGTGCAATCTCTGCTCATCCGGAGACCAAAGCCCTGAGACCTCAAAGCCCTCCAAATGTGAACCTTTCCTGAAAGTGGAAACTTCCATCACTACTATGCTCATTGCTGAAGGGCGGACAGCAGAGTTTCCCTCGAATAAGGTTGTCTTCTTTTCTCCACCAGCTCAATTCCACTGCAGCATCCATGGCGACCACAATGGATTCCGTCAAGTCTCCCTGATGCTGGAATCATTGGCCACAGAGGTACCACTGATGTGTCTGCAAATGTGCGTGACCAGGAGGTTTAAAAAAGCCAACAGACTGAGCAATGTTAGACTCCTCAGGACCGGTATTTGCGCTCCCACTCGAAACATTGGAACCATGTCTTGAATCTCCTGGATACTCCATGGAGGAGGGAAGGCGCAAAGCCTGATAGTATGCAATTCTGCCCCAATGAACATGAGGTGGGAAGGCCCGTAGAGGAGACTTGGACTACTAATAGCAAAGCCCAAGTCGAACAGCAGTGATGCTGCTGAGAGGAAATGATGGGACACCAACTCAGGTGAACTGACAATTTCAAATGCCTGGAGGGATTGCTCTCCCTGGGTGGCTGAGCTTTGTGCTTACCTTGTTTCCTCATTCCTGCTGATTTCTTTGTATGCGCACTTTCCTAGGCAGGTGCCTGGCTCTCATTCCTCGGTGGCGGCCAGCTAAGGTCGGTCCACCAGAGTTTCCTTTTCATTCTCTTGTATGTGCATTAAGCGCAGGGTGGGCCTGGCTCCCACTCTGGCAGCCATTTTCGGTCGGTCCACTGCCTATAGTGCTGCAGATCGCCTTAGATCTTATCTGGTAGGCACTAGATGGTTTTGAAATGTGTTTAACTTTGTTTTCTGCACTGATACTGTGTTAATATTTCACTTCTACTTTTAATCATTAATAGCCCTCTTGGAGGCGGGCTATATATTCATGTCAACTGCGTGGATGCACCACTGGTGTGCCAAAGGCTAACCTGTCTGCGCCCAGACGGTGCCAGGGGCCAGGACCCCTGCCTTTCACACTCCTCAGTCTCGCGTCATGAAGCCTCCTGCTGCTAAAAAGCTGACATACTCGTGTAGGGACCTTATGGAGCTAAACCGCCCCATGAAACAAGTTTGTTACCATTCTATTAATGTCTCACTAAGTCTGTAAGGCTGTAGCAGTTGCAACCTCCAGCTAGGCGAACAAAAGCCAGCACGCTACACTGGTAAGTCAACCCAAATACACCCTGCCAGTAAGCAATGCCTCCTACTTAACTGTCGGTCCTCGCCCAAACATAAAAATGAAATCGTGGATTTAATCTTGGAACACCAACCTGCTACATTCTTCCTCACTGAAACGTGGCTCGGAGAAACGTCCGCCCCCGATGTACTTGACGTAGTCCCCACTAAATACGGCATTCTTAGACTTGAACGCCCCCTGCACAGGGTAGGAGGCCTGGCGATAATTTTCAAGCACTACCTATAATGCAAGCTGCAACCGATAATTATTGCTAACTCTGAAGCAGCCTTCTTTCAGGGGTGTGGAATTTATCGAAATATGTACTTGTCCATGGGACAAGTAGCTTCATAAATCTACTTGTCCTGTAACAAAATCCACTTGTCCATTTGGTGCTATGTAGTGCACCGTCAAATAATGGCTGCAATCTCTTTGTAGAAGAGCTCTGATAATAGCCTCTCTGGTTATGTCAGGCTTATACTATAGAAGGATTTGAATTTTGGAGGTTTTCACCAGCTCCTCTCTAATCTTTTCCCATACTGAGAAAGGTCGGAAATTTACCCCTGACAACGGCAGAAGTAAAGTTTCTTCCAGGGCTGGGAAAAATGTGGTTGGAGAAAAAGTGAACTTGTAAACACTCAACAGATTTCCGCTGGGGCATATTCATATTTGCTCATGCTAAGATGCAAATCACAAATATTTTCTAGGACTACGGTTTTCTGGCCTACTTAAGAAATTCATGTGAATTCATGAAAAACGTAAATCTCCTTTAATACAAGGACATATATCATGGGTGCCCTTTCGTGACTTTAACATTTGAGCCCCTAATGAAATTTGAGTTAACCAAGACCTTTTGTTTTTATTGAAATGCTATCTCTTCCTATCTGTGAGCTGGCTTCATTGTGTGTGACAGCATTCTGCTCTTTTACAAAGTAGTTTTGTTCAGTGCCGGGAATTTCTATGGCAATGTGGCCTTTATGAGACCAAATACTAGCTGTCTAGTGAGAACTCGCTGGCAAACAGCACCACGCCTACCTGATAATCCCAAGGTAGAGAAAGGAGCACAATGTAGGCCAAGTGAGTAACCAGAACATTTAAATACCCCCCACATTGATTCAAAGTTCTTATGACACCAAGCAAGCGAAAAAAAGTAATTGGAATCCTCTCCACAATAGCTCTCTTGTCTCTTCCATCTAAGCATCTATCCATTCATCCTTTCACACACTGGTATCTAGCATTTCACCTTTACATTGGCACCCATTCATTCTTTAATCCATTACCTTTCACTAATCTGTTCATCCATCTGTTCATCTGTCTCTCGATCCACTCATCCATATCCAAACCTACCCATTCATCTCCAAACCTATCCATTTCAACCATCCATCCATCCTTTCGCTCATCCATACACCCTCTCTTTCAGTCCATCTATATACCCTTCCATTCACTTCATATATCCACCCTCCCTTTCACTCATCCTTCCACCCACCCTTCGACCCATCCATCAATCCATCCATTTCTCCTTTACATTCATCCATCCTTTCGCTCTCTAATCCTTACACCCTGTAACCTATCCACTCATTCACACTTTCCTTCATTATAACATCCTTTGTCCATCCACCATCCCGGTCAATCATTCATCCATCCATCCATCTAGCCAGCCACACTTCTACTCACTCACCCTTTCACCCACACATCCATTCTTCCTTTCAAATTAATTACAAGTCTTTGTCTGCCGAACTGCAGACAGAAGAGGCCCATCAAGAGCTCCACCACCTCTACTGTAGCTGCTAACGCCTATCCT
This sequence comes from Lissotriton vulgaris, assembly GCF_964263255.1. Lineage (NCBI taxonomy): Eukaryota > Metazoa > Chordata > Amphibia > Caudata > Salamandridae > Lissotriton > Lissotriton vulgaris. The sequence goes on along the minus strand of NC_141695.1, from coordinate 823,715,294 downwards.
GCCATCTCCAAACCTATCGATCCAACTGATCCATCCCGCCTTCCTTTCACTCATCCATCCTTTTGCTCATCCATCCATCCTTTCACCCCACACATCCTCCTTTTCACTCATATTCATCCATCCTTTCACTCATCCCTCCATCCATCCACCCCATCCATCCTCCTTTTCACTCATCTATCCACCTACCCTTTCACTTCATCCATTTATGCTTTCGCTCATCCATCCACCCTTTCACCCATCCATCTTCCGTTTCGCTCATATATCCATTCACCCTTTCACTAATCCCTCCATCCACCTTTACACTCAACTCTCCACCCACCAAGCCATCCGTCAACCCGTCCACCCAGCCACCCACCCATCCATCCCTCACCCAGTCAGCTATCTATTCATCTACTCTCTCACCCATTTATCCACCCTTTCAGTAAGTCGTCCATCCTTTCACTCATCAATCCACTTTCAACCTATCCATCCACTCACCCATCCCTTCATTCACCCTTGCTCTTTTCCTCCCATTCTCACACATCCATCCTTACATCCATCCACTCATTCATCCATCTATCCATCCAGCCTTTCACTCATTCATCCATCGATTCACCCTTTCACTCATTAATGTATGCATCTATAATCCACTCTTGCACGTATTCATCCATGCATCTATACATCTACCCTTTCACGTATTCATCCATGCACCTATCCATCCACCCTTTCACTCATTCATCCATCCATTTATGGATTTAAAAATGCACCCTTACGCTCCACTCATTCATCCATCCTTCCAGCCTTTAACTTATTCATCCATGCATCTATCCATTCACCCATTCACTCATTAATGTATGCATCTATCATCCACTTTTGCACGTATTCATCCATGCATTTATACATCCACCCTTTCAGTTATTCATACATGCATCTATCCATTCACCCTTTCACTCATTCATCCATTTATGGATTTAAAAATGCACCCTTACGCTCCACTCATTCATCCATCCATCCATCCAGCCTTTCACTCATTCATCCATGCATCTATCCATTCACCCATTCACTCATTAATGTATGCATCTATCATCCACTCTTGCACGTATTCATCCATGCATCTGTATATCCACCCTTTCACTCATTCATCCATGCATCTATCCATTCACACATTAATGTATGCATCTATCATTCACTTTTGCACGTATTCATCCATGCATTTATACATCCACCCTTTCAGTTATTCATACATGCATCTATCCATTCACCCTTTCACTCATTAATTTATGCATCTATCATCCACTCTTGCACGTATTCATCCATGCATCTGTATATCCACCCTTTCACTCATTCATACATGCATCTATTCATCCACCCTATCACTCACTCACCCACCCACCCTTTCAAGTCCATTATGGTCCTTTGTCTGCGGACCAGCAGACTGAAGAGGCCCATCAAAAAGTTCACAGCTGCTGTAGTTTCTACAGCAGTGTGTTCACAATGCCCCTGGTGCAGGCACAAAGTGACATGAGAGGCCTAGTGCAAGGACATAATTGGGGGTGGCCTTAGGCCTTCATGAAAGCCCATGGGGACATAATGAGCTTTAATGTAAGCCCTCGATGTGTCAGAGATGTCAGAGAGGGCGGCTAAGGGGGATGAGCAGGTTCAGGCACCGGGTGTAACATAATGTGTACAGGAAAGGCAAAGTGCAAAGGAGGGGGTGCATGAGAAGGGAAAGCAAAGTGAGTTAAAGATGAGGCCCAGGAGTGGAGCAGAGAATACAAGGCAGGGGTCATACAGTTCAAGACAGAGCAAGGGGCCAAGAGGCAGATAAGCCGCCTCTTACATGGGGCCTGGAAGCTACACGAGCATGAGCTATTTCCAACTTGTTCTGTTCTGGGGAAATTGAAGTGCAGGCCCCAGCTTTTGCATTCACCCTTTCACTGCCAATAAACTGCTCAGAGAATCTTATTAACTGGCTGTGACCTACAGGGTTGAACAGCTGTGTATCGGATTACCATAAAACTGTCTACTTGTCCTTTGGACAAAATACAAATTAAAACCTCTTGCCCTCCTAAGAAATCTAGATGTCTCGGGTGTCTGGAGATAGGAATTCCCCACCCCTGCTTCTTTAGTCTTGCCCTGAATCATCAGCTCACACTAGTAGGCTTTTTAATGTACCGCCTGCCATGCTCAGCTGCCACAGATTTTTTGTCTCTCCTAATGAGGCGAGACCTCTGGATATAATCCTCCATCGGAACTTTTACTAAATCAGGTTGTATTAGTCCTTTCTTCCTTTTTCTACACCCTAGGTTAGGATACCTTAGTGAGTGTCCAACAGGGAGTAAGAATGAATGTTCTGGTCCTGATGAATGCTGAGCTGACCTTAGGCTCTTAAGCAGAAACATGTTGACCATCTTTGTTTATTTGTCACTACTGTGAGGACTTATTGGTTCAAACTAACTCAACCAATCACCAGTCCATCCTTTTTTTCACTGATTTTAATAGAGTCAGAGCTACCTTCTCAATAAAACGAATTGCTTGATGAGTAGCCTACGCTCTTTTTAAAGCACTTTTCCAAGCACTATTTCATGTTCCTTTCAAATTATCAGGGGCCCAATGAAGACAACTGGCTACCAACTTTTAGTTGGGGCCTGAGGGTCCTTTTTCCACACTAAGCACGTGCACTCTATTCCTTTACTAATTGGGAACCTATAGTCGGTATAAACCACGACACTGACTACCTGCACATCTGGCTTCCCACTCTCTTTTTGGATGTCTGTTTCTTTTGTTTGACACTCTTATGTTGATTGATATAAATGTTAGACCTTGACCTCCTACAACTCACCCAAATGGTTGTAGCACCGACTCATGCTTTAGGTCATATAGTCGACCCTATTTTTACAAATTCCCACTCCTTAATGGTTGCCGCACCCACCAGGGGCGTAACACAGGCCCCTGCAGCCCCCGCAGTGCGGGGGGGCCTCGACGCTCCAGGGGCCCCAGGGCCCCCTCACTCTCTGTAAGACGTCTTGAAGGTAAACTACAGTGCGTGCGCCGCACACCACGGAGTCCACAGCACGGACGGTGAGCCTCAATCTATTGTAACAACCAGTAAATATAGGGACGATGGGCACAGGCGTATTAACACAGGCCCCCACAGGGGGCCCCTACGCTCCAGCCAGGGGCCCCCTCACTCTTAGCAGAGGAAGGAAGACACGCTGCCTACACAGTAAGCAAGGCAAGGCAGGCCTGCAAACAGTGCGCTCCTCACACCACAGACGGTGACGTACCTGGGCCTCTATTTTAAACATGAGTTATGGTGCAGTGCTTGCGCACGCCCTGCCAGCCTGCCTGAGCCTTTTTGAATTATTTAAATAGTTGGTGCACACTGTAAAGCTCTTACTTTTGAATTAAGGTCCATGGGCGTGGCGGCGTGCAGTTGTTGTCTATGCGTCTGCGCGCCGCGGTCTTAAGGTAGGGGGTGGGTCTCGTGACTAATGCCAATTTTGTCATGTGCATTTTAAAAGAGCGCGTGACTTAGTACTGGCACTGTGGTGACTTAGGAGAAGCTGGAAGGGTGCGGCTGCCGTGGTACTTAAAACAGTACTAGCCCCTGCCTGGTCTTGCCCAGTGTCAGTCGCCCTGTCTTCTGTGGCCCGCCCCAGCGCTCGCCTTCAAAGGAAAGCTGCAGGCTAGCCAGCCAGGCCTAAGGTGAGCGACGAGCGTGCGAGACTTGAGAAGTATGTCGTGTGATTAAACACCTGTTTTAGAGAGAGGCGCAGATTTCAGAAGGGAGATGGCGGGAACGGACCGTTAAGGAAATATTCATTTTAGCACTGGCAGGGGCCGGGCAGGATGTTTTAGAAAGAGGTGCAGATTGCAGAAGGGAGATGGCAGGAACGGACCGTTAAGGAAATATTCATTTTAGCACTGGCAAGGGCCGGGCTGGATGTCTGAGGACCGGGAAGAGATGGGGGGCTGGGGGGGGATAATATATAACCGACCGAAGCAGAATGCAATGGGTGTCAGGGTCAGTTATGTGTTCACTGGGGGAGGGAGTGCTGTCCTGATGGGCCTGAGGAATGCCGTGTAAACATTGCTCACAACACTCTAGGACCTATTTTAGTATCTATTCATCACTATTTCCAGTTTCCACATAGGGCAAGCGATGCATAGTCTTCCTTGTAGTCTTTTCTTGCCCTAGGCATCTGGGACTTGAGCACCACCTGCCTGCTTCTAGCTCACCTTCCACACATGTGCCTCTTGATAGCTGAGCAGTTTGTAACTGAGGGCATGTGCCATCCTGGTTCTACCTGTTTCCTTTGCCAGCTGGGCATTATTTTTCTCTACCTGTTGGCAACGCGTGCTAGAACAACAGAATGGTAGGTGTGGCACCTTCAGCCAGTCCTCGTTTTTTCATAAATGAGGCCCTTGTTGTGAGGCCTTATTCCTTTGCTTATGTGGTGCTGCCTGTTGTTGCCTGTGAGTTTATCCAGTATTAATTTAGTGTGCTCCTTGGGGTGATTTACCTTAATTTCTGAGTACCTCGGTTCTGAACTGTAAAAGTGTTATACAAGTGCTGTGTTCTGTCCTACGAGACCAGCCGAGAGGCGCGAATGTGAGCGAGACAAATTACCAGTGGCTAATCTCTATTCAAACAGTCAACCCATCTATCACATGTGTGTTTTTCTCAGTCAGACACCCATGAGTCCCATCGCTTGCAGTGTCACAGAGCTCGAGCTGCACCTCACTAATGTGGCCACACAATGTCTTTTAAGGTGTGGGGCTCCATGTGTTCCTTCCTGCTCGTGTGGCCTAACAGTTCAGGGTGCACTGCATCCTTCCTATCAGAGTAGGACAGGGGTGATTTTTATAGGGCTGGTCCCTGTCTGCAGTGGCACAGTGGGGAAAACCATCATGCACTGGAGTGTGGTCTAAAGTATTTAACAGTGACTGAGATTAATTCAAGCTTGCCACTCCTCACATTTTAACTTTTCTCGGTGGGATGCCCTGCCTATGACATGTATGCCCAGTCAAGGTTGAGCATGCACCTAGCTCACTATCCCACAGGACCCAATCGGTACCTCACTAACAATTCCAAAACAGGCCAAAGCTGATCTGAGTTTGCTTGTGATCCATTGGAGCACGGATGTGGTCTGGTCTGCCAGTTTAGGTTGGACTGTTCCTGTTGGATCGAGGCTGATTTGCATATGATTGGACTCTGTATTTAGTGGCACAGTGAGAATAAAATCATAAACTGAAATATCACTCAGAGTAATTAGCAGTGACTAAGATTAAGTCACACGTATCACTTTTCTCTTTTTTTGTGTGTACCAACTTTAGAAATTTCAGGATTTTTATCTCAGGACTTGTAAGACCATAGCACAATGCAACCACACAGCCATAGCAATGGCAAGTGACTGTTACACAAATTCTATGCACCACACCATACCTTAATTTTCACCATGCCATACCATGTTGTCAAGCAAGTTGCATCGCTGCCTAATGCCCACGTCTTGTCTAGGCCTGCATCTACCCTTCTCAATGCCAGTTTGCTAATCTACTCTGATTGGGCCACGTTAGTACTTGTTGTTTAGTCGCATTTCCTGTGCAGCCTGCTTTTGCTTGTTGATAATTATTCCCGTGTTTCCTCTCCAAGATCTCAAGCGATTGAGCTGTCATTTCTCTGATCTCCACTAGTACCTCCATAAAAATGGAGGAGGAAGCAAATGTAGGCAAACCCATTGAACCAGACCCCAAGCGCAAATGAGTTATAGCTAATATTGCTTCTATTGATGCAGCATTCTTCAGCGCTTCCCCTCATGTTACCTTTTTATGTGCAGCGAGAGACAGTGGGGAGAGACAGTGTAGAGATAGACAGTGGGGAAAGAGACAGTGGAGAGAGAGACAGTGGCGAGAGAGACAGTGGCGAGAGAGACAGTGGGGAGAGAGACAGTGGGGAGAGAGACAGCGGAGTGAGACAGTGGAGAGAGAGAGACAGTGGAGAGAGAGAGAGAGAGACAGTGGGGAGAGAGAGTGACGAGAGTGGAGAGATTGGAGTGAGTAGAAAGAGAGTGGAGAGAGAGTGGAGAGAGAGTGGAGAGAGAGAGACAAGAGAGAGAGTGGAGAGAGAGAGTGGAGAGACAGTGGATGGAGAGAGTGGAGAGAGAGTAGAGAGAGAGAAAGGAGAGTGGAGAGAGAGAAAGGAGAGTGGAGAGAAAGTGGAGAGAGAGAAAGTGGAGAGAGAGACAGTGGAGAGAGAGACAGTGAAGGTAGATTGGACAGAGTTGAGAGAGAGAGATAGAGTGGAGAGAGAGTAGAGACTGACTGACTCAGAGACTGAATACTGACTGACCGAGAGACTGACTGGCTGAGAAACTGACAGAGATAGAGAGAGAGAGAGAGAGACTGACTGACTGACTGACAGACTGACAGAAAGAGAGAGATAGAGAGACTGACTGACAGACTGACTGACTGAGAGAGACTGACTGACTGAGAGAGACTGAATGACAGGGAGAGAGAGACTGGCTCACAGAGAGAGAGGGAGAGAGAGAGTGGAGAGGGAGTGTAGAGAGAGAGTGGATCATGACAGGAGTCTGCATCAGGAAACCCACCTAAAACTGGGCAAACTTCCCCGGCGTACTGATGGCAGGGACCCTGTAATGAATAGACCACCACCTATGAAAGCCTGCTGGCAGACTAAGCCCAACCTTTAACTCCACCATCCAGTGTCATTTATAAAGACTGGATTGGTGACAGTGGCGTAAGAATAGCCCTGCATCCCCTGCAGTATGGCGGGTCACTGGCCAAGAAAGCTCAAGACTGGCACGGAAGATGGGAGGGGGGCCACCTCCATGTAGTTTGCAGGGGGGCCCCCTCAAGTTTCGTTACGCCACTGGCACCCACACTGGTAGTTTGGTCAGACGACCACCTGATGCTGTTTGGGATCTCGGAGGCCCCCCAACCAGTGATTTCACCTCAAAAATGCTCCTCGCATAAATGGGCCTTCATTACCCCCAAGCTATTTCCAGCAGTCTTACACTGAAATATAGCCTCACTTGTAGCCTGTCCATCCTCTGCCAGTACCCAACTAAAGGGGTGGATCAACCAAGCCTTAGATACCCTTGCCCCGTGGAAGTCCGCTACCAGCAGGCTGACCAACCCCTTCGCACCATGGTTTTCTGAGGCTCTCAAGGAAACGAAAACATCTTGTAAAAGGCTTGAACGCACGTGGGGCAAAGATTACAATAAGCACCACAAAACTGTCTACCTTGCGCCCTCAAAAGAGTATCAAAAGAAGCTTAGGTGCGCACGGGCAAACTTCTGTGCGCAAATAATCACGCAATCCAAAAAATCGTCCAAGAAGCTCTTCCAGATTATCAAATCTATAACCTTAGAGCGCACAGAGGCATCTATTCCATCATCAATTGATTTTTGCAATCAGATTGCACAAGCCTTTCTTGATGAGATTAACACCATCTACTTCCCCCTTCCCGTAGAGTGCTATGACTTTCAGAAGTACGAGCTCTGCCATTTTCCCCCTCAGATGCTCCAGACATGCTCCTGGATCTGAGACCTATCTCAGAGGATGAAACCAACAGCCTGATGCAGAAAGTCAAATCTGGATCCCCGCTAGATCCCGCGCCCCCGGCAATCTTACTACAAGGTAGATAAGAGCTACTAAACCTATCTTTTCGCTCTGGTTTAGTTCCCATAGAGTGGAAACATGCCATGGTGATTCCACTACTAAAAAAGCCCAGGATACTTTGCAGTAGCAGAGCGCGCTACAAAACATTTTATAACATAACATATTACTTTAGATCCATATATGCCGGAAAATCTCAGACCTATATCGCTACTGCCTTTCTTTGCAAAAAGTGCAGAGAAATGGGTGAACCAACAACTTATGCAGTTTGTGGAGGGAAAGTATCTCCTTCACGATACACAATCTGGTTTCAGACCGTCCTTTAGTACAGAGTCTGTCTGCTCTGTTACTCACTGCTGAATCTATCTGCAAAATAGCAGACGAGGGCCACACTACTGCTCTAATTCTTCCCGACCTGAGTGCCACTTTTGACACGTTTTCTCAAGGTCTATTATTAGATAGGTTATACCATGCAGGGGGCGGTTCTGCCCTGGGCTGGCTAGCCAACTTCTTGGAGGACTGCACCTTCCAAATCATCCTTCAATCTTTTGTCTCTTCCACTCAACATTTGAAACACGGTGTACCTCAAGGATCAGCTTTGAGCCCGACCCTGTTCAACCTCTATATGCGTCTGCTTGCGGACCTCTTAGTAAAGCATGGAGTGCAGACTGTGTCATATGCGGATGACACACAGTTGATCATTACCTTGGCCAAGGATAACGGCCAAGCAGCAGAGGACTTCAAGCTATGCTTGACCAACCTGACTAACTAGATAACAAACAGCTGCCTTAAATCAAATGGCAGCAAAACTGACATTTTAGTTGTAGGCAAGCAACCATCCATCTTGACCTCGAGCTGGTGGCCCAGCGAGTTGGGGTCTCCCCCAACTCAAAGCCACAACGTTGAAAACCTGGGAGTTTGGCTTGACACTCCTCTATCCCTCTCGGACCAAATTCCCACCCTCACAGGTTCAGACTTTAGGACCCTAAAAATGATCACAAAGATCCTTGGTCTTAATCCATAATGCTCAAAAGAATCAGCAGTCCAGGCCCTTGTGACTTCTAGATTAGATTATTGTAACGTCCTGTACCTGGGGGTGTTTAGGAAGAGCATACACAGGTTACAGCGGGTACAAAAAGCAGCAGCCCATATGCTGCTGAATATCCCTAAATTTGCCCCCACAGGGCAGGCCCTGGAAACTCTCCAATAGCTCCCCGTGGAGGAAAGGATATCCTTTAAAGCCCTGTTTTATGGTCACAGAGTATTATAGGGCAAAGGCCCAAAATACCTGCTCCTGTTGACCCAACCCCAAAATACCTGCTCCTGTTGACCCAACCTTACCATCCTAGGCGCTGCCTGAGATCTGCTGGTACTGGATTGGTCAGGGTTCCGTCATACAACAGAAAACGCTTAGGCGGCGCCTTCTTCAGTTTCTGGCAGCCAAACAATGGAATTCTCTCCCTCTACATCTCAGATTAGAGCTTTCGGAACTGGCCTTCTGAAAACATCTCAAGACTTGGCTGTTGAAGAAACAACCAATAGTAGTTCCTGCCAAGTCTCTTTTTCTCTGGCTCAGTAGGTTTTCCAGTGCGGGGACAATCCGAAATGGAGTAACCAGGCGCTTTACAAGCTGCAAATATAATAATAAGATAAGCCAGTCATCCTTGTACGGGAAAACCTTGATCCCCACCTGCTGAGATGGGCTGCCACCACCACCACCACCATCAACTCTGTGAAGACTTGAGGTGCAGAGGGGAAAGGAAGTACTGTTAACTGGTAATGGGTAGCACCTACCGCCAAGCACAAATACTCCCTGTAGGTCTTCAGGGTCAGAATATCAAAAGTTTGCATTCCACAGGTCTCTTGACACCATCTGGTCTTCCATTTAAGGAGCAAGTATGGATCTGGGTCTGGTGGCCTATTGGACTAATGCGATCGCTGTAGGGGCCTGTATTCAACTTCATGGTTACAGGTTCAAATCCCGGCAGGTCCACTCAGCCTTTCATACTTCTGAGGTTGATAAAATGAGTGCCATTGAGTTGGCTAACAATAAACACCTTTTATTCAGTGCCAAGATACCCTTGGGTGAACGTGCACTTTACAAATACACATTATTTTAAGTAAAACCTGAGCCAGGGCCAGCATTATAAACTAACACGTTACTTACATTCAGTAGTCCCTTATTTGATAGAGACCAAATCTAGCCGTAGATTCCTTTCCTTTGAATACCCCATGCGTCAGACTGCATCTGAAAGATTTATCGTGAGCAGTACCCCTGCGTTCCAGTAGGTGCCATTGATCGAGTCTACGTGGAGTCGTCGGCGCTGTGCGCACCAAAACTGACATCTGCTTCACTATTATAGGCACCACCCCGCCATGTTGACATCAGTTACTTTACATGACTTGCCATGCCAGAAGTGCCGAGCCATGAAGAGCACTGAAAGATATTAGCCCAGACCTGAAAGGTATCAGCCCTGTACGCGTTGTTTCTGCACCCTGACCTTTCTTCACACCAACATACCTCACGAAGAGTTGGTCGTCCACCCTAAACTGTCATGTGCGGTCAATATAGAACGACAACACTCTCTTCATGACCAGGTGGTAGAGTTGTTCCTCTTGTTTCGAGGGATGTGAAGGAGCGTAGAATGTGGGCAAGGTGACAGGCCCTTATGAAAAGGTGTAAGCACTTGTGGCAGGAAGGAGGCCCTAGTGCGAAGCACCAGTTTTTCAGGAAAAACTGATAGGAAGGGAGGCTTGGATGATAAAGCCTGCCGCTCACTTCCTCTCATGGCCGATGTAATGGCTACAAGAAAGACTGTTTTAATGGTGAGCAGCCAGAGTATACAATTGTGTAAAGGCTCAAAAGGAGCATACATAAGAAAAGGAACCAAATAAAGGTCCCACTCCACTAAGGCATAATTAAATAGGAAGGTGGGAACATGCATACAATCATTCAACAAAAAGGAGGGGGGCTGTAGGTCTTTATATAGAGGTCCAGCATACATGCCCTATCAAGCACTAGCACCAGAAGGTATGCAGTTCCTCAAATGATCAGACAAGTGAGAGGAAAGTCTGAAAACCCCTGGTTATGTGTTCTGTCAGGGTAAATTGGAAAGGGAGGAAGGGAATTCCTCCTGTCGGAACTAGGGTCCTCACACACCCAGCCAGCTAGGTGTCATGCTTCATCATATGGACCTGCTCCTCGTCGGGTCGGCGCTGCAATACCTGACGGACACCCATAAAGGGGCTCTTCAGCCGAGATTTTTTGTTCCTTGCCGGTGTGTGCAGTGGGTGTGAGGGGCCTAGGTGGTGTAGATGTAGTAGAAAAGTGATTAAAACAGGTCGGATAGTCCAAGAGACTTTTATTCAGGCTGGCTATTCACCTGATTAAAAACAAACAAACAGTGGCAGCTATCTGACGTGATGGTTCAGTTTAGCTATACTCAACTCTACAGGTCAATAATGTTTCATGCCTGTTGGTCAGAGAGATCCATGGCAAGTCTTCAGGACCTGGTGGGTGAACTATCTACACAATGTGGTGGGTGTGGATTCTACCTAACACATATCAGCACTACGAGTGAAGTTACCCACAATATCACAAAATAACCTAATTGTAGTGAAAGTATCGCTCCAATCAGTGTCCAGTAGGGTATCCGGACACCTGAAACAGGGTGACCAATTCGCTTAGGAAGTGGGTCGAGTCACCTCATCAGGACCTGGTTGTTCAAACAGTTGCATCGCCCCCCCAGCACCTTGAAACCCTCACGGGTAAGTAGCGAGCTCTACAAATGATTGATTGATTGATTGACCTACCCCTCTCCGCCGGCACTGTGGGTAACCTCACTCATAGTGCTGATACGTGGTAGGTAGAATCCACACCCACCACTTTGTGTTTTTAATCAGGTGGATAGCCAGCCTTTATGGGTGCCCGTCGGGTATTGCAGCGCTGATCCGACCAGGGGCAGGTCCATATGATGAAGCATGACACCTAGCTGGCTGGGTGTGTGAATTATCCTGATCTATTCAAATTACAACAGGATCTAGCGGTCTTTTTCCGGAATGTAAGATTAAAAGTCTTCTTCGAGAACCAAGACTCTTTGGATAGACATAGAGGCGATACACCCTTTCGCCCTAAGTCGACTTTTACACCGCAATTAGCAGTCCTCCCCCCCCCCCAGATTGCTGCTTTCGAGGAAGCAGTGATTCACGATCTAGAGTCATTAAATCTGGCAGACTCAGGACATTTCTCCAACCTCTCGAATCGGGAAAAAGAAGCACTCAAGGAATTGGGGTCAAATAAAGAAATCATTTTGAAGCCTGCAGATAAGGGCGGGGCGACCGTAATTATGGACGTTGATACCTATCGAGGCGAAAGTCTCCGCCTTTTGGCCGACCCAAGAACTTATCAACAATTGAGAGAAGACCCTACTGAAGAGATCACCACAGAAATTGTAATCATGGTAGAGGAGGCTAAGGCGAATGATTGGATCACACAGCAAGAAGCAGAGTTCGTTGTGAACAAACAACTAAGGACTCCGTATTTCTATGCCTTGCCTAAGATCCATAAAGCAGTGCGACCCCCTCCTGGGAGACCTATTGTCTCCGGGATAGGGTCCCTGCTGGAACCCCTCTCCGAGTTCTGCGACTTCTATTTGAAGCCAATGGTCCAAAAACTACCGACCTACTTAAGAGGTACACTAGACGTTCTGAACTTGTTGAAAGAGATGCCGTTCAACCCGGACGAGGAATTCTTGATAGGGCTTGACATAGAAGCCTTATTTACAAATATACTGCAACGGGAAACCCTCAGGGTTTTAGAAACGTTACTCTTAGAGGGGGAGTGGCCCTACAAAACACCTCAGACCTTCATCTTACATCTGGCCGAAAATAGCCTTGACCAGGAATTTCTTCGAATTTGAGGGGTCATTGTATCTCCAAACCCACGGGACCTCAATGGGGAGTGTGTTCGCCCCTAGTTTAGCAGGGCTATACGTGGGGGCTTTCGAACAGGTGACGATCCTTGATGCCAACGGTCCATGGGCAAACAATCTGCGATTGTGGCGTCGTTATATCGATGACGTCCTAGTGAATTGGAGGGGCGAGAGAACATCTGTAGACCGTTTTCTGGAGTGGCTCAACGCCCAGAACCCGTTCCTCCACTTCACTTTGACTATTACCAAAACCCACTTACCATTCTTGGACCTAGTGATCGAATCCTCCAATGGCACCCTGAAGACCAAGGTTTTCCACAAACCAACAGACAAGAAGTCCTTACTGGCATTCGGGAGCTTCCACCCACGCTCCTTACGGGAGAATTTACCAATGGGCCAATTCTTCTGTATCCGCCGGAATTGTTCAGATAGGGAGGATTTTGTGGCCGAATCGGAGGTCTTAACAGAGAAATTACAACAGAGGGGCTACCCGCAGAGAGTGATTAAGAAGGCTAGGAAAAGGGCCCTTAATGCCAATCTGGAGTTGTTACTCACTAACACTGTTAGACCGGAAATGAAAAAGCCAGTGTTTGTGTCTACCTTTAACACGGCATCACATCACATAAAACGTCTGGTCCTACATAACTGGAAAATTCTCAACACGGGAGGTATGAATATGGAAACACCCCTCTTCTCCTTCAGGCGCAGCCAAAACCTGAAGGATCTCCTAATACACACTAGACCCAGGGATCTCGGAGGAGTGAGGGAAACCAACACACTAACTGGCTTACCGAAACTAACTGGTCACACTAGATGCGGTTCATGCAGCGTCTGTCACCTTACTTGTAACTCTAAAACTCTTGACCTCAGCCTTCGTACCCCCTGGGAACAGAGATCCCACACCAACTGTAATTCCCAGGGAGTAATATACCTGATAACATGCCCCTGCCAAAAAAGGTAAGTGGGGATGATAAGTAGAAAAGTGCGCGTAAGAATCACTGAACATCGGAGCCCGATAAGGTGTGGAAAGACTAACACAAGACTCACTGCCCATTTTCAGGAAAAAGGACATGGTATAGATGACCTGAGGTGGACCGTTAATGAGAAAATCCAATTAGGTAGACACCAAGCTGACGAACAAAGCCTTTTGCTCCGGCGGGAGCAGAGATGGGTGTACCGGTTGAAGAGCCATGTCGTGGGACTAAATGATGATATCCCATGGCAGACATTGAGCAGACAGTGAAGTGCTATTAAGCAATAAGGGAGGATAACTTTGATCACCTTGTACATTCCATAGAGAACAATGAGAAGCCATTATTGGTAGTTGTATGGCTCTATGGGCTATTACCACCTATATATCATTTCCCTCCAAAATCCTGATGATTTCTTAGGAGATATATCATCCACCGCGAATATTCACCTTCAGGCTTTTGGGAGTTAGCAATGCGACTGGGGAGAGACAACAATAAAGGTCCAGAGGGGTTTGAGCTCGACCAGAACGGAAGTGATTTACCTGTTGAGATGTAGAAATACAGTCCCTATGATATAGTGCCTATATTACAGCCACTGCAATACCGTACAAGGAATAGATAGGGTGGTGTCGTGGGATGCCGTATCCCTGAATGTTTGTTCCATTCCTATTGACCGCCTGATTCAATATTCCCCCAAGGCTATCATTGGCAGGGTCACCCCACTAAACATTACTTTGACACCTAGGGGGCACACTGCGGTAAAATGCGATCTATTGTAATGCCATCTATTAGACTGGAGGGCGGTTGCTATGTAATTTAATATACATCGCAGCGCAGTAGGAGCCTCGAACCAACAACGTGGGTCGTTACATGCCTATAGAACTACATTTCCCATGATATGGAGAACGCTCCACGTGACTACACGGTCACGTCGGATGCTCTAACCGGCATCGGACATCTTTTAAGCTCTGAAAGACACCGCGCGTATCATCTGCGCGGTGTCACGGTCTGCAGGTGACTGAGCCGGGACTAGCCAGCAGAACGGTAAGAAGAGGGCTCGAGGGGGTGAGCGCATAGAGCGCATTTGGCGGCGTAGACCCGATGAAAGCACCATAACGCTAGACTCTGTTGTAGCGTTTGTAAACAGAGGTGCACATCGGGTGGTGGAGGCATCTAAGGTAACATTTTCTCCCTTATTCACTCCATCTCATTTCAGATTGTGTTCTTTGGCGTCCCTCTCACCGGACACCAGTTCGAGTTTGTAAATAATATGAACTCGGTAAGTGCACAACTATACGTACACTCTTTTCGAGTGTGGACACTGAGACAGGATAAGAAGTAGGTTGTAGTATAATGATGGTCCCATGAACACCAAGGGGGCTAGGTACGAGATACGAATGACGACGTAAAATGTGAGGAAAGGGACGATTGAAAGGGCCTGCATCCTGTATACATCAGGTTAAAAATGGGCAAGCGATAAGACATATCTGAGCAGGACTAAGGGTACAATTTGTTACCGGGATTTTAGCTCTACACTAGATAATGGGGCTCCAATGGTTTTTGTCTTAAAGAGACATAACGAAGAAGGAATGATAGTAAGAATATGTGACTACTAAGAGTGTCTGTACTATCTTCTCTTTTATTACGACAGTGAATGTTTTCCCGCACCTGAGGGAACTGTCTCCACACTCATCACAGGAGGGGTACGGATCTAGTGGACCTACCTCACCTCAGGGGTATCATTATCTGAAGTACGGAGAAACCCAGAGTGGCACTGAATGCGACGTTCCTGAAGAAGACCGGAGTGACCCGATGGGCACATATAGAGCGGTCGAAACATGTTGACTCTGGCAGTGGTAGGAGGGAAGCTTTGAGATTCCTAATTATCTCGTTGTGGCTTTTTCCCATCTTCCTTTTTTTAATCCTGATAGGGGCGCCAAGAAAAGTTTAATAAAGGTTGTGTTCTGGTTGACACCCTTAATCAGTTTTAATCACTTTTCCTAACTGCACTTTTCGTCGCACTTTTCAGTGGTGGTCACTTGGTGCTTGCACAGCATTCACCAAGATTTGTGTTACATGTCGTCTATGTCCAGTTGTCTTGACTATATGTCTTGTTAAGAGAAGTTTATTATTTTTTCCCCCTCCCTAATGCTCCGCCCTGTGTGTGGCTACACCAGGGCGTATTGCAAGCAGGCCCGATGATGAAGCATGTCACATACTTCGGTATGTGAGTGAGGGCAGTTTTTTCAAATAGAGTGATTTGCCTTATTGGGGCTTTCTCTGTTTGTTTATTTTGTTTATGTTACTCACTCTATACACCCCCTTTTGTGCGTACCTTAGAGTTTCTTGGGGGTCTGGGGTGGTAGAGTATAATTTGTCTTGACCCTCGCCCCACCTTTGTGTTTAATATGGGTGTGTGAGGACCCATGTTCCGACAGAAGGAATTTATTTAAAGAGATTGATATAGCGCTGGCTAGACCCGGAGGTATCGGAGCGCTTTACATGAGAATCAACAATGTAACAGACAAAGTTCCACAATTACACAATAAAGCCCAAATAAATAGGCAATACAATTAGGAGAGGAGAGAAAGGAGAGAGAAAAGCAGTGGAGGGGGCAGGGGAGGTGAGAAAGGGAGGATAAGTGAAGAGACAATACGGAGAGACGAAAAGAAGTCTGTCTAAAGACCGACTGGGTAGGTGATGACCAAGGAGGGAATCCACGGCTCATCTCCCCTATAGCTAAACCAGGTAGCTCCATCGGGCATCAGAGAAAAAAGTTCAGTCTCAATATATTGAGAGAGGGGAGAAGAGAGACATAAATAGAGGGAGGATGCGGGAGGAGACAACAGGAGGGACGAAAGGAAGTGCAACAATGTGGTTTAACAGTATAACAGAAAGAGATGAAAACAAGTTACTTACCTGTAACTACGGTTATCCAGTATTGGTATCTTTCATAGATTCACATGCCTCAATCATTCCCCGTCGCAGGGGCGGGAGTCTCACTGTAATAATACATACAAAAGTAGTGCCTTAGAAAAAATTTGTAGTAGGCTGACAAGACTGTAGCCCCCAAAAGGCCGAAAACGTAGCAGTCTATCTACCTCATTATATGAAATGAACTTAAAGTAGTTCCAACCAATCAGCTGTCAGCACCCTCTAGAACCTTCCCAGCAGAGGCAGTTCTCCTCAGATTTTCCCAGCACAAGTGAGAAGTACGTATCCCTAACAGAGAACTGTTCTGCCGGGGTGGATGGTGGGTGCATGTTAATCTATGGAAGATACCAATACTGGATAACCGTAGTTACAGGTAAGTAACTTGTTTTCTTATCCAGTAATGGGGTATCTTTCATAGATTCACATGCCTGAATCAGAATAGCTAGCAGTAAACCTATACCTGTTGCTTGCGGTAGGTGGGAGACAAATCGTAATTCTACATATTCCCCACTCAACCGGAAGGTTATAGAGCACTAGAAATTTAAATATACATAAATGCCGAAACCTTTTGAAATGAAATAATTATATTCAGAAAACATACTTCATATTAAAAACAGCATTTGACAATCAAAACATTACAGTGGATTATGCTATATAATGAAGAAGATGCTGCAGTACAGGTTGCCCCACTGCTGTATCGTCTTGCGATGCCGATTGCAAGCAGTAATGCTTTGTAAATGTATGGACACTTTTCCATGTAGCAGCTCGGCAAATGTCCTCCAGTGTGACCCCCGCAAATAGGGCTGTTGATGTCGACATCATTCTGGTGGAATGTGCTTTCACCTTTCTAACTAAAGGCTTATTAGCTTTTTCGTGACAGAATTGTGTTACTGAAGATAGCCATCTGGCTATCGTTGCTTTCATCACGGCTTGCCCCAATGTGACTTGACCATAAGCAATAAATAATTGGTTAGCTTTTCTGATATCTTTAGTTTTCTGAAGATAGAACTTTAGACAACGTTTCACATCAAGAGAGTGCAGGGCCTTCTCTGCCGGTGTACTGGATCCGGAAAAAAGTCTTTAACTTTACCGGCTGATTTAAATGAAATTGAGACGGCACTTTAAGCGATTGTGGATCCGGGTGTAGAATCTGACCTCTTTCCCTTGTCAACATTGAAAGTGTTGGTTTGAGACGAATTGGATGCTGCTGAGACAGCAGGAGCAGTTCTTGGAACCAGTACTGCCTCGGCCAGTGAGGAGCAATAAGGAGAAGAGCGCCAATGTTCCCTCTTCATCTTTTGCAGAATCCTCTGTATTAACGGTATCGGGGGGAAAGCGTATGCATAGATTCCTGACCATCTCATAGACAGGACATTCCCTATTGATCCCCGTTGAGGAAATCTGCTGGCGTAATAAAGGCATTTGCTGTTCTGTTGCATCCCAAACAGATCTAGAGTTGGCGTGCCCCATCTTCGAAAGACCCTGTTCACCTATTCTTGTTCCAACTCCCATTCGTGGCAACCTGCGAGAGATCTGCTGAGGTTGTCGGCTAGAGAGTTTTGAACTCCCTTGACATGCTCCGCTCTGAGGGTTATGCCATGTTGTATAACCCACTCCCACATCTCTTGAGCTTCCTGCGATAGGGAGAGAGACCTCGTCCCCCCTTGCTTGTTGATGTAAAACATGCTGGTGGTATTGTCTGTACGCACCAGCACTGAGGAATTTGCAATTCTCGGAAGGAAAGCTTGCAGAGAAAGGAAAATGGCTCTTAATTCTAGACTGTTGATGTGTTTCTGCCGATATTGATGAGACCATCAGCCTTGAATTTGAAGGTCTTGGAGGTGACCTTCCCATCCTTCCATAGATGCGTCCGTGGTCAGGATAAACTCCGGAAGGAACGTGAGACCCGGAGACAGGTTGCTTCCTTTTGACCACCATTGGAGAGCATGCCTCATTCTGGATGTTACCTTGATGTAATCGTCGAAGGACCCTCCAATTTGTTGCCATTGTGGGTGCAACTCTTCTTACAGAGGCCTCATCCTGAGTCTTGCAAATGGGACTCAACTGATCGCTGAAGAGCACATCCCCAGAAGAGATGCAAACATTCGGACAGAAAGTGACTTTTTTGTTGAGATTAGTCTTGCCAGTCTTTGAAGTCTGTTCTGCCGTTCCTGAGACAAGAACGCTTTGCGCTGTTGGGTGTCCAGTGAAGCTCCCAGAAAGGTTAATACTTGGAGTGGTTGCAACTGTGACTTCTCTGCATTGAGAGTAAGCCCTAGATTTGAGAATAGACAAAGGCAACTTTTGACAGCTTGTCTTGCAGTCCGTTTTGATGGACCTTTGAGTAGCCAGTCTTCGAGGTATGGGAAGACTTGTATTCCCTGAGACCTCAGTGCTGCAGAAATTGGGGCTAAACATTTAGTGAATATTCAGTCAGAATGGGAGCACCTTGAAATGAAAGTGGAGTTTCTGGCGGTGCTCTATACTTCTTTTCAATACGGGGAAGGACTGCAGGAATAGAAGCCGGCGTCTTCATTACCTAAGACCTTCCTTCCAAATGAAATCTATGATAGGTATAGCCCTGGTGATTTTCCTATACCCCTCTTTAAAATCATGCAAAAAACAGTCCGACTGCTCAATAGTAACTGGCAGTTCAAATCTTGCAGCAGCCCTATGCATGATATTGTGAAAGCCGCCAATGTCCTCAGGTGGAGAGTCAGAAGGTTGCGGCGAAGGCATGGGGATTGTATGTGTATGTGTCTTGTAAAGCGCACTGCTGCCCTGAGGCGTCATGGCGCTGTAGACCGCTGGGGAACCCATCCTGGCTATCCCTGTGAGATGGTCCCTACTGGGTATCTCCAAGGTGAAACCAGGCATCTCCGGTGAATGTGGGGGGCCGTTGTAGAGATGAGGCAAGCTAATGCCCAGAGTTGCCGAGTGTGATCCCTGGTTAGAGTAGGCACCGAGGTGAGAATTATCGAGTCCGCTGACCCTGGTCCATGACCCTGCCGCATCGGGAATTGAACCCTGGTCCCGGGCCGTTCTCTGCTTCCGGGTCTGCCGCCTCTAACCAGTGAGCCACACCACTCCACTTATGTATGTATGTATGTTTTCATCCCACGGATCTCCAGTTACGTCGTCATGAGGCAGCTCGCCTTCCTCTCTTCCATCTTCATCCGAAGAGGAAGTATTCTGATCCTCTTGTGGTGTGGGGTCACCAGTGTGTCTTGGTGACGCTGGAACCTGCGGTGGTGGAGGCATAGGTACATCCGCGGGTACAGACGGTACAGTTGGAGTGGACGGTGTAGGCGGGAACCTCTGGCGATAGTCCGCCAACATGGCCTGTAAGTCCTGAATTAAAGAAGGAGGGAGATGACTTGACTCCTCCGAACGTGGAGCTCTATATGGTTGTCTATAAAAAGGTGTCGACAAATCCTCTTGATAGAAATGCTGCTGAATATCCTCTTCTTCATCCTCTTCCTGACATTTTATCCGCAATTCTGATGGATGGCGAGCAATCCCAAAGGGACCTTCTTCGTCTCCATCCTCCTCATCAGATTCCTCCTCTTCAACATATGGTTCCAAAATGTGCGATGGCAGTAGCGGAGAAATATTAGCATAGTCCTGCCTATGATAGGTTTTCAACTGAAAATGAGTGTATGCCCCAGGTGAAGCATGAGACACTTGAGGTAAAGCAGGCCAGACTCTTTCAGGTGGAATTTTGGAAATGACAGGACTCTTTATTTAGGCGTCTTAATCAGATGTGTTGAAGGCGGCTGGATCGTTGATGGAATTGCCATCGACAGGCTCGTCGTCGATGGACTCGTCGTCGAAGGAATCGTCGTCGACGGTGTTACTGTTGATGGACTTTTCGTCAATGAGACCGCCGTCGACGGAGCTGTCGTCGATGGATTCTTCGTTGACGGGGCTGTCATCGACGGGACCGTCGTCGACGGACTTTTCTTTGATGATTCAGTCGTCGACGGGCACTTCGTCCACGAGATCTTCGACGGGCTCTTCGTCGACGATGACGTCAACGGGGCTTTCGTCGACGATGACTTCGTTAACGATGGAACTGTCGTCGATGGTATGGTCGTCGACGATGATTTGGGTAAAATTGAAGAACTGTCTTTAGCCCCAGAAGATTTCTTTGGCGAAACCTTGGCTGACACACTAGGCGATGTTATAGCAGAAGTAGACACCGTGGCAGAAGAGCTTGAGGTGGTAGAAGTCACAGAGACTGTGTGAGAAGACACCAGTGAAACAGTTTTTGCCTGGGCTTTACTCACTGTTTTAGACGCTGAAGATCCTGAAGGCGGAGAAGATGGAGAGTCAAGAGAAGGAGAAGATGACCTCCTTTTGGGTTCTGAAGCTCCATGAGAGGATGTGAGGTTTTTTCCTCTCAGGAGAAGAGCCATCCCTAGATCTGGCTCTTTTGCTGGAAGTTGAAGCTCTGTCCTCATCATCTGTAGAAGATGATTTGAGCCATAAAAGAACCCTCGCTTCCCTGTCCCTGATGGTTTTGGCAGGGAAGGTGTGACAAATCCTACAATCCTTCACAATGTGATTTGGATGCAGGCAGTAGATGCAGTCTTTATGCTGATCATCTACATGGACCCTCTTTTTTATCACAGGTCCTGCAGGCCTTGAAAATGGCCTTCTTCTCCGACATCCTGAAGTGAAAAGTAGAAAAACTGAGTAGGCACTCAAGGAGACTCCCTTCCACACGACGTGCGGTGAAAATCTGAGGAGGACTGCCTCTGCTGCGAAGGTTCTAGAGCAGGGGTCTCCAAACCGGTCCTGGAGGGCCGGATCCATCCCAGATTTTTTGGATATCCCCATTGAGATACATGTAGTAATTTTAAAAATCTGGCATGGATCCGGCCCTCCAGGACCGGTTTGGGGACCCCTGTTCTAGAGAGTGCTGACAGCTGATTGGTTGGAACTACTTTCAGTCCTTTTCATATAATGAGGTAGATAGGCTGCTAAGGTTTGGGCCTTTTGGGGCCTATAGTCTTGTCAGCCTACTACAAATGTTTTCTAAGGCACTGCTTTTGTATGTATTATTACCGTGGGACTCCCGCCTCGGCGACGGGGAATGATTCAGGCATGTGAATCTATGAAAGATACCCCAATACTGGATAACAACAATTACACATTACATCAAACAATCAGCAATACATTAGGAGAGGAGAGAGAAAAGAAGTGAGGGGTAGGGGAGGTGAGAAAGTGAGGATAAGGGAAGAGACAACCGTAGAGACGAGAGGAAGTCTGTCTAAAGATCGACTGGGTAGGTGACGACCAAGGAGGGAATCCACGGTCTCCCCTATAACTAAACCAGGAAGCTCCATCGGGCATCAGACAAAGTAGTTCAGTCTCAAGTGTTGAGGGAAGAGGTTAGCAAAAAAACAGGATGGGAGGAAGATAGGGCAGAAAGAGGAAGGAAAGTCTGCCCAAAGACCGGCTGGGTAGATGACGGTCGAGGGGGAAGTCCCAAAACCCATCTCCTCTATAGCTATGTGGTAGCTCCACCGGGCTTTGGCCAAATAGCTAGGTCTCAATGGGAAACATTTAAATAACATGGAGGGCAAAATAAATGGAGCATAGAGGGGAGGGAACAGGGAAGGTGAGAAAGGGAGGATAGGGGAAGAGAACACAAGGAGAGACTAAATTAAATCTGTCTAAAGGCCGACTGGGTAGGTGACGACCAAGGAGGGAATCCACGGCCCATCTCCCCTATAACTAAACCAGGTAGCTCCATCGGGCATCAGACAAAATAGTTCAGTCTCAATACATTGAGAGAGGAGAGAAGGAGGGATATAAATAGAGTTAGGAAGCGGGAAGAGATGACAGGAGAGACGGAAGGAAGTCTGGCTAAAGACCGACTGGGTAGGTGACGTCCAAGGAGGGAATCCCTGACCTGTCTCCCCTATAGCTTAACCAGGTAGCTCCATCGGGCATCAGACAAAATAGCTAGCTCTCAAATGACGCAGGAAATTCACAGGTAAACACGGTGGAGACTAAGGCAAGGACAGGTGAGAGCAAAGGTTAGTTGCAGGAAAGAGTAGAGTAGTAGAGCGGGGAGGGGTAGGGTGTATGTATTTCTGTAAAAGTTCCTATGGATCTGCTGCGAGGCATTCAAAACAATTAAGCAAAAGGGGGTGGTGATGGACAGAGTTTCTGAATTAAGCAGAATACTCTCACCCAGTCAAGAGATCAGGGCTTGATCCAACACCGTTTTTTAGCTCACTGCACCATCCCAGCTCAGAACCTGGCTATATGCAAATTAGTCTGTCCCTGGCCCAGTGCATCATGGGAACAGGGCAGACCAAACTACCAAGCCAATTCTTTCACTGGACGGAAACAAGCTTTCGGGGACCGGTTTCTGGCATTACAGCCGTCTTCGGCCCAGCTTGCTTGAATCCTGATGGTGCAATGAGCAAGGGACTCACGTCTGAGTATACCCTTCCACGCTTATGGTGGACAACACAATTAAGCAAAAGGGGGTGGTGATGGACAGAGTTTCTGAATTAAGCAGAATACTCTCACCCAGTCAAGAGATCAGGGCTTGATCCAACACCGTTTTTTAGCTCACTGCACCATCCCAGCTCAGAACCTGGCTATATGCAAATTAGTCTGTCCCTGGCCCAGTGCATCATGGGAACAGGGCAGACCAAACTACCAAGCCAATTCTTTCACTGGACGGAAACAAGCTTCCGGGGACCGGTTTCTGGCATTACAGCCGTCTTTGGCCCGGCTTGCTTGAATCCTGATGGTGCAATGAGCAAGGGACTCACGTCTGAGTATACCCTTCCACGCTTATGGTGGACAAAACAATTAAGCAAAAGGGGGTGGTGATGGACAGAGTTTCTGAATTAAGCAGAATACTCTCACCCAGTCAAGAGATCAGGGCTTGATCCAACACCGTTTTTTAGCTCACTGCACCATCCCAGCTCAGAACCTGGCTATATGCAAATTAGTCTGTCCCTGGCCCAGTGCATCATGGGAACAGGGCAGACCAAACTACCAAGCCAATTCTTTCACTGGACGGAAACAAGCTTCCGGGGACCGTTTTCTGGCATTACAGCCGTCTTCGGCCCGGCTTGCTTGAATCCTGATGGTGCAATGAGCAAGGGACTCAAGTCTGAGTATACCCTTCCACGCTTATGGTGGATAAAACAATTAGGCAAAAGGGGGTGGTGATGGACAGAGTTTCTGAATTAAGCAGAATACTCTCACCCAGTCAAGAGATCAGGGCTTGATCCAACACCGTTTTTTAGCTCACTGCACCATCCCAGCTCAGAACCTGGCTATATGCAAATTAGTCTGTCCCTGGCCCAGTGCATCATGGGAACAGGGCAGACCAAACTACCAAGCCAATTCTTTCACTGGACGGAAACAAGCTTCCGGGGACCGGTTTCTGGCATTACAGCCGTCTTCGGCCCGGCTTGCTTGAATCCTGATGGTGCAATGAGCAAGGGACTCACGTCTGAGTATACCCTTCCACGCTTATGGTGGACAAAACAATTAGGCAAAAGGAGGTGGTGATGGACAGAGTTTCTGAATTAAGCAGAATACTCTCACCCAGTCAAGAGATCAGGGCTTGATCCAACACCATTTTTTAGCTCACTGCACCATCCCAGCTCAGAACCTGGCTATATGCAAATTAGTCTGTCCCTGGCCCAGTGCATCATGGGAACAGGGCAGACCAAACTACCAAGCCAATTCTTTCACTGGACGGAAACAAGCTTCCGGGGACCGGTTTCTGGCATTACAGCCGTCTTCGGCCCGGCTTGCTTGAATCCTGATGGTGCAATGAGCAAGGGACTCACGTCTGAGAATACCCTTCCACGCTTATGGTGGAAAAAACAATTAAGCAAAAGGGGGTGGTGATGGACAGAGTTTCTGAATTAAGCAGAATACTCTCACCCAGTCAAGAGATCAGGGCTTGATCCAACACCGTTTTTTAGCTCACTGCACCATCCCAGCTCAGAACCTGGCTATATGCAAATTAGTCTGTCCCTGGCCCAGTGCATCATGGGAACAGGGCAGACCAAACTACCAAGCCAATTCTTTCACTGGACGGAAACAAGCTTCCGGGGACCGGTTTCTGGCATTACAGCCGTCTTCGGCCCGGCTTGCTTGAATCCTGATGGTGCAATGAGCAAGGGACTCACGTCTGAGTATACCCTTCCACGCTTATGGTGGACAAAACAATTAAGCAAAAGGGGGTGGTGATGGACAGAGTTTCTGAATTAAGCAGAATACTCTCACCCAGTCAAGAGATCAGGGCTTGATCCAACACCGTTTTTTAGCTCACTGCACCATCCCAGCTCAGAACCTGGCTATATGCAAATTAGTCTGTCCCTGGCCCAGTGCATCATGGGAACAGGGCAGACCAAACTACCAAGCCAATTCTTTCACTGGACGGAAACAATCTTCCGGGGACCAGTTTCTGGCATTACAGCCATCTTCAGCCCGGCTTGCTTGAATCCTGATGGTGCAATGAGCAAGGGACTCGCGTCTGAGTATACCCTTCCACGCTTATGGTGGACAAAACAATTAAGCAAAAGGGGGTGGTGATGGACAGAGTTTATGAATTAAGCAGAATACTCTCACCCAGTCAAGAGATCAGGGCTTGATCCAACACCGTTTTTTAGCTCACTGCACCATCCCAGCTCAGAACCTGGCTATATGCAAATTAGTCTGTCCCTGGCCCAGTGCATCATGGGAACAGGGCAGACCAAACTACCAAGCCAATTCTTTCACTGGACGGAAACAAGCTTCCGGGGACCGGTTTCTGGCATTACAGCCGTCTTCGGCCCGGCTTGCTTGAATCCTGATGGTGCAATGAGCAAGGGACTCACGTCTGAGTATACCCTTCCACGCTTATGGTGGACAAAACAATTAGGCAAAAGGAGGTGGTGATGGACAGAGTTTCTGAATTAAGCAGAATACTCTCACCCAGTCAAGAGATCAGGGCTTGATCCAACACCATTTTTTAGCTCACTGCACCATCCCAGCTCAGAACCTGGCTATATGCAAATTAGTCTGTCCCTGGCCCAGTGCATCATGGGAACAGGGCAGACCAAACTACCAAGCCAATTCTTTCACTGGACGGAAACAAGCTTCCGGGGACCGGTTTCTGGCATTACAGCCGTCTTCGGCCCGGCTTGCTTGAATCCTGATGGTGCAATGAGCAAGGGACTCACGTCTGAGAATACCCTTCCACGCTTATGGTGGAAAAAACAATTAAGCAAAAGGGGGTGGTGATGGACAGAGTTTCTGAATTAAGCAGAATACTCTCACCCAGTCAAGAGATCAGGGCTTGATCCAACACCGTTTTTTAGCTCACTGCACCATCCCAGCTCAGAACCTGGCTATATGCAAATTAGTCTGTCCCTGGCCCAGTGCATCATGGGAACAGGGCAGACCAAACTACCAAGCCAATTCTTTCACTGGACGGAAACAAGCTTCCGGGGACCGGTTTCTGGCATTACAGCCGTCTTCGGCCCGGCTTGCTTGAATCCTGATGGTGCAATGAGCAAGGGACTCACGTCTGAGTATACCCTTCCACGCTTATGGTGGACAAAACAATTAAGCAAAAGGGGGTGGTGATGGACAGAGTTTCTGAATTAAGCAGAATACTCTCACCCAGTCAAGAGATCAGGGCTTGATCCAACACCGTTTTTTAGCTCACTGCACCATCCCAGCTCAGAACCTGGCTATATGCAAATTAGTCTGTCCCTGGCCCAGTGCATCATGGGAACAGGGCAGACCAAACTACCAAGCCAATTCTTTCACTGGACGGAAACAATCTTCCGGGGACCAGTTTCTGGCATTACAGCCATCTTCAGCCCGGCTTGCTTGAATCCTGATGGTGCAATGAGCAAGGGACTCGCGTCTGAGTATACCCTTCCACGCTTATGGTGGACAAAACAATTAAGCAAAAGGGGGTGGTGATGGACAGAGTTTATGAATTAAGCAGAATACTCTCACCCAGTCAAGAGATCAGGGCTTGATCAAACACCGTTTTTTAGCTCACTGCACCAGCTAATTCAAAAAGCAGGTCCGTTTCTTCGCAGGCGCCATCTTGAGGTTAAAACGCCGGGTGAGAATTACGCCAGAAGTCTTGTGTTAATATGATCTGTAGGAACGGTGGCCACAGCGTCAGATGCTCCCGACCATTCGATGTTCGGGGACAAGAAAAATCCAAATAATGTCCGGGGACAAGTATAATTTTTGCTAATAATTCTGATTAGTGCGAATTTAAAGTTGGGGGGAATATGGAGTTTTTCTTGTTAACAAGCTTGTTCTTTCGATTTTTCTGGGCTGTTGATCAGGGCTTGTGTGTATGGGCGTGGTGCCGCTCCTTTTTTCCCTCGCGTTGTCACTACCATCAGCGCGTCAGTGACCGGACCCACTTTCCTTTTTAGCGCACCTGAGACTCTGCAGCGGTGTATGGGGCATCTGGTGGGATTAGCGCCGCTTTTTGTGCTTGGTGACTCTCCCAATTTGACCTGTACTGGTGCGAAACGCTTCTCGCGCTACAGGCTAGGTGTGAGATTATTGAGGTCGTTATCCTGGTCCAGCGCACAAGAAACTGCAATCGTTGGTCTTTTTTTTCCCCCAAATCTGGGCGAGGTGGTTCTGTTCTACCGCCTGTGTGCTGTGTTATCGTATGGCTAGTCCTCACTCCTCTCTTTTGTTGGGCAGATGATTAGTCCTTTGTCTGTTTTCGTGTTTCTTCCTCCATCTTATCCCCTAGTTGGTTTCGTTTTCGTTTGCTCCATCTTAGAGCGCCCTAGTACTGCTTGCAGGTATTAAGCCCAGTTTCTGGTATCGCCTCACTAATTGTGCGCTATGCTATGCATTAGAAATCCCCGCTTTCGTCCTCCCCGGTTGGTCGCGCTTACGCAGCGCGAGCTGCTGCATTTGGGGTTACGATCGTCTTAGTGCAGCATTGTGACCGCCATCTTGGTAAAGGTCCGCTACCGGCAGGATCGCTCTTCGGATGCCACGCACTTTAAGGTACTTTTTTTCCCCCTTATCTGAGCGCGTTTATCAGCTATGGGTCGGCAGCATCGCAGGGGGCTGGTGTTCCAATATCCGGCAGTTTTACCAGACTGGACGCACAAGTTACTTACCTTCCGTATTGATATATCTGTAAGAAACAGTAGTTAGTATTAGATTCCTTACCTTAGAATATCCGTGTTGCGGTTCTTTCCGCAGGGTCGCTGGCTCGCGCTCACTTCCTGCGGTTTCAGTTTCGTTTTCCTTCCGTTTGGCGAGGCAGCTTGCGGCGGGGCTTTGTTTTACTCCTGGGGGCCTCTTTTGAATTTGGGCTAATTAATCGGGAGTTCGCTCTCTCCCTGCACCCGTCGGCCGTTTTTAGGGCTAGTGTTAGAAATGGCGATTTCCGGTTGACTAAGGCTTGCGCCAAAGTCAGGCAGAAACCACCATTCTACGTCAGGGTAAGGAAGTCACCCGCCAAGATAACCTCTGCTCACCCTCTTGGTAGCTTGGCACGAGCAGTCAGGCTTATCTCAGAGGCGATGTGTAAAGCGTTTGCGCGCGCACCCAGCAACAACACCCAAGGCCCACCACAAAGGAAACTCCACACAAGGTTATATATAAAAATAGCCTTTGTATTATACCAAACACATTAGATAATAAACACACACTTTAAAATGTGCCACTGGCACGGGCAGAATTTACAGGGGATTATGTACACGGGACAGGGCCACATGGACCACTGTCAGGAATAAGCACTTTTAGAACTAGCACTTGGTAGAAATAGCACTTTGTAGGAATAACGCTTAGCACATATAACAACTGTAGCACCAAATAACAAATGTAGCAAACAACCAGTAACCACTGGTAAAAGGTAAGTACCACCTAAGCAATCCTAAACACCTTAGGCAAATATCACGCAGGGAATCATAATCTCACTAGCGTAACCTATACTAGGAAAAACAACCTCCTAAGCATGAAAACTCATTCAGAGGTATAGGCAAAAGGCTTTACACATGATGCAGAAATCACATTAGGCTGGTATTCACAAATTGCGCAAAGATCACATAGGGCTTAAACACGTACCCCACGCAAGGGCACAACACATAAACTGTCCCCCAGGCCAACCGGGCCCCTCAGGGGCTGAAACACCCTGTGTCCAAAATTTGAGGGCAGGCTGCGCAGGCAGCCAAAGAAGATACGCCAGGGGGCTAAACGTTGCAGCTTCCCACTAAGTGCTGGGCAGCTGGGGCTCTCCTCTGCACTGGGGGAGCGGCCCGCTGTCAACCGGGGCCGCTCTACCCTTGGAAATGCCCCAATGCGCGTGGAGCTTCGTGGGCTCTAAACAACACAATGCCCAGGAGCCTCTCGGGCTCGAATACAAAAATGCCCCAGAAGCCTCACAGGCTCTAATTTGCAATGGGCCTGCACCTCAACGTTGAAGCCACAGGGCTCGGAGTCGCCAGCAAATGTGGCCAAACGCCGTGAAATGCAGCCGCACCGGTAGAGCCTCTCGTGGGCTATAAACAAAATGCCCCCTATGTTGGGAAAGCCTTGTGGGCTCTATGGACGAACTGTGTACCAAGGATCATTGGAGTACCCCTCGGGGGACTCAGAATCAAATATGCCCCCGAAACTGCTGGAGCCACGGGGCTCCAACTAACCAAAGGAATGCCCAGACGTTGGAGCCTCGGGGGCTCAGAACAACACAATGCCCGCGTGTAGAGGAGCGGCCCACTGAGACGTCCACACTCACCGGCTGCTGAGAGGCGGCGGTGTCGCTGGGCTTCCCCGCTTCGTTCCGCGGTGCCTCTTCTCCTGGGCTACGGGGCTTCCCCTTCACTCGGGGAGCCTCGCCGACAGCTGCACTCTTCTGCTGACACCGGAGCGCGGGGTGGGCTTCCATCAGCTTCCGATTCTTCGTAGGAGCACTTCCGGGTCACCGCGGGCAGTGCGGCGGCCCTCCCAGGCACTGCAGGCGGAGATTCACCAACCAAGGGGTAGGCTCCGTCGAGAGCAAGAGCACGGCAGTAGCGGCATAGGAACCCTCAATAGAAATTAAAATCTAGGACAGGCACAAGAGGGGTAGGCTCCCTCGGAAGACCCCGTCCCTGGCGAGGTGAGCACCCGCCAGGGCTTTCAGCACTGGCTCAAGGTCAATTTGCAGGGTGGGCTCCTGCCCAATAAAATCACTCCGATAGGGGGATCCCCACGCTGGGGAATCCCTTGAGACAGGGTAGGGCAGCTCGGGGCTGCAGGCTGAAACCCCACGCTCCACTGAAGGAAAGATCAGGCGCTGCCCCGGCACCACAGGAAATACAGTCCAAAGTCCAGCAAGGTCCTTAGGAAGGCAGGGGGGGCAAAGGCTGGGCCCAGAAGCCAGCTCACAGGGCCCTCCAGGCAGGGAGGCAGTCCCCAGTGGCGGTCCTCCTGGTGCCCAGCAGCAGCAGCAGGCCCCCCTCAAATTAGGATCAGGAAGAACACTTTGCATGGGGACACAGCCGCTTTTACACACCTAACTCCTTTGTCTCAGGGTGGGGGAAAAAACAGTTGCAGCTGGTTTTGGAGCGCTCTATGTGCTCAGCCCCTCTTCTCATTCACTGGCCAGGCTAGGGTCATCAGTTGCATCACAGGGGGCGGAGCCAGCATTGTGTGGGGAAAGCCCAGCCCTATTCAGTTCCCAGGTGCACTCCTCCCTCACATCAATCATGCAGATCTCTCCACTCACCACCGGGGCAGACCCATCCTGACTCCTGGAGCCAGGCTCACCAGCCAGCTCCAGCCAATCACAAGCCAGATAGCCAATTCACATAAATTATACAGACATGCCAACTTCTAGAAGTGGCACTTCCACACTAGGCACAATAACGTCGCACACATCATCGCACAGCATTTAATCACACGAGTCCGCACATACCAAACTCAAGCATGCAATCCCCCCCACGCAACTACCAGAGACACATACATTCCCCATGCATTCCTATGAGAGGGCAGGCCAACCTCACTACACGCACTCACTTTACCCTGGGACACAGTGGTACAGTGCGCAGAAGCCAAAAATCACTAACACCATGTCACAATTAAAAGCAAAATGTTTAGGGGTGAACCTGCCAGAAGGGCCAAGTCCAACAGCTAGGCACGTGCTGTGTTGCGGTTCATAGGGTCGCTGGCTCGTGCTCACCTGCAGCGCTTTCAGTTCCCCCCTCCTCCTGACCTGGCGTCGGGTGCGGTAGTGCTTGTGCGCTTCTGTTGTTTGTGTGGGGAGCGCGTTTCCGTCCAGCTCGATTTTCCTGTGGTTCTAATCAGGTCATGGTCGCCATCTTGCTGCACTCGCTCTTGGGCTGCCGCACACCTTAAAGTACTGTTTCCCCTTTTCTGAGCGCGTCTATCGTCTAGGGGTCGGCAGCATCACCAGGCTCTTTCTCCCTTTCCAATTTACCCTGACAGAACACATAATCAGGGTTTTCAGACTTTCCTCTCACTTGTCTGATCATTTGAGGAACTGAATACCTTCTAGAACATGCATACAATACCTTTTAGAAATCTATTAGCAATGCAAGATTTAAATAAGCAGGGTTGATCAAGCATCTGCAAGAAGGCAGACAAGGTAGAAAGATAACCTTTCAGAGTTCCCAGCCAAAATAAGAAGTAAAATATCCGAAAAGAAGGCAGAAAGAGGGTCAATAGACTTTTCTGTACAATATGATACAAACTTTTACCATCGACAGGCATAAATAGTCAGTAGAGGGACACCTGGCTACCAGAATAACATTACAGACTTTGGGAGGAAGGTCAAAAGGTATCAACTGCTGCCGCTAAATCTCTGCGCAAGAAGGAGAAGAGTTGACAGGTTCGGGTGGAAGACACTCTCCTGCAACAGGAGATCCTCCCGAAGGGGCTTCCTGATCAGAGGGCCAATGCTCATGGTCAGAATCTCGGGAGGCACAAGGTTGACTTGGGCCCGGCCATTCCTGGTCTTCTAGAGAACTCAGGGCAGGAGTTGTATGGGTGGAAAGGTTTATAGGAGGCCTGAGCTCAACTCGAGATAAAAAGCATCTTTGAGCGAGAGCCCCCTTGGAAATTTCAGCACACAAAATGGTTGACATTGCCCATTCTCATCGGAGGCAAACGCATCTAACCAAGGCTCACCCACTGTTGAAAGAAACCTTGCTTCACCTCTGATTGGGGACGCCATTTGTGATCTGCTAGGCATTGACAGCTGTTTGTCTGCTCCGGTGTTCAGGGAACCTGCCAGGTGTTGAACCACCAGGGAAATGCCCTGCAGTTCGAGCCATGTCCAGAGACGCAGGGCCTCTTGACAAAGGGTCCATGATCCCACTACGCCCTGCCTGTTGCAGTATCACATGGCAGTGGTATTGTCCATGAACACTTGTACCAGGTTACCTACACCAGGGAAGGTGGGTACATAGGGCTGAAATGACGTCAAAACCTGATGTAGACAACAAAGGACAACTTCAGAGAAGATGCCCCTGGAGAAGCCTGTGAAGGAGTCGAATGGAATCCAAGGGTGTATTCTGGAAGTGAATGTGAGAAGTTGGCCTGATATGTGATGTTCACTATTCTAGTGGGCACCCTGTATCAGTCCAAACAACACTTATGGTATGGTTGTAAAGTCAACCTTATAGACCAGCTATCCTAGTGGTAGCATGGACAAAGCAGTCTTAGGCTAAACTCAAGAGGGCATGTGAAGCCAGCTGTTTTACCATATGTAACCCCTTTAATACCAAATGAAAGGACACCTCACAGGTTATATATAAAAAATATATATGTATTTATTACTAACACAACCCCTCTGAACTCTTTATGAGTTCAGAGGCACAAGCACATAACAAGATACTCAATTATCATACAATAAGTTGCACAATGTACAGTAGGGCCCTAGGGGCACGTAAAACCATATACTAAAATAGTGGTATAAGAACCACGTCACGAACAAAGGATAGGCCTAGGGAATCACTGGGACTACGCTGTACTACCAAAGGATAGGAAGCAGGAGGCCCACGGGAGGCGAGTGCAGTGTCTTAACACACACGCGAGTTACCATAG
The DNA here is from genome assembly GCF_964263255.1 of Lissotriton vulgaris. Lineage (NCBI taxonomy): Eukaryota > Metazoa > Chordata > Amphibia > Caudata > Salamandridae > Lissotriton > Lissotriton vulgaris. Next base: position 823,682,757 of record NC_141695.1, on the reverse strand, counting down.
AGTTATAATGGGAACGAAATAAATGGAAACTAGTTCTTTTAGGACACTTCCGGATGGACAAGGAGAAAGGTACTGAAAACTAGGACACTAGGATAGTCAATACCCACAGGAGCACCGGAGTACTCGCGTTACCTCACCCACAGGAAGCGGGTGCATAGGTTTCAAAGTGTGTCGGGTTTTGTCGCTGAATCATATGGAGCCTTGGAGAAAGATGCTGCAGGCGACCAGGAGAGAAGTGTCCGGTTGGATCCAAAGGCGGATCGAGGATGAAGAGTACCTGAAAGCAGAGGGGACAGAGTCTAAGTCACTAGCCAGTGACCAGGAAGGAACCAGGCGATGTCGCGAAGCAATCAGGTGATGTCATGAAGCTTGTCTCTGCAGCCACGTGGACCAGGAGGTGTTGATGACGAACAGGAGCTGGGCAAGGACTGTCCCACGAAGGATCTCGCTGTCAGTGGTGTCGGCTTCCGGATTGGAGTCAACAAGCCTTGGCAAAGGCAATCCATGCAGGAATCGAAGATGGCTTCTTGGTCAGGCCAGCAAGGTCTGATGAGCTTCTCCTTTTCTGGGAAGCAAGGGCCAGCCTGGAGCAACCAGGCCAGTGGTGTAGATTCAAAGATTCGTCGTCACAGAGGCCACTAGCCAACAGGCAAGTGACCGGACAGACGCATCAAGCAGAAAAACACTAGCAGGCGCCACGCGGCACTCGTGGAGTGTGGAGGGCTGTGTGTCGGTGCAGAAGGTGCTCAGGGCTGGGGCTTCTCAATCCCCAATGCACAGCTTCGCGGGTGCCTCTGGAGTTGCACAAGTAGCAAAGTGCAGGTTTTCCAAGATGGCCGGTCCCAGAGTTTCGTTTCAAGTTTCAGTTCAGGATAAATCTAAAGTCTCTTGACTTCGCTCCTACCTATATACCAATCTGAGGGGCTGGATTACCTGCTAGGTCCCTCCTATGGGTGGGGCCAGGGAAGGGGGTGGTTACACACCTTCTCTTTGTCCAGTTTCGGCCAGAGCTGGAGCTGGAGTGCCCCAGCAACTGGTTTCAACCGGACTATGCATGGGACACCTTGTGTGCCCCAGGCATTGTCTCATTTCATTCAGCCCTCCCTGCCCCAATACACTATGGCCTGTCTGGGGTGGTGCTAGCACCTCCCAAAACAGGAAACCTATTGTCCAAGCCTCCCTCGCTGGAAGGACTCCCAGCAGCAGGAGGTCAGACTTGTGTCTGTGGCAGCAGCATCCATTTTGTGATGCGAGGCTCTGGTTAACTTTAACCGGGTTTACTAGGAACAACATGTCTTGTCCCTCTAGAAGGGTGGAATGCTACCCCCGTCATCAGAACTGGCGAGGGGGTAGTATTCCAAAGCGTATGACACCTTACACAACATGTTTTGATAAAGCCAAACCAAAGTTAGCATTTAACCGCGAGGATGATAATGCACTTAAGAGTATATGGTATGGCTATATCATAGAACAGCTATAAGGACATGGTTCCGAAAGCAGACAGGCTCAGTTCATGCTAAAGCCTCACCTCACATAAAACCAAGCAATCTGCCTCCAGGATTGTTAAGGCCTGCCATAGGAGTGACTTATAGGTATATATGTGTTTATATGTAAAGGTAGGTATAGGGATACTACACCTAAGCAAGGGGTGATTACACAACCTTGCCCCAGCTGAGTGATCAGCCAGTTGTGTCAATGGGAGTGGCCAGCCAGGGGTGGCATAATACATGCTGCAACCCCTGGTAGGCCTTGGATGCACCTATGCCCTGGGTACCTAAGGTACACTATACAGGGGCTCATAAGGTGACCTAATTAACAATTGATAATGTACCTAAAGTACATGGTATGAATTTAGAGGGAGAACAGCTGGGCTGTGGGTCTGATTAGCAGGCCCACAGCCACATTAAGTCGAAAACCAGTAAAGCAAAAAGCAAAAAGTGCGGTGACCATAGGAAAGCAAACCCTATCTCCTACAGTGAAGACCCTGCAAGCCGAGGGGACAGACTCTCTGCCACACAGAGGTGACCAGGAGGACGGAGACCCCATTCCCACCGATGTCAGGTGGTTTAGAAGTTGTGACCTTGTTGCTGCAGCTGTGAGTGCCAGGTGACGCTGAGGAGAACCAGGAGCCATGCAGGAGCTAACCCACATTAAATGTCGATGACTAGGTGGTTGGTGTCCGTTGGGAGCATCAACAAGCCTTGGTAGCCGTAACTGTTTTGAAAGGTGAAAAAGGAGCAACGTTGGGACCATCAAGGTCCAAGGGACTCACCAACAGCAGGAGACTCCGAGCAGGCCCAGAGCAGGGAAGCCCACAGAAGACAAGAAAGACCTTCAAGAGGACCCACAGGCCAAAGGCACAGGAGTTGCAAGAGGACCTCAGGCAACTTATCAAATTACCAAAGACAGAGGCTGTAGCAAAGTAGGCTATGCTTTTGTGGTTACCTCCACATGTTGCTGGTGTCATTTTGTTTTCAGATTAATATGACTGGGATCCTGCTAATCAGGACCACAGTCTCTGTGCTCTCTCCCTAAATTGGACTATGGTAAGTACTTTGGTACCTTCCTAATTGGCTACTTGTGTACCCTTCAAAGTCCATGATGTATGGTACTGAGGTACCTAGGGCATAGGTACACCACAGGTCTCCCATGGGCTGCAGCATGTATTATGCCACCCATGAAAGACCACTCAACCTGTGACTACAGGCCTGTCATTGTAGCCTGTGTCAGCTGGTGCTAGCACCCCTCACAACAGATATAAGTTTCTTTATATCTTGGGAGAGAAGCGACAAACGGTATAGTGGCGGCTGAGTGGGAGACTGGTATAGTAAAAACCTGGTAGCGGTTAGGGAATACCAGTGATGAAGTACTCACGGTTGTCATTGGGTGCACTATCCTCCGACACCTACCCCTTACACGCGTGCCTGCATATTGAATACCTTGTGTTGCAGTCTCCCTTATATAGCGGGCTCCTACTCTCGATTTGCCTGGCTTCCAGTGGGCGTGTCGCTCCATTGAGATGCGAATGTGCGGGCGCCATCTTTGAATGGCGAAATTGTACTTCTTGTGAATTGATGTTAAAAAGGGGTATTGCCTCACAAAAACGGGATATGTGAATGGCGCAGCAGTGCCATAAAGTCAAGGTGATGTGTGGTCACAATATTCATGGGGTCACATTGCTTCTGTGTATAGATACAAATAATATCAGGACGAAAGACTGAGTGCCACAATTACCAGATGGTCAAATTAGCGGGCAAAGATCGCCTAATAGCTTTAGATATCTAAACACCTGTGGGGGCTCTGGCTAGTGTGTGACTGATCCTAAGGGTGTTACAGAGAGCCAGGACATTTGCTGACAGTTATTATTTATAGACAGATGTCGCAGGGCACATAAACCATGGTATTCATAATTCTACCTATGGAATATCATCATTGAGTCCTCTAATGTGTGTATAGAGGTGATGTACCCACTGTTGTTCACGTCTCAGTAGAGCAATGTTGCTCCGAGTTGAGATGGATTCTAAGACAGTCCACTTAATGTCGTTGACAGAGTGCTTCTTTTTGATAAAGTGGTTATGCTTTATGGTGGAAGTGAGTCCACATCGTATGGTGCTCTTATGTTTGCTAACCCTGACTTTGACAGGCCTCGTAGTCATACGAATGTAGATAAGTTCACATGGGCATGAAATGAGATATACACAATTGTTCGTATTGCAGTTCGTGTGTTGTCGTTGTTCCTATGTGAACATACCCAATTGTAGTGTCTTTGTGTGGTTGGTAGAGGCACATTCACTGCATGTTCTGCACGGGTGGTGCCCTGTTACTGGTGGTAAGTTGCAAAGGGTCTTTTCACCTGGTTTTTTGTGAGGACAGGGTTGTGAATGTACCAGCTGATCCCTTAAGTTTGTTCTCTTGAAGCCAAATCTGGGTTTTGTAATGTTCAGAGAATCTGTATTGAGGTTCTTCCAATTCCGTAGAATGATGTTTGTCTGATTAGAGAGGGGAGTGAAGATGGTGACACAAGTCATCATGTCCTCTTCTTTTTTTTAAATTTTTTTTTTTTTAAACCTTTATTTGAAAAAAAGTGCACACAGCTATTCAGCCTGACATCCCAGAGGCAAGGCAGCATAACTAGACAGGGGAACAATAGTGCAAGAATCAATGGTACAATACAATGAAGGTTGATTTTAATATTTTGTCGTTTCATAGAGGAACATAAAGAAAGAAAAAGAGGAGGGGCGCCAGAAAAGGCGCAAGAAGAGAGGCAATGGAGTAGGAGAAATCAGCGAGGCATCGATAGAGGGGCAGGGGGGGAGCACAGGGAACATAAGCGCGGAAACAGGAGATTAAACCAGGAGAAAGGAGGGGGAGGGGTAAAAAATCAGGATAGTATTTACAATGTGGTACAGTTGGTATCACAGGCTAAGGTGACAAGTGTGTAGCGATTGTGGTGCCCGGGGGTAGAGGAAGGATTCTACTATCACGATCTAGGAGATGGTATGCCTGCGGGGACATGAGGAGAAGGAATCGAGCGAACTACAATGACCAGCATTCCAAGGGGCAAGCAGGAAGTGCCACGAGACCAAAAGGCATATTAGCACCTCCCACCCAGACGGACGGTGCTTGTCAATGTGATTCCCAAGTCGACCGGAGTGGCGGATGGTGTTCCCCGCCGGATCCCAGCGAGAAGCAAGAAGTTTCCTGTTGAAGAACCCGTGATTCCCCCAGCGCCTTGCTGACTGACTGAGCTCTGTGGCTAAGTACTCTTGTAACGAAAGTGGGCTCACTTTCGTTTTTCTTCCTTCGTGTTCTTAGTTTGTAGTTAGTTAGTTTAGGGCGGAACTGGGACATTCGTTTGTTTGTGATCTGTCAGGCAACGTACTGCAGAAGACGCGCTGCGCTGATAACCTGTGCTGGAGCTCCCCAGGAGAAGGATTCTGGGAGCTGTAGTCCAAAGTCTTTATGTTTGGTTCATGAACTATATTGCCATTGAGAGACAGAGACCTTTTTACTGTGAAGTTGTTTAGCAGTCTCTTGGCTTCACTTTGTGGCAAAGCTCTGAAGGCGGTTTGTGCTTTTCAACAAATCGCGACCATTTCCTTTCTTTGTGATTACTGCCTGCTGCAGTCCTGAACAATTGGCTGAACTACTATTAATCAAGCAGGATTGCTTGGAGGTTTTTTCTTACACGGCCTGGGTGGTGCATGATTCTGGTAAGTGAGGTGCCTAGGTCTTGTTTCAGATACACCCCGAAACACCTGAACTATAGTATTAACGGTGTTCATTACTCTCCCCACTTAGATGGGCCCTTCCATGCTGTCTTCCGCATCTTGGTGACCAGACTCCCGGGGGACCCCAAAGAATCATCGCTACCCATTTATTATTTTATCCACTTCCCCTTTCCCGGCTAGGTACGAGGGCACACAGTGTGTATTGCTTCCACTGTGGGTTTCGTGGTTGGCTGGGAGAAGAGAGCTTAGCATCAGAAGTCGTTTCTGCCGGACACCCTGCATCAGGTTAGTGGCGTGTGTGAGCCTGCGCTGCTGCCTGTCCTTGACAAAGTGCTCATCCAACGAGACAGGCTCCGGGGGCACGCAAATGTCTCCCCTGTACGCATTCCAGGCCCCCCACAATTTCAGCCACTTTCGGGGCTTACCCCTGGCAACATAGACCGCCTTCTCTCTGAACATGCACCAATCCATGTTGGCTTTCCATTGCACCACCATGCGAGCTATTGGAGCCCCCCACTTCTGAGCGATATCACGTTTAGCCCCCATGTTGCCACGGGTCACCCACTGCGTCTGAGCCACAGTGTGGTCTGTCGGTCCCCATATATTGAGGAGGCACCTCCTAGCTTCCGCACTCACCACTACCCCAGTCACCTCACTCATAATCAGGTGCACCCGTCTCCAGTAGGAGGCTATGGCGGGGCACTCCCAGAGAATGTGCATAAAAGTAGCAAGGGCACCACAGCCGCGACGACAAAGTCCATCGACCGAATAGCCCATATGCACAAGCCGGGGGCCAGTGACGTATACCCTATGCAGGATCTTAAGCTGCACCAGCCTGAGACTGGAAGAGATGGCAACCTCCTTAGATGAGGACACCGCACTCTGCCAGTCCTCATCATCGATTTTCAACCCATCACGCACCCATTGATCCCGTACACCCAGGAGGAGGTCAGTGCGGACATTAATAAATCATGTCCTCTTCTTGACGTTCTCTGTTCTCCAGCAAGCCATAGCGATTGTTATTGGGTGCTCTCTTTCTAGCTTGTTTTAGGACACTCATGGGGTAGTTCTTGTCTCTGGTGTGTGGTGAGAGCTGCTGCTTATGAGTCGAGGTCAGTGATTGAGCTGCAATTTCTCCGGATCCTCAAATTGGCCATATTGGAGGTTCTCTCATAGGGTCTTGGGGTGATGACTGTCAAATGGGAGAAGACTGTTGCAGTCGGTTTCCGTTTTGTATGTCCTGGTATGCAAGTGTCCTTGTTCCAAGGAGATCATCAGGTCTAGGAAGGGAAGTTCCGTCTTGTACTGTGATTTTGTAAAGTGTACGTAGGGATTCAAGTTCCTGGGTACTTACCTTGGGTGGTTCATTGGGTCCCCAGCTCTTTTAAGTCTTCTGGGTCAAGTCTCGACTTCGGTCGCAGTTCGCATTAGCATTCCACTTTTCTAGCATATAGTTTGATCTCCTTTTAGAGACCACTGTCTATTTGTGCTACTTACCTGCTCTCCTTTTGAAATATTGTGTTTATATCTCCGGGTAGGAGATATACCAATGTGTTAATGTGTTTATAATAATTATAACTATTGTTATAACTACGCTGTGTGGTTCTTTTTCACTTAACCTACACTGTATGATTAGTTCTCGGAAAACAAGCTGCTTAACACTCCTTCTGGACTAAGCCTGAAGCCTGCTCCCACAGCTTCCACTTAGAGAGCTTTCTATGGTTTTCTAAGACCTCTAAAATCAACAGGGTTGTCTGGATTAGTGCAAGGTGCTTCACATAAATAAGTGTGCACCATATACTAAGCCAACCTCCTACCGAGGCCCACGATCCAAGGACAGCAGGTAGGACACTGATCTTCAGGAAGTGAGGTGTTGGAGGCTGGAACTTCTTGTAGCCCACATGGGTTTGGTCCAAGTGGTTCCGATGTGGGATTCTGGCCTCAATGTTGCAGAGGAGACAGGTCAGGCCTTGAGGGTGTTGCAGAGCCACAACCAGCGTTGCTGGGCCACAGGGAGTCCGTAGGACGACAGGAGCAGCAGGCCGGTTAGCTTTGTTGCAGTGCTTGCAGAGGAGTGACTTCTTCACTACAAGGAAGATTTCTTCGGATGTCCTTGATGCCAACAGGTCTGTTGAAGAACATAGTTGAAGTACAGACACATATGACGAAGAACACTTGAAGAACAGGGAGACCAGGAGCAGCAGGAGTATTCCTTTGTGCAGTCACGGTTTCAGTCGAAATCCAATGAAGTCCAAGTGCCCAGACGATTGAAGAGCAACGTAGTTTCAGGGTAGAGTCTTGTCCCATGACGAACCTGAGGACCCACCCACAGGGTAGCCCTTAAGTACCCTAAGGAAAGTGTTTGAATGAATCGGGGGTCCCTCACAGAGAAGGGGCTCGACAGAGGGGAGGATACTCCTATGTCCTTTGTCCAATTTTGTTCCAGTGCGGGAACAAAGGGTTCCTGAACTGGTTCAAACTGCAGTGTGCAAGGAGGGCAACTTATGTGCCCTTCAAAGCAGTCTGGTGGCGCTGGCAAGCACCCCCACCCTGGCCCAATACACTGTCTTTTCTGGGAGGGGGTCACACCTCCTTGTGATTGTTGCTGCCGTTGTTGATACTGCGGCCTACTCTGGTTGGACGAATAAGAGGATCTGTACTGGAAACCTCCTTTGTAGGAATATTGTCCTCTTCCCCTATTTCCTCGAAAGGACTGATTTTTATACTGAAGTGCACCTAAGGCCCTTGCGGTGTCCGTATCCTTTTTTATGCTTTGTAACACCTCATCAATTTTGGGGCCAAATAGTAGCTGGCGGTCATATGGCATGTCCGAAATGTTTGTCTGCACCTCAGGACGGAATGAGGTCCCTTTCAACCATCTTTGACGTCTTAAAACCGCTGCACCAGCCAGCTGACAAAATCCTGTCATAGCAACATCCATAGCACAGTCAATAATCTCTGATGATGATGTTTTCCCTTCCATGAGTATTTTCTTCACCTCTTCCTTGGATGTGTCAGGTAATTCAGACAGGTACGGGGCTATGTCATTGCCGACATTGATGAAAAACGCTTTCCTATGTTGTCAAGCTTTCTTCCATCTTTATCCGGAGGAGCCGATACAGGAGAAGAAGGATTTCTAGAATTTTTCTGGGCCACCTGCGTCACCACAGAATCCGGTTTAGGATGACCTGTCAGGCTAGCCAGTGCCGAATTTGGAGCTTTGTATTTTTTGTCCAATCTAGGGATTACAGGCGAAACTGAGGCGGGATTCTGCATGATCTGCTCCCCCTGTTTCCAGAGATAATCAATCATAGGAATCGTTCTCGTTGACCCCTTTAATGGCTCCTTAAAATCATACAGGAAACATTCTTGTTCCTGAGACTCCATTGTAATCTGGAACCGCTTAGCGGCCCTTTCCACCACATTATGGAAACCACCTATATCAAATGGCGGCGAATTTGATGAAGCAGGTTCTGGAGATGCTGGTTTGATTTGATTCGGGATTTCTAAAGCGCATAGCTACCCTCGGGCGTCCCAGCGCTAACTAAGTTAGACAGTACTCCTAGAGGTGGATTATTGAGGGAACAGCCAGGTTTTCAGCATTCTACGGAATGAGAGGAGATTGTTTTCTTTGCGGATGTTAAGGGGGAGGCTGTTCCAAAGCTTGGGAGCGTTATAAGAGTAGCGTCAGCCGCCAGTGCGAGCTTCCTTATTCTGGGTACTCTGGCCAGGAGCAGGTCGTCTGACCTGAGATGCCGGGCTCATTTGTGTTGCGTAATGAGAGGTCTCAGGATTGGAGGGCCCTTCCCTTGTAAGATTTTATGGGTGATGCACAAGGCTTTGAAAGAGATGCGTTCTTGGATGGGGAGCCAATGAAGCGTCTTGAAGGATGGCTTGGTTGAGCATCTGGATTTCGTTCCCGTTAGTAGCCTTGCTGCGGAGTTCTGGGCGAGCTGGAGCTTCTTTATAACAGCTGCGGGTGCGCCTAAATATAGGGCGTTTCCGTAGTCCAGTCTTGTTAAAATGAGGCCCTGAATCAAGATTTTCCGAGACTGGGGGGGTGGGGGGGTGGGGGGGGGCCCAGTGGAAAGATCTTCCGGGCTGCTCGCATGAGTCCAAAGCAGGTCCCTGCTGTCTTTCTTGCCTGGGCTCTGAAGCTGAGATCTTGGTCAAGCCAGACACCTAGGCGTTTGATTTCTTGTTTCGGTACGGGGGGAGTGCCCATGCTGGCTGGCCAGGTAAGAGTTTTTGGGAGTTTATTGGGATTACCTAGGAGCATGATCTCTGATTTTTCTCCATTGAGTTTGAGCCTGGAATTGCCCATCCATATAGATATGTTGTGCAGGCAAGAGACTAGGTTCTCCATAGATTAATCAGCCTGGTTGATTGAGACGACTAGTTGCGTGTCGTCGGCATACATGACCACCTTTATGCCAAATGGGGAGGCGATGTCGTCCAAAGGGGCCATGTAAACATTAAAAAGCGTGGGGCTCAGGGAGGAGCCCTGAGGAACTCCGCAGTTCAGGGGGAGAGATTTAGAATGACCGTGGCTATCAGCCACTCGGAAGGTCCTGTATTCCAGAAATGACTTTAGCCATGCCAGAGCGGTGTCTGCGATGGCCGATTTTTGGAGGCGGTGGAGCAGGATGGTGTGATCCACCGTGTCAAAGGCAGCGCTTAGGTCTAGGAGGATCACTGCCACTGATCCCCCTGCGTCCAGAATGGATCTTGTCTTCTCTGTTACGGCCAGGAGGGCGGTGTCAGTCCCCTGTCCGGGTCTAAACCGTGTCTGCGAGTGGCGGAGGAGGTTATTGGTTTCTAAGAATGATGAAAGCTGTTCATTTACAATCCTCTCTGTCACCTTGCTAATGCCCGGAAGGAGAGAGATAGGTCGGAAATTTGAAAGATCCTGAGGTTCTAGGTGGGGTTTCTTTATAAGAGCCCGAACTGTCGCACTTTTCCAGCTGGTAGGAACTATCCTACTGGAGAGGGATGCATTTATCAACCTTGTGAGATGGAGAGAAATAGTGGGGGCTACTAATTTGAGTTTGTTCATGGGGGCGGGGTCGTCTGGGGAGCCACTCTTCACTCGGTTGAGCGTGTCCAGCAGTTTTTCTGTGGAGATGGAAAGGAAGGCTTTCAGAGTTGGTGCGTCTGGGGTGGTGGCCCCTGCTGGGAGGTTGAGTGAGGGGTGGTTGGTGGGAAGGGACATGATGATTTTTTGTATTTTGGAAGAGAAAAACTCAGCAAGTTGGGTGCATCTGGCACCGGTAGGATCAGTGACCGGCTGTGGTTCGGGGATTTTCATGAGGCTTTTTACTATGCGGTAGGTCTCCCTGGAAGAGTTGGAAGCAGCCATGATTTTTCCTTCAAAGTAAGAGGCTTGAGTGGTTTTGATGAGTTTTATTTTGTTTAATGGCCGATTTATAGGTTTCTTTGTTGTTGGGATTCCAGTCTTTCCTCCAGGTCCGTTCTAATTTTTTTCATTTTTTTCGGAGATCTCGCAATTCCGAAGTGAACCAGGGGGATTTGTACGAGTTCCTCTTACTAGGGAGCTGTTTGACGGGGAGAACCGCGTCCAGAGAAGTTTCGATCCAATCACGAAATTGGATATCGGATAGTGAGGGATCCGGGTTCAGGGTAGGGGCGGAGGCTATGAGCTGATGGGTCCAGGCGTCAATGTTAAGTTTGTTCCATGAGCGCGAAGATGCCTGGGGTGGGGGACTGGGGCTGATGTGGTTGGTTGTAGGGATTTTGAGTGAGATCAGGTGGTGATCTGTCCAAGGAATAGGAAGGGGAGGAGATGTGGAGAGTTCTTGGATGTTTGAAAAGACAGGGTCCAGGAGATGGCCCTTTTTGTGGGTGGGCAGGGGATTCTTCAGGGAGAGGCTGAGTGCAAGGAGATCTTCTTTGGGGTCTCCCGCCGTAAGACTCTCTGGATCATCAAAGTGGATGTTGAGGTCTCCTAGTACTGTGAAGTTATGTGATAGACAGGCCAGGGAAGTGGCAGTCTCTACAAGGGAATTAGGAAACTGTCCAAGTTGTCCCGGGGGTCTGTATATAAGTAGGCCCGACAGGATTTTTTCCGGGGAGAGATGTAGAGAGAAGTGCACATTTTCACAGTTAAGGACTGGACTGTCCTTCAAATGACAAGTGATATGGGCTTTCGTGATTATTGCTAATCCGCCTCCTACTCCTTGCGATCTGTCCAGATGTTTGATGGTGTAGCCCGGAGGGAGGGCCTGGACTATGTCTGGATCAGATGCAGAGTTAATCCACGTTTCCGTAAGGAATAGCACCTCAATTTCGAAGTTCTGAATGAGTAAGTTGATTTCGGTGCTGTGCTTGGGGAGCGATCTGCAATGGAGCAGAGCCATTTTGATTGTCTGTGCTTTGGGGGTGATTGCACGGTGGATTTGAATGCACAGTGGTTGCATTTGAAATGGTATTTATCAGGAGAGATGGAGTGGAGACAGGGTTTGGGAGTGTTTATTGCCAGTTTGCGGAGAGTGTCTGGCGAATAAATAATGGGGGGAGGAGTGGGAGAGACTGGGGGACTGGGCCCGGGGCATGTACTGGCGCGGACGGGCGCAGACGGGCTTACCTTTGGCGCGCTGACTGCGCGCGCCCGCTGCGCGCGCCCGCTGCGCGCCCGCTGCGCGCGCCCGCTGCGCGCGTCCGGCACTGGCACATTTTATAGAGTGCAGAAGAGGGGGCGTGGCCTCTGACCGGTGGGCGTGGCCTCACGGCCCTCGCTGATGGCGGCAAGAAGTTGTTTGAACCCCGCGGCAGCGTTTAGATCGGCTGCGCGGAGGTGTCGACGATTGTGATGAGGGGGGAGTGCTCAAGCTAAGTGATGCCACAGGTAAAAACACAATAAATTTCAAAGTACATTTTTTAAAACAAGTGCTATTCTCCCAGCTTTCCGCCTCAGGAGCTTTCTGTCTGCCTTAATGCAAGCTTTTCAGTCAGCGCGGTATAAGTAGGGCAGGGGGCGAGGCCTCTGGCCGGTGGGCGTGGCCTCACGGCCCTCGCTGATGGCAGCAAGAAGTTGTTTGAACCCCGCGGCAGTGTTTAGATCGGCTGCGCGGAGGTGTCGATGATTGTGATGAGGGGGGAGTGCTCAAGCTAAGTGATGCCACAGGTAAAAACACAATAAATTTCAAAGTACAATTTTTAAAACAAGTGCTATTTGTAGGAAGGTGGATATCTGACTATGGTTGCCCCCAACTTTTTGCCTGGTGTTTTGCTGGTTTTTCAACTTAGTTGACCTGGCTCCCTGCTATTCAGGACCCCCGGCCCACTGCTCTCTCTGTAAAATGGATTCCATGTACTCTAGGTACATATCTAATTGGATACTGAGTCACCTTATCAGCCCCTGTACAGTGTACCTTAGGTACCCAGGGCATAGGTGCACCCAGGGCCTACCAGGGGCTGCAGCATGTATTATGCCACCCCTGGCTGGCCATCCAAATCTGACACAACTGGCTGATCAATCAGCTGGGGCAAGGTGGTGTAATCACCCTTTGCTTTAGATATAGTATCCCTATATCTAACCCTAAAATGGACACATATATTCCTATCAGTCACTCCTATGGCAGGCCTTATCAATCCTGAAGGCAGAATGCTTGGAATTATGTGAGATGGTGCTCTGGCATGAGCTGAGCCCGTTTGCAGCTTGCGGAACCAAGTCCTAATAGCTGTTCCATGATAACGCTATACCATATACTCTTAAGTGCATTACGAACCTCGCGGTCAAATGCTAACTTTGGTATAGCATTATCAAAACATGTTGAGTAAGGTGTCATACGAATTGGAATACTACCCCCTCGCCAATTCTGGCGACGGGGGTAGCATTCCACCCTTCTAGAGGGGCACAACATGTATGTAACTGTGAACCCCGGTTAAAGTTAACTCGAGCCTCAGAATCACAAAATGGATGCTGCCACCACAGACACAAGTCTGACCTCCTGCTGCTGGAGTCCTTCCAGCGAGGGAGGCTCGGACAAAGGGTTTCCTGCCTTGGGAGGTGCTAGCACCACCACAGACAGGATTTTGTGTATTAGGTAGGACAGGGCTAAAAGGAATGAGACATGCCTGGGGCACACAAGGTGTCCCTGTGCATACACCATCCAAACCAGTTCCTGGGGCACTCCAGCCCCAGAGCTGGCGCAAGACCGGACATAGGAAAGGGGGTGTAACCACCCCCCTTCCTGGTCCCACCCAGAGGAGGGACCTAGTCGTGGTGCAGCCCCCATTTAGCCGGATAAAGGTAGGAGCTGGTCCCATTCCAGATTAGATTATCCTGATCAACTTCACAAGAAGAAACTCTGGACTTCGACGTTATGCTCCACAGAAGACGGAAGAAATCTCTCTTGTGGGCAAGGAGTATCCACCCTGCACAAGCAGGCACCATCAGCACACAGCGGCTTCCCTTTGTCGTCTTCCTGCAAGGATCCAGACTTCAGAGCCCGACGAGACCCGGATTCCCAGACCTCTCCGACCTCAACCCACATCTGTGGCAGAGCTAAGACCCGTGGGTGCGACGAGACACGTGGGACCGGCCATCTTGAAAGAAGCAGCACTTCGCTCCAGCACGACTTCAGAGGCATCCTCGTCCAAGTGCTTTGGGGACTGAGAAGCCCCGACCCCGAGCAGCTCCTGCACCGAAGATCAGCCCTCCAGCATCCACGAGATCTGCGTGGGGCCCTTCTGCCTGTTTGCTGCTCGACGCGTTGTCTGGTCACTTGCCGGCTGGCTAGTGACCTCCTAGACGACGAACTCCGACAACTTTGCTGCTGGTCTGGTTGCTCCAGACTGGCCCTTGCTCCCTTCCAAAAGAGGAGCACCCTGGACCCTCCTGGTTCACTCCAGACGCCGTTTCCACTCACCGCGTGGGTTGCCTTTGCCAAGGCCTGTTGAACCCGAATCCGGAGACGACACCGCCGACAGCGAGAGCCTGTGTGGGACAGCTCGTGCCTCCATCCTGGTCGTTGAAGACACCCCCTGGTCCACGTGGCTGCAGAGACAAGCGTCCACCTTCACCTGATCGCGACAACGACATCTGGTTCCACCCCTGGTTCCAATCCAGTCACTGGCTAGTGACTTTGAACATTGTCCCCTCTGCTTTCAGGTTCTTCTCTTCACTGATCCACCCTTGGATCACACCGGACATCTTCCTCCTGACTGCCTGCAGCATCTTTTCCTCCAGGCTCCATAGACTTCAACGCCGGAACCCGACACAACTTGGCACCTATGCACCCGCAGCCCGTGGGTGAGGTAACTCGAGCATTTCGGTGCTCAAGGGTAGCTTGACTCTCCTAGTGTCCAGTTCCACAGTTGTTTTGGTCCTATCTAGTCAGGGACGTCCGTACTCACCTTTTCTTAAACCTGTACTGTCCATAGACGTTTGTACGCATCTCGCGTGTGAGTTCACACACTGCACGCGCGTTCCGTGGGCCTCCTATTACTTACCTCAAGTTAGTATAGCGTGGTCCCAGCGATCCTACAGCCTCTGGACAGCTCCATTCCTTTGATTGACTTTCACATTCCACTTACTTAGTATGTGGTTTGTCGTGCCCCTAGGGCACCATTGTAAATCGTGCAACTTAAACGTATTTTTCCTAAGAGTTTGTCATGTGCTTAGCCCTCTGACCTCATAAAGAGTTCAGAGGTGTATGTTAGTTAATAAATACTTTTTTATTTTCATAACAACCTGTGTGGTGTCCTTTCACTTGGTATTCAAGGGGTTATATGTGGTAAAACAGCTGGCTTCACATGCCAAAAGAGTTTAGCCTAAAGACTGCTTTTGTCCATGCTACCATTAGGATAGCTGGTCTATAAGATTGACTTACAACCAATCACCATAAGGGTTGTTTGGACTGATACAAGGTGATCACTAGAACTAGTGAGCATCATATATCAGGCCAACTTCTCACATTGGTGTGCAGCGGTTGGGATTTGAGCTTGCTGTTGTTTTTACCAAATATCTTGAGATATCATTTGAAAGATCACACAAGGTACTATAGGTACATATAACAAGCTTAGAAATGCTCTGAGTTCTACTGAACCAGCTGTTGTAGTAGAAAGGGAGTAGCACACCCTGACTACAACTCTTAGCAAGGGATCAGTAGGTAAACCCATAGTGTAGGTAAATGCACCACTTACACCTCACTAGAAAAGCATGTCTACCACAGGAGAGAACTCAGTGGCTCCCCTTGTGGCAGTTGACCCTCCACAGGTCATGTCAAGATATGCAGCCCTTAGCTTCCAGGAGATGAGACAATTGTGAACCTCCAGGAAACTAAAACAGGGTTCTAACCCTACAATTCCTTTTCTGATAGGTCTCTCAGAGACATTTGATGCCAGAAGGGCTTCTAATCCAGGCCCATCTGACCCTACAGAGGGGAACATACCCCCACTAGAGGAGGACTCCAATTTCCCTGAAACTGATGAAGTGGAGGGAGATGGAGACTCATCTGATGGTGAGGTAAACCATGGCCAGGGAGGAGTCAGCAGACTTACCAGGGTCAACTTAAGCATACATGATAATGGAACTGGGGGACCCCCAGGCCCATCCTCAGGTAGGCTTAACCTTGGGAACAGACGAGTTAGATCTCTCTCCAGAGGCTCTAACAGATCTGTTCACACCCATGTCTCAGGCATCTTCTCAGAGAGGGATGACCTCCCCTCAGAGAAGATAGCATGAAGCTAAGATGAGGGAAGTCAATCTGAGGATTGAGAGGGAAGAACTTGCCCTTGCCAAAGAAAGACTTGCCTTTGCCAGAGAGCAGAAATTGAGTGGGGCAGACCCCACTGGTGGCAGCATTATCCCTAGAGATAAAGACAGGAGTTTTGATACTAGACACCTGAGTAAAATAGTGCCCCCCTTTAAACAAGGGGATGACATCCACAAATGGATGACTGCTTTGGAGAGGGCCTGCACTGTCCAGTGCATCCCCCAGAGTCAGTGGGCAGCTATATTGTGGCTCTCCTTTGAAGGTAAAGGTAGAGATAAGCTCCTCACTACTAGAGCTGAGGATGCTAACAATTACCAAGTCCTGGAGAATACACTGATTGATGGGGTTGGCTTAACAACTGAGCAGTACAGGTTGCTGTTCAGAGACACCCAGAAAATTCAGTCTCAGGATTGGGCTGACTTTGTTGATTGTGCCACTAAGGCACAAGAAGGCTGGCTACTGGGAAGTAAGGTTACTGATTACACAGGATTGTATAATCTAATTATGAGAGAGCAAGTCTTAAATAATTGTCAGAACCAGTTATTACACCAGAACCTGGTAGACTCTGATCTGATCTCTCCACAAGAATTGGGTAAGAGGGCAGACAAATGGGTCAGAACCAGGATTAGGCCTAAGAACCAGGGTGGTGACCAAAAGAAAGAATCAACCAAGCCTCAAGAGAAGGGTGGGAATAAATCTTCAGATCAAACCACAGGGCCCCAAAAATCCTCTGAAAAGGGTGGGTCCCAGAATCCTTCCAATACCCAAAAGAAACCTTATTGCCATACCTGCAAACAGGTAGGCCATTTGAAAACTGACAGCAGTTGCCCAAGGGCCAACAACAATAAGGAGAACATACCCCCAAGTAACACTTCCAAGCCTCCTGTTACTACTAGTAGTAATCCCCCAGGTGGTGGGAGTGCCCCCAAGAATTTGGGTGCATTTACTTTGGGAGTCCCTGGGGACTCTGGCCTAACCAGGTCCCCTGACTTAGATACTCTTGTCTGTGAGACTGGCATGGGGTTTGCCAACTTCACAGCGTGTCCCAACACTTTGGACAAGTACAGACAGGAGCCCCTCATCAATGGTCTAAAAGTTGAGGCCTATAGAGACACAGGGGCTAGCATCACCATGGTGGCTGAGAGCCTAGTCCCCTCAAGGCAACGTATACCTGGAGCCACATACCAGGTGACCAACATTGATGGAGTGCAGAGAGATCATCCCATAGCAGTGGTCAATCTCAGCTGGAGAGGTGTCACTGGTCCCAAGAGAGTGGCAGTGTCATCCAACTTGCCTGTAGATTGCCTACTGGGGATTGATTTAGAGATCTCAGCCTGGGCTGAAGTAGAGCAAGAAATCCATTTGAAAATGGTAAACCTCCATGGTAAGGTTAGTGGGGCAGTGATAGCCACAGTCCCAGTCCAAGATGTCCTCCCTGAACAGGTCAGGAGGGCTGTGCTAGTCACAGCCCAATCTCAGACAGATTCCTTCCCTGAACAGGTTGGCAAGGCTGTGATGGTCACAGCCCATACCCAAACTGAGTCCCTTCCTGAAAAGGTTGGTGGAGTTGTGATGGCCACAGCTCAAACTCAGACAGATAATAGTGTTGTGAAGCCTGACACTATGGATCACTCCACTCAGACAGAGAGCATTGAGGAGGAAGAGAAATCTCCCTCCCACCAGACTTTAGGAAAGGATCAGCCTCCTCAGGGAACTGATCTTACCCCTTGTGAAGAAACTGCCCCAGAGGTAGTCAGGCCTAGCCTGGCAGAGCCCCTGATGTCAGTGGACCCTTCCAAGGTGGGACCCAGTCTGGAGCAGGTAACCTGCCCCTCTCTACCCTGCCTCAGTCAGCCCAGGGCTGTAGAGGTCAGGGAGGCCAGTGGTGGACCCCAAAGGGCCCCCTGTCCAAAAGAACTCCCCAATCACTTGTGGGACACTTGTGGGACACCCCCGCGCCGCACGGCCACCAGCTGCTGCGTGTGCCCCATTGCCTGCCTTCTGCCTCACCGCCGGCCTCGCTGCCGCCTTGGTCGCTCCCCTTTGGTTTTCGCCAGTTGTTTTGCCCTAAATTTGTGCTTGTTTCTTTTTGTGCCGTGTGATCGTTTCTTCAGCTGTTTTTACCATTGTTTTGCCCGCCATTTGTGCCTGTATTTTTTGTGCCGTGACATCGTTTTCCTTCCTGTTTTGCCTTTCATTTTGCCCTCCATTTGTGCCTGTTTAATTGATTGTAACCTCTGTGCCGTGTTTCAGTCTCCTTCCTGTTTGCCCGCCTACCTCGCCGCCCTCCGCTCTCCCTCCCGCTTCCCGCCACCGCCATTTGCCCCGCCCCTTTTCTCTTCTGTTCCATCCCCGCTCCCGCCTCCCAGCTGCTCCGCCCACCCGCGCACTTCGCCTTAAATGGCGACCGTGCGAACGCGCAGCGGTCACGCGCAGCGGGCGCGCCGAAGGCGCGCCAAAGGTAAGCCCGTCTGCGCCCGTCCGCGACCGGATCGCGACCAGCGCCAGGACCCCTGGCCCCCGAAGACCCCGACCGACCCGCCTGACGTACTCCGCCGCCACCCTCATCGCACTCAACACCGGCCGACTCCCAGAATGCCATCAAGCCACTCCACGACGTACCCACGGACCTTTCAGCTGCCACGCCTGCAAATTCACCTGCATCCGGACCTGCCTCGCACCAGCACCCGCCAAGTCGAACACCAGCAGCACCCACCTCAAGTGCATCCTGCTCAACACCCGCTCCGTCCACAGACACGCCATCGAACTCTGGAACCTTCTAGACGCCACAGCCCCTGACGTTGCCTTCCTCACGGAGACCTGGATGAACGCCTCTTCAGCTCCCGACATCGCCATCGCAGAGGGCTACAAGATCGTCCGGAGGGACCGCAACGCCAACCAGATGGGAGGGGGCATCGCCATCATCCACAGGAACACCATCCGTCTCACGACCAGCACCGACAACACCCTGACCACCGCCGAACACCTGCATTTCCAGATCCACACCAACCCGAACACCACCCTCAGAGGCACCCTGATCTACGGACCCCCTGGACCACGCACACAATTCAGCGAGGACATCGCCGACTTCGTCAGCCCGCTTGCCCTCCCCTCCGCTGACTACATCCTCCTGGGGGACCTCAACTTCCACCTGGAGAACAACAACGACCGCAACACCACCACCCTGCTGGACAACCTCGCCAACCTGGGACTCAAGCAACTGGTGTCCACCCCCACCCACCTCACCGGACACACACTCGACGCAGTCTTCTCTTCCAGCACGGACATCGACTTCAGCCACGCCACAGAGCTTCAATGGACGGACCACAGCTGCGTCCACTTCACCTTCAAGAGAACGACGACCCACCACCACCAGCAACAGGCCGCCCGCAGAAGCTGGAACAAGATCACAGCAGACCAGCTCGCCACCTCCCTGAGCCAGCACCCTCCTGCCAGCTCAGCGAACCCCAGCCAGGCCGCCGGCAACCTCACGAAGTGGATCAGCATCTGCGCGGACGAGCTCGCCCCGCTGAGGACCCCGCCCAGCAGACCCGGCAGCAAGAAAGCCCCGTGGTTCACCGACGAACTCAAGAGCTCCAAGAAGAACTGCCGAGCCCTCGAGAGAGTCTGGAGAAGGGAACCTACACCGGACAACAGGACCTCCTTCAAGCTTGCCACCCGGAAGCACCACCAGCTGATCCGCGCCGCCAAGAAAACAGCATTCAAGGACCGGTTGGACAACAACGCACACAACTGCAAGGAACTCTTCAACATCGTGAAAGAGCTTTCCAACCCCAGCGCAGGAAACAACGACATCACCCCATCGCAAGACCTCTGCAACTCCCTCGCTTCATACTTCCACAACAAGATCGCGGACATACACAACAGCTTCAACAACCAACCAACGCTCACCATGACCGAACAACCACCCCCCACCACCACCCTCCACGCCTGGACCCCGATCAGCACCGAAGACACCATCCGCACGATGAACTCCATCCACTCCGGATCACCGACCGACCCCTGCCCTCACCACGTCTTCAACAAGGCCGACGCTGTCATCGCACCCCACCTGCGAGACATCATCAACACATCCTTCGACACCGCCACCTTCCCTGAGAGCTGGAAACATGCCGAACTCAGCGCTCTACTCAAGAAACCAACAGCGGACCCCACCGAACTCAAGAACTACCGCCCCATCTCGCTCCTCCCGTTTCCAGCCAAAGTCATCGAGAAGACCGTCAACAAGCAGATGGCCGCCTTCCTCGAGACGAACGGATCCCTCGACCCCTCACAGTCCGGCTTCCGAGCCAACCACAGCACCGAGACCGCCCTCATCGCCGCCACCGATGACATCCGAGCCCTGATGGACAATGGAGAAACAGCGGCCCTCATCCTCCTAGACCTCTCCGCGGCATTCGACACGGTCTGCCACCGCACCCTAGTACAGCGCCTCAGCAACATCGGAATCCAGGACAAGGCGCTGGAATGGATCATCTCCTTCCTCGACGGAAGAACACAGAGAGTCCGCCTACCACCGTACAAGTCAGAGGCCTCCGAAGTCATCTGCGGCGTCCCTCAAGGATCATCTCTGAGCCCCACCCTCTTCAACGTCTACATGAGCCCCCTCGCGGCCATCGTACGCAAACACAACCTCAGCATAATCTCCTACGCCGACGACACCCAGCTGATCCTCTCCCTGACCAACGACCCCGCCAGAGCCAACCTGCACGAAGGGATGAAAGAGGTAGCCGAGTGGATGACGACCAGCTGCCTGAAACTGAACTCTGACAAGACGGAGGTCCTCATCCTGGGCTCTTCACCCTCCGCCTGGGACGACTCCTGGTGGCCTCCCGCCCTGGGCACCGCACCCAAACCGACAGACCATGCACGCAACCTGGGCTTCATCCTGGACTCCTCCCTCTCCATGACCAGGCAAGTCAACAACGTCTCCTCGGCGTGCTTCAACATCCTACGCATGCTACGGAAGATCTTCCGGTGGATGCCCACCGAGACCAGGAAGACCGTCACCCAGGCCCTTGTCACCAGCCGACTGGACTACGGCAACGCCCTCTACGCCGGTACCACCGCCAAGCTCCAGAAGAGACTCCAGCGGATCCAGAACGCCTCAGCCAGACTCATCCTCGACATCCCACGAACCAGCCACATCACCGCACATCTGAGAGACCTTCACTGGCTCCCCGTCAACAAAAGAATCACCTTCCGCCTCCTCACCCACGCACACAAAGCCCTACACGACCAAGGCTCGAGCTACCTCAACAGCCGGATCAACTTCTACGCTCCCAAACGCCACCTCCGATCAGCCAACCACGCCCTCGCCGCCGTCCCCCGCATCCGAAGAGCGACTACAGGAGGAAGGTCCTTCTCCTACCTGGCCGCCAAGACCTGGAACTCCCTCCCGACCGACCTGCGCCTGACCCAAGACCACCTCTCCTTCAGGAAGAAGCTGAAGACCTGGCTGTTCGAGCAGTAGCGCCCCCCCCCCCCCCCCCCCCCCCCCCCCAGCGCCTTGAGACCCTACGGGTATGTAGCGCGCTATATAAGTGTCACTGATTGATTGATTGATTGAATCAGCAGATTAAGGGCACTGAAGCTAGTAGTCCTAGCCAAGTGACAATAAAACAAACTCCTGAGGGATCCCCCTTAAACTTAGTTAGGGACCTCCCACAGATGGACACTGTTGGGCACAGCCAAACCTGGGACCTAAAAACCCCAAACCTGACCTGTCCCTCCAGTAAGCCAAACAGAGGGACTCAGCCTCCAGCTTTAGGTAGCCAGAGGTTGACCCTGAGAGCTCACAGCAACTCGGTCCTGGAAAGAAAGGCACATATGGTGGATAGTGATTGGAGGAAGTTGAGCCCAACATTAGTGGAGTCTCACTTCAGTACTCCATCCCAGCACCAGCCTTTTACTTTGCCAAAACACACCACAGGTAGAGATTCCCTATGGTGGAGACCCTCAGATGCCCTTAGGGTGAGGGATTGCTTAGTGGACCATGAGATAGGGGGTAACCATGCCAGTGCATATACCACCTCATATGGCCACTCAGGCAATATAGGCTTACCTGGTCAAGGATAGCCTTATCTCCTTTCGTTTGGGGGGGGGGGGGGTTATGTAGGAAGGTAGATATCTGACTATGGTTGCCCCCAACTTTTTGCCTGGTGTTTTGCTGGTTTTTCGACTTAGTTGACCTGGGGCCCTGCTATTCAGGACCCCCGGCCCACTGCTCTCTCTGTAAAATGGATTCCATGTACTCTAGGTACATATCTAATTGGATACTGAGTCACCTTATCAGCCCCTGTACAGTGTACCTTAGGTACCCAGGGCATAGGTGCACCCAGGGCCTACCAGGGGCTGCAGCATGTATTATGCCACCCCTGGCTGGCCATCCAAATCTGACACAACTGGCTGATCAATCAGCTGGGGCAAGGTGGTGTAATCACCCTTTGCTTTAGTTATAGTATCCCTATATCTAACCCTAAAATGGACACATATATTCCTATCAGTCACTCCTATGGCAGGCCTTATCAATCCTGAAGGCAGAATGCTTGGAATTATGTGAGATGGTGCTCTGGCATGAGCTGAGCCCGTTTGCAGCTTGCGGAACCAAGTCCTAATAGCTGTTCCATGATAACGCTATACCATATATTCTTAAGTGCATTACGAACCTCGCGGTCAAATGCTAACTTTGGTATAGCATTATCAAAACATGTTGAGTAAGGTCTCATACGAATTGGAATACTACCCCCTCGCCATTCTGGCGACGGGGGTAGCATTGCACCCTTCTAGAGGGACACGACATGTATGTAACTGTGAACCCCGGTTAAAGTTAACTCGAGCCTCAGCATCACAAAATGGATGCTGCCACCACAGACACAAGTCTGACCTCCTGCTGCTGGGAGTCCTTCCAGCGAGGGAGGCTCGGACAAAGGGTTTCCTGCCTTGGGAGGTGCTAGCACCACCCCAGGCAGGATTTTGTGTATTAGGTAGGACAGGGCTGAAAGGAATGAGACATGCCTGGGGCACACAAGGTGTCCCTGTGCATACACGGGTCCAAACCAGTTCCTGGGGCACTCCAGCCCCAGAGCTGGCGCAAGACCGGACAAAGGAAATGGGGTGTAACCACCCCCTTCCTGGTCCCACCCAGAGGAGGGACCTAGTCGTAGTGCAGCCCCCCTTTAGCCGGATAAAGGTAGGAGCTGGTCCCATTCCAGATTAAATTATCCTGATCAACTTCACAAGAAGAAACTCTGGACTTCGACGTTCTGCTCCACAGAAGACGGAAGAAATCTCCCTTGTGGGCAAGGAGTGTCCACCCTGCACAAGCAGGCACCATCAGGCCACAGCGGCTTCCCTTTGTCGTCTTCCTGCAAGGATCCAGACTTCAGAGCCCGACGAGACCCGGATTCCCAGACCTCTCCGACCTCAACCCACATCTGCGGCAGAGCTGAGACCCGTGGGTGCGATGAGACACGTGGGACCGGCCATCTTGAAAGAAGCAGCACTTCGCTCCAGCACGACTTCAGAGGCATCCTCGTCCAAGTGCTTTGGGGACTGAGAAGCCCCGACCCCGAGCAGCTCCTGCACCGAAGATCAGCCCTCCAGCATCCACGAGATCTGCGTGGGGCCCTTCTGCCTGTTTGCTGCTCGATGCGTTGTCTGGTCACTTGCTGGCTGGCTAGTGACCTCCTAGACGACGAACTCCGACAACTTTACTGCTGGTCTGGTTGCTCCAGACTGGCCCTTGCACCCTTCCAAAAGAGGAGCACCCCGGACCCTCCTGGTCCACTCCAGACGCCGTTTCCTTTCACCGCGTGGGTTGCCTTTGCCAAGGCCTGTTGAACCCGAATCCGGAGACGACACCGCCGACAGCGAGAGCCTGCGTGGGACAGCTCGTGCCTCCATCCTGGTCGTCAAAGACACCACCTGGTCCACGTGGCTGCAGAGACAAGCGTCCACCTTCACCTGATCGCGACAACGACATCTGGTTCCACTCCTGGTTCCACTCCAGTCACTGGCTAGTGACTTTGAACATTGTCCCCTCTGCTTTCAGGTTCTTCTCTTCACTGATCCACACTTGGATCACACCGGACATCTTCCTCCTGACCGCCTGCAGCATCTTTTCCTCCAGGCTCCATAGACTTCAACGCCGGAACCCGACACAACTTGGCACCTATGCACCCGCAGCCCGTGGGTGAGGTAACCTGAGCATTTCGGTGCTCAAGTAAAACTGTACTGTCCATAGACGTTTGTACGCATCTCGCGTGTGAGTTCACACTCTGCACACGCGTTCCGTGGGCCTCCTATTACTTACCTCAAGTTAGTATAGCGTGGTCCCAGCGATCTTACAGCCTCTGGACAGCTCCATTCCTTTGATTGACTTTCACATTCCACTTACTTAGTATATGGTTTGTCGTGCCCCTAGGGTACCATTGTAAATCGTGCAACTTAAACGTATTTTTCCTAAGAGTTTGTCATGTGCTTAGCCCTCTGACCTCATAAAGAGTTCAGAGGTGTATGTTAGTTAATAAATACTTGTTTATTTTCATAACAACCTGTGTGGTGTCCTTTCACTTGGTATTCAAGGGGTTATATGTGGTAAAACAGCTGGCTTCACATGCCAAAAGAGTTTAGCCTAAAGACTGCTTTTGTCCATGCTACCATTAGGATAGCTGGTCTATAAGGTTGACTTACAACCAATCACCATAAGGGTTGTTTGGACTGATACAAGGTGATCACTAGAACTAGTGAGCATCATATATCAGGCCAACTTCTCACACTATTCTCCCGGCTTTCCGCCTCAGGAGCTTTCTGTCTGCCTTAATGCGAGCTTTTCAGTCAGCGCGGTATAAGTAGGGCAATAATAGGTATAAGTGGTGAAGCTGTGACATAATCCTCCCAGTCATTATTGACAGATTGGTCATCCTGCAGATCTCCTTCCTCTTGCTGTTCCTCCTGCTCTTCTTCCTCTTCTTCGCCCTCTGAAGATTGAGGACATGGTATATCCACCCATTCCTTCTGAATGATTAGGGGCGGGGGTCTTGGTCTCATCGATGGAGCCGTTGCGGGAGCTTGAGGTGCCGGAGATTCTGGGAACCTCTGCTTGTAGTCTTCTATAAGGTATCTTAGATCCGTAACCAGGGATGCTGGCAGGCAGACCATAGGTGTAGGTGGCAGACGGACCACCTGCTCCTCAACTTCCTCCTCATCCGAGCTTTGGCATTTGATATTTAGCTCTGATGGGCTCATCGCCAATTGTAACATATCCCCATCATCAGAATCTTCATCCTGAAGTAGAAGTGCTGGTGGTAATAGCTGCACACGGCTAGGGGAAGTTAGCGCTGGCGTTGGTGTCTTCCTGGTAATCTTCAGACACACAGAAGCTGACTGAAAGTCAGAATCAATCACCGTCGACGGGCCCGTCGACGGTGAGATCGCCGACGGAGTAGCGACGACAGTCGTCGTCATTGACGGTATAGATGTTTTTGTCGTCTACGGTGCCTTCGTCGACGGTGCCTTAGTCGACGGTGTCTTCGTCGACTGTCTCTTCATCGACTGTATCTTCGTCGACGGTGTCTTCGTCGATGGTGCCTTCGTCGACAGTGCCTTCGGCGACGAAGTCGACGGTGATGATGTTGTCGACGTTGACGTCGACGAGGCTATCGTCGAAGGGATCTTAGTCGTCGACGAAGATCTTTTGATTACAACCGTCGACGATACAGCCCTACCCGCCGTCGACGATGGGGTTTTCGTCGTCGATGATGATAATGGCGACGACACCGTCGTCGTCGAGACTGTCGTCGTTGACGTAGATACATAAGCAGGAGATACTGCTTTCTCCATCACCTATGATGTTGTTGACGATGCCGGCGTCGTCGACGGTGCAGGCTTCTTAAAAGTGTGAACCTCCTTTTCTGAAGCTGTTTTAACCTTGACCTCTGAAGACTTTTTAGATGTCTTCTTTTGAGGAGTATCCAAGGGGCCAGGGGAAGCTACCCTAGGTCTTTTGAGAGATGATTTTGAGGAGATTGAAGAACCCTCACTTCCCTCAGATGAATCCAGATTGTCTCTACCCTTAAGCCTTTGGAGCCAGATCGAAAGGCGTCCCTCTCAGTCTTTTAGAGTCTTAGTAGAAAAGGTTCGACATACCTTGCAGTCCTTAGCCACATGATCTGGGTATAGACAGTACAGGCAGTCCTTATGCTGGTCATCAATGTGTAACCTTTTTTTTCCACAAGAGGTACAAGCTCTGAAGAGACCCTTCTTTGGAGCGTCAGCCATAGTAAATAGCTTTCCTTGAGTAGAAAACAGGAAACAATATCCCCAAAAACTGTTGAAAAAGCTATAAAGCAACAAACGTGAGCAGAGCTCAGGGGAGACTCCCTTAGCACAACGTGTGGTAGAAAATCTGAGGGACTGAGGCTCCTGCCAGGAAGGTTCTAGAGGGAGGTGACAGCTGATTGGCTCTTTTCTAGAGTTTGGTCCTTTTTACAAAAAAAACTAGATATCTTACAAAAGTGAGGCCTTATGGCCTACTATTCTCTATATGTCTATGGGACATTACTTATTTATGTACCGGGGACTCCCATCTCAACGACGGGGAATGAGTCAGGCATGTGAATCTATGAAAGACACCTATAATACTGGATAATCTGTGTTTCACGACTTGCATACTCGGATAGATAACCGGCTAGCTTCTCGCGTGCGCACGTACGTGACTGTAGAGTACTCCTTCGTACATACTCGGACCACTCCCCTATACATTTGCTATTAGACATTCCAAAGAAACAAATTCCTCCTTTCACCTGGCGCTTCCCCCTATATTCACTGTTGGACACTTTAAGTCGGAGATCACCGAGGCTATAGATGCCTTCTTTACTTGCAATATTGGCTCGGTGGATACTTTTGCGAAGCTTTTAAAGTTTATATTCGTGGGATAGCCATGTCAAAGCACTTCGGGGTACTTCGAGCACCCCAGAAAAAAGCTATCCGATTTGGGGAGCTCTCTTAAAACACTAGAACGCCAATTGTTAGACGGCGCAAAAGAAATGGACACAACAGCGTTCAAAACACTATTAGAAGAATATCATGAAACAGAGGACACTGAGCTTAAGCAACTAGGTAAATATGCATCAGCATGCATGTACGGTGAAGGAGAGAGCCCGTGAGGTCCTGGTCTTCCTCCTGAAGAAATGCAGGGAATCTACAGTGGTGTCGATGATTAGGGACATGCAGGGGGAAACCATAACGGAAGAGACAGAGATAGTTGTGCGGTTTTGACAGTATTATTCAACATTATATTGCTCCCGAAATGAGTGCATGGAGTCTGAAATGTTAGATTACTTGACTCACATAAAGTTGCCTTGGCTAACCAATGAACACTGTGAGTTCTTAAGGCGTCCACTGGAGATGGAGGAAATAATCTCTGCTTTAGCAGGGATGAAATCAGGTAGTGCCCCCAGTGTAGATGGGCTCACGGTCACTTTTTACAAGGAATTTAAAGACCTGTTGGTCCCACACTTAGCTACGCTGTTTGATGAGATGGTTGTAGACGACATTATGCCACCATCGATGAGAGAGGCGGTTATTGTAGCGATGCTGAAGACTGACAAATCTCCATCTGACTGTTCTTCGTATCGACCCGTGTCGCTACTAAATGTGGACACTAAGCTTTATGCCAACATCTTGGCAGCTCGACTGACAAATTTGGTCCCGTTCCTAACTTGAGAACGGTATTTGGGGCGATACAGCACACCAGACAGGATGTTCAGGCAGTGGCAATCTTTTTGGACATGGAGAAGGCTTTTGACTTCATTCACTGGCTGTTCATGAGGCATGTTTTAACGAGGATCGGATTGGGAAGCATGTTCCTACAAATGATGGGGGTCTTGTATAACTCACAAACTGCCAGAATAAAAATCTGTACTTTAGTTACGGCTCCAATACACATTACCGGAGGCACACAACAAGGATGCCCTTTATCCCCGATCTTATACGCTCTAGTAGCGGAACCATTTCTACGTATGCCGATGATACATTGCTCTATGTTAGAGACCCTGAGAATAACCTGTCTCCTATACAAAGGGAAGTTGTGAAGGTCGGCGCGATCTCGGGCCTAAGGGTTAACTGGACAAACTAAATCATTTTTCCCCTTATTCCTGCTACTGTGCCCTTCAAACCTGAGTATCTGCTGCAATGGAGAATGGAGCCTGTTCGATATTTAGGAATAGAAATACACACTGACTCAGAAGTGGTGTTCCGTGAGAATTATATGGTGGCTATCAGTAAGCTGGGGGATGAGATAGAGAAATGGATTTGTCTGCCGCTGTCACTAGTTGGTCAGATTTCGATCATGAAAATGGTAATATTACCTCGTTTTTTGTTCCTATTCTCTAATATTTCTATGGTCCTCCCGGGGTCTTTTTTTCGCACCCTTACTTCACTCCTGAAATAACTAGCCTGGGTGGGCAAACAGCTTAGGGTCAGATGGGAGATACTTACACTCCCTTACTGTCTAGGGGAGTTAGGGGCCCGGACCTTCACTTATATTTTAGAGCGGAGCAAAGTGTGCATGCTTACCAATGGATACATGGCCTCCCAGGTACGCCACACATCCAGATAGAAAAGGTATCAGCCTCTCCACTCTTGTTTACACTGCCTGACCATAAGACAGGGATCCTGGATTCCATAAACGCGACTAGATATGCATGGCAACACCTGCTGAAGTTGCAAACTGGAGTGCTACTGTACTCCCCGCTCGTCCCATTGGAAGGGTGCTACTGGCTACCCTGTGTAGAGATAGAGGAGTGATTGGAGCTCTCAGCTCCATGAGGGCGAAGACAAATGGGGATATGTTCCTTGGGGGGGAAAGCTAAGACTTTGAGGGGCCTGACCCTTAACACAACACTACTACACAGATTTCAATTCCACAGAACGAGGCATGCAATGGTAGGTATTTTGGGGAGTGATTTTGAAGAACCGCCGGAAGTTACACCACTTACATACGTAATGAAGGCAGACCTCCCAGCCGAAATTGTGTCAAAAATGTATAAATTAACACTGGGGTACCGGGAAGGCGAGACTTGCTTGGCAAACTGATTTAGATAGAGAATTAGATTATTCAACTTTGAGGTATTGCTGCGAAAGCTTGAAGCAGATCTCGCTGAATGGGAGGCATAGGCTTATTCATTTTAAATTCTTAAATAGGGTTTACTACACACCAGAGAGGCTATGTAGATATGGATTGCGCGACACAGCTAAGTGTGATGAAAGCCAAGCGGATTTTTTACACTTAGCTTGGATGTGTCCGGAGACAAATTAACTTTTGGGCCTTGGTGTTTAGAGAGCTAAGTGACATCATAGACCCGCAACTTACACCTTATCCCATGCTTGCTTTGTTGGGGTACTTTAAGAAACTCCCAAAAGCAGTTCGTAGGTTGGTTGATATAGGTTTGTTAATTGCCAGGCGGAGAGTGGCGAGATGCTGGTCAAAAGGCCCGATTCCTACTATTGCGGTTTCGAGTAGAGACATGATGTATTGCAGCACGCAAACTGAGAACTATAGTGAGCTTCTCCCACCACGTAGTCGCCCTAAAGAATTTTGGGCATTTTATAAGACATATCTGCTGACTAAGAGTGGGGCGGCTGATAGGGATGATGTAACTACGTGCGAAGAAGAAGAGGTTGCACTGCAATAACTTCGAGATGTCACTGACCAAAAGATGGGGGCTGAGATGATAGATCAAAAGTCATTGCCGGGATACTGGGCATAGGAGGTACCTTGGGGCACTGAGTCAAGATGAGAGTAGACTATCGTATGAATCATGTTATGAAAATGTTGCTGAATCTGACTGTCCTTGTTGATGATGTGCAGCGTAAGATACTTGTCGATAAGACTGACTGTGAGCTGATATGATGTGTTCTTTTGTACAAACCTGCCATTATGTTTTAAGGTGCCATGACTCTTTGTTATGCAGAAAATGTCAAAAAAGTTTTTTTTTAAAGTTGTCTCTTCTACGCAGGCTCCAGACAATTCAGAACACCACCGCCAGACTCGTCCTCTGGGTCCTGCGACATGAACACATCAGCCAACACCTATGCAAGCTCCACTGGCTCCCCGTTGAGAAAAGAGTTGCCTTCAAGATACTCCCCTATGCTTACACCACACCGGACCCCAATACTGCAACAACAGAATCACCCACCACGTACCCAAACAAAACCTCCACTCTGCCAACCTCCTCCTTGCAGAAACGCTGCGTATCTGCGGAGCCAGAGCAGGGGGTAGATCCTTCTCCTACATCGCGGCCAAGACCTGGAACGAACTCCCCACTGACATCAGACGTCCCCCTCCCTGAACACCTTCAGGAAGGCTCTGAAGACCTGGCTCTTCTGCTGATCCCCCGCGCCTTGAGACCCTCATGTGTCAATAGTGCGCATATAATCCCACTGATTGAATGATTGATTGATTGAATGAGGGGCATGGCCTCATAGAACTCTTTGATTTGCGCTGGGGTAGCTCCAATTGCCAGAAAATTCGGGAAGCGCAGTGTCAGCGCAGGTTCCAAGGAACCAGGTCTCGAACGATGAGTGTCTCAAAGGTTTGGAGCGGTTGAAGACGACTTCGGACTCCTGGAACGGTCCTGAGACCTTCCTCTCGAGCTGGACAATGACTTCCATGGAGTTGCATGCCGGGCTGCGCATAGCTTCAGGGACGCTTCTTTAAAGCCTTCGGCGCCATGGCCCAGCAGTTGGAACTCAACTTGGAGTTGGGGTCATGCCCCAAGCACCACAAACACATGAAGTGTGGGTCCGTCATCGACGTGGTGTGCTGACAGGCACCACAGGGTTTAAAACCTGTCTTCCTGAATGACATCCGTGACACGCCAGGAGGAAACCTAAAAAAAGAACAACAAAGCATAGCAAAAATTCTGTCAAAAACTGACAGAGAGGTAGCTCTTCTCTTGGATCCGTGCTGGCTCAGAAAGAAAAGAGCTGATGTCAGCACATCAAGGCAATGCTTATATATGTGACGCAGCCATCACTTCTGCTACGGACGACACCACGTGGAGCCGACCAATGCCACCTACTGGCGCACAGGAGTAATGCTCACAAAAAATCTTCCTGATCCAATCTGACGCCAGGGGAATTCAAGGGTGAGGGATTTCTCTATCAGATGTCTTTTTAAAAAAAAAACAATTAATGAACCGAGATTAAAGTTTTAAATGAAGACTAGAGTCTTTCCAAGGAGGTTCAAGAGTAGCACCCCAGCTCAGTTTCTTTCTCTGGCACTAACTGGACTCTTCTGAAGTCAGCCAGCCACCACATGCTTCAGATTCCGCTGATGTTCCTCACGATAGGGGGGCGGGGTGTCTGGATGAATGCCTTTGGAAAGGTAGGTTATACCCCTTTTCCAGCATGGAAAGGACCTAGTGGTCTGGAATAATTGCCTTCCAGGCCTGTAGGAAATGGAGACACCCTTCCTCCCATTGGCATAACGTGTTCCTTCACAGGTGAGCTAATGGTGTGTCCCTGGTGGTTCGGGTAAAAAGGAATAGATTGATGGGATCTGCTTGGTATGTCCTTTCCCTCATCCACTGTGTGATGGAATAAAGGGTTCTGCTGCTCGCCAGGAACTTGGCTTTTCTCTTTCTCTGAAAGTATCTGCAAAGGGGTGTCGTTTCACAAAGGCAAGCAAAGAACCAGGCTAAGTTGGAAGACCTAGAGACCTGGCTGCTCCCCTGCCAGGTTTAAATTGTTCCAGGGCAGCATCTACTTTTTTGGCCAATGCTACATTATCTGTCGGAAGACAACCCATCAGTGTATTTTGTACGTCTGTGGACAACCAAGTGGCTCAAAGTCAGGTATGCCTTCTTAGGGGAATACGCCTCTTTGCACCGTGAGCAAATACCATGCGGTAGGTTACACCACAGACGTTACATCATCCGCGTTGTTTTACATCCCAAGTCGTTTCTACGACTTGCACTAGATGGTGCGCTGGACTTAGGATTAGTATAAATTACTATTCCTTCTCCAGTTAGCGCAACTGCAGGGAATGTGTTGGATTTAAAATCCAACACATTCCCTGCTGTTGTGCTCCATCTAGGGCAAGTCGTTGAAACGACTTGCGATGTAATTCGATGTGTGGTAACAACGCGGATGATGTAACGTCCGCTTTGTAACCTATCCGCGTGGTATTACCCATGTGGAAACCGCTGTTTCCCTTCTTAGGGTGATGGACAATCTTATGGCCCTTGCTGCACAGTCAGCAGTGTCAAGGCAGGCTTTTTTAATATGCCTTGATACATCCTGCCTATCCTTCACCCTCTCCATGAAGTTGCCCTTTCATTAGCCTGGGAGGTTGAGTGCAACTAAAGCTGCCATATCACACAGAGCATGCTTGTAGCAACTAAGCAGCCAAGCTCCCTATAGGGATCTGAGGATAGGAATTCCTGCAGAGGACTTCTTTTCCAAAGCTTCCAGTTTTTTGGACTCACTATCTGATGGATGTGTAGGAAAAGCTCCCAGGTTGACACTGAATATTCCATGGATATATGTTTAGTGGAAGGCTGGCTCTCCGGGGTCTGATCTGTATCGGCAAGAAATGGTTCTCTGGACTGCCAAAGAAGAGGGATGTTTGGATGATAATTCACAGTAGATAATGGCAGCTCAAGAAGCTCTTGTGATGAAAAGAAGCCATCTCAGTCAGAGCAGGACATGGTGAGTGATCCATATCAATGTCTGGGGAGATATCCAGACCACTTGTCTCCTGAAGTGCCAGGGTATCGAATGATGGGTCGTTGTCATCATCATCATCATCATCTCTTTGGTGAAATTGATCATCTGAGTCCATTGCTGTTCCTCAGAAGGTCTTCCCTCTTCTAGAAAATGAAAATCTTTTCTCCCGGACTGGTGTCTCTTAAATCCCAGTAGTGTCTGCTGCACATTTTTTTGAGAGAGTTATTGAGGATGCGGAGATTTTCTATCACGGTGCTAACTCCTCAAAATAAAGATGACCATTTTTTTGCTGAAGTGGAAATAAACATAGCCCACAAGCAATTTAAATGAATAAGAATCATGCTCCAATAAAGGAATTGTGATTTATTGATGAGGGCAGCTTCTTTGGTTTGATCCTGACAGTTCGATTACAAACTGAAAAAAAAATACTCTTGATTATTGTGAGGAGACACTTTTCGTGAAGTCTGGGACCGGTTGGCCATTAGAGACTGGGAGATACATCCCATTTGATGTCCACACGTAGATATTACGATTTTAAAGTTCCGGGATACTTTTAATTGAAAACCTGAAGAAGGGGGTTTGGACCTGTTATTGCCACCGAAACATGTTGCTTCTTGGTCTTCGTTTATATTAGATTGGTGTAATTTTATTGATGTTTTTGTATATTTTTTGTCAACTATAGTTTTTCATTGTGAATGAATTATTGATGCTGATTTGATAAAATTGCTGTGTATTCTGTCCAAAAAATTGTTTTGATGTATATTGTATAAAACTTCTAATCATGAAATCATTTATAACAAATGAAGTTTATTAACTCCTTTTTGTTTACTAAATATATTTTTTATATTTTTTTTTAACGTTTTGCATTCACCTGGAGAATAAAGCATTCATATATTTGATTATTTGGCTACTGTTAGAGTTTTAATGTGAATAGGGTTGAGTGAGAAGTGACTGATCAAGTATGCTATTGTGGTTTCCTAAAAGGAGATTTTCTTCGACATGGTGTCAGTTTGATGTCCTGTCCCTTTGGTGAGTAGGACCACTCTCTATCTTTTGGAGTTCCGACACTGATCACAGCATCATACTCAGTGCTAGGATCAAATGCACTTAAGGTGGAGAGTCTATTGCTGTGTTTAAGTCAATACTGGGCCGGCTCTCAGCACAAGCCTGAGTGTGATCGGGGCTGACGTCAGGTGAGTTAGGGCCTTGAATTGAGATGGCGCTGGGAAGAACCCATAAGGCACTAAAGACAGTTGTGGCACAAGACCAAAAGTCCCACTGACCTATCCCAGAGGCAGTCTGGTGCACCAGAAGGCATGGCCACTGTCCTAAAAAAACAGCGCCCGCATTAGCCGTCCTACGAGAATCATCACTTTCGCTATTGTGGGCCGCTGCAGCTGAAGAGTTGTGCCGCTGAGTGCCCGCACTAGTCACCACTTCAAGGATCTTGTTACAACCTGTGTGTGCCGCTGGGTGCCCGCCTTTAAGCCTCGTCCCAGGATTATCATGAGTGCACGCCGTGGACCGCTACAGCCGGGATCTGTGGCCGCTGCAAGTATGCCTGTCATCATTGCAACTTCCTTGTGAGGCTGTGTGCCATGCCCCCTTAGATCTCAGGTACATTGTTCATCACCGGGTCGCGTGGGCCCCGGCCTCGAACTAAGTTTGTTCCACACGCTTTTTGAGTGCCTTTATTGCTTTTGAAGTGAATCTGTGATTATGTGCATTGTGGTTCCTTGAGGGCTATTTAGCCTTGTGTTCAGTCTATATAAAGATAAGGCGTTTGAGCCCCTGTGAGAAGGCCAGTTGGCCAGGGGGACTGTTCGGTTTATAGGGTGCCAGGCCCTACGGTGATTTATGTGGTGCTAGGAAATGTGATGCATGTATTATGATTTACGCACCCTGATTTATTCCTCTAATATGGTATAATGTTATGAGGTTGTGCATACTGTGTTTGTTTAAGTTATTTCATACTGTGAATTATACCCATAATGCGAGTTATGCTGGTGAGTTTGGCGCAGAATGTATTTCACGCCTAAATGTGTTGCCTTCAAACTGGAAGCAAAAAGATTCCTCATGAATAAGTTCTTACCTTAACAAGAGAACGACTATCAGCTCTAATCGCATCTGACATATTACAGTATTGGTTGTCAATCTTGTATTTTACTATTGTATTTGCTCCCCTTTTGTCATTTTGTTTCATTGACTAGGCCATTCTTCGCTTACCCCAGGTTCATATATGGTCCTTTATGTGTGCACTATTTGATTCAATGCCTATGTATATTCCCTATTTGACTCATGTACTGATCTGTTACCTTCATTTCCCTCAAACTGTAAAGCGCTCTGATATCCTTCGGGATCAAGTTTGCGCTATATAAAACTTTATAAATAAAATAAATAAATCTGGTTGCAGTGCTGGATACTCCGGGTAGATCTATACCAGTGCTGGCTGTGGGGGAGGAATACATGTAATTGGTGGTGAAGAAGACTATTCTGGAGCCGGAATCATTGTAAACCGTGCCGGAGATATCTCTTCCAATTCCGGTTCCATGGTAGATGAAGACAGAAGTGTCTTACCTGCACTCTTGGAAGGGGAAGTAAAACTCTTCCTCTTCTTGTGGTGTTTCTTCTTTCTTGATGACTTGGTTGAGGGCGATAACCTTGAACGGGACCTGGAACATGCCTGAGACTTCAAGCATGACCTGGTTTGTCAATGAATCCTATGACTTTCTCAAAGTGAGTCATCAAAGCTGGGTCCAATGAGTTGTTTCATGCCTTGAGCTGAGGCACCACAGACAATCATAGTGGTCCATGATGGACATGTGCCTATCACATTGTCGACAAGGCTTAAATCCATAGTGCTTTGGTAGTGCAATGTCCCTACTACACTGAAACATACCAGTTTTCTCTTTGAGACACTCTCTGACAAGATGAAGAGGGAATCTCCGGACTGTGCGGAAAGGGCGCTGGTTCTGCTATTATATCGCTCCATTGACAACATCAACATTTCATGTCTAACATTGAAACAGAGTCAACCTGAGCTGCCTGTGCCAGAGAGCTGTTAAAAAATATTTCCAGATCCGGTCTTGCACCTGGGTTATTCAAAGGTGAAGGATCTGCAGGTAGAAGTATTTGTCAGAAATAAAAATACAAGCTCTCATTTTATCTGAAGCAGGTGGTCATGGCGCAAAGTTTTTATTGGAGGTCTAATGTATAATGGCAAGGTGGACACCATGGCCCTTATTACAATGTTGGTTGGAGTTGCCTACGACCGACACTGTCTTGGACTCGGGACCAGCCGACCTGTAGTTGGCGGTTCCGACCACCTGATTACGATGCGATCGAACACTGTTCGGTTGCATACTTGCTTTTCTCTATGGTAGGTTGCGTTATGGCCATAAAACAGGCTCCTATAGGGAATTTTGGGGGGGGGAGGGGATGTAAAACCCTGCATCCCACACAGTGTAGGGTTTTACATGGAGGTACCCTTGGTACCTGCTCGACCACCAACCGTAGGCCGCACTGTTTAGGGGGCTGTGCCAAGGGCCCCCAAAGTCACTTTCTGAGAGGCATTCTGTGTTGGAAAGGCTGGCATGGAAAGGCTGTGGTAAACTGAAATCGTAATCCAAATGGCAGAAACGCCATCAATTGGGGATTATGGTGCATTTCCAACTGGCTTGAAGACTCCGAGAGTGAGTCGGAATGACTGGCCAGTTTACCTTCCGATCGCTGACATAATCGGGATGTCGGACAGCAAACCAATAGTGTTGGTTGGAATGCCATCGAACGCGCTCGGAAAGCTTCCGACTAGCGTCAGAGGTTTTCTCTCCAACATCATAATTGGACCCTAAGTCTCAGCTATGGGAGCTCTCTCTGTTCTTTTATTTCAGAATCTTTAACTAAGATAAATTGTAAAACTGCACCAAGAGTGTTGGGAATGTACATATGCTCACACGAGCTGTCACGAGCGCTCAGGTGTGTCTGGCAGCTCGTGACAAGCTCGTGCTTGGGGGGGACATTGTGTTATGGTTTGAACATGTAGAATGTGAACAGTTATGGCTGTGATCTGTTATCGTCATTACTGACTTGGAACTGAAGGCGAGAGGATCTGAATAAACTCCGTCTACCAATACGACCTTCTTGTGTGATTTCTGACTTCCCTACAAAGAGGCCTTGCTGATTTAGCAATATTTATTTTATGATGTCTGGTGAGACTCGTGTAATAAAAAAAAAATCATAGTAAAAAATACATTTGTGTACAGAGGGGCTTTAGGTCAGGTCTTTATCCATTGGTTTATTCCACTGTCTTCCACATTTTTTTTCCACCCACTACAACAT